>NC_140585.1:1066746863-1067393738 GCF_964204655.1 Triturus cristatus
TTGTGCCACAAAGGCCTGGAACAGTTTACCTTTGCACTTTGGAAACTCAACTGAGCTCCTCCCCTTCAGGAAGGGATTGAGGACCTGGCTCTTTACATAAACAGCTCCATTATTATCTTTTCCAGGTAGGCAGTGCTCAGCGCCAGATCACCCTAGGGTAACAGAGCGCTTTAGAATTTTTCAGTAATATAACATAACATAACATAACAATGGCGGGCAGATCGCTGGCCTTTGCAACCTGATTTACCCCCTGCCATATTATAATGGTGGGGGGTATTGCGGTGGATGCAAAGTGTGTCCACCGCTTTTCCGCCAGTCAGCAATCATACCGATTGCCGGCCGGGCGGGCTTGGGCCTCACTATGGTGGCGGTGTCTAGCAGGCACTGCCATCCATATTAGGATGCTGGTTTTTAAAGGCCTTTCCATGGCGGCATCGCATGCTGTAAGCAGCACCCGCCGCAATGCCAAACTGTGGAATGTGACCACCAGGGTGGCGGTCGCATCCTGATTCGCGGAGCAGGACCGCCGCATGTCTGGCGGCCGGTCCCAACACCGCGGGGAAACGCCAGCCATCCTAATCACCCCCTGAGTGAGAAACAAATTTGTAGATATGGGGACGTGTATCCTCCACGATCCACCCACGAAGGATCCACGAAACCCTGTGCGAATGCAAGGTCCTGATTGGCTAGCCGCACCTTCACAGAAAAGTTGTGGCCGCCATTTTGTTTGTCGCATCGGCTGGGGTGGGAAAAGAAGAGTGCAAAAACAGATAAGGTGTCACGATACACGTATCCTGACCCATAGGACACATAGAGGGTACCTTTAGGGGCGCTCATGGGCAAAACATTCCCCACTTTTTAGTTTTAATGTCTGATCTATGGATTCGGGAATCTGCAAATGGAGACAAAAGTGGGAAAAAAAGGCATCCAACCCCCATGCTGTACACAGTCAAAGGTAATGTGCAGCTTGGGTTTGGCTGCGTGTGGTAGGGTTGGCCGCCTGAGCCTGGCAGTAGGCCAGGCCCTGCGGACCAGCCCTCGCTGTGCACGGCTGAAGGCCGTGAGCGGCTTTGGTTATATTAACATGCGTACTAAAAAAAAATGAAATTCACTGGAAAAAACAAATGTTACAGGGATGTTATAGCTAGGTTTTGAATTTTATTGCACAAAACCATTGAAATTTAGCAGTTATAGTTAGACTTATCTGAAGAAACTATAACTTGTGCCATTAAGTAACTTAAGGCAACGAGTCATCTTTTCTTAATAAAATTGTAACTATAAGTATAACTATAACTGCTGAATGTCTATGGTTTTGTGCGAATAGATTCAGAACCTAACTGTTCTGTCCCTGTAACCTTTGTTTTTTTTCAGAGAATATATATATATATATGAACAACAACAGGCAAGTTGATGGGTACATATATTGCATTGCACATTCGAATGTCTCTTGACTCTTATTGTAGTATCTTGAGGTTTTTACAAGAATGATTTTTGTCCTAGTTTTGCTAGGCATTCATTTTCTTCCATAATGGCCAATTTGAGCAACATGTTTGATCTTTAAAGGTGAAGGCTTTCTCGAGTGCCTGGTATTTATTGTCTGCATTACCCGGAAGACATATGCAGAAAAGGCTCTGAAGGGCACTTTTGCAGGATGTGATATTCCAATCTATTCCGCGTGCTCTTATTAAGATGTGATTTCTTCCTGAACAGCTAACACGACGCAGAAAACATCACATCATTTGAGAACTTTGCCCAAGATCTACGGTGGCCAGCTTCAACTCAGAAGTAAATGCTAACTGCGGTATTTAGTGCCAAAATGGTATTATTACTGCTGAGATAATTAATTTCACAACAACACCCCTGTCTGGAGGAGTCTTATTTCCCTGCTTCCAAGCCTAGATTTAATTTTCTTATCTTAATCGCAAATGACATTATGGAATTGCACTTTTTCATCATGTTTACACCTGCCATCCCTAATGCATTACCAGGTGTGAGATTTATGAGCGGGGCGCATGAGGCCTGCCACAGTTAATCACATTTGCAACCTCCCAGATAGAGCGCAGAACGCTCCCTCCATGCCACGCGCTCTACCGCGCGCGCACTGCAGAACGCTCGTCTTCAAAGAACGAGTCCGGGGACATTTGAGGCTGTGCATGGATCACTTATTGAATTTGAAGTCGTTAACGCGTCATTAGCGTGGATTTTGAACAAACAGGCAAGCATTTATCAAGAGATAGCAGTAGTAATGCGCCCATTCGATTGGCCTCTGATTAGCTCCTTTCTCGCAAACATTATTAATACGTTTTGATAATGGACTGCTTTACGGGAAGCTGCACATATCGTGAACACACAGTACTAACTCCAAAGGAGGAATTCCGATATTTGCAAATATCGTCTAGGAGATGGGGACATTTCCCACATGTAAACTGTTACTCAAATAAGTATTATTAGGTTTGTCACAGGGAATGCTTGATTACTGAAAATAGAAATGAGAACCCCTTAAAGAGGAGCAACGCTCTTCAGAAGGAGTTTCTGTTTACTGCGTGAAGGATGGAACTTTCCCAAAGGGTTCCCCCAAAGGATTCTTCTCGACTGAAACATATGTTAATTATTTTACAGGGGAGATTACATTCTAAAACTTCTTTGTAACCCCGATGGCAAAAGCATTTTTGTCACCGTGACCACTTGTAAAATATTAATGTAAATTACTGTTAATGCTGTTTCAAAAAAAGAGTTAGGAAAAGAGATGGGGACTCATAGGCATGGAATTTAAGTGACGTTCCTTTTTTTAAAAAGTATATCAATATATTTACTATTAACATGCAATGCTTGCTTAGGACTGGATCCATGAAGGATCTTCAAATGGCATCTTTGAAAAAAATTAATCTGCGTAGCTGCATGTAATTGAACTGTTTTACCATTATGCAGTGTAAATATCCCATAGACCTATATCACAAATCAAATTATGTCAGAGTTATAGTGGGCTTAAATGCACTTTCATAAACGGAGGAGGATTGCTTATGCATGCTTGAGGTTTTTAACCTGCAACAGACAGGTTTACTTCAGCTGAAGGTTTAATAAAAAAGAACCATGTCACAAGTCTGGCACATTTATTCTCACCCTGGTATGGTAAAAAAAAAATCAAATTATAGATTCACGTAGTGGTCTTTATGTTGTTCCACTACTTAGTTATCCAAAAATATTGTTTGTATTATCATATACATGGATGACTGTGGTATGAGCAGCTTCAAAAGTATCTGCTTCTATTGGACCTGGCCCTTTCTGCATGGTCATCCCAGCCTTTTGCCTTCCTCTGCTGAACCCGTTTTTGTTGGCATTAGGACACTTTACCCCTGCTTAGCAGTGCTACATTGCTTTTACTTTCTCCTTCAAAAATGGTCAAATTGGACTTCATCTAATTGTCACATTTAATTTACTTGTATGTTCCTGGTACATGGTACTGCATGTACTCTGTGCCGGTACATTAAATGCTACTAGTGGGCAGTAGCCACCCACTAAAGTAGCATTTTAAGACACACTCAGGCCTGCCACTACAGCTTGTAAAGCAGTTTTAAACTGCCATTTTGACCTGGCAATATAAACCTTTAACCAGACCTAAACCTTTCATTCTAACCATTATAAGCCACCCTAAGCTAGAGCCTAAAGACCCAAATGGAACAGGCTGCACTGCATTTCAAAAGAAGGATATGTGTACTTTTGTTTAACATGTCCAAGCAGTGAAAAACACTCCTAAATACCTTTTTCACTGCTGTAAGTCCTCTCTCCCATTGACTAGCACTGGGTTACCTTATTACATTTAATAAATGTTAATGTCACATTGGAACCAGATAGAGATATGCTGTTTGTATTCAAATGAGTGGTATACTTGAAATCCTCATTAAAGATGAAGCCAGATTTTAAGTTCCAGTTTTGAACACACCACTTTTAGAAAATGTCATTTTCTTGCCAAACCAAATGTGCCTTTCTACCAGTGTCCTAGGTAACATGACTGAGAATAACACTGTTGTTAGGGTTTGTATATTACTTCCAGACAGTGAGACAAAGGAGGCTGAAGCGTGGACAGGATGAGCCATTCTAATAGGATTGCTGGGGAGGGGCTGTACCCATTCCAAATTACAAATCAAAGGGCATTGCCTACAGCACACACAAGGGACCCTGCCACCAGGTCTGCCCTGACTTTTGTTATTCTAGATAGTATAGAGCCTAGACTATGGGAAGGAGAAGAGCTGACCAGAACAATTTTTGGGGGTAGGTTAGGGGAGTCCCACCCCCACAAAGGCTGCCACCAGGTATAGAAAAGGTGTTTTCAGAATCTCTTTTCACAACACTTTTGGACCTGTGGAAGATTGAGAAGAAGGACAGCCCTCCTGTGGAAGGTCTACGCTGCTGTCTGAAACAAGGAATATTTGACCTGCTTGCCTTGATCCCGGGCTGCCCAGACTAACTCCATGGGTCAGCTGGCTGACCTCTTGTGTGAGCTACAGGGTGACAACAAGCTTCCAGAGACCTCTCTGTAACTGCCCAATTGACCAGCACCAACTGGACCTGCCTAAGCACTGCTGTTGGCCTCTGCTGTACTGAGTTCTGAAACCCAAGAGGTTCCCCACAGGGCCTGGATCCTTGGCTCACATCAGAGAGCATTCTCTGCCAAACTGAAGGTTCCATCAGGTCATGACCCGGCAATTTCATGCAGCACCAAACTGAAGGCTTCACCAAATCCAATGCAGAGCAAAGCAAAGGCCATAAAAGCTGAGCCGCACATAGCCCGAATGGAAGACTTTATCAAAACCGACCACGAGTGATGTGAAGCCCTGCAAAGCCTCACTGCATAGCTGAGAGCTTCATCACAACCAACGCAGGAGACACAAAGCCTTTTAAAGCAACGCTGTGCAGACCTCGCATCAAGGACATAAGGTACAACTTCCAGTGGGCCGAATTTAATACTGTACTCGATCAGCGCTTCTTTGGAGTAGGCCTAATGTTGTGAATTTGTCCCGGTCCAGCGTGACCTGATTCCCATAATTGCCAATTTTTGCTTTATGGTGCTATTTTACCTAACCTGTGAAACATCAATATGCATAGTTCTACTAATTTGATTCTGTAAGGTTAGGAATCATTTTATATATCGAAATATATTCTATTGTTTCTAAATTGGTTTGGGATTTTATATGTATTGTGTTTTTGCTTTATTATCATTTCAGTGCTGCATAAGAACTTTACAAATGGCCTCAAAGTTAAGCCTCACTCTTTTGTGCCAAGCAACCAGAGGGTTTAGCACAAGTTAATTTAGAGACTTTTGTGGTTCACCATAACAAGGATTATGCTTGTTGCTTAACTGTGACTTTCACCCCTCTTAACCAGCAAACTGCTGAAAAATGTAAGTACTATTCAATATTTTAAAATTAGAGCAGGGACACTAGTTGTTGTGGTGAAAACATTTCTATCCAACAGTCAATTAAATCTGCAGATCAGTCAGACTTACAATCTGGACTGAAATTGGTAATTGAAATGAATTGTAGTGTGCATTTCAAATGAGCTTAGTTAATGGAAATATGTGTGTATACTTGGATCCAAAGTAAGATCAGCATATGTCTCAGACTACATCCTGCACACACACATATGAACAAATCTATGCAGATTTCTGCCTATAACATCCATGGATTTTCTGACAATTAAAAAGTTAGGTATCTTCCATTGAAGAAAAAAGGCAAGTCCACCGAACAGTATCTGACCCTAGTGGTTTGTTATCATGTTGTGGTAATTATGAAACGGAGCAACATTTTCTGTTGTAGTTGGAGAGTGGCTGGCCTTGATGATGATGATAAACTCCCTTCAGAACAGGACTCTGTTGCACCATCCCACCATCAGTTGTGCATCATGAGGTCGAAGCGGATGATATGTGGGTTATAGATGGCACTTGGGATGAAGCAGAGAAACCTCACAAGGAGTAGACTGTTTGCGACACCTTCATTCACTCTTTAGGTGAGAAGAACGTGAATGCATAACAAGTCATTTTTTTTAAATGTATAGGGAAGCTGTGGCTTTCTTGCATGCACTCTTTCGAGGCACCATTCATGATGAAGCTTCTAACCTCAAAACATGAAAATAGGTACACACAAAAGTGCAAAAATGGAAATTGATCCATGCACATGTATTATGGCATTGTATTGCATGGAATAAGCATGTAATGTGTGGAACAGAAGAGAAGAACTGCTTCTTAGTTGGTGGATGATCACATAACAAAATGTAATACATATTCTGTGAATGCAGCTGCAGCCTTACTTACATTTTGCAACAGCACAAAAGTGTGCCACAAAAGTTTTTTTTTCTGTGATAAAAACCCACACTTAACAAAAAATGTCTGTTTCAGAACTTCTCTTTCTTATTAAAAAACAACTATTTCTTACTTCTTCAAGTTTTTTTAAATAAACATACTAGTATCCAATGTGAAATAAGCTGTTGCATTTGAAGCCTGGCCTATTAATAGAACCAGTGTTTACTCAATTACATTTCTTAAGTACTAGCTGTATGTCACGGTGGTATGGGTGGATGCAGTGGACGTTAGGCAATGTCCACATGAGGCCTTCCGCCTGGCCCTGTGGACATGGCCAAGGATGACACAGGCTTTTTTTTTGTCCTCATACCTTCCCCAATCTCAAAATAAGCACTTTGCATGCTGTGGTGACCCTGGTGCCTTACGGATTGGACTAACTTCTTCAAGCAACAAAACATTTATTGGGCCCCTTCTCGTACGGCTTGCTTCCTATGCCCGATGCTGTGAGAAGATGTAATCATTGGACCAGTCATTTTACCAAAGTACTCAGTAGGTCCCATACAGCGCCCCCAGTGGCAATTCTTGATTCTCTCTTGTCCACCTTTTCAAAGAAGGCCACTGAGCTTCTCCACTTCTGCCATGAAGGGGCAGAGCTTTGGGTCCATGATTTACAGATTTCCCTTCTCGCTATGAGAATTAAGTAGAACATCAAGTGTCTTTGTTTTACATTAAGACACAAACCCTTTAGGTCTTGTTGCCTTATCCCAAAAATAATTAAATCCATGCTTACCTCCACCTCGGTACCAATCACATCAGAAATAGTCTTACCAACAGCAAGCCAAAATTCTTCAAGCTTTGAACAAGTGGTAAACATATGCATGTCAACTGCATCAGCTCTTCCACACCGCCTACATTTGGAGTCACCATTTCTTTTAAGTTTTGCCAACTTTTTCAGAGCCCAATAGATTTTGTGGAGAGTGAAAAAATGGCTCTTCCTTAATGCAGCGGATTTAACTATCATATAGAGTGTAGCTAGAGATACTTGCCATAATTCATCCAGCTCAGCATCCAGCAAGCATCCTTCCCATGCCAAAAAAGGCATTGCATCTTTTTGTTGGCCACTGTAAGTAGATGCGAGTACCATAATGCCACTTCCTTCCTCCTGGCCTGTGAGTTTCGAAGATCCAGTTCCATTTGATTTGGGCTTTCACTTATCCAGTACTGATTTTTCATCCATGAATTTATTTGAAATATTTTAAATCTAGAGATTCTCCCTTCGGACCTATATTTAAGTTATGATCTGCATCTAACAACTGCCCCCATTTTATTATACTGCTTCGTCTTAAAGGATCTGTGCAGGAATCTAGCATAAATTCTGGAGTGCCTGGAGAGTCCCATATATATGACAGCCTGCTATAATATGTGATATCCACAATAGATCTGACTTCGTACCAAATGTTAGCCACTGCTTGGAGGCATTTTAAGCTGACCTTCTTAAAGTACTTTGGGGTCCCAAATTCATACGGAAAGCCTTTTTTTTTTTGCAGAGTTTTATATAGCGTGAACTTGACCCAAATCTAATCGGGTATCAGAGCGCTTTACATAACACCAGTTACGTTACATGAGGACACACATTCATTTTGTTTTTGTTAGGCATGGGGAGATTAAGTGATTTGCCCAGAATCACAGGATGTTCAGTGTCATTACCAAGACTCGAACCCAGTTCCCCAGGTCCGAGGTTGAGTGCCCTAGACGTTAGACCAACTCTCTCTCCTTCTGCAGGTAGCTCGCAAAGCATTGCTGTATATATTCTGCCAACTAGAGTCTCATCTGGACAGTACAACAAGATTATATTATTTTTAAGTTGTATAGTATAGCTGTAGGTCGGGAAGCCCTAACCCCCCTATGCCAGCCGTCCTCCTCAATCTCTTCCAGGAAAGACACACGCCCTTATTGGCCCAGACAAAAGACGTTATTTTCCCCTATAGAGTTAAAATGCATTTTTTTCAAACCTTAAGGGTATATTATCAAACAAAAAAGTGATTTTAGGCAGGAGGGACATTTTGACCAAATGTATTCACCCATAAATTGACAGTGGGAGATTCTGCCATCTTTTTACGAGTTTCCCTGCTTTCTGGCTCGTCTTCTCAAAGTTTAATGTGGCCAGATTTCCCATATCTCTAGTTATGTAAATTCTCAGATATTTCATATCTATAGCATTTCTTATTTCCCCTTCATTTTGATTCCACACCATTAATTCTGTTTTTTCCTCGTTAAATTTGTAACCTGAAAGGGCACCAAATCCTCTTCCCCCGGCCATTAGTTGGGGTAATGCTGAATGCACATCTGAAGTAAAGAGTATTAGATCATCGTGTATAATGCGATCTTTCTTGATGAACTTTCAAACTTAAATGACTTTATCCCCGCTTCAGCCTCAGACTTTGAGCAAACGGCTCAAAATACAGATCAAAAAGTATGGGTGAAAGAGGACAACCTTGTCTCGCCCCTCTTTCTATCTTCACAGAGGATGATAGGCTTTCATTCACTAAAATGGGGGCTGTTGGGCTTCTAAAAATCTTTTCTAGCATACCTATCATTAGTTTACCCATTCCAAAATGATCTATTACCGCAATAAGATAGCTCCAGTTGACCTGGTCAAATGCCTTCGCAGCATTTACAGTCACAACAATGATGGGCAGACCCTTTGTTGTAGCTAAGACAATGGTACCAATCAAGGCATGATTCAACTCTCTATAATTTCTCCCTCATATGAAACCTTTTTGATCTTCATGTATTAGGTGCCCGACTACTTTGTTTATGCGTGCTGCTAATATACTAGTAAAGATTTTATATTCAGCATTGAGTAAAGAGATGGGATGGAATGATTGACATTGAAGAGTGCTTTTTCCTGGCTTCGGGATAAGCGTTATAACTGCATCGTTCCATGACTCCGGTATTGCCATATCTTCTATCAGGATAGAGTTGAAGAGTTTGATCTAGACTGGGACAATCTGATCTGCAACTGCACAGTAGATTTCACAGGGAATTGTATCGGGACCTGCTGCCTTGCCTTTCTTTGTTTTCTTAACAGCGATAAGTATCTCACTGCCCGTTATTTCCTGAGATAGATAACCCTGCTGTTCTGGAGTCAATTTAGGAAGTTGCTTCTTCTTGAGCCAAGCATCCATATCTGCTCTATTTGTTACAAGGTCTTCCCTATAGCTATATATATATAGATCCTGAAAAAACTCCCTTAAGACCTCCCTTATCCTAGCACTATCTTCTGTAGTATGCCAAATGTTATCCACTTCCATCCTCCTAACATAATTTTGGTTTTTCTCTAACCTTGCCTTCCATGCCAACAATTTCCCAAAGCACTCCCCCTGCACTATATTTCTAGCTCTACTCACTTTCCATTGTTGCCGAACCTTTTCTTCCGTCTTGACTCTAAATTTTATCTGTAGTTCCTCCTCTGCTGAGACAGTCACCTTCCTATCCTCTTCACTTAAGCCTTCTCTCTTCAGCCCCTTTTCTAAATCCCCAATCCTTTCTTTCAGGTTGGAAAATTCCTTCCTCTCCTCCCTTGCCCAATTCACCGATATAATGTTGAGTGCCCCCTTCAACCAAGCTTTGTATGCGTCCCACACTACATTCAGGGGCGCCGATGACAGGTTCAAAGAAAAAAAAATTCTGAGCCTTGTGCCGATTTTTACAATAAACCCTCCTGTAGCAGGATCGTTCTATTAATTGCCCATCTCCTCGGCCCCTGTGGGTCTTGCAATTCCAATTTAAGAAGAATTGCCGCATGATCTGAAAGGTGAATGGGAAGATGGTCTGTTCCCATCACTTTCTCCACTTCTTTCCTGTCCATAAAGAAGTAATCCAGCCTAGAGTAAAGGCGGTTTGTTTTGCTATGGAAAGTATAGTCCCTGTTGTTCCCTTTAATTCTACGACAAACATCACATGAGTTGTAATTTTCCAACATATCCACAAAATATGCCCTCATTTTTGGGAAATTAATTTGTATTCGTGTGGAGGATCTATCCAGAGTATTATCTAAAAGGATGTTAAAACCTCCCCCTAAAATTATAGGCGCTTTAAAATTGACCAGAGTCGAAAACATATTTGCCAAGTGTGAACTGTTGTCTATGTTAGGACCGTAGTAGCTCACTATCGTAAATAACTTCTGACTTATTTTAACTTCTGCCACGATCCAACGGCCCCCTCATCTGCCTTGTGGCAGACAAACTGAACTCCTGATTTAGATTCAACTATTAGCGCTACCCCTTTAGTACAGTGTAACTGATCTGTGACTATAATGTTTTACACACACTTTTGCATAAGAAAAAGATCTTTACACTCCTGCCTCCTAAGATGTGTCTCTTGCAGCAGAATTATTCATGCTTTTTGCTGCTTTAGGTAGTGCAGAATAACATGTTACCTCTTTTGAACCCTCAACCCATTCACGTTCCAACATAATATTTGAAAAAACCGATAACCCTTCGCCCTTTGTGCTCGTTTCTTTTCCTAAAAGGTTTACTTTCAATTATTTGTTGCATTTTATTATATTTTCTCCTTGTTCTTTTTTGTTTAAGAGGTTTTTCCATCTAAACGTGCTACTCTGCTTTAGCAACTTGATGAACTAGAATGTTGTACATGTTTACCCTTCTGATCCCCACCCCAGGAGCTCCCCCCCTCCAGGAACCCGCCACTTCGAACAAGTAGGCTTAACCATGGCTATTTGGGCTAACCCCTGAGGTAGTAAACCAAAACTACTTTTCTTGCCCCCCCCCCTTTACCTGAGTTAAAAAATTATCCACGTCTGCAGGGTCAGAGAAATTATGCATTTTGTTCTGACACATCACCCTTAGAGTTGCGGGGAATTTTAACTGAACATTGGCACCCAGCGCTTACAGTTCCCCATTCTATTTCCCAACTCCCATTGCCTATCTGCTGCCTCTTTAGAGATGTCTGATCTTATCTTAAGAGTGACTCCCATTACTTGCAGTGTTTTCTCCCTCAGGGCCAGATTTAGGAGACTCTCTTTTACAGTATAGGATAGAAAGTTTAACATGATCTTCGGGGGCTCTTCCACCCTGGACGCAGTTTGATTGGGTCTCTTTGCACACACTGTATGTCCACTTCTAGGTTAGCAAATCGCTCCTCCTGCGGAAACGTGCTTCTCAGCAGTTCTATCACGAAGTGTTTAATGTCTGTGCTTAATGTGCCCTCTGCAAAAACAACAGTTGATGGACAGAATGCAGAACAATGTCATACATTCACCCCAGTACAGGGATATGGGCCTAAATCCATCGTTTTTTTGTTTACCATGCCATTCCAGTTTGAACCCAGCCATATGCAAAATCAGTCTTGACCCTGCACCTCATGGGAACAGTCCAGCCTGAACTGCCAAGCCAGGTCCTCCCTGGACTGGAAACAAGCATCCTAGGACCGGTTTTGGAATCTCACCACTCTTCAGCCAGGATAGCTTGATTGAAGTGGCATGGAGAGCTCGGGACCCATGTCTGGGCATTCCCGTCCCACTCGGGGTGACAAATTCAAAAACTACAGTTATTGGACAGAATGCAGAACAATGTCATACATTCACCCCAGTACAGAGATTTGGGCCAAACTCCATCGTTTTTTTGTTTACCATGCCATTCCAGTTTGAACCCAGCCATATGCAAAATCAGTCTTGACCCTGCACCTCATGGGAACAGTCCAGCCTGAACTGCCAAGCCAGGTCCTCCCTGGACTGGAAACAAGCATCCTAGGACCGGTTTTGGAATCTCACCACTCTTCAGCCAGGATAGCTTGATTGAAGTGGCATGGAGAGCTCGGGACCCATGTCTGGGCATTCCCGTCCCACTCGGGGTGACAAATTCAAAAACTACAGTTATTGGACAGAATGCAGAACAATGTCATACATTCACCCCAGTACAGAGATTTGGGCCAAACTCCATCGTTTTTTGCTCACCAT
This sequence comes from Triturus cristatus, assembly GCF_964204655.1. Lineage (NCBI taxonomy): Eukaryota > Metazoa > Chordata > Amphibia > Caudata > Salamandridae > Triturus > Triturus cristatus. The sequence goes on from NC_140585.1 coordinate 1,066,759,139, forward strand.
GCCATTCCAGTTTGAACCCAGCCATATGCAAATCAGTCTTGACCCTGAGCCTCATAGGAACAGCCCAGCCCGAATGAGCCCTCTGCAGCTCCCAAAATTCTGACATTGTTTCTCCTTGCATTGTTCTCTAACTTCTCCATCTTATTGGCAAACATCTTCTCTCTCTGTTTCAGGCGTGCTACTTCTTGAGTGTTTTCTTGGATGCTGTCTGTAGACTTAAGACATTGCTTTCTAATTTCTGAGTACGCTGCGCTAAGCTTTCAAGTTTTACTTCCAAACCTGAACAGTTTGCCTGAATCTCCTTTTGATATGACTCAGAGATTGAGAAGCTTTCTTTAATTTCTTGTGCTAACTGACCTAACATGCCCTGTAGGGTATCTGTCTCCTCTGGACCCATCCCAGCTGGAACCTGTTCCTCTCACCTCCCTGAGTTTTACCTAATCCTACTTGAACCTGCCTCCCTCGCCCCACAAGCTCACTCTGCTGTCCTGCCTGCTTCTCCACAACACTAGCTATCTGAGGGCAAGCTAATATGACGCACTTACCCTCAGAGCCGACGGGGTTCTCATCCATTAGGGCGTGTTTTTCTCCTGCTACCGTGGTACACAGCAACTGCTGCGGCCAGTCCTTCCCTCATCTGCTTGTGCTGACTCTGCCCTCGTCGTTGCTGAATGCGTTTCTGCTTCTTGGAAGAACGCTCCATGTGACGCGAAACCTCCTGAGCCATGCTGCCGTGATACAGTGATGCCGTCTCCTGATCTACCATCAGCTGATCTGAGGCGGGTTTCTGACCCGTGTTTTGCTTCTAGATCGGATGAGGTGGGAGCCCCAGTCGGTAAGTTTACCTCATACTTCCCCCTCAGGACCGCTTCTGATTGGCCTTAGCCGACCACCATGTTCCCTAGTTCCTCCTCACCATTCCCTAGCTTCTCACCACTGTTCCCTAGCTCCTCCCCACCAGGATGACACAGGCTTGAGTGTAGTCCTTGTGGCCAGTCTCCGCTACACATGGCAAAAGGATGTACACAGTGGGCAATGCGACTCTAAAGACTGACTTACTTTCATTAACATCAAAAGTATACATTTGATCTATTCCAGGCACTGTCTTCCTCCTTGATGTTGTTTTCCAGTTATCATTTTCTTTTACATCATTGTGTAGCAAGTTTATTGTTATGTCCAAATTCAAAATATTGTTTGTGGCTGCCGATGGTTGACTTCAAGGATTTCTTTAGGGATGAAATACGCTAGGCAGACTGAACTCCACTTTAACCACTTTATTAATTAATGTTTCTCTGTCCCTCTGAGGTTCTTATTACCTTTAGCTGTTCTGATAATTGATAATCAGGTTTAAAGTGTGTTATCAGTGGGAAATGTTCATTTTTAGTGCATTGGATTACTGTGAAATCGTTCCATGTCTCAGAGATGAAAACCCTCACTAAGATGTAGTCCAGTGTTGAGATACTCTTAATGTGTATGTGTATTTTTGAGTTGGTCACTTGCATATTTGAAAGGCTCGGTAAGAGTTTAGGTTGAAAACTTGAGGGCAATTATGGACATTTGTTGCAATGGGATCCAGACCAACTAGCTGCAAGCAATTTAATTGCTTAGCGATATTGATCAAGTTGAAAATACTTGTCAATATGATCTCAAACATTGAAAAACTGCAAATTAAACAATCTAGTGCCTTATAGTAGCCTTATACAATTAGTTTCCTGTTGGTCCTCTGCAAGTTTAAATATACCCTGATGAGTAATGCCAGTTTGATCGTACTACCTATTTACCATCCATTAATTATCATTGCTTGAAATGAGGGATGTTCTACATCTAATAAGTTTTTTGAACTGCTGTTCTCCAATGAGTAAGAGCTCAGGCTCTGCCTGTTTTTAGCTCAGCACACCCAGGAAGACTTCCTTGACCAGGGGTCTTCCTCAATGCAGAGTACCATCTCAGCCTACACTTTCCAGGCTCCACAGCCTTCTAGCCCTTTAAGGATTTAAAGACACCTTAAGGTTCAGCAGGAGTCAGGGGATTTCCCAGTAAGAGTCATCCCCCCCACAGGACTAGTGCACAGAAGTTCTAGTAGAACCCTCTTCTCCAAAATCCGAAAATCAGCCCACCACTCTAATATTGCTTAGAAGTCCTCTTTTCCATTTTCAGTCCTTGTTTCTCTCTCTTTAAAAGAATTGAGGAGACCTTGAGTCATTTTCTCCAGCAGAAGTGAGGAGCCTTCTCTCTACCAACTGGGCCTTCTTATTCAGGTTTTGATTTCCCCAGACCCCAGAATGTTCTTAAAAGTCTCTTCCTTGTTTAGGGGTTTTACAGTGGTTGTGGAAAGTTCCAGAAACATCCCATCATCACTCCACTGCATCCCAACCCTCCTGCATAGAAATATGGTACTTTTCAAGATGGCGATTTCAAGTGTTTAGTGTTCACAGCTCTCCGAGAGGCTTAAGTTCTTCCCCCTAACTGACACAGAAGACTGGAACCTTCTCTCCAAAGCTTTAAAGAAAATTCCCAAAGCAAATCATATGCATGTATGTATGTGAAATATGCATATTAAATTGCAGCAGACCTGGAAATAACATTGAACCATCAAGTGCCTTCTCATCCTCAGAAATCTTTTTTTTATAACTAACGATTTAGAAATTTGATTAAATTGCATATTTATAAAGTTCCCCGAAGCTGTAGAATCTGAAAGTTCTGAAACTGTATTTTCCTGTCCTTCAAACAAAATTATTCCCAAGAGAATGCTCAGGTGAGTTTCTGAAGAATTAACTACCCATGTTGGAACTGACTTAAATTCTTCACGTGAAAAGGCTTGATTCTTGATTGAACATGATTTACTTCTACAAAAATGGCCTGACCTGCACAAAATAAACACACTATAAACACAAATGGGAAGCTGTATTGATGATACAATTGTATATGTTTCTTTGCAAAAGTATTCAAGTTCAAAAAGGCTTATACTTCCCAAATTATTTCCAAACACAGTTCAAAGAATGTTGTGAAATATGAGGAAAGTAATGCCCAGTAATCTAAAAGGTGACCTACCATCTGCAAAGAAGGTGAGAGTTCTTGGATTCTGGAACTTATAGTTTACATATGAAATGTGAAGCCTTCTGCCAGGTGGTGCTGCCCCTCTACAATCAAAGCCAGCCTTTCATGAACTGCAGTCACCTTGGGATGGGTGAGGTTTGGGCAACTTACAACAGCGCTCACTGGGAAATCATCAGCAATCCTGCTCCCTGATCTGCTTCTTAAGCATGTATTCCAGCTGATGTCCATCGGCACCAAATCAAACATGTTATTGTTACATATTACAACCAGCATGAATCTACTTTCACAATATAGTATTAAAGGGTGATTGCACCAATCACTGTAGTACTCACCAAAATGAACATGTAATAGCACAGAGCAAATAAATTCAACCCCTAACATCTTTTCTTTTGGGATTGCTTCAACACCTTCAATAACCCTACAAGCTATGATGCTATTCTACTTTGTCTTCAAAGTCTAAGGCAATGGTTTTAATCCAGATACCATGGACCACTGGGGGGGTCAACGATGCCTACTCAGCGCATCGACTCCTCGACTATTTAGAAAATTAAATAATGTTAGCAAATTATTAAAGTACATATGGAGGAAAATGTAAAATTTAAATACTGCATTGTGAAGAAATTTGAAACTGGAGACTAAAAATAAAGTTGATATCCTTAGCTTTATTAATGGTAACAGCTCAATTATACCATACAGAATGGAAGCAAGTGAAGGTGGAAGACCGCAGTAAAATCAGTTCAACTCAAAACAGATTAGATTTTCAGTGAAAGCCATTGAGAGTTGCAATAATATTTTTAAGTGATTTTGTGATCTTTTCATCCGCTTGCAGATCAATAGTTTGCACATTTTACACGTCTTCCTCAGCCAGTTTGTGGCCTTTTTTGGAATTTGGTGTCATCATTAGGTGCACCTTAACCCCTCACCTTAGAAGCACCAGCTATACTTCTGCAGTAGTACTATAGGAAAAATATTTTATTTGGGGTTTTAAGCATTAGTGTACACCTTGATGTGGACTTTGAAATAATTATGGGCTCAGCACATACATTATTCTTAGGGTCTGATGTTCTAATATTCCATTCAGAAAAAGAATGTTTTAAATATCCACTACCTTTTTTGCAAATGGGATTGGATTTTGTAAACCAACCTGTATAATAATTGTTGGGTCAGAAAACTTATTATAATCTTGTGACATGTTTTATATTTTATTGTCAGATGGTATACTGTAATCTTAAAATGTATGTTACAGAAACCAATGTGTTTATTTTCTTTCACCCTCTTCTTTCCTTTAGTATTTTTCTGAGCTTATATTTATATTATCTTCTTTTATTTTATATAAGCTTCACATATAAATATACTGTGACAATTTTTTCTTATCTTATATCATTTCATATAAGGTCAATTATGATTTTGTTTTAATTATACATGCTTATTTCTATTGTTACCTAATAGTTTTAAAGCTGTTAAAATCTTTTCTGCTAAAAATAAAAAACAAGCTCTCAAACTTAAAAAAAGAAAAATGTGTCCAACTGTGATTAGCAGTAATCACAGTGTTGGTGGCTTGCAAAGGACGGAGACTACCATCCTTGTCACTGCATTTCAAATTGTTTTTTCTTTTCAAGGAACCTGTGTTGTTGAAAGGAATTGGTGCCACTTTAGATTTTTTTAAAAAGCAATTTTTGAAATGTTCTGGAGGACCAGTCAGTGATTTTCCTGGCCCACTGCCTTCTCCCCTTGAGTCTGCCACCCTAACTTCCCTTTGCGAATCAGTTGCCACCTCTGATAAGGGGTTGATAACTGGTCAATGGCATGTGACTGCAATTTCAATCTCCTTTACCTAGGACTCTAACAAATATAAATTGATCACCACTGTGTCTCCCACATACCATGAGAAAATATGTAACTGAAATTTCCTTTGTGGTTTTGATTAACTTAATTGGTTGCTATCTCAGACACTAAGCTGTTCAGCATACTTAACCACATAAGCTGTCTAACTGTCTTAGATACAGTAAATTACCCCTGTCACTCCAAAACTAGACAGTCAATCCACAAACAGACAGAAGCACACAGAATGGTTAAATAAGAAAGTGCCTACTTTCTAAAAGTGGGATGTTCAAACCCACAATTTAAAAAACATCTTTACTAAAAGATGTGTTATTAAATTCTGAGTTCAGAGAGCCTAAACTTAATTTCCCCATCTTGTCCCAATGGGAAGTTATACTTGTAAGATGTTTCAAAGTATTTGCAATGCTATTCTATACAACAGATAGCCTTTCAATAGTGATAAACTAAATTGTCAGTATTTCACTCTCAATACATGTTACACACATCAGTACCTGTCCTATGTCTCATATACATTGCACCCTACCCATGCGGGTACCTTGTTCCTACCTGAGGAGTGTCTTACATGTAAAAAAAAGTGAAGGTTAGGACCTGGCAAGTGGGTGCACTTGCAATATCGACATGACAGTTCAAAACTGCACTCAGACAGTGCAGTGGAAGGTTTGAGTTACATTTGCAGGGCTGCTTAGGTGGGTGGCACAATCAGTGCTGCAGGCCCACTAGTAGCATTTGATTCGCAAGCCCTGGCAGTGCACTTCACTAGGGACTTACCAGTAAATCAAATATGCCAATCAGGGAGAACCAATTGCAATAACAATTTACATAGGAAGCACTTGCACTTTGTCAATGAGCAGCAGCGGCAAAGTGCCCAAAGCATCTAAGCCCGCAAAAACAAAATACAGCACAGCATCAAAAATACAGGAGGTAGAGGCAAAAAGTCAGGGGAAACCATGCCAAAGATGCCAAGTCTAACAACATGCTCAATCGACATCCCCTCAGAACCTGGGTATAGGATTATGAAAGTACAATGGTTCTGTCGGTTATAGCCGCAATATTTCTTATAAATACAATTAAATCTCAAAAGCAAATTATTTACTGCACAGATTGAATGTGAACACATTAACAAGGAACGCACAATCAAGGCAAAGTAACCACAAAGAAATCAGGTTTGCTGGGTAACTGGATACTTCATATAAATTACATCATTTATATTTACCCACATATAAAAGTTTTTATATTGCATACGTGACTGCCAACAGCGTGAAGATTAAAGTGAATTGTGATCAAGTGACATAGTGTGATCAGTGAAACAGTAGTGCGTGATATGTACAGGGTAGTTAAAATATATACACGTTTAGGATAGGCCAGAGTGAACACAATGACCCTGCCACTCTATACAATTTCAGTGTTTTGCGAGCGGGGCCTTGAGCTGGACCTGGTGGTAGCGTCGATGTTTCAACCCTATGTGCAGGATACTAATTCATCACGGCGGGTCTTCATCAGGACTGAAATGGGGGAGGGGATGACAGCCTGTAAAGTCAGTAAAAATGTGCGTTAGCATCTTCGTGTGTTCCAATCACCACAAAGAGAACCAGGTGGTAGGAACTCACCTAATGATGGACTAGTTATTCTTGGTGAGGCTCAGGTCAGTGAAGATCAAGGACCCATCCGGTTAGTTATCTAGGGGTGCGAGAAATTAGGTCAGCATTGGGATTCATTGCTGCTTGGAGCAGTAGTCTCGTAAAAGCCTCAATGGGACTAGGAAAAATTACTCAATGGCGGTGATGCCAGATACTAATGGAATCTGTCCTGGATGGTCTTTCACATAATGTACCAGAGGGGGGCCAAAACTAAAGGCTGAGTACGCCCAGATACAACCGGTACAGTCGCACTGATTTGTGATTTGGAAGATTGAAACAACCGCGCTTATGGGTCGCGTGATGCGAATAAACTAAAAGCGGCAATTATGCGCTGAATAAACGTGCCCTTTAGCCGATGACTCAAGTGAAGCCTCTACTGATACACAAGACAAGGCTCACTCGATTGAAATACATAGTGAGCCAATGAGAGAGGGGGGACAGCGCTCATAAGTATGTATACACAAATGTATGTGGGTGGCGAGTTGCAGCCCATCATGTATATTGAGTTGTATATGCAATAAGATATAATGCGGCAGTTACGCGCTGATTAGTTGCGATAAGAAGATCAATCCCTTAATGGTTCAAGGGTCATGGCTCCCGGGGCGGCTGAGTACAGCCGAGCATGTATACTAAGTCGCATAATAAATGTGAATTAACCGGCAGTTACGTGCTGAGGAAGGAAGGTGGCACGCCCTTAAAAGTAACGGTTAATGGCTCACCGGAGACGATCTTGGGGTTTACTCATAAACTGCTGCAGATGATATCTATAATTAAATGTAAAGGCGCCGGTTACTTGCACTTATATATTGTGAAGAAGGGTGAGAGATATAAATGCAAAGCTATGCAGTGCTCACCTGTAGATCTAGATAGTGGAAACTAATCCGTGGAATTCAGTGGCAGTAAAACTTCCTGCAACTTGACCGCATATCGTCGGTCTACTCGGGCGGGTTTGACAGGCGAGAGATAAAGCTGCCGAATGGAGGATGCGCGCATGTCAAACTGTGACGTGCGGCGTGCAGTAGCTTAGTGCCTGCAAGTCTAGTTGCCGGGCAACAGGCGCAAGAGACACGTACGTGGCAGTAATTACATGTGGATCGGGGCTCGTCCACATAGGAGACACGTGCAAATGCAAGCAATGCGGTTATTGATACATTGGAAACACACTGTGCAGTTATCAAACATATTTAAACATATTAACCCCTTCGCCGCGGCAGGAATTCCGCCGCGGCGCTGGGGGGGTTTGGGGGCAGTTGCGGGTCCGCTGTGCTCGTGACGGAACCACTCCGTCACGAGTCACGGGTGAGCTGTGCTCATGACGGAGTGGTTCCGTCACGTCTCCGCCCACTGCGCTAATCGCCCGCACAGGCGGGGAATTAGCGCCGCGTGGGCAGAGCGGCCGCCAACGGCCGCAGCATGACGGAACCACTCCGTCATGAGCACAGCGCACCCGTGGCTCATGACGGAGTGGTTCCGTCATGAGCACGGAAAGGGTTAAAAGCGCACATTATCTAGAGCCCACATATTTGAAATACTTTGACTATACAGCATGGATGGATAATGTTTAACGTTATCGCTCATAGCGTCGAGTGGTGTCGTCATGCCGAGTGTTGGCTATTTATTAAAATGCGGGAGAGAAACAAGTGTGGGATCACATTCTGCATAAGTCATGTTCAAAAGGATGGTTGAGGACCTCATGTACTGTCAACTCAGTGAGTTTACAATTGACCCATTTGCCTGGATGTTTCTTCAAATTAATTCAGACCCCCCATCACAGTATCAAGGGAATGTATCCATCTACATTCTTTACGGTTCATAGCCACTGAAATTGAACCACCTCTAGGTGACGGGCAGACTTTCTCACCCACCCACCAACTCATACATTCTGGCTGATGTTTATGTGACAGGAAATGATCAACGAGTGGGGTACCCTGTACCTTGCACCTTATTCGGCTCATGTGTTGCAATAATCTGGCCTTTACTTTCTGGGTGGTCTGACCCAAATAGAGTAGATCGCAAGGGCAACCAATAACATATATTAGGTTGGTGCTGTTACAGTTTGTAAAGTCTGCTAACTTGAATCTTCTCTCTGTTATGTCTAAAGGTGGAGCCTTCAGTCATCAGGGACAAGCTTTACAATGACCACATTTGTAGTGACCAGTAATGGGTGGCAAGCCCAGTTGATTTCTCAAGTTCAGTGTTCAAGTTCAGTCCGCCCAATCAGACCGACGATGTGCGGTCAAGTTGCAGGAAGTTTTACTGCCACTGAATTCATCGGATTATTTCCACTATCCAGATCTACAGGTGAGCACTGCATTTAGATTGCTCACCCTTCTTCACTATATATAAGCGCAAGTAACTGGCACCTTTACATTTATTTATAGATATAATCTGCAGCGGTTTATGAGTAAACCCCAAGATCATCTCCGGTGAGCCATGAACCATCACTATTAAGGGAGTTCCGCCTTCCTTCCTCAGTGCGTAACTGCCGGTTAATTCACATTTATTATGCGACTTAGTATACATGCTCAGCTGTATTCAGCCGCGCAGTGAGCCATGACCCATGAACCATTAAGGGATTGATCTCCTTATCGCAACAAATCAACGCGTAACTGCCGCATTATAACTTATTGCATATACGACTCAATATACGTGATGGGCTGCAATCCGCCACCCACATACATTTGTGTATACATACTTATGAGCGCAAGTCACCGGCACTGTCCCCCCTCTCTCATTGGCTCTCTATTTATTTCAATTGAGTGAGCCTTGTCTATTGTATCAGTAGGGGCTTCACTTGAGTCATCGGCTAAAGGGAGCTTTTATTCAGCGCATAATTGCCGCTTTTAGTTTATTTGCATCACGCGACCCATAAGCGTGGTTGTTTTAATCTTCCAAATCACGAATCAGCGCGACTGTTCCGCTTGTATCTGGGCGTACTCAGCCTTTAGTTTTGGCCCCCCCCTGGTACATTACGTGAAAGACCAGCCTGGACAGATTCCATTAGTCTCTGGTATCACCGCCATTGAGTAATTTTTCCTAGTCCCACTGGGGTTTTTACGAGACTACTGCTCCAAGCAGCGGCGAATCCCAACGCTGACCTAATTTCTATCACCCCTAGATAACTAACCGGATGGGCCCTTGATCTTCCCTGACCTGAGCCACACCAGGAATATCTAGTCCATTGGATTGGAACACACAAGGATGCTAACTCACATTTTTACTGACTTTACAGGCTGCCATCCCCCTCCCCCATTTCAGTCCTGATGAGGAACTGCAGTGATGAATTAGTGTCGGGTAACATAGGGTTGAAACATGGATGCTACCAGGTCCAGCTCAAGGCCCCTCTCGCAAAAGACTGAAATTGTATAGAGTTACAGGGTCATTGTGTTCATTCTGGGCTTTCCAAAACGTGTATATATTTAAACTACCCTGTATATATCACACACTCACTGTGTCACTGATCACACTATGTCACTTGATCACAATTCACTTTAATCTTCACGCTGTTGGCAGCTACATATGCAATATAAAAACTTTTATATGTCGGTAAATATAAATGATGTAATTTATATAAAGTATCCAGTTCCCCAGCAAACCTGATTTCTTTGTGTTTACTTTGCCTTGATTGTGCGTTCCTTGTTAATGTGTTCACATTCAATCTGTGCAGTAAATAATTTGCTTCTGAGATTTAATTGTATTTATAAGAAATATTGTGGCTATACCCAACAGAACCATTGTACTTTCATAAGTCTAACAACATATCGCTGCTGTTTCTACACAGTGATTCTCAATAGTTTTCTAAAATGTGTTTCGAATGTTCTCCCTATGTAACATCGTCTTACCTATTACTTTTACCCAGTCTTCAAATGGAATATTGGGTTGCCTTGTAATTGTTTTCATCATTCGGCACTAGGGGCATACTATCAAAAGGGGAGTTCAAGATCTGTGCCAGAGATGATATGAGGTATTTCTGTCACTCCCTTAGGATTTAATGGACAGCTTAGAAAAGTCATGCATGAATTATGTACAATTTTGAAAATTCCCACAGGACGTAAATTGAGCAACCATAAAGGATTTTTAGCACATGCCTCGCAATACATCCCAGTGGAGATTTGCATTACAGTGAGAGTCTACAGCCAATATGAAATGTATTATCAATGTAATTAATAGAATATACACAGTAATGTTTTATGTATGGTATTTATGAATAAAAGCATGAATGAAAGAGAGGAACAGACTTGAGTTAGTTAAGGTGGGTGGACAATACCTAATGGGGACACACACACATATTCTCTCTTTTTCTCTCTATCTCTCTTGCTCTCTCTCTGTTACATTGTTTTGTATGCCCACTCGGGCATTACTGTATTTATAGCATAATAAATGTCCATCTTGAAATGTTGATAAAGTTACTTGTGAATCATTGTCTAAAAAAGAGCAGAACGTTTTGACATAAATCTTGGTATATATAACTTCACCAATGTTTCCCGGTATAACAGAAGGAATGCATGATAGATAAAGTTTGTACAATGTTGAAATAGTCACATATTGTGTAATAACATGTCAATAGTTAGCAAGCGCTCATGAATCTAGCAACAAATAACATTTCAGAGTGTGTAACCATCTGTAGCATATTCTTAACTTTTGCTAAACATTTTTGCCTTTTAATATTTGACAAAATGTAAAACATTTTATTAGTTTCAAATTTGGAAAACAAGATGTGGTAGCACTATAGAAAGGAATACACAATGGCACCTCCTAGTTTCTTCAAGGGTACAGACATAGCTGAAATGCACCATGGTAGGCAACATAATGTAAATAAATTGCACACAAGAGCTAATTCTCTGTGTCAGTGCCTTTTTTGTAGCAGAAAAAGGACATTCTAGTATATTTATATATCAGCCGCGGTCGCTGCAGGTAAGAGCGGTGGGGCAGTGGGGCCGGTTGGGGAGGATTTCTAGAGATGACCATGAGGGAAAACGAAATATTTATTTAATTTTTCCTTGTGGTCATCTCTCAAAATCCCCCCCAGCCAGCCCCACTGCTCCACCACTTTTTCCTGCAGCAGCTACAGCTGCTATATATCTAAACACTGCAATCCATGCAGAGCTAGAGAATGACAAATCATTTTGCTATTATTACATCAAAGTCTCTTTAAGCATAGAATTAGCAACTGACATTTACGTTGAGCTGAAAAATGACAAAATTATTTGACCACTCCAGGCACAGTATTACAATTTTGGATTGGTAAATTACCATACAAGCCAACCGGGAATGAATAAAAGCAACCCCTGAGGTGTTTTACTATTGTTAGAGCTCATCAGAGAGGTATAGCTTTGTCCAGACACAAGGGACCACCCTGAATAAGTCAAGACAATACCTGTTCAGACTTAGAGTTCCACTTACATTATGCAAAAAAGGAAGTTAAGATCTCTGGGTAGTTCCCAAGTGTAGGTGGGGAGCAGCTCTTTTATAGAGAGCGTTCTATAACAACAGAAACATATTGAATCTGCTTATCTGAAATATCTGTTTCTCCAGCAGAGTTTTTAAGCATAAGTTAAGGACAGTGTCATTCATGCCAAGCTAGAGAGTGGCAACTGCTTTTGCCATCTTTACAGTAAAGTATTTAAGCATAGGAGTAGCAAGTGCCATCCAAACCACATATATAAAGGAAACTACTTCCTCCATTGCAAAGAAAAAAAAATGCATTCCCAGGGTTGTGCAATGTAAGTGCATTTTAATCTTTCGATACTCTGTGTCAAGTATCAGTGTGAGCCAATGCATTTCAACGAACTCGACGAACAGTCGTCATCATGGCCAGAAGGTCATGGGGAAAGGATTAGCAGGAGACATGAAGGCGATCTAGAGTACGTCAGCCTTACTAGAATTGAACTTCAAAAAATGTATGGTTTGATGCATATCAATATATATACCAAATAGAGCTGGCTAGTAGACATCCATAGAAAATCCCTATGGTATCTTCCGTTGTGTAAATAGACCTTAAAGAATTATGAAACCATAGCTAGGCTCTAGCTCAACCTTGAAGTCTCTGAACAATTCTTAGTCAAGTTTGAGAGAATGTCACCCTTAAACTTTAAATTTCCTTAAAGCAAACTTCAGGGCAAGAAATGAATCATCTTGTTCACCATCGAATCTCAACACTACATCTTTCTGGGAGACCTCAACTTCCATCTGGACGACCCCACTGACACCAACTCCACAGACCATCTGGAAAGATTGGACAACATCAGACTCAAACAGCGGGTCACTGACCCCAAGAACATAGCAGGACACACAGTGGACCCCATCTTCATGTCTGGCAACATAGTCAGATACAGCCACACATCGGTACTCACCTGGTCGGACCACTCCATAATACACTTTACCCTCGCCGTACCAACCCACTCTGCCTCCAACTGACAGAGCACCCCTTCTTCAGCTGGTCCAAAGTCATGCAGCAACAATTAACTGATGCCCTCAGCACCACGCAGCGCAAAACTAACACCAACCTGGATCAGGCAGTGCAGAACTTCAACGACTGGATTACAAGATCTGATGACCGAGTTGCACCGATGAAACCAGCCAAAACACATGGACCCTCCAAACAAGCCAGCTGGTACACTCCATAACTCAGCACGGCAAAACGCAGGTGCCAATAACAGGGAAGAAGATGACGCACCAACAAGAACCACACCAAGCCACCTTCAAATCAGCCCTCAACAACTACCACTGTCAGATCAAAGCCACAAAGAAGAGGACTTTGCCCACTGGATTGAGACCAGAATGAACCACGCCAAGGATCTCGTCACCATCGTCAGAGAATTCACCTGCCTGACATCCACCAAAAACTTCATCCCTTCATCACAGGAACTCTGCGACGCCCTCGCCGACCACTTCCATAGCAAGACTGAAAACATCTACAAAAATGTATGTAGCCAACCTTCCAATCTCCGACCAACCACCACCTCCGAGCACCTGACCACCTCATGGGAACAACTCAGCACACCACACTCAACCACTCTTCTGAACTCCATCTACTCAGGAGCACCCACTGAAACCTGCCCCCACCGACTCTTCAACCTCAGAGGAGATGAGATCAGCCAACAAATCACCACTCTCCTGAATGCCTCAATAACGACAGACACCTTTCCCGATGCCTGGAAACATGCAGAGGTTAGATCCCTCCTCAAGAACACCTCAGCACATCTCCGCAAACTTTGGAACTACCATCCCATCTCACTGCTCCCGTTCCCTGCCAAAGTCCCGGAGAAAGCCATCAACCTTACACTCACCGAACAACTGGTGATAGACAACATACTGGATCCAACCACAGCACAGAGACAGTCCTAATTGCTGCAAAAGATGACATCCGCACCCTACTCAACAGAGGAGAATCAGCCGCCATGATCCAGCCTGACACTGTCTCCCACAACACACTCATCGATCACAAGATTGGTATCACAGATGATGTGCTCAGGTGGAAGGCATCCTTTATAATGAGGTGCACCCAGAGTGTCCACCTCCAGCCCTTCACATTGCAAGCCAAACACACCATATGCAGCATCCCCCAAGGCTCATCTCTCAGCTCCACACTAACCCTGGGCGTAGTTCGCGAAGTAGCGCTACGTGTAGCTGCGCAAAGTGCACTTCGCACTACGCGAGCTATGCGTAGCACTTCGCGAACTGCGTAGTACCCTGTTCGCACTGTGCAAGATGCCGTTATCAATGATTGCACAGTGCGGACAAGCATCCGGCACTGTGCAATCATTGAAAACGGCATCTTGCACAGAGCAAGCTGTAGTTTTCTGCCGCTCAAGTAGATTTTTACTCGAGCGACAGCTTTCTCAATGCGGACTGGTAGTTTCTCATCGCGAGCGGTCGCGAGCATACGCGACAACTCACAATGAGAAACCTGACCTGCCCGCGTTGAGAATCTCGCCAGGAGGTTTATTTTCCACGCTCGCGATCGCCAACTTGATGTTGCTGATCGCGAACGAGGAAAAAGTCTCGCCGGATGTCATTTTGCTTGCTCGCGGTCGCCAACTTGACGTTGAGGACCACGAGCAAGCAAAAAATGACCGCTGCACTAGGCAACGCTACGCTACGCGTGTTTGCACTGTGCTACGTGCAATTCGCATAGTGCGAAGTAGCGCAAACTTCGCAAACTACGCGAGCGTAGCGTAGTGCTTTGCCCAGGCTTACTCCACACTCTTCAACATCTATATGACCACACTCGCTGATATTGTCAGATCGCACAGCACCAGCATCATCCGATGGCACCCTGCTCATCCTCTCACTCTCAGCTGACCCCATCACAACTAAGACCAACTTCCACAACTGTATGAAGAACTTCTCAGCTTGGATAAACGACAGCTGCCTGAAGCTCAACTCTGACAAGACTGAAGTCCTGATGTTCGACAAACACACTGCCCTCTGTAACGATTCCTGGTGGCTTGAACCCAACCCATACCGAATGACCATGCCCACACCTCGGTATCATCCCGACAGTGAACTCTCCTTGTGTTTGCTTTCTTCACCCTAAGTTGGCAGGGTATGCCCAGGCATGGTTCCCTTGCTCACTTTGCCCCTGGATTCATCTAGCCTGGCTGGTATGGGGTGTTACCACAAAACCGTTTCCAGGATACTTTTTTCCGGTTCAGGGAAGACCTGGCTTGGCAGTTCGGGCTGGACTGTTCCCATGAAGAACAGGGTCAAACCTGATTTGCATATGGCTGGGTCTAAACTGGGGTGGCAAAGTGAGCTAAAGAATGATGATGAATTAAACCCAGATCTGTGACTAGGAGTGAGTGTCTGAAATGTTTCCACCTGCACTGCAAAATCTTCAAGCATATCTCCATCAACACCCGGAAGATGGTAGCGCAGGCCCTCATTTACTAACCTCTTGGACTATGGCAACACACACTATGCAGGCTCCACCACCGAACTCATGGAAAGACTCCAGACAATCCAGGATGGAGCAGTCAGACCAATCCTCAACCTGCCAAAGAGAACCCACATCCCCCAAAATCTGAAAGACTTCCACTGGCTCCCGATGCAGAAGAGATGCGACTACAAACTCCTGACCCACACCAACAAAGCCCTCCACAACCAAGGATCTGACTCCATGAACCACCACCTCCATTTCCCTCGACCTGCTCAGGACCCTCCGCTTCACATACCTTGCCCTCACACAGATACCCTGCATATGCTGCTGTCATGCCGGAGGATGCTCCTTCTCCCATCTCACCACCATAACCTGGAACACCCTTTCTCTCCACCTCCGCACTGCACCCTTGCTGACAGACTTCAAGGGGCTCAAGACCTGGCTCTTTAACTGAAACCTGCAGCTAGCATCTGGACATCCTGAATGATTGTATAAATGCATACCACAGAGAAGTGGCAATACCTATAAATAGTGGAGCGCAATGAGATTTGCTGTAGTGTTCCCATTACCTTCCTGAAGCCTACTTGGGCGCTTGTCAGAAAGTATACTTCCTGCAGCCAATCAGATATCGGAATAAAAGTATCTTGCCAATGAATTAACTGGTGGCTTTCAGAAATGAGAGTGGCCTACTGCTAGAAGGAAGCAATTTGCACTTGTATTTAATCCCAGTATTGTAACATGAGTGTGGCATATCTTGAGATGCCATGACACCATTTTTAACTTTCAACTTTGATAATGGCCAGATGCCTCTTGCTTTATTATATGGAACTCATCTAATATGATATTGGTCTGGGGGCGTTCCAAGTTACTTTATCCTGATTTCCCTAGTAGGCTCTTTAAGAATTAATAGGAGATCCATGACAAAAGTACTTTTTAGTATTTTGACTAGTGCTTAGTAGATGGGTCACTATTCTACTGTTGGCAAATGTTGGGAGAGGTGGACCATTAGCCTCAGATCTTCAAGGTAAAATATACCAAGTAGCAGAGGAATCCTCATTCTTAATAGATATTTGTAGGTGAGTCCAATTCTTTATAGAAAACGTATATTAATTGTGTTGGAAGTATATTAGTATACTTTTAATGTGTGATTTGCAAAGCAGCTTTTGCAAGCCAATATCTCTTATCTAACCAATGATAAATACAACTTGTTTTGCCTGCTTAGTGAATCGTATCTGCATCAATTTCCTCGTTAGTAATACATTTACTGTGTTTCCAGTGAGTCCGAACTGGAATGACAGCTTTTATATGTACATTTACCTTTTGCTTTGGAATTAGTCGATGTTATTTAGTTCATAAAGATGGTCTACCGTTGCCCATCATTGTCATTCCCACCATTGGCAGGTAGCTGCAATAATTATTTTTTTTTTCAATGAAAATATTGACTGTGCTACTGTGGTAGTTGCATTAATAACATCAGCGGCAAGGCTTTTCCCTCATGTACACGTTGAGGTCATTTATAATATGCGGGTATTTCACACAAATGAAAATGTAACAACTCTGCTCACTCTCTTGGAAGCACAGGGTCATGGGCGTGCAAGTATATGCGAGGTAAGCCTTCCATTAGCGAAGGAGAATCCAGAGGCCAGTACCACATTTGGCCTGCAGGGTTTGTGCCGGCCCAGCATTAATACATATTTCAAGTATCGCTTTTCGAGTTTCCCACTCGTTTTCTCATTGTGAAGGATGCTCTTAGGTTGATTGCAAGCTTCCTGACAGGCCGACGAGATGGCAAGAAGTGTTAAACAATCGCCGCTGGAATGGCCTTCATTCGCAGATCACAAATTCCAATCCCCACGTGGTTTGTTCAGCCTTTCATCATTCTGAGTTTAGTAAATTGTAATATTTAATTTTATTTCATTCATTCAGAGAGTATTCGAAATTCCGACATGACTCAAGGGTGTCAGTGCAATTTAAAAAGTAATCGCTTCGAAATACACAGAGTGTGTGAATGATTCTTTAGAGTATCTGATTGCTATATGGGTAATCGTTTCAATATTTCAAAGAAAAGACTACACACAGAAACATTACAAGGAGACTAGAGGTGGCCGTATTTACAGACCATCGTTTAAAGGCTAACGTTTCAAAACGGGACAATGGAAACGGTTACTTATGGAGTTGCAAAGGTTGGCAGTAAGCTAAGTAAGTTTTGTTAGGAACAGGAATATAAGGTTGGATTGTCTTAGGATGCAGTAACACCTCAAGATCCCACATCAAGGGGCATATATAGGAGAAAGTGGCGAAGTGTGCCGTTAAGCCATGAAGGCTAACTACACGCTTTGCCACTTTAGAAACACAGGGCCGCACCATATTTACTAGAATATGGTGCAGCCATGCGTTTCCCCTGTGCTGGTGCCACAATAAGCTGCCTAGCACCAACACAGGCACCCTTGCACCACAGTGTTGGTGCAAGAAGGTCACCCTGCCTACACATAAACAATCTTTAAATGCTGTTTTGTAACTTCTAGGTGTGATGCTTAATGCACCACACATAGAAGTAGTAAAACAGCATTTTTTTTTAAAATTATTGTCTATGTGCAGGAAGGGTCCTCCTCCTGCACGTAAACAATCATTGGCGTTTTGCTGTTTCTATGCACACATGGAAACAGTAAATACAAGGAGAAAGAAAGCATTTCTTCTCATTTCGCCTGTTTAAGACCAGGTTTTCCCTGGTCTTAATTTTGGCGCTGCCTCCTATTTACACCACCCATGTAAATAGGAGGCAGCATCACAAACAATGGGTGTTCTGGTGGAACGCCCACCACAACACCCATTGCCAGCCCCTTTCACACAAAGTGTAGCGTGAAAGGGGGGCTTATTTACACGGCAGCGTTAAGCCACGTTAGGTGGCTTAAGGCTGGCTTGTATATAAGACAAAGCTCCTATTGCCAACACAACATCACTAAAAGTGATGCTGTGGTGGCGATAGGGACTTGTAAATATGCCCCCAAGTTTGCATCAGGAGTGGGGGAGACCAACATATTCACCTGGGAGTCTAGCGTTCTTGTTTGTGATCCATAGGTTGTGCTACAACCTCCACCTGAAACAACTCTAGTTGGAGAATCCTATCATATTGGGACAGTCACTGTAGCCGGCCATTTGAGGTGTGCACAGGTGGGGCAGATGATTCGGTGGGGAATAATTTGGACATCAGAATTGTTTTCATTTCCTTTTGAAAGTACTAGAATGATACCAGTTTCAGGTGGGAGGGTGTTCCAGATTCTGGGTAATTTTCTGGTGAAGGTGCTAGTATGGGTCCTACTTTTTTTATTTTTGAAGGTTTCAGTAGGAGGGGACTTGATCTGTGTAGTGCACGGCTGCCTTCTGAGGTGGTGAGGAAGCGAGCTAGATATTTCAGGGCCCTGAAATGATGAGCTTTATGTGTCAAACAGGCAATCTTCAGCATACGTTTGGCTTCAATAGGGAGCCACTGCAGTGATACTAGAGAGGGAGTAATAAGGTTGAAGTGCCTGGTCCCAGTTACTAGCTTGGTTGCTACATTGAGAGCTGCCTTGAGAAGGGCTAGGTGAGCGCTTCAGGATTCCAATTAGGGTAGCAATGCAATAGCCAATTTTAGTTAAGACTACAGTGTGAACACCATTCTTGAGAACTGGTCGTGGGATGAACGGTTTCGCCTTCTTGGGGTTGACTAAATTGGAACCAAGAGTTTCATTTGGCTGCGCTACTGGGGGCTTGCATGGTCAAGTTTCTGGCTAGTGAGATCTCTAAAGATTTAGTGGAGTCAATGTTGGGTTGCAGTTGATTAAGTAAAATCAGTTTCGTGAATCCTGTATGGGGGGACTAATGGGAGCGGAGAATAGTAGGAATTCTGTCTTCAGAACTTTCAGCTTGAGGTTCCGTATAAGCCAGGACTGGACCATGGACAAAGTATTGTTGAGGTAGATAATGTCCTCTAGGGTACTTGCAGTGGCTAGCAATGCCAGATATATGATGTAAAATGGTATGTAAAAACAAGTCATTATTAATTACCTCACTAAGAGATTGTGATTATGCTTTGCCCTTATTGCTAAAAATCAGTCCAGCATAAGTCTGCTCTCAGTTTATTAGTAAAAGTTAAACTCAGTTGCTGTCACACCTTCCTGTTTGTGGTTTATAGTATAGCTTTACTGAATGTACCTTCTAAAGTTTATAGTTACAATCTGTAATCCTAAACATGATGTTTACCATTTGAATCTATTGTTTTGTATCAATGGAAAAGAGTATTGTATACCAGTTAAAATACTATTAATATTATCAACTTTTAATTTGTTTAACTGATACAAAAATGTATAAATATCTACACAAAACTAATGTATTTAAAAAGTCAAGTGAAGCGACCACGTGCCATAACAGAGGACACATACACCCAAGAACAAAAAAAAAGTTTAACTGGTTAGTAGTTTACTTTTACTCATCTATATTCATAACAGCGATACACCTGTTGCATTTTCAGAAGAGAAGCGTTTTTCCATTTCTTCATTTAGCATGTATTGTACTTAGGGGTGGGCGGAATTTGCGAAATTCACTTTCGCAAATTATCGTGAAAATGTTAAAAATCTCCGCAAACACGCTGAAATATCGCGAAGATGCGGAAGTTTTTTTCCCGCCCGTTCTCGGTATTTTCTGCGTGGTCGCGGCTCGCAAACTTACCAATGCGGTTTTTCGCGGGCGCGGCAATCTTGTTTTCACTTGTCTCGCGGTGCATGATCGCGAGAAGAAAGACGTGATCGCGCGACGCATGACGTTACTGCGGGCGCGAACTGTCGCGAGACAGCGCAAATGACTACCAACAATCCAACATCTCGTGGAGAACGCGACCGGATCGGGAAAACTTGTCAGCGAACGCGGGGATTCAGGTAAGGCGATCGCGCGCACGTGAGAATGTATTATTATACAGCGCGAGCAAGAAACAAATTATCGCTAAGCTGCGGAATGTGGAAATTTTGACATTTTTGCGGTTTCTGCCGAACGCAAAAATGCCAAATTATCGCAATTTCCGTGAACGGAACGGAATTTTGGCCCAGGCCTAATTGTACTTAATGATGAACCCCGGAATGTATCAAAGGAAGGTGACATACATGTGTCTTGTAAAATTTCCTCTTCAATTGAAATATGCAAGTTATATGCAGGGCCGGCTTTAGCGCTGGTGGCGCCTGGTGCGACAGCCTTCCTTTGCGCCCCCCCCGTGACCACCTGCTTTACATATTCTCGCCCTACCACCCTTCAACATTGCCCCTCATTTCTCCATAGCCCCTCTGTTATATGCATTTTGTTTTATAGCACTACTCATACCAGTGTAGGGTGCCAGAGTACTTTACATCACACACACACACATTATATAGAGACAATGAATCATATGTGAGGAAATCAGACTATAGGAAATGTTGCATAACACAATGAGGATTACAAGATGTATAAATCACATGTGATCCATACCAGTAAGCAGCATATTTTAAAATCATTTGGTCTAGAGATTTAAAACATAACACAGTGGTTAGGGTTGGCTTCACTAATAAGAATATATTTCTACCAAAACGAACCCTTTTTAGCAACATTAGGATAATAAAAGACTGGTGGAAAAAACAATGTTCTAACCTATACCATGCAGCTCTTGGACGACAGTTCATTGGCCACTATGCTTTTTAGGATTGTAACCTATGAACTGCAAGTAACAAAATGATCTCTGTGATAAAAGCAGTAACACACTGAGCTATCTAATTTAAATACAATTCAGGAATCTGCATAGTATGGTTTTTTGCAGCAGGAATATTCTCCTGTCTTGAGGCTAGCAAAAATAAACTTTAGGAAGCAAACTTTCATTGGTGTTTGGTAGTTCATATTTATTGAAATGTTTTTGAAAGTAAGGAAGGCAAAACTTGATGTACCATTCATCACGACAGAAACGTTAATGTTTTTAGTTCAATTATGTAATTGCAATCTTCCCGTTCTGTGGGACTTTAATTCATAGGTCTAACCTTTTACAGCATGAAGCAAATCTGAAACACTTCACCAAGCTGAATGTTACTTTCTGTATAGCTTTTAAACACCGTACCATACAAAATGTTACTTACTATATGGCTTTTTTCAAGCTGAATTCAAGTTGCACATTTTTAAAATGAACGTCACGTATAACACTTTGGTGGAACAATTAATGTGAGCAAACTGACCTTTAATGCATCACCAAGAACGAAGCTCACTTTCTGTACCTCTGCTAATCTACCAAAAGGAACACAACTTTCTTTGTCTCCCGGACGGCTCCAAGCATTTGTTCTGAGAATACAGAGCAGTAAGGGCTGGGTCTGGCAGTAAATCTACGTAATCTGTGATGGCACGCATGATCACAGTTGTCCTTCTTTTATTTCCACGAGGACCCACATTGCGGAAATGAAAGAGGGATAGCGGTGCACACTGCAAGCTTTAGGGCGATGCGAATGTTGTGGATTTATGAGCACACATGGCGCCTCCCCTAGCTTGACGCCCGGTGCAGTGGCACCGGTTGCACCGCTCTAAATCCGGCCCTGGTTATATACATATATGTAGAAATAAATGGGCGAAACACTGATTGCCAGTTATTGATTTCAACAATGTAGGTGAACTCTGAAAAACAGTTGGGATTAAACAAAACAAAAAAAACTGACAACAAGAAACAAAAATATTATTTCACAAACACAACAGCACACTGCGTGAACAGCATCCCCTGGTTGCTCTATCGAGAACGGTGTACAGATAAATGTAGGCTCTCAGGGATGTGTCGTATAAAGTGAGTACTGGAAGGGCTAATTTAAGACAGGTCTCTGGCAGCTGTGGGCTGACTGGTGTCTGAAATAGTTGAAGAGCTGGAGCAGCACTATTGCTCGAGCTTACGGTTTAAAGTTATGTGCTGCTTTTGGCTGGAAATGTATCAGCATTTGTGTACATAGCTTAAGTAAACAATAGAACACAAAACAATAGCATAAGAAAGCAAAGCAAAATAAGAGCACACCTAAAACATAAGAGAGCACAGCTCAACAGTCAACACTGAATGCAACACAACAAGCACAGTACAACATACCAACATCAACAAATTCAATAATGCAGCACCAAAATACACCAGCATAACAACATAGAACACAACAAATATGCACAAACATTGTTACATATGACTTATTCCATAAATCTGCTTTCATAATTCAGTGGTATAGAGTTTTTGCAACAAGCATTGCCATTGTTACCACCAGGGATATGAAGTTTCACTCTGAAGTAGCCCAAGTGTGTAACTTATAAATTAGCACATTGATGAAAAATGCTGTAAGTACAGAAAAGTATGTTAACTGTCCCCACAGGGATAGCCTCTCCTGTTTCTAGTTGTTGAAATATATACAGATGGAATAACAAGATTGATTTCTAGCTCTACAGTGTATGTTCTTACAAATATGATATTTAACTCTTAAAAGCTTTGATAATTGAGGGCCCATACATAAGTAAACTTGAGGGGCCAAGCAAACGAATACCACCCCTGCAATGAAATGTAGGACTCTTGTTTGACAGCCAATAGTGTAGGCATAGTGTACTATTATGGTGGGCTGTTCAGAGCTGTTAGGGGAAACTGAGTTGATGCGAAGTCGCTTAGATGCAGGAGAAACTGTGGCACTCATATTACTTGATTTGAGTGCCGTTTTCGTGTTACTGAAAGCCTTACAATCTATAGGTGTCACTGGCTCCACACTCAACTGGCTTGTGGATTTTTTGACGGACCGCACGTAAGTATTCTCCTCTATGGCTAGTTCCAAATCCCATGTTTCACCATATGGGGTACCACAGGGCTCCATTCTTAGGCCCCTTCTGTTCAATGTCTATTTCAGACCTCTGGCTGTCATTGCTGAAGATGCTGGGCTGTCTATTTTCTCCTACGCTTATGACACCCAAATAATCTTCTCCCTTTCTGCTGAACAATTGTCAAGACTATCTTTCCTGCAGAGTGGATTGCGGAATATCGCAAGTTGGATGCAAGTGAACCTGCGTAAGCTTAATGGCGAAAAGACGAAGGTGCTAATTTTGGGGAATAATAAAGAACTTTAGAGCCCACAACACTGACCTTCTGAAATGGGTGCTCTGCCCCAACCTAAACACCAGGTCCGCAACCTAGGCTTCATCATTGATGACCAATTAGCAATGAAGCAACAAGCAGTGAAGGTGGCCTCAACCTGTTTCACTATCCTGAGATGGTTAAAAAAAATCCTCTGGATGTTGCCTGACTCCTCCCAAAGATCTGTGGTTCAGGCTCTGGTTACTTCTAGGGTGGATTATGGTAACATCCTTCTCTTGCTCCAGTCAGGCGGCGCCGGGAAACCTTTGGGTAGCTGTTGCACCTTATACGAATAAATAACTTAACATAACATAGGGGTGTGTTATTCAAGTTAACAATTGTGTGACAAAAAGTCTTCGCAGCATGTTTGGAATTTCCTTTTTTTAACTTTCAAAATATGTGATTAGGACTAAATTGGTTCATATTTCTGTCCACAATTGACTTGTGGGCTAGTTATGAAACCCACCCTGACCTGACGCAGGAACAGAGCTGTAGCAGATGGGAGATTCGGCATGCTATAGGCAGGAACATTTTACCCTGGATTGACTAGAGATGGTAATTCAGTTTTTCTGCCTACATTTGAGGGGTTGGGCACTGAGCCATCTTGCTGAGCTTTTCTGGACATCTGGGCAGTCAAAAAGTGCAACTTGGTCTGAGAAGCTACAGGTTGTCTTTGAACAGACACTCCAGAAACAGTGGACAATTTAGTAAGCCACCACCCAATGCAGTCTGCTGGAGAATCATACCTATGTTGTGCTTTGGTTTAACTGAGGCGAGTAGGGACTAGCTGTGATGCTACATAAGGTATGAGAGACTAATCAGGCCCCATTCCCACTCCCCACTTCTAAATTGTTTGTGCAAGCGTATGCTTGCTGCCTAGTGTGGTTGGTTATTTCATTAACAAAGTTCATTGTGAAGACAAATCGAAAAGGCAAGTAATTTATGAAGTCGCCAAAGCACTGCATGGCAGAGACATACAGGAGTTTATAAATGAATACGAATGTAGATGGGTCATTTGGCGCAAATCGATTGAGGCGGGCCTCACCTTGATAGAAGAATGGAATCCTGTTGTGAAAAAATTACTGTTTTCTATTTAACTACGACAGTTATGAAATATGATTTGTCGCTGTCAAGTGACACTAAGATTGAAGAGATGAATGGCGCCTCAAGCATTATGGAAAACAATGTTGCCAAGAAGGACTTTATCCCTCTGTGTAGTGGATAGAATGTTATCTGAGCATTGCTGGGAATTGTATCAAATATACAGCAGCCCTTTGACAAACCGTGCAATGTTAAGACTGTTTCCAGGACATTAGGTGGGCTTTCATTAGATATACAATAGGAGTGGGCATAACTCCTATAATTCTGTGTAGAATAATCATGCGGAACTACGCAAACATTGCTCAAGATTATTCAGAATTATACAAGAAGAGTAATTCTGCACTCATGAATAGCAAGTGCGAGCAGCTGCTAGCACTCGATAAATGTGGACTTGGAGTAGGATTTCCACCAATTTATTCCCAGTATTTATTGCTAATTTATTAGCGTACAATGCACTCTCATGTCCAAAGTGGATGAGAGGATGCATTTTGCACTAACAAATGGTGCTAAAAGTAACAGAACACAAATAGCAAGTGGACAATTGTGCTCTCTAAATGTTCTCCCGCAGTAGGAACTTTTCCCTCAAATTGCATTATTATTGGTAATTCTACATCAAAGAGTAAGGCAGATTTACCAAAATCACTCTGATAACTTCAGCGTACTTAAAATTCCGCCCAGGCCTAATATACACCAGCAGTTTGACAAATATGGATTCATTAGAGCAAATTTTTAATCTAGCATATAACACAGAACACGCAAACAATTCTGTGTTGTGTGTGAGAATGTACAAATGATTCAAAAATGTTTTGGCAATACCTTTTGGCTGATATATCATGAATCAGTTTCCTCGGTTGTGTAATAATAATTTACTCTTCCTTCTTTTTCAATATTCTCACAAACATTTTGAAAAATGTTTAACCTTTCCTCTAATGTGCTTTGGCCATTTTTTTTTACCAGCGGTATTTTTCCTATAAACTAACCATTTCATTTTAATCCCTAAATTCCAAATTCATTACAGAATTCATGGTTCCCTCTTGATTTGTTCTTTTCATGATCTGGACAGTGACAGACTGGCTGATAAACTTAGCATGTTTACCTCTTACACACTGCTCTTTTTTTCTATTAGGTGACATTGCAAGCCTCGTTTTCAGATTGAGTAAGCAACATGAGCATATGGATGTCCATATCGATTGAAGGGAAATATCGCCATCCTTTTAATCTTTGTGCTATTCTTTCAGACGGCAAAGGAAATCTAGAGATTTTGGCCAGAGAAATTAAATAATATTCACTGTGTGCCCTCCTCATTGAGCTCATATTTGACAACTGTTGTCTGCGAATCTCTATCTAATCGTATTTTCGCTTCAATTAAACACAATTGCATCAACTCACACCTCAATTAGCATTTACAATGTATGTTTCTCTCTTACTGGTTGTGCTTACTCTTTTGGTTTCTTAAAGAATTGCTTTGTGCTTTAAGTGTTTGCTAGACTTGTCATCCTTAGGGTGGTCTTTCCCCAATTTTTTGCCTGCTTAACTCCTCTTTTTACTGTATCTTTTTGTTGGTCTTAGGACTCAGAGCACTTTACCACTGCTGACTAAAGTGCATGTTTTTCTCCCCTAAATATGGTGACACTGGTGTATATGCAATTGGCATATTTAGTTTACTGATAAGTCCCTTATAAAGTGGTATACCATATAATCAGGGCATGTAATCTAAATGCTACTAGTGGGCCTGCAGCACTGGTTGTGCCACCCACACAAGTAGCATTTCAGTAGCCTTTTAAGCCTATCTCTGGCCTGCCACTGCAAGGCCTGAGTGTGCAGTGTACTGCCCCTTCCACTTGGCATTTAAAACCAATTGCCAAATCTTAAGCTTCTCTTTTATCACACATAAGTCACCGCTACAGTAGGCCAAGGGTAAACTATAGGGCATGGTGCTCTGCATGTAAAAGGTAGGACATGTACTGTTACGTTTTACTTGTCCTGGTAGTGCTAAACCGCTAACTTAGTTTTTCACTACTGTGAAGCCTACTTCTCTCATAGGCTAACTTAGGGAGTTCTTTAAAACACGTTTAAGCTGTTATTCCTAATTAGAAAGGAGAAGCTGCATTCTGTTTCATATATTTGGAATGGTAATGACAAATCCTCTTTACTACAAAAGTTGGGATTAACACAACTGTTTTAGAAATGCCACTTTTAGAAAGTGAAAATTCTCTGCTCTTAATGCTCTGTGTGCCTTACAGCCTGTCTTCAATACATGTCTGGGATGGGTGACATCCACACTTTTTTTCCCTCTAGACAGTCAACTACACAGGAAGGGGGGGTGACAGAAAACTCATCTGTATTGATCTGCATTTTATAGATCTTCATGGGCAGGAAGAAAGTTGGGGAGCTGGCACTTACACATGAATAGAAAGTGTCCTGTTTCGCACAAAAGGGGCTGATTACCCCTACTAGTAGTCTGGAGCAAGGGCTGGGAAGAAAGGGGGACTTGTACACTTTAAGGGACTGCTTTGAACTCCCCCCCACTTCAAAGCTACAACTGGGTATAATTACTGGGGCTTGACACTAGGAAGACATAACACTAGTGGATCGGAACCAACACATCAAGTCTTTACATTAATGCTTCCTCCATCCAAGTTACTTTTTCAGTGAGACCCATGTGCGTCCTGTAGCCGGCCTACCCTTCATCGTGGTCACCAGGCAGAACTTTGGATTTATCCCAGTCCAACACGACCTCAAGTAACTTCTAAGTGCCATTTTCTTCTAAACACTGCATTCTGATTTAGTATTTAAAAACTCCTAACTCTGGTTCAACTTATTGGATTTTTATTGTTTTGGTCTTTGTTTTACTCATAAAAATAAAATTTATTTTTCTAACCCTATATGGAGTATTTTGTGGGGCTTTCATTGTGTTACTGTGTGCGTGTTGCACAAATACTTTTGTGGTGCTTTCGATGTGTTACTGTGTGTATGTTGCACAAATATTTTACATATTGCTTCTTTAGATAAGTCTAACTGCTCTGATCCAAGCTACCAGAGGGTGAGCACAGGTTACCTTTTAGTGTGTATCTAGCTTACCCTGACTAGAATGGTGGCTCCTGCTTGGACAGGGGATCATACATCTGCTAACCTGAAACCCCATTTCTAAGACTATTTTTCCAGATTGTGATACTAATTCATACTTTTTCTATACTATCTTTAATTTTTGAATGATTGGGTGCTTAGTATTGTTGTCCTGATGATGAGTTGAGTAGTTGAAACATTGTTGAAATAATAAATTAAGGGTCTATGCTCGTACTAATTAGTTGGGAGATTGAATTGAGGAAACCAAAACTCTTTTGAGTCCAATGTAATTTTGTTAACTAAAGTTCATTTGATTGTGAACACATACTATGTAGCATTTTTCTATTTATATTTACTGTGGGGCACTTAACACTGGACTTGTCATCTTAAACTTTGAATAATCCTCTTTGATTTGTCCTTTAAATATAGATTGAGATCTGACTGTTCTTCCACAGCTTTTCTTCTATAAATTTCATTGATTGTCTTGGGAATTAATGTATCCCAAATTAATTATTATACTGAATGAGTTCCTAAATGGACCATTGTTTTAAAAGCCCCATGTGCACGAGCCAATAATCCATGGCCCAGGCACATGAAGTGGGTCCCAAAGGCAGGTGGTCATGACTTCCCCGCAATTTACAATTGCAATGCAAGCAAATAATTTGCAAAAGTGCAACCCCAGCACCTGTGTGCAGTTACCTTGTTTACTATGAATTGATATTTTTATAATACTTACATTGGCATGTGGGTGGTTTTAGAGTTATGACACATTGTTTTGTTAATAATATACTTCTCTATAAAGAGGGTATATCTGCCACCTGCTTTTTTTCAGTTTCATATTCTGCAGACTTATCACAAAGGTAATAGAAAGCTTGACAAGAGCATCAGTTACATTGCACAAGGTAACATTCATTTTCTAGGTATGACGAGATTAAGGGGCCGATTCCAATGGCCGGTCGGACAGCAGCTGTCCGTAGCCTTAGCGTGCGACCGACACTTACCCGGAGCCAGTCCGTCCTGTAGAGTAAGTACGATGCGCATAACTGCCAAAAACTCGACCGACATGTAGGCTGTGATTCAAGCTCCTTTCTCCGTCCGAGCCATAACTCCTAACGCTGAACCGAGAAGCAGTATCCATAGCAGTTTCCGGCATGACAAGTACGTGCGTACTTCCTACGTGCCGCACGGGTCGCCACGTACGGCACGTCATAGCATCCGGAAACAAGTATATTAGCTACGATTCGCGCCACAACTCAATACACGGCTACACGACGGCCCAGCTTGCAGCGGGTACGAGATGAAGCAACAAGCAGCGTGTACGACACGAACACATCATGAATCCCATCGCGCAGGTCATACCAGTACTCTACATCTATGACCGGCTCAGGAAACAACGCCAACGGCGCAGGCGGTAAGTCAGACACCTACCACATAAACAAACAACACGTACCCGCAAAATGGCACACACACAGGGGATCCACATCCAGGCCACAAACAACAGGCCACCATATGGGTTGCATGGCCAGCACCACTAACACCCCCACCCATAGGGCTTATGTTGCCCATCACTACTGCCACCCCCACTCATAGGGTTTATGTTGCCCCTCACTACTGCCACTCCCACCCATAGGGCTTATGTTGCCCATCACTACTGCCACCCCCACCCATAGGGGGTATGTTGACCATCACTACTGCCACCCCCAGCAATAGGGCTTATGTTGCCCATCACCCCTGCCACCCACACCCATAGGGGACCTGTTGCCCATCACTACTGCCACCCCCAGCCATAGGGCTTATGTTGCCCATCACTACTGCCACCCCCAGCAATAGGGCTTATGTTGCCCAGCACTCCTGCCATCCCCACCCAAAGGGGACCTGTTGCCCATCACTACTGCCACCCCCACCCATAGGGGCTATGTTGCCCAGCACTAATGCCACCCCCACCCATAGGGCTTATGTTGCCCATCACTACTGCCACCCCCAGCCATAGGGCTTATGTTGCCCATCACCCCTGCCACCCACACTCATAGGGGACCTGTTGCCCATCACTACTGCCACCCCCAGCCATAGGGCTTATGTTGCCCATCACTACTGCCACCCCCAGCCATAGGGCTTATGTTGCCCATCACCCCTGCCACCCACACCCATAGGGGACCTGTTGCCCATCACTACTGCCACCCCCAGCCATAGGGCATATGTTGCTCATTACTACAGCCACCCCCAGCCATAGGATGTATGTTGCCCATCACTACTGCCACCCCCACCCATAGGGACTATGTTGCCCAGCACTAATGCCACCCCCACCCATAGGGTTTATGTTGCCCATCACTACTGCCACCCCCACTCATAGGGTATATGTTGCCCATCACTACTGCCACCCCCAGCCATAGGGCTTATGTTGCCCATCACTACTGCCACCCCCACCCATAGGGGGTATGTTGCCCATCACTACTGCCACCCCCAGCCATAGGCCTCATGTTGCCCATCACCCCTGCCACCCACACCCATAGGGGACCTGTTGCCCATCACTACTGCCACTCCCAGCCATAGGGCTTATGTTGCCCATCACTACTGCCACCCCCAGCCATAGGGCTTATGTTGCCCAGCACTACTGCCACCCCCAGCCATAGGATGGGTGATGCACCACACATCCAGCATACTCCAACATCAGGTATGTTAGCAAAATACATCCCCCCTAACATCATGTCAACAGTGTGTAGATGTTGCCCATTACTACTGCCACCCCACCCATAGGGGGTATGTTGACCATCACTACTGCCACCCCCAGCAATAGGGCTTATGTTGCCCATCGCCCCTGCCACCCACACCCATAGGGGACCTGTTGCCCATCACTACTGCCACCCCCAGCCATAGGGCTTATGTTGCCCATCACTACTGCCACCCCCAGCCATAGGGCTTATGTTGCCCATCACCCCTGCCACCCACACCCATAGGGGACATGTTGCCCATCACTACTGCCACCCCCAGCCATAGGGCATATGTTGCCCATCACTACTGCCACCCCCACCCATAGGGGGTATGTTGCCCATCACTACTGCCACCCCCAGCCATAGGCCTCATGTTGCCCATCACCCCTGCCACCCACACCCATAGGGGACCTGTTGCCCATCACTACTGCCACTCCCAGCCATAGGGCTTATGTTGCCCATCACTACTGCCACCCCCAGCCATAGGGCTTATGTTGCCCAGCACTACTGCCACCCCCAGCCATAGGATGGGTGATGCACCACACATCCAGCATACTCCAACATCAGGTATGTTAGCAAAATACATCCCCCCAACATCATGTCAACAGTGTGTAGATGTTGCCCATCACTACTGCCACCCCCACCCATAGGGGGTATGTTGACCATCACTACTGTCACCCCCAGCAATAGGGCTTATGTTGCCCATCACCCCTGCCACCCACACCCATAGGGGACCTGTTGCCCATCACTACTGCCACCCCCAGCCATAGGGCTTATGTTGCCCATCACTACTGCCACCCCCAGCCATAGGGCTTATGTTGCCCATCACCCCTGCCACCCACACCCATAGGGGACATGTTGCCCATCACTACTGCCACCCCCAGCCATAGGGCATATGTTGCTCATTACTACAGCCACCCCCAGCCATAGGGTGTATGTTGCCCATCACTACTGCCACCCCCACCCATAGGGACTATGTTGCCCAGCACTAATGCCACCCCCACCCATAGGGTTTATGTTGCCCATCACTACTGCCACCCCCACTCATAGGGTATATGTTGCCCATCACTACTGCCACCCCCAGCCATAGGGCTTATGTTGCCCATCACTACTGCCACCCCCACCCATAGGGGGTATGTTGCCCATCACTACTGCCACTCGCAGCCATAGGCCTCATGTTGCCCATCACCCCTGCCACCCACACCCATAGGGGACCTGTTGCCCATCACTACTGCCACTCCCAGCCATAGGGCTTATGTTGCCCATCACTACTGCCACCCCCAGCCATAGGGCTTATGTTGCCCAGCACTACTGCCACCCCCAGCCATAGGATGGGTGATGCACCACACATCCAGCATACTCCAACATCAGGTATGTCAGCAAAATACATCCCCCCCTAACATCATGTCAACAGTGTGTAGTCTGTGAAAAATGCCACCAACACTGATTATGGCTACGAACATACAATTTAAGTAACAGCACATGTGTGACCAACACATGAGTGTGACATACACAAGGCAAGCATCACCATAGCACTGTGGCAATGTAAAAAGAACACCCCTCACTGTGTAGAACAGAAGTTAAGTGTGGGCTTCCAAAATGCAGCAGATGTTGAGCATTGTGGTGATGGGGACTAAACCCCCCCTCATCACAGTGACCAAAAGGCTAAGTGTCATCATGGTCAAAGCTGCAAATAACAAATAGCATGTATGATCCCTGCTCCCAACACATTAAACACTTATGGGGCAAACTAGTGGTTTTGTCTCCCATACACACAGAGATGTGGTGAGGCTAACAGTGCTGTGAAAACATAACACACTCTCGGCCATGTGCAGACAAGCACCACACTTGGGGGCTGACAATGCATACACTGTACAATAACACAAGAGCAAAAGTGACCATCCCCAAGCATGCACACATCTTGAAAATAGACACACCAATCAAAACAACATGTGTAGACTGTTGGTGTCAGGTCACAAACTCCCATTCCATGCCAGCAATGGCACCTAACAACCAGGATGAATGTGCAGAATGATGTGAGATGACTCACAGGGACAGCAGGGTAAATCAGAAAAACAGCATCCAGACAAAGGCCCACAACAGCAATACCAATGCACTGGTGCAGTTGCACAAACACAAACAGGCAAACTCACACTGCATATCTGACACAGCATGTGTGTGTGTGTGTCACAGTATCCCCAGGTAACTACACAACACATGAGGGGGGCAGAACCACAGTGACACAGATGTGGACACAGTGCCATACAAAAGTAAACCATCATTGGGACACCCTTAGTGGGCAAACAGGCATTGTGAGATGAGAGGGAGCACAACAGACACATGTGACACAAGCTGGAATGAACAGCAACTAACACAGCAAGAGACTGACACACAACAGCACTACCCCCAGGGACCAGACATTGGGATGACACAAGTATGCATGACACCTCCACTGTGATGACAAAGGCAGATGTCGTACAAACTGGGAAACCCAGACATGTGTCCTGTGCCAAAAACATACATCACACATACACAAACACAAATGACTCATCATGGCCCCTCATCCATGGACAAACGGGAGCTAGGGGACCATCCATGCAAACATTTACATCAGTCCACCCTCAACACCACACACCCTGAACTGCAACAATGTGCATCTGTGAAGTCCACATGGACAGGTGAAATTGCACATGCACCCATGACAAAGACAGGAATGTTGGGAGGAACTAAGGTGCACAGACACATCACACAAGGACAGTTAAGAACCCTGAGGAATGACAGACATACTGCACAGTATGCGGTACATGGCCATGACCTCAAAGCTCACGTAACCTTCAGAATCCCTGCCACAGTCCCAGGACAATGCAGAAGCCAAGGAGAACCACAAGGCACACATGTTGACACCTGCCAGCATCGCAGCCATGAACCCGACAAGTGGGAGCAGTCACACATATATACAAATGTCTCAATCACTGAAAACTACCACCTAGGGATAACTACATGATTTAGCAAATAAACAGGTGCCTTGAGGAACCCTGACTGTGTCCCATCTGTGTCTGACAACATCATCACCACTCAGAACTGACAAATCCCAATGATGATACACCAATTAACAGTAGTGTGTCATGCACCCACACATCTGGTAGCCCATTGTAAAAGTAGTGGGATGAACCCAGAACCACTCAGCAAGCATCAACAACAGGAACATATCAAGGGTACACTGTCTGTGTATGAACAGGGATGTGGACACACACACATGCTCATACAACACACACCATGGGCCCAGGCCATGTCACTGGACAAGACACTTACTTGAGGGGACCAAGCTCCTGTGGAAGCCCAGCTGTGCCGAACATATTCACCACAAGTCTCACTCATGTCTGCAGAACACTTGGTCAGTCAGCCATCAGTTACCACACAATGAAGGCTCTGGTCACAACAGCCTGGGTATGTTAGTCTCCCCTAAGTCATCTGCACATACCCAAAACATATGTTTAGCAAGTTGCACAGAGGACCCAGTAGCTCCTATACCAATGATGCCCATACCTGTAGGTCCAGTGTTGATGAGCACAAAGTCTGTGGAAGTGACAAATGAGACAATGGGAAGCACATCATATGTGCATGGGTGCAAGCCAGAGATGTGACCATGCAAATGAAATGCTCACAGAGAGATGTCCACAAATAGTTGATCCTGACACACCCAGGTAGCTGCAAAGGATGACATGGATACCCACCAGAATA
Source organism: Triturus cristatus (assembly GCF_964204655.1). NCBI lineage: Eukaryota > Metazoa > Chordata > Amphibia > Caudata > Salamandridae > Triturus > Triturus cristatus. The sequence goes on from NC_140585.1 coordinate 1,066,793,294, forward strand.
GGATACATATCTCATGGACCACAGGGAGTACCTCACAGCAACACATCAGTATTCAACATTGTAAACAAAGCATCACAGGTGCAAGGGCACGTTAAACATCATCAACATAATGTACAGCTAAATCTAGTTCACAGGGATAAAGAAAAAAGCGTTATTCAGCATATGAAAAGTTAAACGTCTGTTCAAACAAAAGGCCAATGGCCAGTCCAAGTCCAAATGCCAAGGAGTGAAGTAGAGTGACAACTGTCACACCTTGCTTGCCTACACTGCTAAGGACCGGGGTCATCCCCTCAGAGGGGCATACATGGGGGCAGGCCAGGCACCGCAGGGACAGGATCAGGGTGCAGCAGAAGGAGGCAGTGAAGAGGTGGTGGATGCAGGCGAGACACTTGCAACTGCAGTGGAGCTGACTGAAGTGGTGGGTGCTGTCACAACTGTGGGGCACAAGTCAGATGGGGTGGGTGCCGGCACAACTCCAGTGGGTTCAGGTCTGATGGAGTGGATTGGCTCACCACTGCAGTGCCCAAGTCAGACGGGGTGGCCGTGGACTCCAATGCAGTGCCTACATCCATGGGAGCGGAATGGGGGGCAGGTGATGTCGGCAGGGTGGGGGGGACACAGTCCCCACATCAGTGGCACTAACCATCTGACCAGGTGTGGAGGAGCAAGTGCTAGGGGGGATGGCCTTAGCATTTTGGGGATGGTGTATCTGTGGGTGGGGGAATCCGGGGTAGGGAGTGGCGGGGGAACCTCTGGAGTGGTGGCCTGGGGGATGGAGGACAGAGACTTTGCCTTGGAGCTGCATGGTGGCGGGGGTCTTGCTCTTCTGGCACCGGGGGGACTTGCGGGTGGGGGTCTCTGTCTGACTGCGCCTGGGGGAGGATGTCCGGGTGTGAGGGGCACTCCACTCTGTGTGTGGGGACTTCCTCTTGTCATCAGGATCTGATGGTCACAGAGGAAGAGCTTCTGGGGAGATGGGGTTGCAGGTGAGGCAAGGGAAGGGGGCTGGGAGGCAGAGCTCTCAAAGGACTGCGGAGTGGTTGTGGATGACTGTGTGTGTGTCTGCAAACCTGCCCCTGTGAGTGTGGTATCAGTCCCCTGCGCTTGCTTGTGTGCACGTCTAGACCTTGGTTTGGGGGTGTCTGTGCTTGGGACAGGCAGGGTGCTAGGAATCGTGGGTGGTGCAGGGGTAGGAGGGGTGCGGGACTGTTGGAGGAGGGACACTGCTGCCGTCAGGGAGGAGACCACGGACTGATTGGTCCTCTGTAGGGCAGATATGCCCGAGGAAATGCCCTCCATGAATGACACCAGTTGTGTCAACAGACCTGTGTGTGCATGGAGGACCTTCAGCATCGACGTCTGCCCTACATGGATCTGTCTAAGTAAGTCCACAGACTCCTCACTCAGGGCAGCAGGGGACAAAGGGGCAGGGGGTGCGGTGCCTGGCATAAAGGAGACATGCTCACGAACACGGGAGCCCACAGGGACCTCTGGGATGGGAGCCGATGGGAGGGTGGTGGTGGTGGCGGTGGCGGGGACAGCCTCACTAGCTGGGGTTAGGTGGCTGCTGACACCCGCCTCCACAAGGGAGTCATCATCAGAGCTGCTGTGGCCCTCAGCTGGGGGTGATGGTGCAGACGACTCCTCTGTGTGGCTCCACTCGCCCTCCGTGCCACTGGGTCCACCCGACTCCTCTCCTTCTGTCCCTGTAAGGCTCTGTGGCTCCTCCTGGTCCGTGGAGCTGTCCCCTCCTGTGGCCGTGGATGTATCTGGATAGGAATAGGAAGTAAGAGAACAACATCAGTCACCTGCACTGACTGCACACACCACAGTGAGTACATCACATCACAGGGCAAGCCCTGGCATCATCAGCTGAACACAGCTCAAAGTGCCAACACTGTTTAGAATAAGATAATTGTCATTCTCAACATCAACCATGGCACACATATCCCTCCTTGACTTTCACACATATGTCCGTTGCATGTTGGATGCTAACATCCCAATGTGCCAACATGCACCACCCACACATTAGTTGTACATGCAAGTGAACATGTAGGAGTATGTCACTATACACACAGCACATCTCTTGCTACTGACTCAGTACAGGTGTCTGGATGAAGGGAGGGGCAGAGACTCATTTCACATGCTTGTGATGCATGCCAGTAACACACACTATGATGTACTCATGTCCTGATGGGCAATGCCACAATGAGGTGCATGGTGCACACTTGAACACAATGCAGGATCATTCATAGCAAGTTCAATGCCATAGCACTGGGATGCCCTGAAAGTCAGTCAACACTGCCTCCTGCCACAGGGGCAAGGCATCCAGACAACAACAATATGCACTGACTCAGAATCCTAACTCAGGGGTAAAGCTTACTCTGGAGATGACCGGCGCACTTGCCCATCCCATGCAAACAACATTCCAGGACCCAGAAGACCCCACATCATGCAAATCATACATATGAGTCTCTGCAAACACAAATCCCTGTACATTAACACATCACAGTCTGCCATGCATGTAACCCAGCTGCATGAAGGACACAGTTGCATACACCATTGTGCGCTGTCAGATGATCACAAACCTATATGTCACACAGGTCTTGTCTCTCACAGTCACATCTCAGATGTCATGCTGACTTTCTGAATCATGGACACCCCAGTTGTACATAACAACAAGCCACACCCTAATGACACAGAGGCAGACACCTGAGGGCACATTTCACTAAGCACAACCTGCAATTTCATACACAGTAGTTGGATTACAGAGTGTTTCAAAATGCCCTTTAGGAGGCATGACTGGCCAGGTCTACGTTAAACAGTGTTAGGCCCTGGACAGTAGTCAGGTAGTTACGCAAGTGTGACATACTTGAAATACATACTCCTGAGGCCCACAAATTGGAGTCCCCTGCTGCATGGGTTTGTTTGGAATAACCAGCCACATGTTGCGAGTCAGACCAGCAATTGGTACACATCTCAAGGGCACACACAGATCACATGTCAGATCTCAGGCATTGTGTAAACAATTGACCAACCCATGAAACACACAACAGAGTCACGGGAACAGATGCTGATCGGTAGCTGAAGCATAGCTGACTGCAGGGACACAGTGCCTTAGTGACACACGCAGCAGACTGCAGGGGCCACACCTGTGGAACAGATGAGGAGGGTGCATCACACAATTGAATGACTGGAGTATTGGACTACAAGACCTACGTAATGTGGAAGTGTGACCAGGCCAAAAGACTGCTATTAGCATGTCAGACATAGTACATAGATCAGGCATGGACTTACCCACTTCTTGCTGCTGTCTGGCCTTCAGCTGCCTATCCAGGTCCGGGAAGACCACCGCCAGTATCCGGAGCATGTGGGGAGTCAGGGTCCGGTGTCCACCCCTCCTGCGTGGAGGTGACAGCTTCAGCTGGACTCTAGCTATCCTCCGGGTCCAGCCCCGAAGGTCCTGCCACCTCTTCTGGCAGTTGCGGATCCGGCGCTTGTAGACCCCCACATAACGAACAACCCGGGCGATGGTCAGCCAGATCTCCTGCTTCTGGTGGGCATCAACCTGTGAGGATGACAAAGTGAAAAGTACATTAACACACATGCCCCAAATTTGTGCAGCACACATTTGGATAGACATATCATCATCACAAAGGGAAATGAATTACACAGGCAGTGCAACCATGGGGAAGGAAAAATCACCTGCATGTCTGACATGTTAACAATGCCTGGATAGTTTAAGCTTGCAATAATGCACTTTAGCAGCAGGAAACCTATTTATTACATGTACCTACACACTTTGGGGGATGAAAGTTGTCAGTGAGAATGCTTGCCACTGGTGTACACACTGCTAGTACTGCTAGTCAGACAACATGCATAATTAGGAAGTCAGTGGACTGCACACTCACCTGCTCCCCTGGTTTCCCATAGAGCTTGCTGTACTGTGGAAGGAGCCCGTCCAGCAGGGCCTGGTTCTCCTCCTCAGTGAAGGCTGGGGCCCTCTCCAGAGTACGTGCCATAGCAGGAGCCAGAGGATGCAGAGACAGCAGCAGTGGTAGCAGGGATGTGGTCCAGTAGCATGTAGTGCAGGCAAGTGAGCTCCCTGGGGGCCAGCCAGCCTTATATCTGTGCCGCAGAGGCAGAATCTGTGCCATGTGTCCCAAGTGATAGGTCCAACACGGTTGCATTCTATGAATCTGGCCAACCCATTTAAAAGTACGACTCGTACACGCCTTCCGCATCGTTCAAATCTTCACCTTCATGGAACACTTGAAATTGCAACATTGTTGTAGGCATCCAACTGAATTTCCAGTGCACAACTCATACAAGTTTTGAATCCGCATCCGTCTCCATGACAGTCCGGAGCCAATGGGTGCGCCCGGCTCGTTCAACTGACTGTACAACACGTATTTTGAATATACACATGCACCCTCTCCATACGATTCAATGGCCAAGGCGTACGCCTGTCTCGGACCATCCCTGTCCGACGCGTATGCATGATAGTCACCCGCGTCGATCCTCATTGCTAGCAATGGCAAAGCCTATGCCTGGCTCGGACATGACCCGTGCAATGCGTACGCATTGTCACCCGCGTCGGACCACATTGCATTCAATGACAAAGCGTACGCACGGCTCAGACATGACCCGTGCAATGCGTACGCATTGTCACCCGTGTCGGACCTCATTGCATTCAATGACAAAGTGTACGCATGGCTCGGGCATGACCCGTGCAATGCGTACACATTGTCACCCGCGTCAGACCTCATTGCATTCAATGACAAAGCTTACGTACGGCTCGGACATGACCCGTGCAATGCGTATGCATTGTCACCCGCGTCGGACCTCATTGCATTCAATGAAAAAGCGTACACACGTCTCGGACATGATCCGTGCAATGGTTACGCATTGTCACCCGCTTCGGACCTCATTGCATTCAATGACAAAGCGTACGCACGACTCGGACATGACCCGTGCAATGCATGCGCATTGTCACCCGCGTCGGACCTCATTGCATTCAATGACAAAGCGTACGCACGGCTCGGACATGACCCGTGCAATGCGTACGCAGTGTCACCCGCGTCGGACCTCATTAGTTTGACTATTATATGGATGCAACACACATATACTGGCCTGGGACACCTGTGCGCACCTACCACACTACAGCATTGGCCACACAGTGTCCCATGGCATGTAAGGCTGCATTCCCTGGGTGTTTGGGGGGGCCACATCTTGTTTTTTGGCTGGCACTTTGTGCAGCCACTCCCAGGCTGTGCACGTGTACATGGGGGCAGAATCCTTTGTGTGTTGTGCACATTCCCACTGTGATGTGCAATTGTACAGTAATGGGCATGAGTCACGGACACAGTGTCAGGTTGGATATGTTTAGGACAGGTCACATACAACCTGAGTCCTGGGGGTGATGGCATGCACGTCCCAGTGAGACCTGTAGCTACAATACTGATGTGCACCCACAGTCTGTGTGCATGTTGTGTCTCAGATGTGTCTGATCGAATGTGCCCAATGGGTGACAGTCTCCACATCCATGTGGTATATGCATCACCCTTGATGGGGTGTGTGTCTAAGAGACGTACATGTAGGGCCGGCAGGACAACAGTGGCCACTACCTGTGGGACTTACGCTTGCCTTGTGATGTGTACGTGCTACGCCATGTCCATTGCTGTGTTGATGTGGCAATACAGGGACCCTGGGTTTCTGCATGGCAAAGATCTGTGATGCCTGGGAGACATGAGGCCTCACTTGTCACTGTGGTGTGTGTTTGGAATGTTGCAGCAGCACATAGGTTGGGTGACACAGCCAGATGATTGGCCATTGCACTACCTGGGACTCATGTGGACATGTGGAATTGAGATGTGAGGTGGTGGTCTTGTAGGTGACAGATGTGTCCATGCCCAATAGCACACACCTCAGTACATTGTTTAATGTCATGATCTAGCATGTGATATTTGTTGTGGTCATGGCCACATGGGTGGATGACCTGACAATCTTCCTTTGTGCATCTCTGTACTGCAGGGCACCAGCTGTCCATCGGCCGTTCCCAGACCTTGCAACCATGCAGGAACGCGACTGCATCAGACGGTACCGCTTCACCAGGCCACTGATTGTGGAGTTGGCGAAGCAGTTGGCACCACATCTGCTACCTGGCCGGACATACCCTACAGCACTGACCCCAGAGGTGAAGGTGATGGCAGCCCTGCACTTCTTTGCTACTGGTTCCTTCCAGTACACTGCGGCTACTGCTGGTGGGATGTCACAAACGATGTTTAGTAGTGTGCTACGCGATGTCTTGGAGGGCATGTTGCAATTCCTAGACCTGTATATCAAGTTCCCGAGCCCAGCTGAACTCCCTGAAATAAAGGATGCCTTTTATACACTGGGGAGGATGCCGAATGTCATTGGATCCATTGACAGGACACATGCTGCCCTGATACCACCACAGGCACATGAGCAGGCATACCGTAACAGGAAGCACTACCATTCGATCAATGCTCTGGTGGTCTGTCTTGCTGACATGTCGATCACACATGTGTGTGCACGGTTCCCTGGTTCTGCGCACGATGCCTACATTATGAAAGTAGTCACATTGCAACGCTGATGTCACAGATGCCAGCTCAGCGTGCCTGGCTTGTCGATGTGTACTGACTGTTTCTCATTGTGTGTGTTTGTCAATGTTGTATTCCGCACTCCTACAAAACTCAGCTACTTGTTCATTTTTGTGTGTGTAGGTGACTCCAGATACCCCAACATGCCGTGGTTGCTGACACCCCTCAGGAACCCTGTGACACCAGCCGAGCTGCGCTACAATGAGGCACATGGTCGAAGCGGTAGGGTGATTGGAGCGGACATTCGGCCTTCTGAAAAGCCGCTTTCGCTGCCTGGACAAGACCGGAGGGGCCCTCCCATATGAGCCTGCAAAGGTGTGCAAAATAATCCTTGTCTGCTGCATGCTACACAACATGGCGGTGCGGAAGAAGGTGCCTCTCATCCAGGATGACAATGACCAACCTCCGGCACCTGTGGAGGATCCCGGCCTGGGCCAAGATGCCAGTGATGATGAAGATGATGGTGACGTCCGCTCACAGCTCATCAACAACTTCTTCACCTGAATGTGAGTTTCCAGGGTTGTTATGTGAATGTATGGAGGTAGCCTGGAAGGTGTTGTGCCAGCTCTGTTGCTGTCTGAGTGTGTCTGTGTGCCGCTTGACTGGATGCGTGCTGTGATGTGTCCATTCAGGTGGTGTGTACTCCACAATAGGGTAGTACTGCTAACTATTGTTTGTGTAGGTGTCTTGCAAAATGTTTTGTGCATGTGTATTGCATTTCTCTCCTGTTCTTCTGTGCTTTTGACTGTATCTTGCCTGTCATTCCCAGGGTACTTTTGATGTTGTGTGGTCAACACTGACCCCCAGCACCCAGAAGCCAACACCAGTGTGGAAGTTGATAATTCCCATCAACGGATGTACCACACATCCCTGGACTTCCATTCTCCAACACATTGAGAGCGTGTGTCCACTGTTGCGTAGAATTACCGTGCAACTATTGTGGAATAAACGTGTTGCTGATGTGTAATGAACCTGTTGTATGCTTTGTTATGTACGTTGTCTGTCTTCCCACATCTGAGTGACATCTGCTTACCTCACCTGTGGACTTGTTACCACTGAGTGGGGTTGGTGTTGTGTCTGTGCATGCCAATGCGTTTCAGGTTAACATCATTGTGTGTGATGAGTAACATGGCCATGGTGAGTATGTTTTGTGTTGCCATAGTGGTGTGTCTCCCTCACATGTATCACATCCCCATGACTCACCTTACTCTGGTCACATTGTTGCAGTATTTGGCATGCACTGTGTCGTGTAGCAGATCGACACCTCCCTGAACATGACAAGTTGGAATCACAACGGAGGCAAGTATGGTGTACTGGTGAGTTTATTTACAAACATGTGAGGGAAGTGCACAGGATGGTGGGTGCTGTACATTGGTTTGGGAATCCAAAGGTCACATTGGAGTTGGAAGTGCTAGTAGATGAAATGTCCAGAGTAAAGTCCACAGTCATCTGATACATTGGCCCAACAGGAACCCTCCATGTCCTGTGGGCTGTGTGCGATTGGACAAGGTGAACGGGTTGCGCACAAAGGACATTGTCCAGAACAGGTTTAGAGGCTCTGGGGGATGTGCTGGGACATCTGCCTCTCACATGTCCTTCTTCGGACAACCCCTCTTTTTCCAGGGGGGGGGGATCCTCATGTGCAGGCCTCTGCGGTGGAGAGGACTCTCTGCCAGAGTCCTCCGCCCTCCCTGTGGCGCTGGCAGATGGTGTTGCGACAGATGTTGTGGCCACACAGGGGGGTGTGGACAGGTTGGTGTTGATCTGGCGGAGGCATTGGAGTATGTCCCGATGCACTGCAGTAATGTCATCCCACTTGGCCTCCATGCGGGTATGGTGGGCGACCTGCTCATGTTGCATGTCCTTGAGGATCCCCACTAACTGGCCAAATCCTCCGGTGCTATCCTGGTACGCATCTAAGATGCGTGCCAGGTGGGGGTCATCATGCAGTCCAGACCCCTCTGCAAGGCACGCCCTGTGCCTCTCACCCCTCCCAGCACCCCTCTCCACACGGGCAGGAGCAGCGGCGGGATGCACAGGTGACACTGGAAGCCCTTGGGTGGTGTTGCTAGTGGGGTTTGCTGTAGCTTCCGGGGGGTCCTGTGTCCCTGTGCTGTGGGTGTTGATTGGCCTTGGTCTGTCCATGTTGGCGGGGGTGCCCTGTCCGTGTCCAGATGCTGGAGGCGTGGGTACAGGGGGTGCAGATGTTGATGCTTCTGGTGCTGCATGATGGCTCACACCGGAGGGGCCAGGTTGGTCGTCGTCATCCGAAGAGGACAGTGAGAGAGTCAGACCAGAGAGCTCAGTGTCCGCCAGAGTCTGGGACTGGGTATCCTCATCATTTGGCGCTGGGTGCCCAGCACCACCTGTGTTTGGAAGAGACACACAATGTGAGTTATATTTCTACATGCATCGATGGTTCACAAACATGACTTTTTCTACTTTTCGAACAGATGCCTGCCTGTACACTGCTTTTTCCCAGCTTGTCACGGACAGAGTTTGATATTGTTGTTGGCCATTTCCCAGCTTAGTCTTGTGCTCCCCACAACCAAGCCCAGTGTCAGACATCTTGTCTGTCCCTTCCCACTCCCTGTGAGGCGAGTATGGTTCAGTTTGATCTTGCTGGGCCATGTGGGTGGGTGTAGATTGTCTGTGACTCCGAGTCCCATCATACTCTTGGCTACACCCCCCTTCCCAGCATGCCCATACTTCCTCCCTCTTGACTCTGCTTCCCTGTGAGGGGGTGTGACAGCAATGGCAAGATGGCTGACTATGAAGTCCTGATGTTTGTTGTTGGCCATTTCCCAGCATGGCCTTGTGCTCCCCACAACAGAGCCCAGTGTCAGACATCTTGTCAGTCCCTTCCCACTCCCTCTGAGGCGAGTATGGTTCAGTTTGATCTTGCTGGGCAATGTGGGTGGGTGTAGATTGTCTGTGACTGTGAGTCCCATCATACTCTTGGCTACACCCCCCTTCCCAGCATGCATATACTTCCTCCCTCTTGACTCTGCTTTCCTGTGAGGGGGTGTGACAGCAATGGCAAGATGGCTGACTGTGAAGTCCTGATGTTTGTTGTTGGCCATTTCCCAGCATGGTCTTCTGCTCCACACAAAGGAGCCCAGTGTCAGACATCTTGTCTGTCCCTTCCCACTCCCTGTGAGGCGAGTATGGTTCAGTTTGATCTTGTTGGGCCATGTGGGTGGGTGTAGATTGTCTGTGACTGTGAGTCCCATCGTACTCTTGGCTACACCCCCTTCCCAGCATGCCCATACTTCATCCCTCTTGACTCTGCTTCCCTGTGAGGGGGTGTGACAGCAGTGGCAAGATGGCTGACTGTGAAATCCTGGTGTTTGTTTGGCTACAAGTCCAAAGTGAGCCCCTGTGCTTCACACAGCAGCACCCAGTACGTTGTATCTTTTGCTGATATTTCAATGAGGTGTGTGTCAATGCATTGTACCCGGTGAGTTGTGTGGAGTTTGTGTTGAGGGAGGGGTGTCTCCCCATGCTGGTAAGTATGGTCAGGGCTGTCAGTCCTCCTTCCCATCATGAAATGTGCTTCCATTGTAGGGCATACAAGTTGTCTTTCAGGATGTCAGTCAGTGGTATCCTGCTTCTGATTTGCACACAACCCCGAGCAGGGCCTTGTGCTCCCCACAGCAGGACCCAGTGTCAGCCATCTTGTCAGTCATTTTCCACTCCCTGTGATGTGGGCATGTTTCAGAGAGGTCTTGATGGGCCAATCAGGAGGGGGAGCATTATCTGTGACTACAGGCCCCATCATGCTTTTGAATACGCTCACTTCACCTGCATCCCCACTATTCCTTCCTGACAGTCAGCTGCACTGTGAGGTGTTGTGTTTGTGGTGGCAAACTGTCTGGCAGGGTCTATTTGGCCTTGTGCCACTGGCTTGCTCTATTTGTTTGTAGGTTGGTGCATGTCATGAAACAGATCCCAGTCACTATGAGATTGCAGGTATTGTGTTTGTCTGAATGGCATACACATCTTGGGCTTATTATCTATTGGTTAGTGTAGCTTTGCTTGCGGTGCATGGTTTCACTGTCCCCTTGCCACACAATCTTGGGTATGTTGTTTGTGTACTCACCAGGCTCTGGGATGTCTGTTAGGCCATGGACGCTCTATGGTGGTAGGATATTGCGCACCTTCTCCTCCCAGGTCCTGAAGTAGACTGGTTTGGCAGGAGGGCCACCGCCGGTGCACTGACTCAGGGCGTGATCTTTTTCGATGAGTTTCTTGACCCTCCTGCGCACGTCATACCACCTGTTCTGGATATCGTCCTTTGTGCGCCTTGCTGGTGCTTGGGCGTTCACCTTGTCCACAATCCTCGCCCACATCTTGGTTTTCTGTGAGATGGGGTTCCTTTGGACCAATGTACCAAACAAATGTGGCCATACTCTGATGATCTCGTCTACCAGCACTTCTAACTCACTATCTGTGAACTTTGGATTCTTCTTTGGGGGCATGGTGATTGGTTGTGGTGGGGGATGTGTGTGTGAGGGTGCAACTGAGGGTGGGTTGGTGTTGGTTTAGCTGGGTGTATGCGTGTGTGCTTTTGGATGAGGTGCTGATGGTGTGTGAGTTGTGTGATGGGTGAGTTGTGAGTGTGTCTGTGGTTGCTGTGTAATGGTGTTTGCTGCTGGCTGTGTCTCCTGTTTTCAAGGGATGATGGTAGTGATTGTAGTCCTTTATATAGTGGGAGTTGTGGGTGTGTCTTTGTCCCATGTTTTTTTCTTTGGAATTTATTGGCTTTGTCATTGTTTGTTTTGTCCTTTTTTTGTCTTTTTTCTTTTGGGTTCTGTAGGCTTGAAGGAGATGTTCATGTGACGCAAACAGACGCTGCTATTGTCTCGTGCGGGCTTCTCCATCTCGTTCACGCTGCCTATCTTCTGTGCTTGGTACGCGTGGGTCGCGGCGGTCTCTATTGCTTGTGTGCCGGGTTGTCTGTGCGTGTCGGTCGTGCGGCTTGGTCTCCGTGCGAGTCGGTCTGGTTTTACACGCATCGCATCGTACTGCGCGAATCGTACATCACGGGTACGGGTCGGTCGGGTTCATTCCGGGTTCGTGTCGGTCGGTGATAATCGGGTCGGTTTTCCGGCCTGATCACTATTTTCCCTACAGCTCGGTCGTACAGCTTGTATTCCGTACGTGTCGGTTGTAATTCACACACGTTGCATCGTACTACACGGGTCGTACGGGGACTGGTCCGTGTCATTCGGTATTCGGTCCGGGTCCGTGTCGGTCGGTTCGTTTTGCGGCCTGGATCGGAATCGGCCCCTTAGTGTTTTGCCCAAAATCACAGGATATTTTGAGATGTTTTTGGTGTCTTGCTGGCATAGACTGTTTGTTTGTGACAAAACTGGTATAACAGATGATCCCTGGGATTTTGCTCCAGAGGTGAAACTCTTTGAATCTAACTATCTTTATTGGAAATTTATAAGGATCAGTGCATTCCCACTGCAGTTTATGGTGCGGGCATGCTAATTGCTCTGCACTTCAAATCGAAGGGAACACATTTTGCAGATGACTTCATGCTGCGCTACTCTCTACTTACTTTATATGTCATGAGGAGTTAGATTTTCCATATATATATAGAAGAGTATGTAAAATGGCCTATCTCTCTGTGGATATCTGCCTGGATAAATCTGGAAGCAACACTAAATTAATCCACAATAAATGTTTGCCTTTCATGTGAATATGGGTTTAAAATACTATGACTTATCTATGTAAAGCAATGCCCTAACAGAATTGGACAGCCCTTGATCTTTGACACGCCATCAGCTGTTTGTGCAGCAGACACAAATGTGACCAAGCAATTGTTCTTTGAAAAGTGTGGAAAATGCAGAGCTGCACGTGACTACTGTTAGGTCTTATGCCCCCCTTAACACCTGTGAAGGGTTGGAACCTTACCTCCTGATCATAAGAAGACACTGGGAAAGTTATATTTTATTCAATTTCAGAGCAGGTATTGTTCATTGGTTGCTTAGATTTTCACTAAGGATACATGGCAAAGATCTTGGCACCTGTTTTTCCCCAGATGATAATGTGTTGACTCAAAAACTTTTGCATTTTACCTTTTTTAGTAAATTTTATAGGAATGTTACTAAGCGCTTCTTAGTTCCAATTTTAAAAAGCATACATTGCACAGTGTTTTCTGCAATTGTTAAATGAGTCGAATGTTAGTTTTAGAGTGGGATGTTTTCTTAAAGCTGCTGTGTACAGCTGGAAAAGATGAAGTTCTAAAAATACTTTGCATTTTACCGTGCATTTTGCACTTTACTAATGGCAAATTGTAATTTTAAATTTTGTGGTGTGCATTTTATGATAGTCTTTGGTAATGTATGGGCTTTTATCAGTGTATGTCTCAGACATTCGAATAAAGATTAATTGAATTGAATTGACATAAAGTGGCGATCTACAGCCACTTGCCGTGTGACAGGAAAAGATAAACTGTCTCCATGGCCATTAGTACTTGCCTATTTTAAGCATATTTAGTTATTGAAATATTTCAGTGCAAGCGAATCTATTATTCCAGATAAAAAATCTGGAGTCGCTTAACCTTGTACGCAGCCCCAGGAACAACTGCACCTTCCTAGGGAACCTGTGTGCAAAACCTTGCCCAAAGAAACAGATTGCTACAAGAATGATAGGAGATATCAAGGCTTAGGATGATTAGCCAGATATGTACCTGAAAGTCCAAAATGTTCTCCTAACGCAGGGGACTGATACATGGAAAGAAGGGAAAAATGTCCATGCCCTCGTAAGCACTGGAAAAGTTTAGGGATGTAATCAACAAGCAAAAAGCGACTTTGAGGTAAATCACTTAGTGGTGGATTACATGTTTTATTTCATACTACTGTCTCTTAAGGAACATGTAATTCACTATGAGCAGTATCTAGACCTTTTGGGGGCTCTGCTGGTGAGGATCAAGGGAAATGTGGAATTTTGATGCTCTGATCATATTTGAGCTCCCGTCAAGTATCTTTTCAAGTATAAAGTGGGGGAGAGGGGCCATGTTGCCACAAACTCTCCATCAATAGGAAGCTCTATGCAGGGAACGTATAGTAGTCTTCGTTCCCACCACCTCTATGCTCTTCCCTGCTGTAGCACAACAGAGTTATCCATGTGCCCTTGCTATCTCCATTGAAAAATGATTCTCACTGCCTGGTCTCACTAAACTCTCTGGTCACACTCTTCCTGCAGGCACTCAATAAAAGCTTATCAAAACGAATACAGGTACCTTCAACCTTTCTGATCCATTACCCCACTGGTGCACCATAAAAGCTACTATTCCTACTCCCTTGCTCTGGTATGATATAGTTTCTCTACTGCAGGACCACTGTGCTCTTGAACTCACTGTGTCTGCCCTCCCCCTTTCCTGGTCCAGTATGCAGCTCATACATTTGGTTGATTGTTCACTTTGGTCCCACCCTCTTGGGCTCCCCTCCCAGCAGAGGCCCGCCAATCATATTTAGAGATACCTGCTGTGACTGCAGGAATTGTTTTGATGAAAGTACTCCCACTCAAGCAGCAGGAACACTTTTGTCCAACCTTGAACTCTCGCCTTTCAACCAAGATTACATTAACTTTTTGTTTTGCAGAACCAAGCATCCAAAGTGAGGGTTTCTTTCAGCAAAACAAAAAATACATGGCACTAACATGAAGTCGTTTATATAAATGCCTAGGGGGCATTGATTGTTCTGACTTGCATGGTAGTACTGGGCTGGAAAACTATGCTTTGGAAGTTACGGCATAAAAAGAGCAGGCATTCTGACGCACAGACCATTTGGCCCTGTGGTAGACGGGCTATTGTGTCAAACGTTTCTGAAGTTGGCGCAAGCTGCAGCTCCGCCATGAGAAAAATAGTGGTTCATCCACTTCTGAGTAAGGTAGGAAACTGTGAGTTTGGCAGACTTGGAGCCCGTTGAAATTTATGGTAGAGGTTCCTAACTCAGGCATAATCCTTTTAGCCTTGTTTTACTATAGTTTATCACGTGTTACAGAAAAAAGGATGTTGGAAACAATGATAGTATTAAGTTGTCATCTGTGCTACTATTCATTGGGGCATTCAAATCTGACCAGAGAGAATTATTTTTCTTTTACGTAAAGATTGAAATCAGAGGAGTGCAAAGCAGGGTCCTCAACCAGAATATAATGTTTTGAAAAAATATAACCAGAGAAACAAGTTGTAGCTAGAATATTCACTAAAATAACATTGTGAAGGTAGATACAAATAGGCAACTGCAAATTTATTATTCAGAACTCTACATATATGTACCATGACAATATACATCTCTTAAAGGTGCAAAGATATATACACGTACCTTAAGAATAATGTGGCTATCAATATTCTGGCTACAATATTTTTGTAGGGACGTATTTTGTACACAATATTCTGACATACTACTGAATGGATTTACACCAAAATTGACCAATAGCATTAGTTCAATGCCCTTTATAAAACAGATATAAAAAGCCCTTGGATTTACATTTGACTTTAAAATGCCAGTCTTTTTAAAAGCCAGCCTATGGTTAACCGTGTAGAGATTAGTAACCAGGAATAGCCAGATTGTAGCTATACTTATATAACAGCTCCAAAAATCTGCAAATACCATGAAACATATAGTTCAGGAGATAGTTGTAAGCCTATTACAGCACCCCACTGAAATTATGGGCCACAACACTAGGCCCTTTTGGGAGTTACACAATATATTTGTGCCATACAAATGCTCGCATTTTAGCACGACTTGGCAGGCCTAAACTTTATTAGAACATTGGAATGTTGAGCTCTCGATTGAATACAATGGAGAGCTCCAGGCTTCCAATGGCTTGTAGAAGCCCAGAGAACCAACATTTCAATGTTTATTAACAGCAACAGTTGTGAATAAAGGCTTCAGGGAGCCCGAATTGATTTTAACCACCTTGGGCTCTGTTATGCTTTTCTGTTGCAAAATCGAAAAGTTTGTCCTCTAGATGTGGATTGTTCTAATAGCTTTAGAGCCCTCCGTAAAGGGCTCTACCTGCCATTAAAGGCCCACTCCTTTGTTAAAGGCCCTCACCTTCGGCTCGGGCCTTTAAAGCTGGAGCGGGCCAATTAATGGCCAGTAAAGCCCGCTACGGTGGCACAGGAATTCCTGAATGTGTGTTTCATAATTGTTTTTTGTATTAAGTGAGGGTGAAGCCCGATTGTTAAACAACTGGAAACGAAGCTAGGATCCACAATTCTCAGCATGGGGAGATGGTTATTTTCAGCAATTGGTAACTTCCATGAGCACTCAGAGTGGACCATTGGGAACTGGCCAATCATTCAGCATGCTCAATTTTCCAGCTGCATTTAATGGTACAGGCCCAGAAAAAGAACTTTCGATGCTGGACAAGCTGCCAAGAACCCTCCTATCAGTGATTAGTTTGAGCTAATGGTTGCCTTGCTGGGCCCACTAGCACTCATTTTTAGGACTAGGATTTATTTTTCCTGATTGGACATTTCCCTAGAGCAAGAGAGAGCAAAACGCACATTGGTGAATGAAAAAGAAAGAAAGAAGAAAACCCATCAAAAACGGACAATGTAAGAACATACACGAGTGAGATAAAGGGGACCAGGATGTCTGGTAGCGGATTAAAGAAGCGTGAGGTGGATCCAAACGCAACTTTGGTATTCGACATGTGAACACTTAATAGCACCAGAGGCCGGCTTCTGAGCAGAGCTTTGGGCACCGACACTCATTATTTTACAAACTAAGGGGCAGATTTACAAGTCCCTTGCGCCACTTTTGCATCACTTTCAACATGGGAAAAGTGACGCAAAAGTGGCGCAAGGGGCTTGTAAATCTGCCGCAAAGCACTGAAGGCTATGGGGCAGATTTATGTGGGACTTGCGCCCCTTTTACGCCGCCGTTGCGTCACTTTTGTGATGCAGCGGTGGCGTAAACCCTGCGCCACGTTGCGCCGGATTTACATCGTGACGCATCTATGGAGATGCGTCACGGTGTAAAGCCCTGCGCCACGTGAAACCTGTGCCAGGTTTCATGTGGGCGTTGCGACATAGGGGGGGGCGTTCCGTTGCAGGAACGCCCCTGAAAAGTGACTCAGTGAAATCTATAAGATTTCACTGAGTCACTTTCCCAATGCTGATGCGTCAAAACCCTGTGCCTGCTTGAAGCAGGCGTAAGGCTTGACGCACCATGTTAGGGATAGGGTAGGTTGGAACAGTGCTGGAGTTGCGTCGCGTTTGCGACACAACTTCAGCACTGCGCCAACCTTACGCCGGCAGATACGTCACGCATCTGCTTGTCCTTGCACCACGATGCACCGCATTGTAAATGCGGCGCATCTGCGGTGGCGCAAGGGCAAACTTGCGTGACGCATCTTCCCTGGCGCATCCTTGCTGATTTGCAGGGATGCGCCAGGGAACATAAATCTGCCCCTATGTACTGTGAGCATTTAACGAGCGCTCCTGTAGCATGAGTACCCAAGTGTACAGAAACGGCTCCATCCTCCCTCAGGTTACCTGGGCCTCATATCTAGAGGCTGACAGTTATCATCAGCAGGCTGGGCTCCTCCCCTTGCTTATGGGGAAGGGAAGACCAATCAGGCAAGGAAAAGTAGAAAAAATGAAACACACGGCACACTTTTTTCTACTTGTCTTTGGCTGGTGTGGCATGGATCAACGACTACGGTGAAAATGCACACAATTTCAGGACCTGTTCTGCCTACCATGGACGAGGAAAGGCAAGGACAGCCAATGAACCGCCCACTATCCAAAAAGCGAATTATTTGTGGGCAGTTTGGGCTGTTTGCTGTTTGTTCCGGTGGTCCGGCTGAGATTCTCCGCGAGAAAAGAGCGCAACAACATCAACAAGCACAAGCACGCAACATTTTACCATTTGTAGGGCACACTTGTAGAGCAAACTTTGTAGCTTTTATTGGCCAATTTAACTAGGAGTATTGAGAAAAGGGGCGAGAATTGACCATTTCCAAAATAGCAGAAATGTCCTGGGCACCACTATTTACCAGCATCTCGTGGTTAACTCTACCTAAAAGTTCTAAGAGGACAGCGCGAGCCAAGCAGAACCTCCATCGTCCAGAACGAAACGAGCTTAACCCACTCTGAATAGTCGTTGAAAAACAATGCACCCCGCAATATTTACAGGCATCTTCATTGCGATAAAGTAACGCACACAAGCACTTCACAGCTGAAAATACAATTGTATTCTCCCTTCCTTTAAAGTAAAGCTTGTTTTGGCTTTGCACATACTACCAATGATTGAAATCCAATCCTGTAATACACTGAAACTAATACTCATATGATATATGTCTATTAGTTCACATGAATATTTATGAGCCAAATGCAAAAATTGTCTGACTGCTGGATTTAGATTAAAAAGAAAGGCTCACGCCAGATGCTTTAAAAATAAAAATGCATTCTTTTGCGTGCTAAATGTATACACATTTAAAAAAAAATACGATTCCTTGTCAAATCTTCGCAAATAAATTACGATTATCTATGCGTCTTAATCTTCATCATTTTCATGTAAAATTGAATTATAATAATAAAAAGTATGCAGTCACTCTATAAACTCAGAAAAGATTTGGAAACAGGGCCGTTTAACTGTTTTGCGAACACTCTGGCAGGTGTTCTTTACATCGCACCGTTGTGGTAATTGTTTTCTATCAGCAGGTGCTTACCGTCTCTACAATGACATCCAACAAGTATGTAAAGCAGGCAGATAGGTATGTTCTGACACGGAATGCGTTCATTACCGCTACCTTCGAGTGGCCAAATATTGATTATTTAAATATCTGCTGCTGTTCCATCTTGAGAAGCGTCACGCTGACTGGCAGATCTCATTACGTTATCTGCAGAGGAATTCAGGTGTGTTAAAGTTATGAAAAACAGCCTTGTGTGCCTTGTGTGCGAGTCATCAATCTTGCGTCGTTGTTAACATTTCGCTGTAACGGAGACAGCTGGCATTTCCTTGACATGTGGCACGGTGTCCCCAAACCTCTCATCTTTCCGAGGCTTGACAGAAAGAAAATTAATCGCAGAGAAAGTGATTTGTCATTTCGAGGCTAATCCCAGAGTTGGAAAAGCAGCACCAACGGAAGCGGGATTTCCTGTGAAAATGGTGTAGTCACAGTTTGGAGACGGTGGCATTTTGGTGGGTTGCTGTCGACGATTGCTAATTGCCCTTTGAGGTAGTGGGTATAGGTAAATAACATGACAACGGTACAGTGTGAAAGCGTTACACCATTTACCGCCTCCAGGTGGCAGTAGTGCACTTCACCTGAATAGAAACTTGAGCCCAAGGAGATAAAAAAAAATTAGCCGTTCAGAAGCTGATATATTTTTGTGTACAAAAACGATATTGAATTTACTATAACGGTGCCCTTGGAATATTTTTAGGGCATCGAAAGTTAATAAGTTGTTAAATGTAAAGTTTAATGATCTGCTCTTGGTGATAATACAGAAGTGGCGTGATACTGTATATCATAGAAGGGAAAGCTGCCTGGGATTGTATTTCACGTCATAAAAATGTGACACCTTTGATTTGAGCAATAGCTGCAGTAGATGGGCTGCCGCGGCTCGATATGGACTCTCAGCGGCAAGATGTATCTACTACTATTAGATAGCTACAACTGCAAGTGAGTTCTTTCCCTTACAAGAAGAATGTTCGGTACTGGGTAATTACACCAGAACTCAATCAATCAATCAATCAAAGACATTTCTAGAGCGCGCTACATACCCGTAGGGTCTCAAGGCGCTGGGGGGGGGGGTGCCGCTACTGCTCGAACAGCCAGGTCTTCAGCTTCTTCCTGAAGGAGAGGTGGTCTTGGGTCAGGCGCAGGTCGGTCGGGAGGGAGTTCCAGGTCTTGGCGGCCAGGTAGGAGAAGGACCTTCCTCCTGTAGTCGCTCTTCGGATGCGGGGGACGGCGGCGAGGGCGTGGCTGGCAGATCGGAGGTGGCGTTTGGGAGCGTAGAAGTTGATTCGGCTGTTGAGGTAGCTCGGGCCTTGGTCGTGTAGGGCTTTGTGTGCGTGGGTGAGGAGGCGGAAGGTGACTCTCTTGCTGACGGGGAGCCAGTGGAGGTCTCTCAGATGTCCGGAGATGTGGCTGGTTCGTGGGATGTCGAGGATGAGTCTGGCTGAGGCGTTTTGGATCCGCTGGAGTCTCTTCTGGAGCTTGGCGGTGGTGCCGGCGTAGAGGGCGTTGCCGTAGTCCAGTCGGCTGGTGACGAGGGCCTGGGTGACGGTCTTCCTGGTCTCTGTGGGGATCCACCAGAAGATCTTCCGTAGCATGCGTAGGATGTTGAAGCATGACGAGGAGACGGCGTTGACTTGCCTGGTCATGGAGAGGGAGGAGTCCAGGATGAAGCCCAGGTTGCGTGCATGGTCTGTCGGTTTGGGTGCGGTGCCCAGGGCGGGAGGCCACCAGGAGTCGTCCCAGGCGGAGGGTGAGGAGCCCAGGATGAGGACCTCCGTCTTGTCTGAGTTCAGCTTCAGGCGGCTGGTCGTCATCCACTCGGCTACCTCTTTCATCCCTTCTTGTAGGTTGGCTTTGGCGGCGGCGGGGTCGTTGGTCAGGGAGAGGATCAGCTGGGTGTCGTCGGCGTAGGAGATAATGCTGAGGTTGTGTTTGCGTACGATGGCCGCGAGGGGGCTCATGTAGACGTTGAAGAGGGTGGGGCTCAGAGAAGATCCTTGGGGGACGCTGCAGATGACTTCGGAGGCCTCTGACTTGTATGGTGGTAGGCGGACTCTCTGTGTTCTACCGCCGAGGAAGGAGATGATCCATTCTAGCGCCTTGTCCTGGATTCCGACGTTGCTGAGGCGCCGTACTAGGGTGCGGTGGCAGACCGTGTCGAAAGCCGCGGAGAGGTCTAGGAGGATGAGGGCCGCTGTTTCTCCATTGTCCATCAGGGCTCGGATGTCATCGGTGGCGGCGATGAGGGCGGTCTCGGTGCTGTGATTGGCTCGGAAGCCGGACTGAGAGGGGTCGAGGGATCCGTTTGTCTCGAGGAAGGCGGCCATCTGCTTGTTGACGGTCTTCTCGATGACTTTGGCTGGAAACGGGAGAAGCGAGATGGGGCGGTAATTCTTGAGGTCGGTGGGGTCCGCTGTTGGTTTCTTGAGTAGGGCGCTGAGTTCGGCGTGCTTCCAGCTCTCCGGGAAGGTGGCGGTGTTGAAGGATGTGTTGATGATGTCTCGCAGGTGGGGTGCGATGACAGCGTCGGCCTTGTTGAAGACGTGGTGAGGGCAGGGGTCAGTCGGTGATCCGGAGTGGATGGAGTTCATCGTGCGGATGGTGTCTTCGGTACTGATCGGGGTCCAGGCGTGGAGGGTGGTGGTGGGGGGTGGTTGTTCGGTCATGCTGTGCGTTGGTTGGTTGTCGAAGCTGCTGTGTATGTCTGTGATCTTGTTGTGGAAGTATGAGGCGAGGGAGTTGCAGAGGTCTTGCGATGGGGTGATGTCGTTGTTTCCTGCGCTGGGGTTGGAAAGCTCTTTCACGATGTTGAAGAGTTCCTTGCAGTTGTGTGCGTTGTTGTCCAACCGGTCCTTGAATGCTGTTTTCTTGGCGGCGCGGATCAGCTGGTGGTGCTTCCGGGTAGCAAGCTTGAAGGAGGTCCTGTTGTCCGGTGTCGGTTCCCTTTTCCAGACTTTCTCGAGGGCTCGGCAGTTCTTCTTGGAGCTCTTGAGTTCGTCGGTGAACCATGGGGCCTTCTTGCTGCCGGGTCTGCTGGGCGCGGTCCTCAGTGGGGCGAGTTCGTCCGCGCAGTTGCTGATCCACTTCGTGAGGTTGTCGGCGGCCTGGCTGGGGTTCGCTGAGCTGGCGGGAGGGTGCTGGCTCAGGGAGGTGGTGAGCTGGTCTGCTGTGATCTTGTTCCAGCTTCTGCGGGCGGCCTGTTGTTGGTGATGGTGGGTCGGCGTTCTCTTGAAGGTGAAGTGGACGCAGCTGTGGTCCGTCCAGTGAAGCTCTGTGGCGTGGCTGAAGTCGATGTCTGTGCTGGATGAGAAGACGGCGTCGAGAGTGTGTCCGGCAAGGTGGGTGGGGGTGGACACCAGTTGCTTGAGTCCCAGGTTGGCGAGGTTGTCGAGCAGGGTGCTGGTGTTGCGGTCGTTGTTGTTCTCCAGGTGGAAGTTGAGGTCTCCCAGGAGGATGTAGTCAGCGGAGGGGAGGGCAAGCGGGCTGACGAAGTCGGCGATGTCCTCGCTGAATTGGGTGCGTGGTCCAGGGGGTCGGTAGATCAGGGTGCCTCTGAGGGTGGTGGTCGGGTTGGTGTGGATCTGGAAGTGCAGGTGTTCGGCGCTGGTCAGGGTGTTGTCGGTGCTGGTCGTGAGACGGATGGTGTTCTTGTGGATGATGGCGATGCCTCCTCCCATCTGGTTGGCGTTTCGGTCCCTCCGGACGATCTTGTAGCCCTCTGGGATGGCGATGGCGATGTCGGGAGCTGAGGAGGCGTTCATCCAGGTCTCCGTGAGGAAGGCAACGTCAGGGGCTGTGGCGTCGAGGAGGTTCCAGAGTTCGATGGCGTGTCTGTGGACGGAGCGGGTGTTGAGCAGGATGCACTTGAGGTGGGTACTGCTGGTGTTCGGCTTGGTGGGTGCGTGGCAGGATCGGATGCATGAGAACCTGCAGGCGTGGCAGCTGAAAGGTCCGTTGGTACGTCCAGGAGTGGCTTGATGGCATTCTGGGTGTCGGCCGGTGTTGAGAGCGCTGAGGGTGGCGGCTGAGTACGTCAGGCGTGTAGGTCGGGGTCTTCGAGGTCCAGGGGTCCTGGCACTGGGCGTGGTCCAGGCGCGGACGGGCGTAGACGGGCTTGCCTTTGGCGCGCCTTCGGCGCACAATCGGCGCGCCCGCTGCGCGTGACCGCTGCGCGTTCGCACGGTCGCCATATAAGGCGAAGTGCGCGGGTGGGCGGGGCAGCTGGGAGGCGGGAGCGGGGAGGGAACAGAAAGAAAAAAGGGGCGTGGTCAGCGGTGGTGGCGGGAAGCGGGGAGCGGGGAGGGAGGACGGCGCGGTGGGCGGGCAGGCAGGCAGGAGGGCGCGAAGGGCTGAAAAAGACACGAACAAAATGCAGGCACAAATGTCAGGAGAAAAGAAAAACAGTTGACACGGGGAGAAAAGCAGTTTAAGCAAGCACAAATTTTTGACAAAACAAGCGAGAACAGACGCTATGAAAAAAAAAAAAAAAATAGTTAACACGGGGAGAAGAACGGTTAAGCAAGCACAAATTTTCGACAAGCAGGCGAAAACAGACGCCAGCGGCGTCAGCCGGCAGCGAGGCAGAGGGCAGGCAAGGGGGCACACACAGCAGTTGGTGGCCGTGCGGCGCGGGGGTGTCCCACAAGTGGGTCACACTCACCTGCGTCGCACGGTCGCCATATAAGGCCAAGTGCGCGGGTGGGCGGGGCAGCTGGGAGGCGGGAGCGGGGAGGGAACAGAAAGAAAAAAGGGGCGTGGTCAGCGGTGGTGGCGGGAAGCGGGGAGCGGGGAGGGAGAGAAAAAAGGGGCGTGGTCAGCGGTGGTGGCGGGAAGCGGGGAGCGGGGAACTCACATTTAACTGTTGGTAAAGTGAGTTATGCATAAACACTGATAAACACGCTGGCACGCGTTTCTATCTCTGAACTTATATCTTTATAGAGAAAGAAGAGCATATATTAGGTTTGAAGTCGTTTTCTGAACGTTCTTACGTTCCTTAAGATTATTTTTGTCATGACATTTACTGTTTACATTGTGCTGTCTTTTGAATGACCAAGGGCCTCAATCACAATGGTTTGGCGTAGGACAGCACCACAAGGGTTTTTGCTGCGCTGCCCTATGCCAAATCCAAAGGGCATGAATGTATCGGTTTTCCGAGATAGGGTGCATTCCTGTCCTTTCAGCCAGCGCCTGTGCACAATATGGTGCCGAGCACCAACGCAGGCCCCCTTGTCCACCTGGTGCAAAGGTGTCTTATTGGCAGGAAGGTGTCCCATGGAGGCGTTTTCCTCTTCCTATGCAGCACACTCCGTATCTACGATGTGGCTTTGTGTGGCCTTGTAGATATGGGTCTACACTCTGCGCTGTCACAGTGTCAAAAAAAGTTCTGCACGGGCAGTTCAAGGGGATGGTAAATAAGCCCCAAAGGGGAAGATTTACAAGCCCCTTGAGTCACTTTTGCGTTGTCGTTGTGTCACTTTTGTGACGCATGGGCAGCTTAAAAGTTGCAGCCCATTTACAACGTGATGCATCTAGGGAGATGCGTCACGTTGTAAAGCCCTGCGTGACATTACACCTACGTCAGGTATAATGTATGCAGGGTAGGCGTTCCCACGTGGGAAAGCCTCGTAAAAGTGATGCAGTGAAATCTACAAGATTTCACTGCGTGACTTTTAGGACCCCACTGTGTCAAAACCTTACGCTTGCTTCAATCAGTGACACAGTGTATTGGGAATAGGCCGCAACACGCATTGCTGGAGTTGCGCCGTGCTTGCGATACGACTCCAGCAATGCGTGACTTTTCCATCAACAGATGCATCAGAATTTCTGACGCATCTGTCAATCCTTGCGCCATAGCGCGCTGCATTGTAAATACGGCGCATCCATAGTGGCGCAGGGAAAGTGACGCATCTCTACAGATGAGTCACTTTCTTGTAAAATCGGCCCCAAAGTGTTTAGCATCCTACATTTAATTGTGGACTCTGCACTATGTGTGGAATGTTGAGTGTCTCAGACTACCAGGAGGCACACACTGCGGGCATTTACTGTTTTACATTGCATGCACTTTAAGTTCAAGGAGCTTGTTGCATAAGGAAAAAGCTGGATGGTGGCAGGTTTTATTTCTGTGTCAAAGGCAAGAATAGAAAAGAGAGTTTGATTGCGAACGTGCTTCAGTGTGTTAGTTACTTGCTCTTATTTACTATTTTCTCTCGTTATGAAGACTCTACTATTCTCCAACCCGTACTTTCGTAGCAGGCAATTAACAGCAGAGGGCAATATAACTTAATTACTGCATTCTTTGAAATGCTGAGATTGCTCAGTCAATCGGAATACTTAAGCAGACAACTCCCTGGCATCTTTGCGATCGGACCATGTCACTGCTTCCTGGACTGATCTTGACGCTCCATAATATATTTCTGTCGCCAGCTCAGTTACCCGCATTCTGGGGCAGATTTACAAGCCCCTTGCGCCACAGCTACGTCACTTTTTCCATGTTAAAAGTGACGCAAAAGTGGCGCAAGGGGCTTGTAAATCGCCCCCTCTGTGTGTAGCTGTTACTGGGCATCAGCATTCTCTAGAAACTTTCTTCTTCCTGGAAATAAGCACTCCCAGCATGCACCAGGGGCTCATCCTTCACGACATTCCAGCTGTCTCCACTCCCAGCGAGACAGCGTTTCCAGTGCTTCTAGGTCCCTCTCTCAGAACACAGGTCTCCTTTATCCCCAAACCTCCTCTTCCTCAGTCATCTGTGTAGGCTCCCGAGGTTTCCCACAGTTTGAGCTCAGCCCATGCAGTCTTACCTGAGCCTTCCCTGCTGCACCAACTTTGTACCAGTGCTCTTGTGTGTGTTGGGGGGGGGGGGGGTAGGGGTTCCAGGACTCCCTGTTAATCCTTCTTCTTCATAGGAACAAGCATGCACGGTCAGAGTCCTAACCAAAATGAAGGTTTTCCTCATCTCTGTTCACCCCAAGAGGGACGTTGTGTGAACATTGGAGTTACTGCAGACAGTAGAAGTACATAAGTTTACTTGCTTTTTAGGGTCCAATATTCCTTAAATCTGCTGTTTTCTTTTAGATTGTTATCAGTCATGGACCTTCAGCCTCCAGCTTCTCTCTTGATGTGTCTTGGATTCCTGCCTCTGGATTTGCTGTGACTGGCCTCTGTTGAGTCTTGTAAGGGAAAGCTATGGGGTGACAGTAAACAGTGCTCCATTCCTTTGAGAAACGAAAGTCGGATTAAATTGCCATCGTGTACGAACAGTGATCATATTATTTTCCAAACTTGGATAAGATCGGACATATGGGTGTTTTCTGCTTCCAGCCAGGCATTAACAACCGTTAATTGCATTTTTCTTAACAATGCAGCTTTGTCCTTGATTTGCCCCATAGTTGAAGACTGGGCATTGAATACCAATAATCACTGTGTGTGGAGGGCATTAACCACTATTTCACCATGACCAGGGGGAAGTAATGCTAAAACATTTAGGGGCAGATTTATGAGCCCCTTGCGCCTCATTTACGCCGCCGTTGGGTCACTTTTGTGACGCAGCGGCGGCGCAAATCCTGCGCCATGCTGCGGGGTATTTACAACGTGACGCATCTGCGTCACGTTGTAAAGGTCTGCGCCAGCAGTAGGCGTACCTGTGCAGGGGGGGGGGCGTTCCATCGCAGGAACGCCTCCTAAAAGTGGCTGAGTGAAATCTACAAGATTTCACTCAGTCACTTTTGAGCCCATGCTGCGTCAAAACCCTGCGCCTGCTTGAAGCAGGCGTAAGGATTGACGCAGCATTGTAATGATATGGCACCCCCGAGCCTTGCTGGAGCTGCGTCACGCTTGCGACGCAACTCCAGCAATGCGCCGCCTTTCCGAGTGCCACGGTGCGCCGCATTGTAAATGCAGCGCATCAATGGTGGCGCACGGGTGGGCAGATGCGTCGCAACTCTTCTGGCCCATCTCTGCTGATTAGCAGAGATGCGCCAGACGTCATAAATCTGCCCCTTAGTGATAGTAAGCTTTCACACCATTTTCTGCACAACATACAGTCTCAAATGCAAAAAACATGCAGGTTGGTGTGTAGGGGACATTCAGAAAAGTGACTACATTGATTCAGTCTTAAGATAGATGAACCTTTTTTTCTGATTATGCTCTCAGTATGCAAAGTGATATTTATCATATTGTTTTGAAGGGCATAGAAATAGAGGACCCTTTTCCTTGGCTCAGGCTATGGTTACCACAAACGTGTGGCCCGGCAGAGCACACACAAGCAGATAATAACGGGAACCTTCCCGGAAGTATTTCAGATTGGACTAATAACCAATTAAAATGTATCACTCTTGCACATGGCATGTGTCCTTTTCGCAGGGTCTGTCTCGTTCATAGCTATTTGTAGTAACAGCCTAGAACAAAAAAATCTGTTATCTGAAGAAATATGGCCCGACACGACCACAATTAAAAAGGCAAAACTTAAAAGCAAAGGGTATAACCATTAAAACTAGAACTATCATTTGCAGGATTAACTGCACTTGAAGTTTGGATTCAAGGAAGTGCCCCTAAGTATATATGTTGCTTGAAAATACCAAATGACGTCATGTCATGGAGCGTTGCAGGATTAGTAATGGCTGGAGAGGAAAGGGAGCTAGCAAGGAGGAAGATTCAGAATAGACGAGTCGAACAGGTAAGTAGCACTTGTGGAGGAACAATGTACAGAAATGGACACGAGGGGGCAGATTTACAAGCCCCTTGCGCCACTTTTGCATCATTTTTAACATGGAAAAAGTGACGCAAAAGTGGCGCAAGGTGCTTGTAAATAAGCCCCGAGGAGTTGTAGGGTCTGTTTTGCACCCAAAGCGTAAGGGGAGTCCCACATTTGTTTTATACTTGCTTTGATTGTACTTCAATCATTTAGGAGAGGAGCACGTCACTACTGGTGATAATATCCTGGGTAAAAGCATGACGACAGGGGAATTCCCAGACTACTTACCTCTATTATCCATTACAGTTTGGTACAGTACTTTCAAATATTTTTAGAAGTTTCAAAAGGAAGTTTTCACATTGTTATAGGGCGCTATTTTTGAATCTACGGGGCATATTATCAAGGACAGGGTTACAATTATCGCCGCTTTAGCGGCAGAAAACTGTCTCTAAAGCAGCGATAATGGGCTTGATAATATGCCGCAGAGAATTCCAATAGAAGCCCATGTTCACACCAGCCCATTATCGACGCTTTTAGCTGCAGTTTTCTGCCGCTAAAGCAGCGTTAATTGTAACGCCCTCTATGATAATATGCCCCTACGTTCTTGCAGGATGCATATGTGCGGGGATGCCAACACAAACAGCCATGGGCCATATTATCAAGAACGGCGCAAACATTATCGCCGTTTTAGCGGCAGGAAACTGCCGCTAAAGCGGCGATAAGGAGCTTGATAATATGCCCTAGAGAATTACAATAGAAGCCCAGGTTTGATGTCCATGACACCTTGACATGTTTATTTCATGTGTTGCAACCCAAGGCCCATCCTCACATCAACAGTGAGGCAGATACACACATCTATTTACAAGAATATGACAGCCTGGGCCGAGGAAAGGTTGCAACTTTACATTAGAATTACTGGTCTTGCGTGTGTGAGAGGGTGACCTCCGTTTGCCCAGCGCTAGTGCTCTTGAATATACCATCACAGGATTTGGGAAACTGTTTGAGACCGAGGGCAGTGCAAACGCAAGTACGCATGGCCTTTGCGCCCCCGGGGCACTATCTGAATTATGGACCCAAGTATGAATTACTGGACAGTGCACGACCTTTCAGTTATTCTCATGAAGCAGGGAAGGAAATACAGTTCACGTAAATATTATTTGAATAAAAAAAATCAGGAGCTGTATTGATTCAGGGAACAAAAGGGAAGGCATGCATTAGAACACCAATAAAAGAAATACAGAGCTTTAGCATTAACACATTATTTGAGCTGTTTCAAAAAGGAGGGACCATCACCTCAACCGATTAGTCACCATTAATGTAGAAAATGTAGTAAATACATGATAAAAATGAAACACATAAATAAACATGTTTTCATACTGTTTAAACTATTAATATTATAGGTAGATATAGGCACCCAGCAAATTTGTGTTTATTCCTCGCACTCGAAAATATGATGATTTTTAAAATAAAAGCTAAGTGGGTTTGAATCTTGACATGTTTTTAAAGTTGCTGATTCCGCTCTTGGTTTATGTTATATTTAGCTATTGGTTTTTGTACATGTATTTGGGGAATATGTTTATTGATATGTGTTTTACAAATTGTATCTCTTGCATTTATCATTGATAGTGGCTTTTGTATTGTGTGAGACTCATGAGACATACTTGAAATAACATTGATTGATGCATTTCTTAACCCTAAGTGTAGGAAACGGGCTTAAGTCAGCAAGATTAGTAAATATCTAAATATAAGGATTGAACTGATAAAAATGGACTATTTAAACATGTACAAATAGGCCAGCAATATTTGCGAAAATGACAAACTCTTATATATTAGGATAATGCTTTGGCATAAACTAGCCATACCACAAGTTACACATTTTTTAAGTGGTTACTGGGTCTGAAGAAGGCTAAGGAATTCATTTAATGTTTGGCAGATCTGAGCATCTGCCCAAAAAATTCGATACGTTTCTCATTTGCCAACCTTGTGGTTCTCTGAGCCCAATAGAGGCAGAAGAAGCACACGGGGCCTCATTTATGAAAAGGGTTGCATCATGGTTGAAAACAGCGATGCAACACTTTTCATTGTGCCCTCCCTGCGGCACCTTGGATATGCCGTATTTACAAAACGGTGCTCCATGTAGCAAGGATTGACCAGAAAGGCCAGGAATCCTGACGTATCTGGTGGCGCAGTAATGACGCATAGATGGAGTGCGTCGCAAAACAGATGCAACTCTAGCAATGTGTCTTTAGACATAGGCGAGTCCCATGTAAAAAGGCCTACATCAGTCCTTACGCCTGCTGCGAAGCAGGTGTAAGGATTTGATGGAGTGAACTTGTAGAAGTGGTGCAGTGAAATCTCATAGATTTCACTGCGTCACTTCTACGAGCCTTTTTCATGGGGGAATGTCCACCCTACATAAATTATACCTGACAAAGGTATAATGTAGCGCAGGGGTATACAAACTGAGGCATCTGCCTAGATGCATCACTTTGTGACTCTGGCGCAGTGTGGTGCGTTGTTTACGCTGCTGTAGCACCTCAATAAAGGGATGCAATGGAGGAATAAGGCCTCATAAATAAGGCCTATGGTCTCTGATGGTGAAGCCTGAGCTGGTTTCCCCATTTAAATCCCTTCTGATAGCATATGCCTCACATGGCTACCAAGTGATAGTGACATTGAGCCCTTCTTGTTTAGGGTAGGGTGATAGCCACTCAGTTTTACTGTCATCTTCTGCCATGAGAGACATGATAGACCAAGACAATCAAAACTTAAAATGGATGCTCCGCACATGGAGTAAAACTCTCTCCACATAAGGAGATACAATTTTTTTGGTTTACACAAACAAATTCTTGCTTTTAGAATTAGTTTGTGCTAAACAAAAATATATTCCATGTGGATGAAAATGCATAGCCCACACTCACCTTTTATCTCTGCAGCCAGTCTGTATCCCCCAGGCACATGCACTGAAGGCACAGGTATCCCTGGCAGGCATGAGGTGATCTCTAACTATGGCAGGTGATCCTCCACCAGGGAAGTGGAGACGAGGGACCATGTTGCACAAAGTGCCCCAGGGACTCATTAGGATTAGCGTCCACTTTGTGCACTTTGGTGGTACAGAAGGAGCCGCAGATGCTTGTGCAGCCCCTTCTGTAATACAGATAACCCTGGCTCACATAAAACGCCAGTGCTATCATCAGAGGGCATTTCCTCAATTTCATGGGCCATGGCCCCATGCAAATAAGGGGATTTCTTTGCCTCTGTGCCTGTACCATATTACAGATGTGGGCGCAAAGGCAAAGAAACACTCAGGAGGTGCACTGAGAGTGTGCCAGCCTTCTAGTGGTCTCTGTTGATTGGTCAGCCTTAACAGGCTTAGCCGGACTGCTTTGATTAGGTGATGTGTGCCCTGGCAGCAGCTGAAGGTATCTGATGGGTCCCACGCTTGGGGCTGGCTGAGTAAATCAAACTGAGCCCAAAGAGAGAGCAGATTGGTATGGAATGCAAGGCTTCCTTCTCCACATCCTGTGCCCCAGCCAGATGGCATTATTACAACAGGAATTTGCAGAGGTCAGGGAGAGGAGAGCTAATGGTAATGAGTCACAGTGGGTTGACTTAGCTAGCTTTTACTCCTCTGGAGAGAAATCATCCATTTTGGATTTTGGAAGTTCAGTGATTTGTGAAACAAAAATATGCCAGACTTTTGAGGATGTTGTCAGGCTTTTGGGTGGCCCACAACATTTCATTGGACAGAGGTCACCAGAGAACATTGACTAAATATTTGAGAGCTGCATAGTCTCTCAGATATGTTGACTGGAACTACAAGAAAAAGAAGGACTGCCCTGCTGGAACTTGGATTTGCATCCAAAGGCCTGCACTCTGACTGACTGCACTTGCTGCACAATTTGGTACTACGTCCCTGGGGACTGTGCCTTTCTTCAAGAAGGATTAAGGAGTGGGCTCCCTACAAGCTACAGGTTAACAGAGCCCACCTGCATAATCTACACCAAGAGTCCCTATCCTGGAGTGTGTCCAGTCGACCTTTAAGTATTTGGCCAGGTGCATTGTAGGAGTTGTGGTCCAGATATCCCATAGACCATCTAGGAGATTCCAGACCTTTGGTTTGGCATTTTGGATACCTTCAAGAAGCACCTCCCAAAGTTTGGAGAACTTTTGGGAAAAAGCTCCATAAGGTCACCGACCTGACCGCAAGAGTCAAGCCGACTATCATCAACCGTGACCTGGACCCTGAAAGCCCCAGAGCTCTGAACTTCCAGAATTTGCCCGGGGACTCACAGAATGTCAAGTTGGCGAACCCTCAACGAATCCAGCTAACTGTGAAGGTTCGAGGCACGTCAGAAGAAAAGGTTCCAGAATTGTTGCTAAGTGCGAAAGTAAAATTTTGATCTGGGCCTTCTTCTTAGTGTATGCGACCAGGGCTCCATCATGGTCAGTCTCAAACTTTGTCTTTGTCATGGTCAAGCACATCCAGATGTCCCAGAGTGGTGTTAAAAAAGTTTAGGCATTATAAAGTGGTTAATCTTTCCCAGTTCATATCTCCAGTTCCCTACATATGATGTTTGTAGTTTTGTGTCTGTCTGTTCTTAAAAATATGTCCTATTTTTTAAATTGGTGTGGGATTTTTATTGTGTGCTGTGTCTTATTTGCATGATGTATTGGTGTTTTTAAATGCTTTACACTGCTGTCTCCTCAGTTAGGCCTAATTGCTCATTTTCAGCTACCAAGGGTTGAGCAAGTGGCTAATTTACTGAAACCTTTACTGGACCCTATACCATGTTGGTGACCTTATTACTAGTGGTAGGTGCCTACTTATTCCTACCAATAACCCACTTTCCAACAGCAGCCCTCTGGATGGGATCAAGGGGGTCCAATGGACCCGCCAGACATTCCCTTGCAGGCAGGTGCAGTCACTCACTGTCCACGCCTGCAAGTGGATCTCCCTCCCCTCTTAAAAGTGCAGGTGGGCTGCCACCAGTACAGTGAAACACTAAGCGGCTGTTTCAAAGCTGCTTCATATTTCACTTGAATGCTCTGCCGATATGCCAGCGTAAGTTCTCGGCAGCCCTGGGGGCAGCTCATTCATCCTAATATGGCGCACTCTCCTTGTTTGCACAGGGAACACCTTTTGAAAGGTGCGCCCTGGTGTAAACAAAGAAAATGTGAATCATTCGTAATATGGCGGCATGGCCTTCACTGATCTGGCAGGCTGACTGATGTCCACAGCACTGTAAATGAGGTCCTTGGCATTTATGATGTGCCAATTTCATAGTGTTAGTGAAGTTCCAATCAAATGGCTCTGAAGAAGCAATAATAATGGGTAGAACAAACTTTGCCCAATATGATTAAAATTAACTCCGGGCGGAGACCTCCGCACACTACGTGGGCGGAGCAGAGTTGGCCAGCCTTACTAGTACAAGTAAGTAAACATTAAGTAAAAATACATTTAAAACCACTTACCTACGTACTACGGCATCCCCGGGCTGCAGTCCTCATCTTCCTCGCCGTATCGGTAATCCTGGTGAAAACTGTGCATGTGTGCACGCCTGCACATGCACATTTCTCGCAAGAAATGCGCATGCGTGGGCGCACGCGCAGTTTTCACCAGGATTACCGATATGGCGAGGAAGATGAGGACTGCAGCCCAGGGATGCCGTAGTACGTAGGTAAGTGGTTAATGTTTACTTACTTGTAATAGTGGGGGGTGCATGTGGGTGGCATAGTGTAGCTACACGAAGTTCCACGGAGTTAGTTTTAGACTCTGTGGACCTCCGTGAAGCCCCACTATGCCCATTATGCCCACTATGCCCAGGTTTAATTAAAATCCAAACGGCTATTATAGTATCTTAAAAATTCTGTGAGTGGACAGATCCCTAAACAATAAAAGTTCTTTTGCAACAAGCAAAATGCAAAGAAAGTAATTCATTTAAGAATGTTTTTTAATCGTTTGAACTAAATCAGTATAAATGGCATTTCAATGCATGAAAATATATTGGTCCATAATGATAACAATATGCTATTTAAATGCTTTCCAGACCATTTCAGAGTCAGTTAAAGGAGATCTACTACATCCATTAAGAAATTTGGGATTGTGTGAATCTGGTGACAATTTGAATATGTCTAAGATGCTCTATGCATTGTAAGAATTGAGCAAATCCTAGTTCCTCAGCATCTTGATGGATGTGTTCAGAACGTTAATAATGAACACTTGTATGTAAAATATTTGCACATACTTATGTATCTATTTTATGCACCATCTCCAGGCATCAAGAGGGATCTGATGAGAAGATGTGTCTTAAATTAGCATATATTTAGGGAGTGAGGGTCCTGTTGCATTAGAATTGGTAACAGTGTCAGTCAAAGAGAGGCTTTCTTAATGAATCTGCCCTCCATGTCTGACAAATGAAAAACTAGAGATTGTAGCAGGTACTTACTGGAGGCCCTCAGAGTTATCGTTTTTTGTGGATAATGCAGTGAAAAAGCACATATCTAACTGGAAGATGAAGAGTGCCCAGGTACAATGGATCTGGTAAAAATAGTGCCATAGCACTGCAAGTGCTACTGTCATTACTGGCCACTATTACCACATCACCTCCAGGTGATGACAAGTTTTGCACTACAATGGGGAATAACATGCAGGATGCTTTAGTACTGCACAACTTTACACTTTTTTTCTCAGTTACTAGGGTCTTCTTCAGGGATATTTTTGACTGCTTTTTGCAGGTGGGTGTGTGAATTACAAATCGAAGGAAAACTCCTTTTCCCACCTGAATCAGAATTAAAAAGCCACTGATAATGAAGACCAGATCTGCAGAAAACAGGCATAGAGTAGAGTGGTGTAGCCTTGATTGCAGTGGCATAGAGTGGAGTGGCACAGAGTGATGTAGAGTGGCATAGAGTGCAGTGGCATAGAGTGCAGTGGCGTAGAGGTTCTGGAACCCAATCTTCGACTGTCAGCTAGGGCAGTCTTCTCACAGTTTCAGAAATGTGATTACCACCGCCCAATCCAAAGACCACCCTGAGTCAAACTTAGCTGCTATGTTTTGAGGAATGCCATTCCATTCTCTTTTTATTGAGCCCTTGGCCATTGCCATCCGAAATAATGCAGAGATTTGTCCCCCTCTACCAACTATGGGGAAACTTAAATTATATGCTGACAATATCATGCTAATAATACAGGGGGATAAGGAGGATCAAGCAAAAGTTTTTGAAATTTTTGAGCAGTTTGAGTTAATCAACACAAACAAAATGGAAATAATTCAGTGTGGTTGCAAGCCTGATGTCTTACACACCTATATCCTGACCTGTATGAATTCTAAGCTGAAAAGATATCTGGGGGTTTATTCCACGTCACAAATCTCCAAATTGTATGAACTAAATTTTGTCCTGCTTCTATTGAAAGTACAAGTCTTATTCCATCTATAGATCTCGCTTCCATTGACCATCATGCGCAGGGTCTCTCTGATCAAGATGTCTGTTCTCCCGTTATTTAATTTTTTACTCTCTGCGATCCCCTGCGTCTGAACGGCATCTTTCTTTGCTAAATTAGTGTCCATGTTTACATCTTTTCTTTGGGGTAAGAAAACCCCTCGAATTGCACTCAGCACTTTATATGAGGAGCTGGATAATGGCGGATTAGCTCTCCCCAATCTCAAGGATTATTATTTTGCATATTTTGCACAATATATGTCAAGGTTTAATCTGGAACCACAAACAGGTCTATTTGTAAATTATTTTATGAAGTTAATTTGTAAAGAGATCCAGATACGCTGGCCACGTAAAAGTTTGAAATCCCCTAAACTAGTGCGCTATAAGTGTATGCAGTGTTTTTTTAAAAAACGTCTGGATTTTTTTTAGGAGATATTCAATCCCCGTAATTAATTCCTCAACCCCGTTATCTGAACTCACTTCAGTATTTGGGATTAGAGACTCTACTGTAATCATACAAAAATGGGCGAAGGCTGGCTTTGGGAAAATCTCTGATTTCTTAAGGAACGATAGGTGGCTGATATTGCCGAAATGTATGATTTAATACCGAATGATTTCCTTCTCCTTGGGTCATATAACATTCTTATTAAATTCCTGACTAATCTCGATCTGGAACAGATTAATGAACGCAAAAAATTAGTATGTGCATTATTCAAAGAAATCCTAGTTAAGAAACCCGGGGAGTGGAAACAGTGCTTATCCTCTATTAAGGGTATATAACTATAGCAATAACTAAATGGGAAAAATGTGAGGATTTGGAAGTCACGGCAAGCATGTGATCCGTATTAAATAAACCTAATTTTAGCATGCTGAGGGGGGTTGATTGGCGCCGGATGCTATTTTTTAGCAAATGGCTATAGAACCCCACATTTCCTATCTCAGGTCTACCCCAACAAATCAGGTCAATGTTTTTGCTGTCTTAATCATCTTACAGCCAATTGGACGTACATCATATCACAGTGCCCCTCGATCCAGGGGTTCTGGAAGGATACTTTTTGTCATTTGGAAGCTGAATGTTTAATTATTATACATTCTAATATTCGGCTGAAAGTACTCTACATTTCCAGATAAGGTGGTTAAACTATTATATATTGTAATGGCAGTTGCCAGGCCACTTCTGCTTCAGAGATGGCGATCAAATCCTATACCAACAAAAGGCAAGCGGGTCCGGAAAATGAAGCAGGGTTAAAATAGTGAGCGACTCTATGCACTGCGAATTGGGGAGCTCAAGAAGTTTGAGAATGTCTGGGCGGCCTATTTTGATTGAAGTTTCAAAACAAGAGCTTATATATTAGGAGGTACTCTTATTAAGTGGGAATCTTATTCATGTTTGCATTTGTTGATATAATTGCACACCTTCTTGGACTTGATTGCACTTTGGACACCTATCTCTTAGCACTTTATTGCACTATAGATACTTTAGTTTTTATTGTTAAGTACTTGAAGCTGCTTTTATAGGATGTAATATTATTAACGGCACACATGTTGATATCTCTGCACATTTTTATGTACCTAAGGTATAATCGATTTTTTTAAATAGGCAGCTGACGTTGTATTGGATCTTGAAATAGTATTATTTAAGGTTACATTTAAAAGATTCACTTGCCTGTACATTCCAATGTATTATGGCAACGTTTGCTATAATTTTCTTAAGGTCGATATGATACTGTAGATGGTCAATAACGTTCTTTCTTTTTTTTTTTCCTTTCCCATCTTGATTCAGGTACTGTATTAGACTTTGTTTGTGGTGTTGAACAGTTTTATTATTTGATATTTTGACTGAATCGATTGGATGAATTTATAAAACCTTCTTAATGGATTTAAAAAAAAACAAAGAATGGGGAATAACATGCAGGATGCTTTAATACTGCACAACTTTACTCTTTTTTTTCTCAGTTACTTGGGTCTTCTCCAGGCATATATTTGACTGCTTTTTGCAGGTGGGTGTGTGCCCAATTCACATGTAATAATGCACATTTTAATCACAAATCGAAGGAAAACTCATTTTCTCTGCTGACTCTGAATTAAAAAGCCACTGATAATAAAGATCAGATCTGCAGCAATCAGGCATAGAGTAGAGTGGTGTAGCATTGATTGCAGTGGCATAGAGTGGAGTGGCACATAGTGAAGTAGAGTGGCATAGAGTGCAGTGGCATAGAGTGCAGTGGAGTAGAGGTTAGGGAACCCAATCTTCGGCTGTCAGCTAATGAAGTCTTCTCACACTTTCAGAAATGTGATTACCACCCCCCAATCCAAAGACCACTCTGAGTAATATCATTCTGGTCCATCTGCAGCTTAAGTGTTTTGTTAAAGACCTCAGCTAACTCAGAAATACAACAAAAATACTATTATGAAAGGTTAAATTGCTCTGTTATAACTATGAGAAATATCTCCCTCTTTGTAAAGTGCTAAATATATTGCAAATAACATGTTCATTTTGTAAAACACATATGAAATATTCCACCTTGGAAAACGTAATACATAGTGTACAGAAACACAGATCCTTTCCATCCCATTTTAGATAAACCCAAAGGCATTTTTGAAAACACACAAGCCTCCTTGATAGAGGTTGTTAAAGCCATTAGCTGCTATGTTTTGAGGAATGCCATTCCATTCTCTGTTTACAAAATCTTTATAAATGAAAGCTTAGCCAGATGCTCCTGCACCCTTCTCTCCTTGTTAATTCAGCAGTATGTCAAAATGAAAAAGCCAACACGAAGAAACATTTAACAAGAAAAATGAATTACATTCTAAATATATATCTTTTAGTTGTTAGCTAAATAGGCTGAGTTGTTAAAGGGTTACAGCAACTTTGAGCGTTCAGATAATGGTAGAGATTAGAGAAAGAATCAAGGTTAGGGTTCAGATATAGGTGAAGATGATGACTACGGTATTGGTGTAGGTTGTTGTTAGGCAGTGTTGCCATTTAGTTGTTTTTCAAAATTATTTTTCAATGCAATGTTAAAAGAATAACCACTACTGAATTGCAAGGCTGTACCATATTTACAAGAATGTGGTCCAGCCTTGAGTTTCCCCCTGCGATTGTGCTAAGTTTAGCAACTTAGCACCAACGCAAGCACCCTTGCACCATAGTGCAAGGGTGTCTGCCAGCAGGGGAGGATTGTTTATGTGTAGGAAGATGTCCCATCCTGTACATAAATAATCCTAAAATGCCATTCTGTCACTGTCATGTGTGCTGCTTCATGCAGCACACATGAAAGTCACAAAATGGCATTTTTTTAAGGATTGTTTATGTACAGGAAGAACACCTTCCTGTACATAAACAATCCGTGGCATTTTGCTTTTTCAAGTGTGCTGCACAAGGCATCCGGTGCCTCCTGTTTGTTTATACCAAGGTCTGCATTCATATACTGCTTGTTATTCCTGATATACAGATCTGATGCCAAGCTAGAGGGACACACATCAGGCTAAGCTCTGGGACAAAAGCTGCAACTAGCAAAAAATGCACGGAAGTCAGTCAAATAATTCACTGAATTTCCCATGGCGGCTTCGCCCCACTGTTATTAAACAGTGCACTGCAAAGGAAACATAAAATGACAATAACTGAGTAATTATCATTTTATGTTTCCTGTTGCTTTGTGGGAGGGTGGCTGGGGCTGTTCTGCTCTCAGAGCAGGGCAGGGGAGGAGTCTTTTGCCCACTCCTAAGTGCGCAATGACTGTTTAGTCGGCCCTCTCGGGCCACCCAAACCAGTAATGCGCACCCTCCCCGTTCTCCATGCAGGCTGCATTACAGCTTGCGTGGAGAACAAGCTCAGGCCCCCATTTCCTGGTTGAGCGTCGAACCACTATCCTCAAAACCAATCACAATGCTGCATTGCAGCATTGTGATTGGTCAGGGGAGCCTGGGTGCTAACCAATTACAAAGCTGCATTGCAGCATTGTTATTGGTCAGGGGATCCTTTCTTGTGCTTCCTGTGTCTCGGAGAGCAGGAGCAGGGATGCAGAACCAGCGTGGCAAGGTAAGTGTTTCTTTTATTATTATTTTTTTTTACATACTCACCCTCCCCGTGACTCCGTGCCCCACGGGCCTGCACCCGCGTACTATGCCGGCCACCACTGGAATTGCCAAGGTCATATTCACCAGTTTTCAATACAAATTCCATTTTGAACTGCATTGGTAAAACGGCAAGACACTCATCTAATGTCGGATTGAATCTTTCATTTTTGCCCTATGTGAGAGGGTGAAATCCTGAGGAAACGGCACTTTGAATTTAAAATTCCTATTGTTGGGATCATGTGTTGAACACAATTTTGAAAGACAAATCAAAGAAATCAAAAATGTCACAAAAAATATAGACAGTAAAATATACACAGTTGGTGAATTAAATCAACTGTGACCATGACGGTAGAGCATTAGCTGAGGATGGCCACTTTCCAATAAAATCAGTGTGTTCCTAAGTGTTTGAGAATGCCCCTTTTTCCGTGATCACTCCTAATAATGGCTAACATTTATTGCTGGTTTCTAGACTCTGTACAGTGCCCAGTTTAAGAGCTCTGACCCATAAAACATGTAGTGCTTGGCTAATCCATGTTTAATTTATTGAATGTTCTTATATAGCCATAGTATATGGTCCAGAAAATTCACATATGGCATAGAAAGTTAAATGTCACCCGTGGACTGCAGCACATATTGTGCCATCCACAAATGTGACAAAATAAAACATTGCATCAGGTCTATCAGAGTTACCCTGACTGCTGCAGTTTGAACCTGCAGCCTGACTTAGCAAAATAACCTTTTTGAGAGGGGAAAACCCTTTCTTCAAACAATTAATGTCACCCCTAAGTAGGCCTTGTAGCTCACAATGTAGGGTGCATGGTAGGACATGTAGAAATGTAATAGTAATGTAATAGTATCATGCCCCTACAGTAGCAAGGCTCTAAAAGCTATTTTTACTCTGAAAGGCTCTAGCTGCTCTATGAGAAGTACTGAAATCAGCTAGAATAATAATTCAACCACTCCTTTTAATATTCATTACATGTACAATTCAATGGTTCAGTTGGATTTGTAAAAAATATTCAGGAAAAATGGCTTTTAGAAAGTAGCCTGAAGTGCCCGGAGGCTACTTTACATTAACTCTCCAGGAGCTGCATATAAAGTGCTTAACCTAAATAAGGTGTGAACGTCCACTCAGGAACCACACAATAGACCACTTTGATTAGCCAGGTGCCCCGAATGGGCATGGGTGACTCCACTGAGCTCAGTAGAATATTCAGGGTGGGGGCGGTTGCCATCCTAGTAACATGACCAAGTCAAATACTGCCTGACAAGCCTGTGTGAGACACATGTAAAATGTTTGCACCGTTGAATGGGATCAAACAGGATCAGATCATTTTTGTGCATTGCCTATCTGGTTCCTAAGGAGCCCTGCATTTGTCCTACCAGACTTCTGTCTCCTTTCTGAATGCGGGTCCAAGGGCCTGTTTAAACTTCATTTTAATTTAAGATGCAGGCATTGGCAACTACTTTTTGCAAATGTAACCTTTGTAAATGAGGCCCTAATTCTGTTAACACTGTATGAGGTGGCTCGACTTCAGACAAGCTCATAAAACTATAGTCAGATAAAGGGAAAAATATTCTGGAGTACAGGACCTCAATGTGGTTGAACAAGTGATAGAAAATGCTGGAAAAATTGGAAGTGTTTCAAAAAAGTACAACTAGGTGATTCTAGTATGGTTCTCATGCTGAGGCCCGTACGTTAAAAATTGTTGTCCACTCAGGTAGAGAGACTAGCCAATTGTGCTGTGATCACTTGGCAATATTTTTGTAGATGATGTTTAGGGCATGATAATTTAAAAAGGCCGGATGATATTTTGGCAAGGATTTTCTGGCACTACACACCAGGAATAAAACAATAAAACACGTGTCAGGGATGTCAAGCATAGCTCTGCACCTTTTTGATAGTGAATACTGTAGAAATGTGAATACATCAAATATGATGGATTTCAAGTGCAAACATGTCAGTTTGTGAACCGCTCCACTGGAAAATGTAAAAAGATTCCACTCAGGAGCAGCGTGATGTTGTTGGTTGTCTGACTTTACTGTATCAACTACATGCAGCATGTTATGCAACAGCAGAATGGCTGCTCACCTCAGATGAGCCACACATACAATGAAACATATGTCAAGTGATGTCCAGCATCACTAGTATACATATTTGAATGTGAACACTTATGTGTACTCAGAAAATCTGTGTGATCTTTCTCATACATTTAAGGTCTTTCATCACAATCAGTTGCCATGTTGTCAGTTATGGGGGCTTGTGTAACCCAAGTATGTAAGAGAAGCTGGGTCCTGGAGCTGGTTGGGGAGAATTTTATGGCCCTGAGGCTCAGATCAGGAGGCCAACAGACTAGCCCTTTTAGTCACTTCGGGTACTGGGCTCAGGATGACGTTGCATGTCCAGTTCTTCTTCACAGCAAAAGAGGGCAGCAGGTCAGTTCAGCAGGAACTGCAGTTCCTTTAGGACAGCAGTGGAGCAGAGTGGCTGTACTTGTAGCAGCATAGCAGTCCTTCTTCCTGGTAGAGAATCCACAGGTCCTGAAGTGTACTGAAGAGTTCAGGTCATATTTATGACCCGGTTTGCATCCCTCTTGCACCACGCAACATGGTGCAAGGGGACGCAAACCATAAGTCAGATTGCTTGGCTTTGAGTGGTCCCAAATATCTGGAGTAAAGCAGCGTAGTGCAAATTGCTGTGTTGTGTTACTCTGCCATGGATAGGTTCCCACACAACTCCCGTGGTTCTTTATGAATTCCCAGATTTACAAGACCTTGCAAACCTCGGAATGTACCAAAAAGATATGCCTCCCCAGGTGAGGTGTAACAAGAAGAAATATTTTTATTTCCCTTTGTTACTTTTCCGGATTGTTTGTGCAGGAAGGTACCCTTTCTTGTACTGAAACAATCCTGCCTACATCACAGGCACACTTGCACCATGGTGAGAGGGTGCATGCTTTGGCACGATGCTGCCGAAATGGTGCAACAAAAGGTAGAAGGACAGGAATGCACCATACTGCATAAATACGGCATATTCTGCCCTTTCACTGTGACGCAGGGCAGCGCAGCGCAGCAAGGTGACTTGCTGCACGGCCCTGTGCCACACAATTTATAAATATGCCCCTTGGTGTCTAAGGTCATTCTTTTATACACAGTTGTGCCTTTAAAGTGTGGAGAAGCATCTAGACGCATACCTTTGAAGTGCCTAGATGCCCTGCCTTTCAGGCCCTGGATCCAAACTACCTATAGGGAGTATGAAGCCCTTTTTGGGGATGCAGGACATAGCTCATTCAAGTGTAAGTGGAGTTGTGCCCAGCTCCTCCCTTCCATCCTGTAAGTGATTGTCTATTCAGGCATGCATAATATCCCATTATGTGTGGCTGTCTAGATTTGAATTGAATATTTGTAAAGCACACAAATGCCCAAGGGTGTCTGGGCGCTAGTGCTGAAGTGGTCCGAAAAGGTTGCCAATGAAAGAGTAAAAGCATAGTTTTAGTTGGCAAAGAGCCATGTTTTTTAGTAATTTTCTAAAAGATAGCAGTGTTGAGCTGTTTTGTTATAATAGCTGGGAGCGAGTTCCATGGTTTAACTGTCCCCCGGATGAAACTTCTTCCACCCCAGTGAGCTTTATTGAATCTGGGGATCTGTAAAAATTTGCCCTGTTCCAATCTTACGTTTCTGGAGGGTACATTCCATATCAGGTATTGCTTTAGGTATTAATGACCAACACCATGCAGTGCCTTTAATGCTAAGCATTGAGATTTAAATGTTATCCTTTTTTCAACTGGGAGTGTCCTCAGTTCATGGGAGACTGGCTGGAATCTAGGAATATCCAGCAGCAATCTAGCCACTGCATTTTGATGGCACTGCAGCTTAGGTAAGTGCTGCGTTTGAATGCCCACATACAGGGCATTGCCATAATCCAATCAGGACAGGGCTAATGCTGTCACAAGTGTTTTCAGGATATTCAGCGATATAAAAGGACAAACTTTCCTGATTATATTTAAGATGAAGAAGTAAATTAAAAATACCAATTGGGTATAAGGGATCACTGACACAACATAGACTCCTTTAATATCGACCTATAACATTCTTGAGTCACTAATATCGTATACTAAAATAACCCAAACATTGATAAAAAAAATCGTAAAAAATCTTTTTGATGACAAAAATATCGACAACAAAAAAACAAAAAATCAATAAAATTTAAATAACATATATTACAACAAAAACATTGATGTGGTTAACATCAACAACACAAACATCGATAAAATACTTATAAACTATGCAAAAATAACATTTAAACATAAAAAATTAATGATTTGCAATAATATAAACAAATAAAATATACTAAACATTAAAAACAAACAATAACAAATTACAAAATTAATAAAACTAAAACACAAACAAATACACTTAAAAATAAAAAACAAATTTATACTCAAACACTGCAACATAAAAAATATCACAACTATCAAAAATAAACAGACATATATCACATATATTAAAAATATAAAACATTTATTAACGCATACATTTTAATCATATTACTAAACAAAATTAAACCAAACATTAAATAAACATAATGAACATTAAACAAATTATATTCTAACTGCCATAAAGTAAAAAAGGTTATCTCAACTAATGAGTTTAAACTACACAAACACAAACCAGTAGAAAACTATAACTAATTAAAAACAGTATAAAAGCGATCAAAAAATGAACACAAAAAAACGGACAAACACTGCAGAAGGACGAAACTTTGAGAGACAGAAAACAGAATGAAAAACATCTACACAAACAACTAAACAGAAAAACTCTCATTAAAGGTAAGAATAAAACTTTTTAAATAAATGCAATAAATTGCTTCAAATAAATATAAACAAATTAACTAAAAATATAATATGTTTTCCTTTATATTTCACTGACTAAACTTAATTAAAACTCTACGTAGAAAATTCAAAACAACGGTTTACTTCCAAAACAACTACAAAATTTACATTAACGAAAAATATAAAACAAAGTAAGTATATATCTCTACATACTAATAGAATTAACTGATAAACACTAAAAAAATTATTATAAAAGCAAAACATAACTAACAAATAATTGTATTTTAATTGCTTCTACAGACTTCGTCAAAACAACAACATCAACGGAATAAACTACATCAACTAAAAATAGTAAGTATTTTTTTAAAACAACTAAATAAAAATAAAGACTAAATAAACGAAACTAACAAATGAAATTTAACACTTCAATAAAAATAACATTTTCCTTTTTAATCAACAGAAAAAAAGAAACTAGTGAATAAACAACAAACAGCAAAAAAGAATTCAACAAGAAAAGCAAAACAAGATATACGTAAGTACAATTTGAAATGTACTAATTATGTGAACATGTTTACTCTTCAATAATCATTAATAAATACATATATATAAATACATTCACAGATATACAAAGAAAATTACAGAAGGGGCAAAGTTCAACTCCTCAAAAAAAGGAAAGCTACTTCTGTGCTACATGGGCTATATTTATACACAAGATAACATAACAGAAAATAAAATCCAGTGGAAATGTAGTAAATACTACTCTAATTCTTGCTATGGGACAGCAACA
The DNA here is from genome assembly GCF_964204655.1 of Triturus cristatus. Classification (NCBI taxonomy): domain Eukaryota; kingdom Metazoa; phylum Chordata; class Amphibia; order Caudata; family Salamandridae; genus Triturus; species Triturus cristatus. The sequence goes on from NC_140585.1 coordinate 1,066,837,463, forward strand.
ACAATAGAAACAAATGTTATTTATGTGAAGGAACACAACCATCTCCCAATGTCACAGAAATTGAGGTGAGAGATGCTTTAGAAACCATCAAAGAAGCAAGCACCAGCTCCAAACAAACCAGTACCCAAATATTTAAAAACGTGCTAACTAGGGTTCGAACGAAAAGATCTACTGCTCAAACACCACCCACCCACCAGGGTTTTTTCAGAAATTGAACTTCTACAAGAATACACAGTCACGATGAAAAATTGATTCTTTATGACAATAACAGTCATGAAAAGTCATCTTTACCACCAACACCAACATTTGAAGGTTAAAACAATGTAAAACATAGATGATCGATGGGACATTTAAAGTTTGCCCTAAGCCCTTTTATCAACTCTATACCATCCATGGTGAATATGAAGAAACTAACATCCCCTTCATATATGCACTACTCCCCAATAAACAAAATACTACCTACATAGAACTCCTTAAAATAATAACACAAAAGATAGAAAACTACTTTCCACAAAAAAGATACATTTTGAGCAAGCAATGATTCAGTCAATTTAAAAAATGTATCCACATACTGCAATACAAGGTTCCTATTATCATTTCAACCAAAGTATCTGGAGACATCTGCAACAATCTACCCTAAGTATAGATTATGCCACAAGCAGCAACGTTGCTTGTCAAATCAAAAATGAATAGCCCAGGCCTATGTACCAACAACAGAAGTAGCCAACCACTATAATTTACTTATCGAAAGACCTCTCTACCAAGTCAACAAAGCAAAACTAATACCCTTCCTTGAATAATTTGAAGACACCTATGTAGGAAGACTACATAGTTCATGACACTGAAGACAACCCAAGTTCCAAATCCCCTGGTGGAACGTCTATCAAAGCATCATAGTGGAAGGATGGAATAATGCCTTCCAAGCCACAATAGGAAGAGGACAGCCAACTTTACACAAACTAATAGAAGCCATCAAAAAAGAACAAAGGAGCTCATTACGGTTGCGGTAAATCTGCTACCGGCAGGCTGAAGTCCGTCCACCAACGCAATGAGTCCCAAAGTAATCAAGAACTGTAAGGAAGAACAATCACTCATTAAAATAGATCCTAAAATTAGTAAACATACAAAAACAATGGACTAGAATACCTAGACACAATATCCAAATCTATACTTTAAGCATAAGACAATAGCAAGCACCATGTAGCATTTAAAAATTACTAAACAATTACACAATATATTTCTACTGTTTTTTAAATTACTTATTATAATTATGTCATTTAAAATTAAAAACGGATATAAAAATGACATAATATAATTATTAAAATAAAAAAGAAACACGCAAACCAAATGTGAACAAAAAACATATCCCACCCATAATAATATAAACTAACTTACAGTTGTGTCGCAGTAGATGGTCCTCAAAACAAACAAATCCATAATATTTAAAACGAAACCCAAATCCATTCAAAAACCAATGCCCCAAAAAAATGAAAAAATGCAACTGTAGAAAAAAGGTTCCAACGAAGCAGTTCTCTCAATAACAAAACCCTCAAAAAAACGAAAATGAGTAAAAAACACTCCGAAAAACCTGAAAAATAAAAGGAAATGTAAAAAAGTAATTTTTTTCAAAGAAACAAAATACATTCTCCTTTTAAAAAAAAGAAATGCATGGTCAACACCATAACAAATGAAACCTGAAAAAAAAACACCCTCCCACAATAACATATACAAACCAACACACATAAATGACAACATTCAAAACAACATTACATAATTCAACATCACATAACTAACACTATTGGGGTCGATTCGGATCCGGGTCAGACAGCTGTCCGTAGCCTTACCGTGCGACCGACACGTACCCGTAGCGGGTCCGTCCTGTAGATGCGCATAACTGCCAAAAACACGACCGACACGTAGGGTGTGATTCAAGATCCATTCTCCGTACGAGCCGTAACTCCGAACGCTGCACCGAGTCGGACGGAAGCAGAATCCACAGCAGTTTCCGCCCTGACAAGTACGATGTGTACTTCCTACGTGCCGGACGGGTCGCCACGTACAGTACGTCACAGCATCCAGAAAACAAGCATATCAGCTACGATTCACGCCACAACTCAATCCACGGCTATGAGAAGGACCAGCTTGCAGCGGGTACGAGACGGAGAAACAAGCAGCGTGTACGACACGAACACATCATGAATCCCATCATGCAGGTCATACCAGTACTCTACATCTATGACCGGATCAGGAACCGACGCCAACAGTGCAGACGGTAAGTCAGACACCTACCACACAAACAAACAACACATACCCGCAAAATGGTACACACACCTAGGGGATCCACATCCTGGCCACTAACAACAGGCACCATAGGGGTTGCATGGCCAGCACCACTATCACCCCCACCCATAGGGATTATGTTGCCCATCACCCCTGCCACCCCCACCCATAGGGGACCTGTTGCCCAGCACCACTACCACCCCCACTCATAGGACTTATGTTGCCCATCACCCCTGTCACCCCCAGCCATAGGGTGTTGAAGATTGCATTAATCTCTTAGCATGAGCTGAAAGCCATTTTGTACTTGGCAGCCATTTTAGTTAGCTATGTGCTGGACATTTGCTGTTTCCCTCCCCCAGAGTCTTGCACATGCGCAGATGTGCTTAGCTAGTAGAGTGCACATGTTCCTAGTATCGAACTGTCAGGCTGTTCTAACTGATGTCAGTAACTTATTACTCCCCCTACTTGTTGACTGTGCAGTTTCTGTATGACCATCATGTGTACTTGTACCGCCTTTTTCAGCCCCTGTGTGGGCATAAAAGGACCATGCTTCTTCTGTTCAGTGTGCTACTTCACTCAACACCGAAGGGTGCTGTGTGAATGTAGTTCCACCTCATGAGGTTTATTAAACTTTGTATTTTCTATTCCAGTTTCTGTGCCAACTTCTTCCTATTGGTCTGAGGACTCTGTGCAGAGAAGGGCGAACCCCTTGCACTGGTAGGCCTATCTGAGGTCACCATCAACAAATTGGCGCCCAACTACAGGGGCTCATCGGTGACTCGGATGCCCAAAGGATTGGTCGCGATGAAGGATTGGAATCTCGCTCTGGACACGATCGCTGCCCGATGAGACCCGAGTCTTGGCAACCACGGCGTTTTTCCTTTCTTTCTGATCTGACCATCCAGGTGGTGCCGGTCCTCGACTGAGATCTCTTCTGTTGATTCGCTGTGCAGTGACCATTTGGTCAGTTTTAGAACTTGGCAGTTGGAACCTGGACACCAAGTGATTGGTAAGTGTCCTTCTATGGCGCTTGCTGTTGGTTTTGATGCCTGGGATTGGTAAGGTAGTTTAGTAACACTTACTGTGGCTTTTGGATTTTGGAATTGGTGTTGGCCAACTTGGTTTGTTATGAGATTTATGTATGGATTGCAATTTATATAGGCAGGTAATGAGGAGAATTTTCTCTATCTGAATTGATTTGAACGGCACATCGTACTAAAGGTACCTTAAGTGCTACTTTGATTATAATACTGCATATTCTGCACTATTTTTGGCATGCCTGTTTTTAGCACACTTCATAGGATGTGTTGCTTTTGTAGTGGTACCAATTTGAGACTAGATGAAGCACAACCTGCCCCCCGGAGGTGACGCCTAATAGGGATATGTATATTAAGTATGGTCTTTCTTCTATAATGTACAGCGCATTATGGAATAAATACACTCGTAAGGATCCTGAGTTGCGTTGGCCAATGTATGGGTCATTTGATTTACGAAAGATTGAGTATGTGGAACAATGTATGTTTAAGCGAAAGACTAGGCAAGAGATGTTTGATTGTGTACGAATGTGGGAGAAAGAAGTGCGTGAACGAATGAAGCGTGAGCAAGCCTTGATTGATAAAGAACAGCAAAAGAACATTTATGTGAAAGCATTAGAGCTGAAGAACAAAGCAGTTAATTGTAAGCCAATGCGTGATGGTCTTTTTGTTTTCCCCCAGGTGAATTTATAAATGTGTTGCTTTCTTGGATGTACCATTTTAAACTTGTATATAATTAGCCGGCTCCCCTAGAGGGGATACTTAACTAGGTTTAGGTGTAAAAAAGTATTTCTTCTTTGGTGACTAGTACCCCGAGGAACTAAATATGTACATAGAAAGGATCCTGGTCTGTGCACTTAGTAACATTCATAAGTGGTGATATGCAGAGCGTTTTTTTCTTGGTGTTCTGCCAGCCAAATCTAGTGAATATGACTTACAACTAGTATTTACAAATGGTTTGGTTTAAGTACAGTCTGTGGGCTGTCTTTTGTTTCTGTCCTAAGTGTTGATCTGTGGGTTAAATGTATGTTTAAATGTCTGTGGTTTGTCATTAGTGGTACTTTTAAGTAGCGATTGCGCTCTTGGTGCAAGAATGGCTAGCCTTAAGTGCCCTGTATTATGTGTATGACACCGTTTTGAAAATGTCTGGAATGAGCTCAATGTTTTTTTTTTGTCATCATTCTGTTATGCCAAATATCATTAAATTAAAATACATTTTAAAAGAATCCAGCAATGAATTATACAATATATACTAAATAGCTGCACGCTATCATTAAATTGACAGAGTAAGACACTATACATGTGTGCAAATTGCCACAATGTTAAAGATAAAATTAGAATCCACATTTAATAGGAATAAAAAAAGCTTCAAAAAACGAAATTGTGTGTTTTGCAATAGATAAAATTAGGATACAAAATGTCACAGCATTTATCCTTCTGTATTAGGTATTAACAGGCATTCACATTATCTGAGTGAGTTGGTTGTTGCAGACCTGAATACATTACAGAACGGCAGATTTGTGGAAAGGCTGACTTGAAAGGCGTGTGAATTCGACGCCTTTACGTGTCAAGCAGCTGTGTCAGCACGTGGGTATTTCTGACTCTGGCCACAGAAAACAGCTGACGTCACTACCCCTTAAGTCAGTGCAAGCACGGTGTAAAATCCTGCATATCAGACTGCTGTTTTAAAAGTTAGAAATATAGTTTCATTATTTTTGATAAACAGAGGACAGATTGACAGTAGGGATTTCTTTTCTTAATGCCTTTTTAAATAAGGATAAGAGTGGTTTTTGATGTTAAATAATAATGACTGTCCTTTACAAGTGGCGCAGACTTTCAAATTAGGTTTCTGTTCTTAGGGCTATGAATGAATGCGTTTACATATGATAGGCAAGGGATGCAGCTTGCTTTTCATATGTGGACTCATCAAAATGATTGGATTTATTAAAAAAAAAATTATTTTGATTATATAAAAAATGTTATTTAAAATACGTGCATTAAATTCGTTTTTTAATATTTATAATGCCTAATAATGATGCTGTGACCTCCTAGCATCCAAATTGAATTTAAGCCATGCTATACAGCAATAGGGGGTCACTTACATGTGAAATGTCACTTTACCCAGGCGTACAAAACTCATTTTTATAAGGGTATACATTATACATTTCTGATGCCACATCTCTGGGATATGTAGGGGACATTCTGGGGATGACTATTATGCAAAAACATTGTAGGATATTCATTTGTAAGTGCCCCAAACATCAAAGTCGAAATTGAGTAAAGTTCACTATTTAAATCTATTTAAATGAGGTTATTCCAATCAGAGCAGCTTTTAAACTGCCTCAGGCTACAGTAAATGCACATATGTAAGCATAGAATGAATAGCTGACATCTATACTGCTAGACAAGCACTCGGCACACTGCTTACAAATATAAATATGTACAAAAAATCTGGCAGAAGTTATTAAGCTTACCTCTGAATTGCTGGTAGACAGGAATGGAGTGGGTTTTGCTGTTGAGCTCTTAGTCTCCAGGGTCACTTTGAATTTGTAAAACTGCATGAAAACCTTGCACTCAAGATGGAACAGCTGCGAATAGGTTAAAGGTCGAAGCTCTACATTTAGAAGCAGGGCTCAGCGCAACATTTGCTTTGACATTTCGACATTTGAAAGACGAAATGGCAGGGCAGGGACAGAAAGAGGTTTTGCTTGCTTTTTTTTTGCAAAAGCAAGTTTTTGTTCACTCATATGAACAGATTGAATAATAATGGTATATGTCAGCTCTTGTTAAGACAATGGCTCTGCCATATATGTGAAAGGTTAAAACAGAAAATGCGCAGTCCTGTTTATTCCAGTTAACAATTTAAGCGAGGTAATTGGTGCAAACGAATAAGTCCCCCTGAGTAGGGAATTCAAATTCACAAAAGTAGGCACGTTCCTGAATGGGAAAATGTCATTCGTGATGCACTCAGTCTCAGAGATGAAATCTCTTTTTGTGGATTAAACTGATGACTCAAAGTTGGTTCAAACGTAAGTTCGGTTTATTGAACACTTTCTTCAGTGTAATCTCATAGAATTGCATTCATTCTTATGTGACGTGTCATTAATCCAGTTGCCCAATGCATTTCACCATTCAGACCCATTGTGTCCCATTGTGTCCACTGTGAACTCATTACATGAACCTGTTGGGAAATATCTAGATAAACACCTTCAAGCTTCGGTTCAATCTATGACCACCTACATTAAGGATACTACTGATTTTCTTAACATCTTGGAGTCTGTTCGTGACCTGATAACCATGGATACCATCTTATGCACCATTGATGTTAAATCACTTTATACTTCTATACCGCACGACAAAGGTATTGAGGCAATTGAGTCATTCTTAATGATCACAGACAAACCAGAGAATCTCAAAGTATTCATTATGGAACTTATGTATTTCACCCTCTACCATAGCTACTTTGAATGGGCAGGAACTTTTTACATCCAATGCTCAGGTACTTCCATGGGCAATTGTGCCGCCCCCACGTACGCGAACCTCTACATGCATCGTTTTGAATTGGACAATATTCTATCCAAACAGGATTGGACCAGACACCTTATTCTTTACAAAAGGTATATTGACGACATTTTCATCCTATGGAACGGGCCAATTAACTACCTTGAATCTTTGATTGAATCTCTTAACACAGTAGATCAACGCATTCAATTCACTCACTGTATAAGCAAAGAATCAATAACATTTCTGGATACTCATATTACCATCAATCGAGGATACCTTACCACTCAGGTATACACAAAACCTACTGACTGAAACAATCTTCTTCATTTCTACAGTTTTCACCAACCATCACTTAAGCAACATCTACCTTACTCTCAACTATTGAGATTAAAAAGAATCTCAAGCACCAATGATCTTTTTGAAGCGAGCAAGCGCACCTGCATCTCTAAGTTCGAACAACGTAAGTACCCAATAAAAGTTCTGGATAACGCCATTCTGAAGGCAGATAAATCCACCCGACAAATGTTACTTTCACCTAAATCAACTAAAACACCAGACCAGAGAATGACATTTGTATCCAAATTTTCAACACAAAGTTTCAACATAAAAAAAACAATTCTCAGATACTGGCCTATGCTAAGCACGGAAGCAGAATTTAACAATATCTTTGAAGCACCTCCAAGATTCGCTTACCAAAGATCACGTAACCTGAAACAAATATTTTCCAAAGCGGAGGAATCAACCACTAGCATTTTCAAAGGCACTTTACCCTGCCTTAACTATCAAGGGTACCACCATTCAACATCCCTCACAAGGTCACTCAATTAAACTCAGAGTTACAGCCACATGTAATAGCCAGAATCTTATTTACATGTTGAAATGTCCATGCGGCCTTGTGTATGTGGGCAAGACGGAGAGAAAGATTCGTGTAAGAATTAACGAACACAAAAGCAACATACGGACACAACAGGCTAAATCTCCAATCGCAACTCATTTTCATCAGCATCAACACAACATCTGTCAACTACGATTCCTTGTTCTTGAACTGATCCCCTACCTCAGGGGACGAGATAACAGTAAATATCTACTGCAAAGAGAAATATTTTGGATTCACAAGCTTAATTCCACGCATCCAAAAGGTCTCAATGAACGCTATGACCTAGGCTGTTTTCTGTAATCAGGTCTTCTCCACACACAAATACACAATATTGTACCATCACCCCCTTTGAATTCCTCAGCACCTTGTGCTATCTAGAATTTCCATGTTGAATGTGTTATTCACCTTGCCAGACTTGTTTCAAATATGTTTGTTTCACGTAAGACAATTTGTCGCTGTTTTGTAATACTGTCAATTTTACATTTATTTTGTTAAAATGCCATTTGTCATTTTATTCCCTAATTTAGTACCTGCGCATCACCCCGTATTTCTTAATTTTCGTTTTACTTGAATCATCTTGTTTGATCTCTAGAACTACCAGTTTTCCTACATTGGAATTAACTTGCATACCTATGTATCCACGTCTTATCTATCGTATATACACACCTCACCCTACTTCACACACCTTGGAACTACTAGTCTGTCTTCTATGTAGTTCCAATTAACCCGCGTTCCCACTTAATCACGTGGTCTGACACCACATCATCACGAGCTTTTACACCCTTCGGAGTACACTGTAACGGTTCTCCCGGTTCCACTGAGGGTCCGATAACTGTCATTACAAACCGTAAGTTTGACTTTTATCATTTGGGAATTGCTTAAAACTACACAGCCCTTTTAATCTTCACGTCACACGCATTCGCTACACTGTTTTTTCTGTTACACGCTCTTGGAAACTGCTATCGACACTGTTGTGAAATTTGAATATGCGTTTGATTTTTTGTTACGATATAATTTGGAAGCGGGTCTTTCTTTGTATCACTGCGAGGAGATCGATTTCACATTTATGGTGAATGCACTGCTCACGCTTTTACCAGACACGATTGATATAACCGCCAGTAATTCACTCCAAGGTTCGACGGGTACTTTTTGTTTCTGACTACCTTTCAGTTTTTCGATTTGTCAAACTTTATTTAAATCGATTTAACTTCATATACTCGGACTGATTCCTGAACTTGTCCTTTCAGAGCGCTTCCCCTGAAGAAGGGCCTAGAAAGCCCGAAATGCATTGGGCAGTTGGATTAATGACACGTCACATAAGAATGAATGCAATTCTATGAGATTACACTGAAGAAAGTGTTCAATAAACCGAACTTACGTTTGAACCAACTTTGAGTCATCAGTTTAATCCACAAAAAGAGATTTCATCTCTGAGACTGGTGTTAAATGGTAGCGGCAGTTTCAGTCGATAACCTTTCAAGTATTGCCCGGTGGTAATCGCCTCTTATACCATTCGATAATTTACCAATGAAAGAGGCAGGCGCCGGAGACTGGAAGGCAGGAAACAAAGTTTTTATTCCGTCGGAGCAGAACACATCAGATCAGACAGCAAGGTATCGTCACGAGGTGCTCTAACTGCATCTCTGAGGCCTGGCCTCTTATACACAGGTTTATGACTTTATTGCAGGTTTATCACACATGGCACATTCTTGAGATTGTCTTGATACAAGAAAGAACTTCCTCGGAATCCCCACTTCGAGCTCGTTCCCACACATATCTTCAGTGGGAGTCCCCACCCCACCCACAGTAGGAGATGGCTATCACACAGCAGGATATTCCGCCAATTCCCGGGGGTGTGTGTGACCGGTCGGGTCTCAGGGGGTGGGGGGCCTTGATCTACTGTAATCCCTTTGATGTGGGGCTTTTCCCTTACAGTAGGGACAATAAACTGCATCCGCAGGGCTAGGTGATGGCCTGGGGTCGGTTCGGACAATCGGGCGCGGAGGATGGGGGTTATCAGGAAGGATGTATGACCATGTATGGGATGAAAGGAGGTGTTGGTCAGGCACGGGGTGTGATTCCATGGCAGGGTCGCGCAGAAAGAGAGGGTTTATGGCCCGTGTATGAGAGAGCGGGGGTGGCCGGCGCGCGGGGGATGCTTGCAGCGCCAGGGGAACGCGCTGGCGATCGACAATGAGCGGGGAGAGAGAGTGGGGTGCCTAAAATGGCGGCCGTGCGTTCGCTGTGCGTGGCGCTGGGGAGAGGCAAGATGGCGCAGATAATGTTCAGTTACAAGCTAAATTTCCACAGTCCTCCCTTTTAACATATCTCGCCAGCTTGCCTGGCCGACATTCACCTTCGTTAACCCTTCAGCTATAATATCGTGAATGTTTTTCATGCATTCCTTAAAGGTTTTTAGGACAGGCAGGAGCAATCTGACACATTTGTACATAGTTACATACAGTTGATAAAGTAGGCGAGGAGGTAGTACATACAAAATTACATCAGCTGTGCCGTATGTCAGGCCCAGGGATAGGAGGAGGGGAGCTTGTTTGAGCACAAACATGATACTGTAAAGCAAAAAAAGAGAAAAATGTTTCTGGCAAAACAAGGGATATTTCGTACATTACTTAAGGCCCAGACTTCGTGTGGATCAAAAATAGTCAGTATAGTCGTGTGCATGGCTGGTGTTGTATGAATGTCATTATACAAAGTTAGATTTTCTTAACTTCTCAGTGTACAGTCGGAAGTGACTGACGCAGCATCATGAAAACTCGATAGGAAGATAGTTAATATAAAAAGGTGGTTGGGAGAGGAATTCAACTTAACAGGAGTTCTTCTTTCCAGTGTCCTATTATAAAGAGCCATCACTGGTAAGCTCTTATTGTTGTTCTTCTTTTGTTGGCACTGTTGAGCACCGGCGGTGGAGCTAAGGTCCAGCTCAAATCCAATTTCTCACGTGGCAGGGTGTGACCATTCGCTGTTCTCCGATCACAGTCCTGTTCCCTAACACAGTTCATCATAGGTACTTTGAGACAGGGTACCCGCTTTTTGTTCTTCTGTAGTTAAGTCAAATTCAAAATCCATATAAAAGAGAGAGAGAGAGAGAGAGAGAAGGGGTGTGGCGTGCTTCGGGATGCCGGGGGAAGAGGGGGTGGAGTGGGGTCGGATCAAAAAGCGGACCAAGGGGGGCAGAATCTTCCAGCACTGGGCCCATCAATCGGGCTCGACGGGTTGGGACTTCAGGCACGCTGGTCAGCGAGTAGGGGGCCTCGAGATAGCCCTTCGTTCCATCGCTTATCATCCTGATAATGGTGCCTCGTCTCACGCCCTTTTTGCTTCATTGCTTCCCCCTTGGTCGATGCCATAGATGTTCCATGGTCCGTAGCCAGGCTGTGCGTCACGTCCGACCCCTCTCTTCCGGTGGCCGCACGTTATCTTTAAATGAGTACAAGAAACAAAATCTTAGAGAGTTGGCAGGGAAGACATCTACACACTTCATCCTCTCTCCCAACCACCGAGTAGTTGGGGAAATGCTTTTATGGGTTGCTGTATGATTGATGTCTATTAACTCTGATGTCAGTGTGCGTGTTACTAATTTATTAATCATTGCTGTGGTGCAGGTTTCTGTGGGTGTCCCTGTCCATCGTCTGGCCTGCTAGGTGTCGATTCCTGTGCCCTATAATCGTTGCAGGAAGCCTGACATCTGTCAACCTTCTGGTCTATTAAAAAAATTCGAACCGGCTTCTCCGGTAGAGACTCGTTCATCTCAACACAAGTTCTGTTAATACACATTTTCCTCCGAGGGCTGCTAAGTTTATGGAAAAAGTGCGAGGTGCTACTGTCATGGGTTCATAGGTATCTATTTCGGGGAGGGACATAAGCTAAACATTTTTCTTGCTGGAGACAATAGGTAACCCCCATCAGCTTAGGCAATGTACCTTTAGAGAACAAAGTCATCAGTTGTTTTGCTCGAAATACTCTGGGACGGCTAGTACAGAGCTGGGGTGATTCTGGGAGGACGGGTGCTTGGACATTCTAGTTCGGGACAATTGGGCGGGGGCAGTTCTGGGCGGTGGAGGTGGTGTCGTTAAAGCTCTAAGAACGCAAACCACTGACATATAGTCCCCGTGATGAGGGCCAGATTGGGAGACATCAGTCGTCTTACCTGTCCTTTCTTTCTTAGTCAATTAAATTCAACATTTTGCAGAAAGGAGAGGTAGTAACGTGGTAAAGTACGGTCGTTTTTGTTTCTGTCAATTTGTTCGAACACCGCCGTGTTTCAGGCCAATTATACACAGACTGAGGAGGTATGTGTCGTGTAATTTATTCAAAAAGGAAGAGGGCAAGGAAGCCTTCAGTGAGGGAGGGAGAGAGAGAGAGGGAGAGAGAGAGAGAGAGAGAGAGAGAGAGAGAGAGAGAGAGAGAGAGAGAGCGAGAGAGAGAGAGAGAGAGAGAGAGAGAGAGAGGGAGAGAGAGAGAGGGAGGGAGAGAGAGAGAGAGAGAGAGAGAGAGAGAGAGAGAGAGACGTGCGCATCAAGTAGGCTATTTGGCATATGTACGACACAAAACGAGAGAGAGAGAGAGACATGTGTACGATAATAGGCTACTTGGTGCGCACACAACATGGAGTAGCATGGGTCGGTTCTATGTAAGAGAACACAAGCGGGGGAAAGACATAAATTCGGTGATCACGCACACACAAATACCGGATAGGGTGTGACAGTACATGCATCCAGCGCAGAAACTTAAGACGGAGATACAGGGTTACGTTGAGTATGGGGGCCTTTCCTTTCTTGTCCTCTTTCCTATGCATGCTGCGTATTTTCAGTTCTTTGTAGTCTATCTTGAGGGGGGGGTGTCGGACTTTTTACTCCCCGCCCTTTGATTGATAGACAAGCACTTCAATCATACGATGACGCTCTCTTCAAGCGACCCCAGCATGAAATGCATACACATTCATGCCGCATAATCGTAGCACACACGCACAATCATACCATACAGCTTTTCATGTTCCCAATGGTGGTCTGTACCTTGCGCATTATCCCACAACGTTTGTCTATATTTTTCCCTATATTGAACACGGTGCGGTCCATGTCCACTCCAGTCTTCAGTCGGAACTTCGTCGTGACCTATAGAGGGGAAAAAGAGGGGAGGGGATGTGCAGTATTCAAAGTACATTAGCGCGCGTAGACATGAAAAAGTTCTACTTACCGAGTACCAGGCTAGCCGCAGGAGTGGGTAGTACCACAGACCTATTATTCTTTTCTTCCAAGGAAAAGATGCTCTATTTCATTCATCTCCTAAATTCGGGTTCCCTGGTCGTACATGCATTTCTCAATCGGTCGTGTATTATGGTGCAAGATACCATACCTTGCATTCGGCATATACCTTAAGCTATAGTTGACCATTTTCTGACAACTCTTAAAAAAAAGACAGGTGTGACGGGTACAAATTCCGTTAATCAAAAAGATTCAGGCAAATGGGGTCTGCATTATCTGTTTTCTATTGATTGGGAGTAACAATAATTTATTCAAAAGAAAACCTTTACCAACCTAGATGATACTGATTCCGTAATTCCTTTAAGAAGCCCTTTATTTAAAACAATGTCAGTATACAAATACAGGCCTACAACCGCTATAGGCCGGCCACGGCGTGAGAGGCGTCGAGTATCATGAGCAACACTACTTTAGCATAAAATCGGTACCCTCCCCGTCCCCCCGACCATCATGTGTGGAAACATCGCATACATAGCTCTTTTTTTTTTTTTTTAAACATAAATGTCAAGTAATCGGGACGCCATAAGGAGCTGCAGGCCCCTCCTACATTGGCGCCATTTTGGGGCGAGGTCGGGTGGGTCCAGTGCACAGTCTAAGTCTTTCCACTAACTAGCTGCTGGACCAGAATCCCTTTCGGTAGTTCAAGAACTTTTCGTCAGCGTCAGCTTGCGTCAGCATGGCGTCACCGCGGTTTTGTAGCGATGCCGTGGTCCGTCCTTGGGGCGGGGTCAGCAGGCGGGTTCTTCCGCCGTCGCCCTGAATCAGTCTTTCTCATAGCATCCAGCGGAGGCAAGGTGGTTGTCGCCCGGGGCAAAGAACAATGGCGGCGGCTTGCCCTCACCGGAAGTCCGCGGGAGTCGAGTGCCAATGACTCCTGCAGACTCTGCAAAGCTGAGGGGGCGTTTTGTCAAGGGTGGGGCCCACGCCCAAGCAGACAAGCTTCCGAGTCCAGAACCGTCTCACGGTGGGCTAGGCCTGGATCCGAAGAACCGACCGCCGGAGTCCAAAGGCAGCAGCAGCAGCAGCTCTTTGTTACGGCCACCGGGGTGGGTCCCCCGATCATTCTGCTGCGGAGACCCACCTCTCGAGTCAAACGTTAATGGCAATATTGGTGCAGAAAGGAAACCGCGCCTGGGCGGCTGTCCGGCAGGCAAGACGTAAATGGCTGTCTTGCCGCAGCTGGTCGGTGAGTGCAGGGGCGCCTACTCAGCTGGACGGCGAGTGAAGTGGCTGGGTGCAACTCAGCTGGCCGGCGAGTAAAATGGCAGGGTGCAACTCGGCTGGCCGGCGAGTAAAATGGCTGGGGTGCCCTCATCTGCTGGTGAGCCTCCACCTGGGGAGGTGGGGGAGGCCCGTCCGCGTCGCTTCCCCCCGCCAGGGCACCCTTCGTTATTGAAGGAAGAAGAGAATGGGAAGATCCGCACGACGTGGCAGGCCCCACCTCGGCGTTGCCAGGGTCTTGGCGCCGCTTGCGGCTTCCGGACTATTCGCACAGTTGTCCGCCACTGATGTCAATGGATTTTTGCATGGCTTTTATAGCCCAAGGCCGACTAAAAGGACCGCCCAAAACAGGCCAATGTTGCAAATTCGAGGAAGGAGAGGCGAGGACGGTGTCACGTGGACGTAAATGCTTTGGGATGCAGGTCGCAGCAGACTGTCATGTAAATAGTTGTTTAAAACGTGTTTTAACCTGTTCATTTTGTCGGAATGTTGTTATACCTATAAGTTATTAAAATGTTTAATCATACTACTTTGTTGGAGTGTTGTACATATTTGCAATCTAGTTACAGTGTAATCGGAAAATGGCATAGTCCAATTTGTGCGTGATCCTAGTCAAGTTCGGTGACGTCGATGGTGGGTATCAACAGGCTTTCGGTCGTGTCTACTGGGCGGGGTGGGTGGTAGGGCAGACATGTTTAGGCAGCGAGAGCGATGGAGCCGGGCTACCTCGTGGCCGTCTTGACCGTGAGCTTGGCTCCTTCCCGTAGTTCCATATATCCCACAAAGGGCTATTTCCTAGCGTTACTTTAGTTTTGTAGGGTCAAAAAGGATCCCCCCAGTGGCCACTGACTCTCGGGGTCCCCCTTTGTATATTTTATGCCATAGCTTGCTACAAACTACGGCGATTAGTTCGTATTTAGTGAACATGTCCTTATTAGGGGTGCCTTCCAGACGAGCCGGATGGTTCACCTCTAATAAGCGGTCCGGGCAGAACCAACTACCAATCAGTGGGGAGAAGATAGGCATGACGGGTTTCAACGGGGACAAAAGTCAGCACTACCTATCCTTTCACTGCTTGCAAAGACTTGACACAATATCTCTATTCCTCGTTATTTGTAAGCAGAGAATACCTCCAAAAGAACCAATATCGAACAGCTAGTGTTCGGACAATCAATCAATCAATGGGGAGATAAAGATAGGCACGACGGGTTACAACGGGGACAAAAGTCTGCGTTACCTACCCTTCACTATTTGCAAAGACTAGACAGAATATTTCTATTCTACGTTATTTGCAAACAGAGAATATCTCAAAGAGCACTATTCTTCAAAACAATCAATGTTCGGACAATCAATCAGTGGGGAGATAAAGATAGGCACGACGGGTTACAACGGGGACAAAAGTCTGCGTTACCTACCCTTCACTATCTGCAAAGGGAGAGAGAGAGAGTATTTCTACTCCTCCCCGTTTGTAGACAGCGAATATCTCAAAGAGAACAATCAATGAGCAATACTAGTATTTCAGTCAATTAATCAATTATTTCGCAATTTGTCGTGTTTCACGACCTTACCTGGACCGCGTGGACAGTTTCTCGTCTTCCGCCTCCAGCGCCCGATCGTCCTCTACTCTCCGTATTTGCCGCGGCACTCCTGATGGTTCCCAGTCAGGACCGTAGATCACTCGAGAGAGGTCTGCTCGGAACCAGTGAAGTTCGGATGATCGGCTGCCAGACGAGGGTCTATCGGGCAGGAGCTCTCCCGATCGTTGCAGTCGTTCACTCTGTCGTCGGGACCTCTCCCACTGGATCCACGTGTCGCTGATGGGCCCCACGCTTGGGACGCCAATTGTTAAATGGTAGCGGCAGTTTCAGTCGATAACCTTTCAAGTATTGCCCGGCGGTAATCGCCTCTTATACCATTCGATAATTTACCAATGAAAGAGGCAGGCGCCGGAGACTGGAAGGCAGGAAACAAAGTTTTTATTCCGTCGGAGCAGAACACATCAGATAAGACAGCAAGGTATCGTCACGAGGTGCTCTAACTGCATCTCTGAGGCCTGGCCTCTTATACACAGGTTTATGACTTTATTGCAGGTTTATCACACATGGCACATTCTTGAGATTGTCTTGATACAAGAAAGAACTTCCTCGGAATCCCCACTTCGAGCTCGTTCCCACACATATCTTCAGTGGAAGTCCTCACCCCACCCACAGTAGGAGATGGCTATCACACAGCAGGATATTCCGCCAATTCTCGGGGGTGTGTGTGACCGGTCGGGTCTCAGGGGGTGGGGGGCCTTGATCTACTGTAATCCCTTTGATGTGGGGCGTTTCCCTTACAGTAGGGACAATAAACTGCATCCGCAGGGCTAGGTGATGGCCTGGGGTCGGTTCGGACAATCGGGCGCGGAGGATGGGGGTTATCAGGAAGGATGTATGACCATGTATGGGATGAAAGGAGGTGTTGGTCAGGCACGGGGTGTGATTCCATGGCAGGGTCGCGCAGAAAGAGAGGGTTTATGGCCCGTGTATGAGAGAGCGGGGGTGGCCGGCGCGCGGGGGATGCTTGCAGCGCCAGGAGAACGCGCTGGCGATCGACAATGAGCGGGGAGAGAGAGTGGGGTGCCTAAAATGGCAGCCGTGCGTTCGCTGTGTGTGGCGCTGGGGAGAGGCAAGATGGCGCAGATAATGTTCAGTTACAAGCTAAATTTCCACACTGGGTGCCTCACGAATGACATTTTCCCATTCAGGAACGTGCCTACTTTTGTGGTTTTGTTTTCTGCCATATATGTAGCACTAATGCTTTTAGGGCTGAATTAAGGAAGCAATGGGATTTAGTTTGAATTCATGTGCCCTCGTGTCACACTTGTGCATTTGCTAAAGGAATATGTTCTTTAGCTAGCTCAATGTGCTATTTAGCTCCTCAGAGTTTGTTTATGCCCAGTTGCTACAAATTGGGGTTGATAGTGTTGACAGAATGAAACCTGTTACAGGTTTCCTACTGTCGAAAATGGGGGGAGGAGGCTAGCTCCTATACAAATTAAGGGTAGGCAAATTTATGTGTTCTCTCTCTTTTTCTCATTTTTTTTTGAGTCTGTCTAAACTGTCTGTGAAATAGCCATGAGACATTTAATTGGCTATTCAGTAATATTGTTTTAAACATTATTATCATTAATAAAATGAATAAATAAATTTGCTATGTTACTGCCCATCCTGTCTGATGAAATTATGAAAGGATGAGTAGTCTAGATTGTGATTTCCTTATTTGATCTTTAAGGGGAACTAGCTGTGGGTAGTTTTTGTTCTAAAATTCTCAGGTGATAACACCACTATTGTTTGTTATTCTCATGCTACATACAGTTTTGCAAGGGCATTGCAAGTTTTTATTAGCTAGTCTGTGTAAATAAACTGACAGTCCTTACTAGAGCTGATGTTGCATAGTTTGGATTGTGAAAAATAGAATGCAGAGAAGATGCCCATGTGATCCTTAGCAAATATTTTTGAGGAAAATATTGTTTTATAGGAGTCTGTTTGTCACAAGATGTTCTGCTGGAGAAAATGTTCCGATTATGTTGAAGTTTTTTAGTTCTTTATGTAATAGGAATCCCTGTTAAATTAGCAGTTTTAGATTTTCCTGTTGCTCCTATAACATGAGAGCATGGTCCTAAGCATACAATGTAGGTGCTTTTATTAAGAGAAATCATTGCAAAGTCGATGAGTAAAAGTGTAGAACATTTCCTTTTTTCTTGAGGGTCTTTAGATGATTAAGATAGGAATATACAGATGTAAGGATTTGGAGTATGTCTGAATTGTTTTTCTCTTTTCCTCAGACTTTAGTAAATGAACACAGACTTCCTTGGCTGCTTGGGATTGGGTGACGTATTACTCTTGTCAGTTCACCAAAGAGTTCCTTTTATACTTGCCAATAGGTCCAGGCTGTTGTCTCTTTTACTCTCACATAGATGAAAGTGGTTCTTGGGTGCCTTGCTAATATATGGGGGTCCCTAGACTAGGAAGTATTCTGAGACTATCCTCTCTGTTGATAGATTATTTCTGTGCCTTGTCTAAAGACCTTTTGTTCTGTCCACCAATAGATATTTGCTGCCTTACAACCATTGCCAGAGGGGCGCGAACATCAGATCCAGCTTGGAGAGTCAGCACCAGTCCAGCTTGAAGTCAAAGTGAAGGTAACCAGCACATGCATTGCTGGCAACCAGGACCTCAATGAAGGTAGAAGGCCGGAAGCACTGGGATGTGAAGTGTGTACCCCTGCCACTGTCTTGGGCGAAAGACAGGGTCATAAATCAGAAAGGAGAAATCGTGGATCAAGTTTTTGATGCCCAGCCGAGAGTCACAGACCGACCAGGAAGGCGAGAATGTTTTTGCTTGAGGTAACCCCCTTTGAAACAAGGGTTGCTTCAGAGATCCTAGCATCAGGCCTCTGAATCCTGGTCCCAAAGTGGCTGTAAAGTTTTCACCTTTGTTGGTCAAGAGATACCTGGGCACACTGAATGCAATCTATGGCCCCAACGAAAGAGCAGTGTGCCAGCAGAGCAATACAGGAGTTAGGGAAGGACTTGGGTTCAGGGTACAGGTGCTGTGTCTCGGGTGCCTGTTAGATTGAAATGAAGAAAACTGGTGCACTGCCTGAGAAACTGGACAGGATCGCTGAGAGCATTTGCCCTGGTGGGTGATTGCCCTATCCTGAAAGAAGAAACATTTCCTTTGAAACTGGGCAGTGATTCCTGAGTTGCGAGTTGTGCAGCTCCACCGTGGGAACAACAAGAGCCTGCCTGTGAGGCTCAAACGGACACAGGGAGAAGACTCCCCTCTGGTTGGTTGTACAGCGGCTTTAATTTCCCAAGGACTTCTTTTTCTTTTTTGTTGAAAATGTACCCCATTGGTCGTCCCATTTTTGAGGAGGAGCAACCCTTTGCAGCTCTTCGTCCTAATTCTCATGGTCCTGTGTGATCCTCCTGGTCCTCTGGATCCAGGATCATTTTTGTAATAATATGTCTGACTGCTTTCATAATTGTATTAGGAATAATGTTTATTCTGCGAGAGAAAATTTCCTCTGAGCAATTGACAAATGTTACTTTACCCTTTTCTTGATTGATACTCTAGCCCTCATAAAGGAAACACTGAAAAAGTCTAGTGAAAATGTTTTTATTAGATATGTGCTGTTGGCTATTTTGAAGTTGAAATTGATGGTCACTGAAATGCATAGGAGTCTTGAAAATGTTTTTACTGGATGGTTCTAGGATTTGCTTAGGACTAGAAAGCTAATAGTTCTGTTTCTGATAATAGTAATTACTCTCTTCTGCTATCTGTATGACCCAATGCTCTGTTCCCTTTGTACTCCTGCTTATACCTTATACATACCAGCATATCAATATTTAGAATGAGAAATGCCCACCAAGCAATGAATTAGGATATTAATACATTTATGAAAAAAAAATAATATGCATATTTCCTACTGGAATATGGGAATGTCTTTAGCTCATGCTAAAATGACCATCTGTTGAAGAATGCATTAATCTCTTAGCATGAGCTGAAAGCCATTTTGGACTTGGCAGCCATTTTAGTTAGCTATGTGCTGGACATTTGCTGTTTCCCTCTCCCAGAGTCTTGCACATGCGCAGATGTGCTTAGCTAGTAGAGTGCACCTGTTCCTAGTATAGAACTGTCAGTCTGTTCTAACTGATGTCAGCAACTTATTACTCCTCCTACTTGTTGACTGTGCAGTTTCTGTATGACCATCTATGTGCATAACTCTTCTCATGTGTACTTGTACCGCCTTTTTCAGCCCCTGTGTGAGTATAAAAGGACCATGCTTCTTCTGTTCAGTGTGCTACTTCACTCAACACCGAAGGGTGCTGTGTGAATGTAGTTCCACCTCATGAGGTTTATTAAACTTTGTATTTTCTATTCCAGTTTCTGTGCCAACTTCTTCCTATTGGTCTGAGGACTCTGTGCAGAGAAGGGCGAACCCCTTGCACTGGTAGGCCTAGCTGAGGTCACCATCAACAAGGGGACCTGTTGCCCATCACCCCTGCCACCCCCACTCATAGGGCATATGTTGCCCATCACCCCTGCCACCTCCAGCCATAGGGGACCTGTTGCCCATCACCCCTGCCACCCCACTCATAGGGCATATGTTGCCCATCCCCCATTGCCACCCCAAGCCATAGGGGACCTGTTGCCTATCACCCCTGCCACCCCCACTCATAGGACGGGTGATGCACCACACATCCATCATACTCCAACATTAGGTATGTCAGCAAAATACATCCCCACTAACATCATGACAACAGTGTGTAGTCTGTGACAAATGCCCACAACAGTGATTATGACTTTGAACATACAATGTAACTAACAGCACATGTGTGACCAACAAATGAGTGTGCCCTACACAAGGCAAGCATCACTATAGCACTGTGTCAATGTAAAAAGAACACCCCTTCACTGTGTAGGACAAAAGTTAAGTGTGGGGTTCCAAACTGCAGCAGATGTTGAGCATTGTGGTGATGGGGTCTAAACCCCCCCTCATCACAGTGACCAAAAGGTAAGTGTCATCATGGTCAAAGCTGCAAATAACAAACAGCATGTATGACCCCTGCTCCCAACATATTAAACACTTCTAGGGAAAACTAGTGGTTGTGTTCCATACCCACAGAGATGTGGTGAGGCTAACAGTGCTGTGAAAACCTAACACACACTTGGCCATGTGCAGACAAGCATCACCCATGAGGGCTGACAATGCACACAGTGTACAATGACACAAGAGCAGAAGTGACCATCGCAAAGCATAGACACATCTCGAAAATAGACACACTAATCAAAACAACCTGTGTAGACTGTAGGTGTCAGCTCACAAACTCCCATTCCATGCCAGCAATGGCACCTAACAACCAGGATGAATGTGCACAATGAGGTGATATGACTCACAGGGACAGCAGGGAAAATCACAGAAACAGCATCCAGACAAAGGCCCACAACACCAATACCAATGCACTGATGCAGATGCACAAACACAAACAGGCAACCTCACACTGCACATCTGACACAACATGTGTGTGTGTGTGTCTCAGTATCCCCAGGCAACTACACAACACATGAGGGGGGCTGAACCACAGTGACACAGATGTGGACACAGTGCCATACAAAAGTAAACCATCATTGTGACCCTCTTAGTTGGCAATCAGGCATTGTGAGATGAGAGGGAGCACAACAGACACATGTGACACAAGCTGGAATGAACACAAACTAACACAGCAAGAGACTGACACACAACAGCACTACCCCTAGGGACCAGACATTGGGGTGACACAAGCATGCATGACACCTCCACTGTGATGACAAAGATAGATTTCGTACAAACTGTGAAATGGGAGCTAGGGGCCCATCCATGCAAACATTTACATCAGTCCACCCTCAACACCACACACCCTGAACTGCAACAATGTGCATCTGTGATGCCCACATGGACAGGTGACCTTGCACATGCACCCATGACAAACACAGGAATGTTGGAAGGAACTAAGGTGCACAGACTCATCGCACAAGGACAGTCTACGACCCTGGTGAATGACAGACATTCTGCACAGTATGCGTGCATGGCCATGACGTCAAAGCTCACGTAACCTTCAGAATACCTGCCATAGTCACAGGACAATGCAGAAGCCAAGGAGAACCACAAGGCACACATGCTGACACCTGCCAACATTGCAAACCTGAACCCGACAAGTGGGAGCAGTCACACACACATAAACATATCTCAATCACTGAAAGGTACCACCTAGGGACAACTACATGATATTGCGAATAAACAAGTGCCTTGGGGAACCCTGACTGTGTCCCATCTGTGTCTGACAATATCATTACCACTCAGAACTGACAGATCCCAATGATGAAACACCAATTAACAGTAGTGTGTCATGCACCCACACATCTGGTAGCCCATGGCAAAGTAGTGGGATGAACACAGTACCACTCAGCAAGCATCAACAACAGGAACATATCAAGGGAACACTGCCTGTATATGAAAAGGGATGTGGACACACACACATGTTCATACAACACACACCATGGGCCCAGGCTATGTCATGGGACAACTCACTTACTTGAGGGGACCCAACTCCTGTGGAAGCCCAGCTGTGCCAAACATATCCACAGCACGTCTCACTCATGTCAGCAGAACACTTGGTCAGTCAGCTATCAGTTAAGTCACAATGAAGGCTCTGGTCACAACAGCCTGGGTACGGGAGTCTCCCCTAAGTCATGTGCACATACTCAAAACATATGTACAGCAAGTTGCACAGAGGACCCAGTTGCTCCTATACCAATGATGCCCACACCTGTAGGTCCAGTGGTGATGCGCACAAAGTCTGTGAAATTGACAAATTGAACAATAGGAAGCACATCATATGTGCATGGGTGCAAGCCAGAGATGTGACCATGCAAATGAAATGTTCCCAGAGATGTCCACAAATAGTTGATCATGACACACCCAGGTAGCTGCAAAGGATGACATGGATTCCCACCAGAATAGGACACATATCTAATGGACCACATGAAGTACCTCACATCAACACATCAGTATTCAACATTGGAAACCAAGCATTACAGGTGCAAGGGCATGTTAAACATCATCAACATAATGTACAGCTAAATCAAGTTCAGAGGGATAAAGAAAAAAAGCTTTATTCTTTATTAATATTAAGAGTTAAACGTCCGTTCAAACAAAAGGCCAATGGCCAGTCCATTTTCAAATGCCAAGGAGTGAACTAGAGTAACAAGTGTCACACGTTGCTTGCCTGCACTGCTAAGGACAGGGGACATCCCCTCGGAGGGGCATACATGGGGGCAGGCCAGGCACCACAGGGACAGGATCAGGGCAAAGAGGTGGCAGATGCAGGAGAGACACTTGCAACTGCAGTGGAGCTGACTGAAGTGGTGGGTGCAGTCACAACTGTGGGGCACAAGTCAGATGGGGTGGGTGCCGGCACAACTCCAGTGGGCAGGTCAGATGGAGTGGATTGGGTCCCCACTGCACTGCCCAAGTCAGACGGGGTGGTCGTGGACTCCACAACAGTACTTAAATCCATGTGAGCAGAATGGGGTGCAGGTGAGGTCGGCAGGACAGAGGGGGGACACGGTCTCCACATCCGTGGCACTAACCGTCTGACCAGGTGTGGAGTAGCAAGCGGTAGGGGGGAGGGACTCAGCCTTTTGGGGATGGTGTACCTGTGGGTGTGGGAACCCGGGGCAGGGAGTGGCGGGGGAAGCTCTGGAGTGGTGGCCTGGGGGATGGAGGAAGGAGACTTTGCCTTGGAGCTGCGTGGTGGCGGTGGGGTCTTGCAGAGGCCGCCCCCGCAGGGGGCTCGAGGGCCGGCGCCATAATGGCCACCAGAGCCCGACAAGGAACGGAACTGGTTTTTACCAGCGGGAAGCGCCGCAGGGCGGAATGCCCTGAGGCCCCCGCCCTCTCCCTACCAAGAACAATAGGAATGGGAGATATATGACGACGCTCCCCCCTTGTGGCAGCCCACTTGCATATCATGGGAGCTGGGGGAGCGGCGCCAACAACTTTCGAATCGGCCTTGGGATCTTAGGAGCAGTTGCGGTCTCCACCGTCATGACCCAGGCGATGAAGCACCCAAGCCAGCAGGAGAGAACAGGGAACCCGGCTGCCACATGAGGTGCCCGAGGCGTCCCCACCCCCGCCGGGGCACAGAAGGTCGGGGCGGAATGAACCGATGCCGGAACACGCAGGCACAACCCCCAGCTCCCAGTATGCCGAGGCTCACAGCGCTGGAAGCAGTGGCAGGGTAAGGGCTCGAAGGGCGAGGAGTGGCGGCGTCTCTGCCGGTCACCATGGCAAAGTTATAATGAGTTGTCCTGCCCTGCCTTTCGATAGCGCAAGGTCGATGTGCCGATGTGCGAGCTATGTAAGAGTAGGCAAATGTGGCCCCTTACCCACCGCTGGCAGGGATGAGGGCCAAGGACGGGCGACATCGAATCAAGGCCATCAATCCCCAGCAGGAGCAACCACCTGAGCCGGGTCAGCAGAACTGCTGAACTTCGCCAGCTCCAATGTGCAGCGCAGAGAGGGAAGCTGGCTCCAGCAACGGCGCGATATCCCATGGCATCCAGATTTGGGGTTGACGCCGGGATATGATCGCGACAATCAGCGTCGAGGCCCACGTCTTCGCAACACTTAGAGGGCCTGAGGAGGTTACTGGGAGGCTTCAGCCCGTTAAGGTGAGCGCGGCCCGGAAGTGTGAATAAGGCTCTGGTAAAATCTAATCGTTAACGGGGAGCGTGGTAGTTAGAGGGTATTGCTGGTTAGCAACGAACGTGTGTAATTGGGAATTTAAAAAAAAAAAATAATAATAATAATTCGAAAAGAGTGTGCCCATTTGAATATTCCCAGCCAGTTAATGCTGGTAAGGCTGTCGCGCAGCACCGAGAGCCTTGCTCGCCTTTGGAGCTCGATAAAGCGGGCAGGGAGGGGGAGTCATCATCATGGGGCACAAGTAACTGGTCGCATACAGCACTTGTGCTCACCGTGCCATTTTTCAAAAAAACCCCACCCCCACCCGCGCGCCCAAGCCGAGCAACAACGGTAATTTAAAAAAATAAAATAAATAAATAAATTCCAGTCGCGCCTAGTGCCCAGAATGTTTGGAAGTAGTACAGAGCGCGAGCGGTGCTGCACGCGCCTAGTGCCCAGAATGTGTGGAACTGGTACAGAGCGCGAGCGGTGCTGCACGCGCCTAGTGCCTAGAATGTGTGGAAGTAGTACAGAGTGCGAGCGGTGCTGCACGTGCCTAGTGCCCAGAAGGAGCATGTGGAAAGTGAAAATTGAGAAGCTGCTGAAACACTGCAGTGCGGAGAGCGAGAAACTAATAACACTTCCACGCAGTAAACCTCCTTTTACACGCCCCCAACAACGATGTAATATCGCGAGGTGGCGGACAGCGGCAGAGTTGGAAAACCCTCTTTTTATGTAGGATATTACCCAGGGTGCTCGCGAAATGAGTCTGGTCTTTGTAGGACACGATCAATGTCACTCTTCATGGATGACCTTGGCTCCCAAAGTCGGTCTAGGAATCAGCTTGAAACAGCGTCGTGGTTTAATGCGCCAGTTGCGGAGGACCAGGTCGAACCTCGAACCATAGCGTTCGAATTTGCGGCAGCTAACTGTAGGCTAATCCCATGTCATGGCAGCCACCCCCGGTCAAGCCTGGTGGTGTTGACCAGGGGCTGGGTGAGGGGCCCCTCGAGATATAGGGGCCACCTTGCATCTACATGCCAGCATTTCAACATTCGCAGATGGCTACACTTGGGTAATTTTCATGTAGCTCCGGGAAACTTTAGTAGCATATACACCGGGTAAACGATCGTCTGGTAATCAGAGAATTATGCAAGATGTGTAGCGTTTTTAAAAAGGGGTGATCAATACGGTGGTTATTCTACTGCCTTGAAATAGAATGCGCACTGAATGTATCAAGAACACCAAAGTGGAAAAACGGTACCCCGAGGCCTGCCACTCTAGGTCAGTGTTGCACAGCCTAAGCTGTGAGGAAGATGCGCTGATGTATAATGAAACGTTGCTGCAACTGAAAGGGAAAACATAACGCTCAAACTACTAGATGAGCACAGGAGTTAGATGTTTTCAAATCGCATCTCCCTCTTTGCGGTTAAAGCTATCATGGTGCATGGACATATACAGGTTCCGCCTGCGGTGAAGCTGAAGAAGAACTAAAACCCCCCCCCAAAAAAAAAAAAAAGTCCAGTTGATAATTAGGTTACTATCGAATGTCTTCAGTAGCCCTTATTTGTAATTCTAGGTAGTGGGGAGTTACTGGAAGAAGCCTACGTTAGGCTTTGTGTATAGCGCCTGTGCCAGCAGGTGCAATTCGTAGAATAGAATGCAGAAGGATAGGTATCCAAATCTGGCATGTGGCATAAACGGGATAGAAAGGGACTGTGTAATTGGGACAGTACATTTGAATGGGGAACCACGTCCGTCGGTAGCTCAGCTTCCTGTAATACAAGGCCGATGGTATAATACGCGCGCACGTGTACCGCTGGGCTACGTCCGGGTACACCAAGGAAGACCAAAGGAGCAAGCTTTCAAAGACAGCCAGGCTGACAGTTAAGTATATATGTGGACAATAATATTACCCGGTCAGTAAAGGTTTCCACGGCTGGGGACCCCGGGCATTCGTGCTGTGTCTGGATATCTCCGTGTGGAAGAGAGGAAAGTATACTGAGTTGGGTGACAATAAACATCTGTTACCCAGTGCCTAGATGGGGTGTACACGCGCTTTACAAATAGAGGGGTCAGGTTCCCTGCGACCCCAGTTGTGCCAATACGTGATCTCATCCTTCCAAAGTAAGAAACATGTACAGTTTAGCGGGGTGCCTATGTAAACGAAAATGTCTAACATGATAATACAAAATGTACCAAAACGATCTAGACCAGCTTCCAATACCTGTAGCTGACAAGAAGGCAGATGTCTGGGGCAGGTGTTAAACGTAGTAAGGGAATACACCAATGTAAAACATCTGTACCACGGAATTGGGCAACAATAAACAGCTGCGCCCTTGGGCGTAAGGGAACTTTACAAACACATAGGTTATGTCCTCTGCACCACCGGCAGCGCCAGCTCAGGAATAGGAAGTTGCCCGCTGTAATACAGTTGGTGCCCAGGAAAAGCGACATGACTCCTGTGGGTGAAAGGGACAATCCAAGAGTGGAACGTTACATGGAAAATAGTAGTAAACCAGGGCAATCAATTGGGGCACGCTTGCGAAGCTTAAGCTAACAATTTTCAGAGGCAAAAAAAAAAAAAAAAAAAAATAAAATAAAAAAAATTTGGGATAAGAGGGAGAGGGCTTCTGGTGAACCTATTAAGAATATAGGAAGGGTATAAAAAAAATAAAAAAACCCAGAGCGATAGTTAGACACTGCCTGACAGGGTGCAATAGAGGATGTTGTGTGATGAAGGTATGCTGTATCACGCCTCCACAAGAGGCATTTGATTGTCTCTCAATTTTGATTTCGTGCATACTCTGCCAGGAGCAGGGGTGGAGTAGAGGTGGGGATGTGAGCAAAGTAGACTGTATCATGCCGCCACACACTGTAGCTGACTGTCTCCCAATTTGGTTTTCATAAATGGCCCATGGTGAGAGGAGACAGCGCGGTAAGACTCCGAACAGGACGCAAGCGTCCCGCCTCAAAAATGGCGAGGAAGGAGCAGAGCACCATGGCGTTTGGATTGAAGATTGCCATCAGAGCCTACCGGACGTCAGCCACGAGAGGTATGACCCATGGCGGGCGGAGACAGCACTGTAAGACATCGAAGAGGATGCAAGTGTGCCAGGGCACTAAGGGGAGTGCATCATTGCGTTTGTGGGAAGATTGCCGTAGGAGCTGACCAGATGTGGGGGGAGCCGCAGGAAGACGTAAGCCTCCCTGGCGGCGTGGCGGAAACAACAAGTGTATTGGTATTGTATGGGAGCACACCATCAGGGCGGTGTGTAGAAGGAGGGCCACTCACTTTGGGATGCCGCACGGCAGGGTGAGTGCGCCTGACGAAATCGGGGTAGCAAACGGAGACGGCGCTCGCAGCCCAGCCCCCGCCAGAAGGTGGGGCACAAAAGAGACTAACAAGGTAGCGAGTTGGGGCCTAACTCCAGGGAAAAGGCTACCCCCCACACGCAAAGGGACGTGGTAAACAACAAAGAACAATCTATGAGCTGTCAGGGTGATTTACGACCCTAGGAGTTGCAAATGAGCAAAAAGACAAACCAGTGATTTATGGCCAGCCGATGATTTATGGCTGATGATTTATGATGCTCATGCAGAATGATTTTTGACAGCAGATTGTGACAGAATGATTTATGGCCTACCGATGATTGATGACCCATGATTTATGACCCATGATTTATGATGCTCAGGGACAACGAAATTGTGATGGCTTGTGACAGAATGATTTATGACGTGCCAATGATTTATGACTCATGATTTAGGGCTGCTGATTTATGGGAATCAGGCAGGGTGATTTATGGCAACAAAGTAAGGGCCAATTGTGGCAAAATGATTTATGACGCACAATGATTTATGGCCCATGATTTATGATGTCCAGCTGACAAGGCGTGACATCACAATTGTAATAATGTCTGACAACGATTTATGACCCCGGCCTCCAAGGGGATGTCAGGGGGAGTTGTACAAGTGTGATTATGTAATAAGTAATAAACTGCGGCCAACAATTACCACCACATACACCGATTGTTGGCTGTTTTTTTAGTAATGCAGATGCACAAATATGGTACGGTTCCTGGAATGGGCGCAGTGCGGCCGTTATTGCAGAGGCCGCCCCCGCAGGGGGCTCGAGGGCCGGCGCCATAATGGCCGCCAGAGCCCGACAAGGAACGGAACTGGTTTTTACCAGCGGGAAGCGCCGCAGGGCGGAATGCCCTGAGGCCCCCGCCCTCTCCCTACCAAGAACAATAGGAATGGGAGATATATGACGACGCTCCCCCCTTGTGGCAGCCCACTTGCATATCATGGGAGCTGGGGGAGCGGCGCCAACAACTTTCGAATCCCACCCACCCACACCTAGGGAGCAGCAGCGTCGCAGTGCTGACGAAAACCAAAGGAACTACGGGTACAAGGGTTGGATATGGAGACACACCGATGGACGGTGTGTGTGAATAGGGCCACTCACTTTGGGATGCCGCACGGCAGGGTGAGTTGGCCAACAACTGGGGCAGGTAACGGAGACGGCGCTCGCAGCCCAGCCCCTGCCAGGCGGCAGGGCACAAAACAGTCGGAACAAGGTAGCGAGTTGAGGCCTAACTCCGGGTAGGAACTGCCCCCGCGCAACAAGAGCGCGCAGAGATTGCAAATCTCAACGGCGGAAACAACAAGTGTATTGGTATTGTATGGGAGCACACCATCAGGGCGGTGTGTAGAAGGGGGGCCACTCACTTTGGGATGCCGCACGGCAGGGTGAGTGCGCCTGACGAAATCGGGGTAGCAAACGGAGACGGCGCTCGCAGCCCAGCCCCCGCCAGAAGGTGGGGCACAAAAGAGACTAACAAGGTAGCGAGTTGGGGCCTAACGCCAGGGAAAAGGCTACCCCCCACACGCAAAGGGGCGTGGTAAACAACAAAGAACAATCTATGAGCTGTCAGGGTGATTTACGACCCTAGGAGTTGCAAATGAGCAAAAAGACAAACCAGTGATTTATGGCCAGCCGATTATTTATGGCTGATGATTTATGATGCTCATGCAGAATGATTTATGACAGCAGATTGTGACAGAATGATTTATGGCCTACCGATGATTGATGACCCATGATTTATGACCCATGATTTATGATGCTCAGGGACAACGAAATTGTGATGGGTTGTGACAGAATGATTTATGACGTGCCAATGATTTATGACTCATGATTTAGGGCTGCTGATTTATGGGGATCAGGCAGGGTGATTTATGGCAACAAAGTAAGGGCCAATTGTGGCAAAATGATTTATGACGCACAATGATTTATGGCCCATGATTTATTATGTCCAGCTGACAAGGCGTGACATCACAATTGTAATAATGTCTGACAACGATTTATGACCCCGGCCTCCAAGGGGATGTCAGGGGGAGTTGTACAAGTGTGATTTTGTAATAAGTAATAAACTGCGGCCAACAATTACCACCACATACACCGATTGTTGGCTGTTTTTTTAGTAATGCAGATGCACAAATATGGTACGGTTCCTGGAATGGGTGCAGTGCGGCCGTTATTGCTCTTCCAGCTCCAGGGGGACTTGCGGGTGGGGGTCTCAGTCTGAGTGCACCTGGGGGAGGGTGTCTGGGTGTGAGGGGCACTCCCCTCTGTGTGTGGGAACTTCCTCTTCCCCTTGTAATCAGGATCTGCTGGGTCGGTGGGGAAGAGGCCAAGGTCACAGAGGAAGAGCTTCTGTGGAGATGGGGTTGCAGGTGAGGCATGGAAAGGGGGCTGGGAGGGAGAGGATTCGGAGGACTGCGAAGTGGTTGTGGATGACTGTGTGTGTGTCTGCAAACCATCCCCTGTGAGTGTGGTATCAGTCCCCTGCACTTGCTTGTGTGCACGTCTAGCCCTTGGTTTGGATGTTTGTGTGCTGCCCGTGTCTGTGGCTTTGTGAGAATGTGCAGGTGTGTGTGTGCTTGGGACAGGTAGGCTGCTAGGAATCGTGGGTGGTGCAGAGGTAGGAGGGGTTCGGGACTGTTGGAGGAGGCACACTGCTGCCGTCAGGGAGGAGGCCATGGACTGATTGGTCCTCTGCAGGGCAGACATGCCCGAGGAAATGCCCTCCATGAACGACACCATTTGCGTCAACAGATTTGTGTTTGCATGGAGGACCTTCAGCATCGACGTCTGCCATTCATGGATTTGTCTAAGTCCACATACTCCTCACTCAGGGCAGCAGGGGACACAGGGGCAGGGGGTGCGGTGCCTGGCAGAAAGGAGACATGCTCCTGTACACAGAAGCCTACAGGGACCTCTGGGATGGGAGTCGATGGGAGGGTGGTGATGGTGGTGGTGGGAGCGGTGGCGGGGACAGCCTCACTAGCTGGGGTTTGGTGGCTGCTGACACCCACCTCCACAAGGGAGACATCCTCAGAGCTGCTGTGGCCCTCAGCTGGGGGGGATGGTGCTGACGACTTCTCTGTGTGACTCCACTCACCCTCCATGCCACTGGGTCCCCCGACTCCTCTCCTTCTGTCCCTGTCAGACTCTGTGGCTCCTCCTGGTCCATGGAGCTGTCCCCTCCTGTGGCCGTGGATGTATCTGGATAGGATTAGGAAGTAAGAGAACAACATCAGTCACCTGCACTGACTGCACACACCACAGTGAGTACATCATGTCACAGGGCAAGCCCTGGCATCATCAGCTGAACACAGTTCTAAGTGCCAACACTGTTTAGAATAAGTCAATTGTCATTCTCAACATCAACCTTGGCACACATATCCCCCCTTGACATGCACACATATGTCTGTTGCATGTTGGATGCTAATACCCCAATGGCCCGACATGCACCACCCACACATTAGTTGTACATGCAAGTGAACACGTAGGAGTATTTCACTATACACACAGCACATCTCTTGCTATTGACTCAGTACAGGTGTCCGGATGAAGGAATGGGTAGAGACTCATTTCACATGCTTGTGATGCATGCCAGCAACACACACTATGATGTTCTCATGTCCTGATGGGCAATGCCACAATGGGGTGCATGGTGCACACTGGAACACAATGCAAGATCACTCATAGCAAGTTAAATGCCATGGCACTGGCATGCCTGGAAAGTCAGTCAACACTGTCTCCTGTCACAGGGGCAGGGCATCCAGACAACAACAGTATGCACTGTCTCACAATCATAGCTCAGGGGTAAAGCTAACTCTGCAGATGACAGGTGCACTTGCCCATACCCTACAAACAACATATCCATGACCCAGAAGACCCCACATCATGCAAATCAGACATATGAGTCTCTGCAAACACAACTCTCTGTACATTCACACATCACAGTCTGCCATGCATGCAACCCAGCTGCCTGAAGGACACATTTGCATACACCATTGTGCGCTGTCAGATGATCACACACCTATATGTCACACAGGTCTTGTCTCTCACAGTCACATCTCAGATGTCCTGCTGACCCTCTGAATCATAGACACCCCAGTTGTACGTAACAACAAGCCACACCATAATGACACAGAGGCAGACACCTGAAGGCACATGTCATTAAGGACAACCTGTAATTTGATACACAGCAGTGGGATTACAGAGTGTTTCCAAATGCCCTTGAGGAGGCATTACTGCTCAGGTCTACATTAAATGGTGTTTTGCCCTGGACAGTAGTCAGGTGGCTAAGCAAGTGTGACATTCTTGATATACATACTCCTGAGGCCCAAAGTTGGAGTCCCCTGCTGCATGGGTTTGTTTGGAATACCCCAGCCACATGTGGCGAGTCAGACCAGCAATTAGAACACACAGATCACATGTCAGATCTCAGGCATTGGGCAAACAATTGAGCCACCCATGAAACACACAACACAGTCACGGGAACAGATGCTGTCCGGTAGCTGAAGCATAGCTGACTGCAGGAACACAGTGCCCTAGCGACACAAGCAACAGACTCTAGGGGCCACACCTGTGGAACAGATGAGGAGGGTGCATCACACAATTGAGGGACCTGAGTATTGGACTACACGACCTACGTAATGTGGAAGTGTGACCAGGCCAAAAGATTGCAATTAGCATGTCAGACATAGTACACAGATTAGGCATGGACTTACCCCCTTCCTGCTGCTGTCTGGCCTTCAGCTGCCTATCCAGGTCCAGGAAGACCACCGCCAGGATCCGGAGCATGTGGGGGGTCAGGGTCCGGTGTCCGCCCCTCCTGCGTGGAGGTGACAGCTTCAGCTGGACTCTAGCTATCCTCCGGGTCCAGCCCCGAAGGTCCTGCCACCTCTTCTGTAGACCCCACCGAAAGAACTGCCCGGGTGATGGTCAGCCATATCTCCTACTTCTGGTGGGCATCAACCTGTGAGGATAACAAAGTTAAAAGTACATTAACACACATGCCCCATATTTGTGCTGCACACATTTGGAGATACATATCATCATCACAAAGGGAAAGGAGTTACACAGGTAGTGCAACCATGGGGAAGGACCAATCACCTGCATGTCTGACATGTTAACAATGCCTGGGTAGTATAAGCTTGCACTAATGCACTTTAGCAGCAGGACACCTGCTCATTACATGTACCTACACACTTTGGGTGATGAAAGTAGTCATTGAGAATGCTTTCCACTGGTGTACACACTGCTAGTACTGCTAGTCAGACAACATGCATAATTATGAAGGCAGGGGACTGCACACTCACCTGCTCCCCTGGTTTCCCATAGAGCTTTCTGTACTGTGGAAGGAGCCCGTCCAGCAGGGCCTGGTTCTCCTCTTCAGTGAAGGCTGGGGCCCTCTCCAGAGTACGTGCCAAAGCAGGAGCCAGAGGATGCAGAGACCGCAGCAGTGGTAGCAGGGATGTGGTCCAGGAGCATGTAGTGCAGGCAAGTGAGCTCCCTGGGGGCCAGCCAGCCTTATATCTGTGCTGCAGAGGCAGAATCTGTGCCATGTGTCCCAAGTGATAGGCCCAACACGGTTGCATTCTATGAATCGGGCCAATCCATGGAAATGTACGACTCGTACACGCCTTCCGCATCGTTCAAATCTTCACCTTCATGAAACACTTGAAATTGCAACATTGTTGTAGGCATCCAACTGAATTTCCAGCGCACAACTCGTACAAGTTTTGAATCCGCATCCTTCTCCATGACAGTCCAGAGCCAATGGGTGTGCCCCGCTCGGTCAACTGAGAGGCATAGTATCCTTTATTGTTTGATTATTTAAAATCTTACAATAATTCAAGTTTGTATAGTAAACAAATATTCGCAGTTATGAGAGTCAATCTTAAAAAAATTCTATACAACTCTTTATATAAAATATACATGATAACATTTCTTACAATTTAAAATTTACAAAAGTATAGTGATTATTAATCTCCTGTTTTATACTCATCTAGTTTTTACCACACTTTCATTAAAATTTTTACTAAAGCAGAATTCATGAATATATTGTCAGCTGACAAACATAGTATCAAGGCCTGTCTACAACTTCTTACTCCTTGTTCATTAAATAGTCTCTTTAATATAGTCACTCTTTCATTTTTCAATTCAGGACAAAGGCAC
Organism: Triturus cristatus; assembly: GCF_964204655.1. Taxonomy (NCBI): domain Eukaryota; kingdom Metazoa; phylum Chordata; class Amphibia; order Caudata; family Salamandridae; genus Triturus; species Triturus cristatus. The sequence continues at coordinate 1,066,871,462 of NC_140585.1, forward strand.
AATAAATGAATAATATTCTCCTCTCCAGTGTTGCACAATCTACAAAATGTGTCCTTTTCTAGTTTTTTCCACGGCGGTAAATGGCATAATCCTGGTAAAACACCAAATCGTGCTTTAATAAAAATGTGCTTATTTTTTAACGACCATGGTGTAACCAAATATTGCTGTGCCTTCTTTTTTGAGTACCCATTTATAATGGGCCAGGCGTGTTGTCTTTTTACAAGTATGTCTTTGTCTCTTATCAATGATAGATGATCTGTTATTTTATTAATAGTTTTTTAAAAAGATTCCTGCGTTCTGGTAATAACCCAAATTGGCCTAATCTCAAATTCATCCAGTGCCGCATCTAAATATTTCCAGGCCGATGATTTCCTATTTTCCTTAATTTCCTTCCATAATAATTGAGACATTAGGTTGTCTTGGTCATTTTTTATTCTGCTCCAACTTTAATTGCTTGTCCTTTTCTTTCGTACAGTTGGTTATTTAATCCAAATTCCAACCTAACTTGTGCTTGTGATGCATTGTTAGGGAGGTGAAAGAGGGTTTTAAAAGTTTTTGAGATGGCGTTATTGATACAAACTGCGTCTTTTCCATTTAACGCCTCACTTCCATATGTTAGCGATGGAAGCAATTTAGCTGATATCACCTTTAGGAAAGGACGATAGGTTAAGTTACCAATTGATTTTTGGACTATCCTAAAAGCAGCTGTCAAAGAATTTGCTTTCCTACCAATGTCAAGTTTTTGTGAGAGAAAGTCTCCGTTATCATTAAATAAAAGACCCAAATATCTATAGGTTTCTACTTGTTCTAATTGAAGGTTTCTCAGAAACCATTTAGATTTGTTTTTTAATCTTGAATTTTTTGTAATGACCATCACTTTGGTTTTTGTTTCATTTATTGCCATCCTGTTTTTTTTTTTTTTTTAAAAACCTTTATTACAATTTCAGAGAAATACAAGTATGGGCCTACAACCAACAGGCCGGCCGCTAAAATGCAGTGTAACACTAGGCACAGCTGAACATTCACATCGATGAAGCAACAAAAAAAAAAAAAGGGGGTCACTGGAGAGTTAATCATCGCAGTCGGCCGCAACCGCAGTCCATAAACAAACAAGAAAGGTTTCATATTTTTAGGAAACGAAAAACAACAAACACACAAGGCAGAGGAAATTAATAGCAGTAGCATGTGCCCCTCGTATCGAGGTAGTAATCCAACCCGGGTAGACAGAGGGGGGGGGGCAAGGCCGAAGAAACCAAATTCGCATGTCGCAGGAGCATACAGGAATGCGCGGGCTAGGGAGACAGAGCGGCATCTATCTCACACATCTGAGGCGGGGCGCATATACCTCCACGATAGGAGTTCCAGGGACCCCACACCTTAATCCACTTCCCAGGCTTGCCTCTTGCCACATACACCGTTTTCTCTCTGAACATACACCAGTCCATGTGTTCTTTCCACTCGGAGACCGTGGGTGGCCTCTGGGAGCCCCACAATTGTGCAATGTCACGCTTCGCTACCATATAGCCCAGAGTCACCCATTGCGTCTGCGTCACATTGTAATCAGTCGGCTCCCAGACATTCAGCAAATATCTTCGTGCCTCCGGCAACAAGGCAACATGCGTGACTTCTTCTAACACCGCATGCACTCTGCACCAAAACCGAGTCAACTCCGGACACTCCCACAGGATATGGAGGAAACTCCCCAGGAGTCCACAGCCTCGCTTACACAAACCATCCACCGAATACCCCATACGCATCAGAGCAGGCCCCGTGACATACACTCTATGGAGTATTTTAAGCTGGACGAACCGCAACCGGGCCAGGATAGCCACCTCTTTCGGGGAGGCCACCGCCGACACCCAATCCTCGTCGTCCAGTTCTAAACCGTCAGCAATCCATGTCTCCCGCAATGAAGCCAGCAAACCCATCCGATCATTAATAAGCTTCGTATAAATCAGCGAAATGGTGCTATTCGGCACATAGCCGTCCAGTATCCTGTCCTCCAACGGGGAATGCTCCGGAATAGCCGCCACGTCCGAAAACACGGAACACAAGGCATGATGGACCTGAGCATACCGATAGTATTCCCTATCATTCAACTGGTATTCAGTTTTCAGCATTTCGAACGTCTTAAATTTCCCTTTCGTCCAGAGATCCCCTACCGTGCTGATACCAATCGTATCCCACTTATGAAAGCCTTTTGTAGTATACAGATAACCCAAACGCTGGGACGCATACAATGGCGTAGCCCGAGTCAAACGATCCCTCCACCCCATCGCCGCATTTGCTGCATGCCACACCTGTACCGCGACCCGCGTCGGGCCCGTCAACCGCGCATCAAGGGACCCCGAGTATAGCGCTCGATTATAGTCTCCGCCCGGCAATAGCAATTTGTCCATCTCAAAGGCCGGGTTCAAAGCAGGGCCATACATCCCGTGACTGACGGCAGCCAACTGGGAGGCCCAGTAGTATTGCTTAATGTCAGGGAGGGCGACCCCCCCATCATACCACGGTAGAGTTAGTTTGGCAAGAGCAATCCGCGGCCGCCCATCCCAAAACAATCGACGCTGGAGACACTCCACCTCCCGAAAATAACGGGCCGGCACTATGTCCATGGTGTTCTGCAGGGCGTACAAAAAGCATGGCAGCGACATCATTTTGAACAATGCTGCCCGGCCAAGTGGCGAGAGCGGCAACCGCCGCCAACCCGCCACATCCGCCCTTAGGCGCTGAAGGGGGGGGAGGAGATTCCGTTCGTAGCGGGCCACCGGGTCCAGTGTTATAAAAATTCCCAAATACGTAAATCCCGACGGTGCAATCTGGATAGGGCACCCCCGCGGAAGGGGGGGGGCCTCCCCGGAAAGAACGTATACACAGGACTTAGCCCAGTTGATGACCAATCCGGAATTGCGACCAAAGGAGCTCAAAACATCCACCAACACAATGAGCGATTTGCGCGGTGATGCAAGATACAAAAGGATATCGTCCGCGTATAGGGAGACCCGATCCTCGTATTCCGGCGTCCATCTAAGGCCACGCATCGAGGGTTCCCACCGCAACCACTCCGCAAGTGGCTCCAGACAAAGCGCAAAAAGAAGAGGCGACAGTGGACATCCCTGTCGGGTGCCCCTACCCAAAGCAAAGGGAGCCGAGACACGTCCGTTGACCACCACCTGTGCCAGTGGATTGTCATAAAGCAATTTCACCCAACCGATAAAACCCTGGCCAAAACCAAACTTCGCCAATGCTGCCCAGATGTACGGCCATTCCAAGGTATCAAACGCCATGGTAGCGTCCAAGGACGCCAAAATGGCCGGCTCACGAATGAATGGAGCGCGAGCAAGGACGCCATAAAATCGCCGCAGGTTCAAAGCGGGGTATAAAGCCGGATTGATCCTGATGAATCAGGTCGCCCACAACCCGGATCAGACGATTGGCCAGTACCTTGGCGAGGATTTTGGGTTCCGCGTTTAACAAGGAGATGGGCCTGTAAGAAGTACACCGATCCCGCGGCTTCCCCTCCTTATGGATAACCACAATAGTAGCAAGACGTTGGTCAGGGGGGAGGGAGCCCTCCGCCTTAGCCTCAAGGAACATGTCTCGGAGATAAGGCGCAATCACATCTGGGTGCAACTTGTATAATTCGATGGGAAGTCCGTTAGGACCCATGGCCTTACCCAAGGCAATAGAGCGAATGGCCAAAGCAATCTCATCTGGCGACAGGGCCGCATCCATCAATACTTTATCCTCATCAGATAGGGAAGGCAGAGTAATGTCTCAAAGCAGCAGTCGAGAGTCTTCCTCCGAGCGCTCTGAGACCAGAGAGTAGACCCCGTGAAAATACTCCGCGAAGCAATCAACTATATCACCGGGGTCCGTCACACACACACCGTCCACCCTCTCAACCTCCGGTACCACTCGACTCGCTCTCTCCTTCTTATCCAACCAAGCAATCAACTTCCCGGCCTTATCACCCATATCATACAAACGCCCCTGTTGCTCCCTGGTCATACTCCTAGCAGATTCAGTAACCAGCGCCTTATAGTCGGCCTGCTTAAGCTCCAACACATGCAATCTATCATCCGTAACACCTTGCTCCAAATCACTCTCCAACTCAGTGATCTCATCTTCTAGCCGAACAACCTCCTGCGCAGCGCATTTTTTGGTGTAGGAAATGAGAGATAGGGCCTGGCCCCGGAGCACCGTCTTAAAGGCCTCCCAAAGGGAGATGGCGGAAGACACCGACCCCACGTTGTCATTAAAGTAGTGTTCCAGAGACTTAACCAGGTCTGCACGAATCATGGGGTTTCGTAGGTACCAGGGGTTGATCGGCGCCACCCTCCCCTCCGCCCCCAGGGCGATATCTAGGTGTAACAAGAGGGGGGAGTGATCTGATATACCGCGTGCCAAATGTCGCACCTCCCCGATCATCCCAGCTTGGGCCGCAGGCACTAGCATATAGTCAAGCCTCGAAAGACTACCATGGGCCCCAGAATGGAAGGTATACTGCGCCTGTCCAGGGTGTTTCAACCACCAGCAATCTATCAGTCCCAGGGTATCCAGAAAGCCCCCCAGCCAGTTCTGGGCCCGAGGGAGGTCCCTAGGGGGGTATCGATCCTCAACTCCGGAAACCACAGCGTTAAAGTCCCCCCCCCAGGACCAACACCCCCCCCGGAAGCCCAAGCAGCAGGCGTCCCAAATCGGCATAGGTGGCCGTCTGCAGGCCCGGCGGCACATAGACCGTGACCAGCGTTATCAACCTACCCTCCCACCTCCCCACCAGCACAGTGTAGCGCCCTCTGTCGTCGTGGAGCACCTCATCCACCACCAACGGGAGAGAGGTCCTGACTAAAATGCCCACTCCCCTCGAGCCAGAGGTGAAACCAGAATGGGCCAGAAGGCGATACCCTCGTCTGTTCATGGCATGGAAAGAGTTCCCTATGAGGTGCGTTTCCTGCAGGAACACAATGTCAGGCGAAATACGTTTCAAGAACTGCAGGACTACCCCCCGCTTTATCCTGTCCCCCAGCCCATTCACATTCCAGGAAAGAAGTTTCAGCCCCCTACCCCCCATCCCTCCCAACACAAAACATCCCTCTCCCGGGGAGCACAATCATAGTAGCACAACATGAAATATTACCCCGCCTTGTGAAACAAACAAACAACCCCCAACCCCACCCCATCAACCCCAACAAAACTCCCCCCTCCCTGCACCCCTGCGTGAGCCCGAACAGCCCCCCCAACCTGCAATGTGCCTGTCACCCCAATATAAAATTCACTACAGAAAGGACAAAAAAAGAACCCCCAGGAGGAGGAAAGGGCCCCAGCAAGCCCCACACAACCTCCAAACACCACGGGGCAAAGTGTCACAAACTGGAGTCCAATGCAGCCACAGGTGCAAAACGTTACCAGTGCAGTCCAGCGCCAAAATCACTGTTCCATTCCTACTCCGTCAGACCCTCTCCGCTCTCCGTCATCCGACCCTCCGGCTCCCGACTCTTGGGCAGGGCATCCAGCCACTCTCCCACCGCCTCCGGCCGGTCGAAGAAGTGTGAGCGACCATCTAGCTCGACCCGCAGCCTAGCCGGGAATAGCATCGCATACTTGAAATCCATGTCTCTCAAGCGCCGTTTGATGGCCGAGAAACCCATCCGTTGCTTTTGAACCGCTTGCGTAAAGTCTGGGTAAAAGCTAACATTAGAGTTCTAAAATCGTAATGGCCCAGCCACCCTCGACGCCTGCAGGATAGCGTCTCTATCCCGAAAATTAAAAAGTCGGGCAATGATCGGCCGCGGGGGGGGGCCCCCACCTTAGGCGCACCCCCTGGAACCCTGTGGGCCCGTTCAACAGCGAAGAACTTGCTCAGCCCTTTGGGTGCTAGATGAGTCACCACTAGATCCTCCACAAAGAGATCCACAGCAGACTCCTCCGATCGTTCGGGCACGCCGATAATGCGGACGTTGTTCCGCCTGGCCCTGCCTTCAGAGTCCTCGAGGCGACGCTCAGTCAGGTCACTAGTGAGCTGTAGCCTCCGCACCGTCGTCTGCAAAGCGGCCACATCTACCGTTAGGCTCGACGACGCTTGGGCCAACGAGTCGACCCGGTCATTGGTTTTCGACAGGTCCGCTCTGACCAAGGTGACATCAATCAGCACCGAGTCCAATTTGTTGGCCAGAGTATCCAGTTGTTGGTTCACAGTCACCTTCATCTCCTCAATGGCCCCCATGACATCCAGCAGAGTCAATTCGGGTGATGCGCCCGAGGCCTCCTTGGGCGGCTCAGGCGATTTACGTGATCCACTAGGGGATCCCTTTGGCTGCGCATAGCGGTCCATATTGTTGGCCTGGGAATAGGCTCCCCTCCGGGTAGATTTGGGTTTCAGTTTGTCACCATCCACTCTTGTCGTCATCGTCAGCGATCAGTAAGGCCAGCACCCTCCAGCACCCGGAGCAAGGCTAGGAGATCCGGGCCGCTAGCTGAAGTAGGCCCGTTTACAGGTCAAGACAAGGCTTTGCACTCCGTACTCGGCGCAGCTCTCCCAATGTCTCCTCATCAGTGTCAGTAGACCAACTCGAAACCGAAAGTGAAAGTGCGGGGTCCGGGGCAGGCCCAGCCTGGCATGCCGCTGTTGTTCACTTCGCAGCCGGGCACCTCACCAACCCGAGTCCGGGACCAAGGCCGGAGAAGGCCGCAAACTTCAGATCGCCAAAAAACCGGTTCCCGGAGTCCAATTTCGATTCGGAAAATGAGTGGCACCTTAGCGCAAGATCATAAACAAAAGTCCGTCGAGAAAATTAGGATTATGACAGGATAGACGTGGGAGGTTGCGGAGGCCCTCGGGAGCCACAAGCCTACGCTGCCATCTTTGTTGCGCGCTAGGCTCCTCCCCCCTGTTTTTTTTTTGAATACTCAAATGTTGTCGTTATTAGACGTTGCAGACCCACTTTCCTATTACTTAAAAGTACAACATCGTCCGCATATAGTAAGTTTGATATATGCTTATCAGCAAGTTTAGGTGCATGGGCATTTATATCATTCAGAGCTTCAGTTAAATCTACTAAGAACAAGTTAAAAAGTAGTGGCGCCAATACGCATCCTTGCTTAAAACCTCCTGTTGTTGGTATTTCTTTTGTGAGTGTTCGGCCATCCCCCATCCGCACTCTGACCCAGGTAGAAGTATATAAAAGGCGAATCAGCTTTAGAAGTAGGGGAGGAATCCCTTGCTTTTGTAGCTTATCCCACAATCGATATCTATCCACACAATCGAAAGCTGATTTAAAATCGACAAAGCATAAGTACAAAGGTTGTTTAGTTGTAATTGCTTTGTCCATTAGTACGGATATGGCCAGAATATTAGTGGCTGTTCCTAAGCCTTTAATAAATCCTGTTTGATTTGGCGGGAGAATACATTTGTCCTTTACCCAGTCAGTTAAGCTTGATAATATTATGGCTGCAAACAATTTAGCGTCCGTGTCTTGTAATGTTATAAGACGGTAGTTCTCAGGCAGGGCCAGTTTCCTTTTTTGTAGATGGGAGAAATTAATGACCCTCTCCAGGATTCTGGTGTTACACCGGTCCTAAGGACTTCCTTAAAGACCTTGGTTAAATATTCGGCCCATAGTGCTGGTTCCTCCTTATACAGGGCAAACGGGATACCATTCGGGCCTGGTGCCCCGTCTTTTTGCTTTTTTATTAACTTAGACACTTGTTCTTGTGTTATTTCAATTTCATTTTCCAAATCTGGAATAAGGAATTCCTTCCACTTATGGTTATTTGCGCTATAGTTTAGTTTCCAGTCAGTATTTAGATGTTTTACTAAACAATTAACCCAGTCGGTCTCAGGTAGCACGGATACCACAACCATTTTATCCGGTCTTACTAGACTATTTATCATTTTCCAAAAATCCCTTAGGTTTCCCTGATTACTAGCATAAAATATTTTTGTCCTAAGATCATGATTAGCTTTTGTTTTTTCGTTCCAAATTAATTTCCTAAGATTTTGATTTAATGTTTTTATACTAGTCATTGTTTCTTTATTATTTGGAAACTTAATTAGCTGTTTCCTGAGATTATTTCGAGTGCGTTTCATTTTCCGTACTGTATAAGTTAGGTTGATTTTTATTTGTCTTTTTTCCAATCGCATTTTATGCTTATAGGTGGTTTCAATACAAGGGCCGTATGGTTTAACTAGTTTGCATGTAAAGTTTACCCATTGGTCGATTGCGGACATGGAGATTCTTACTTTAAAGCACTCATGGACCAGATTTTGTACTAGATCATTAGTGCGTGCTTTATTACTTGGTTTCCAGATTAGCTTTCTGTAATTGATAGTTCCAATCTGACCTTGCATTGACTGGTACATTTGATGTTTCTTACTTAAAAGAGTCGTAGTAATTATTTGTTGACTATGGTCACTATCTGGCAGCTTCCTTAAGTAGTACGAGGTACAGTTTATAAAAATATTTAATGATACCATCGTATAATCAATTCGCGACTCAGAATTATATGAATGAAAAAACCATGCTGGCGGTGAGTCTGACGGGAATCTCCCATTTAGTATTCGCAGTCCCATCGCTTCCATGTCCTTCACAAAATGTATGCCTATTTTATTTTTCTTGGGCTTGGTTGTTATATCTATTGATTGCTCTGGAACAAGCCATTGTTAATCTTGTGACTGTGTAATATCATCTCTTATGAAAGATTCTAACAAATTTAAATTAAAATCTCCAGTAAATATAAAGTCTACAGTAGGATCATCCATCATTAACTCCATTAGCTGATTGGTCAGAGTAGCACACATAGTGTTCCTTGTACTTGATGTAGGGGGAATATATATATTTACCAACATTAAAGTACTTTCATGGTCATTCATTTCAAAACTTAACTTTACCGTTTGTAAATTACAATTATTTGTGCTCACCTGCTTGTGCCCAGCTTTCAAGTCTATTGAGATAAATATTGCTAAACCACCACAGGGACGACCATGCTTGTTTTGTTCAGTTGCAGGCTCAAAGTATTCTTTATATCCATGAATGATAAAAGGGTCTGATGCCCATGTCTCCTGCAGTATTATGATCTGGTAGGAGTTAAATATTGTAGGTTGATTGATATTATCTAACTTTTTTCTTAGGCCAGTTATATTCCATGAACAGATTGTTATTCCTTCGCTAGCTTTCCCCAGTTTGTTTAACATATTTTGTTCATTAGTTTGTCAATGTTTATCATTCCCATGCAGGGCCATTGTTATCCATTTTTCGTTAATACCTCTACTCTTCGTTATTTTTTTATCAACCGATGGTTTTTCAACATCTGTATGTGATTGTCCTAACGGGTTTTTTAGTATGGAGAAAACTGGAGCATACTTTTTTCCTTTTTCACTTGTTATCAGATTTTCAACTTTTATCAATGGAGTGGGATACACCTTTGGTACAGCCTTATTAATTATTATACCCCAACTACGAAAAATTTCGTGTCCATTCATAATTAGGTCCACTATTGAAGGAAGCATGACTGTTATTATAGTTAATGGCTGTGGGCCTTCTGAATTGTGTAAGAAACCAACGCATTCAATATCTTTAGATGCCACATTAGCTAATGATGGTATAGATTTAAAGAGGCAGAGTAGATTACCTCTATTCAGCATATCTTGCTCACTCGTTTATTCTCGCCAGATCTTACTATAACTAGATGGTCCCATTCCTTTGTTTGTCTATTTTCCTCAATTTGATCTCTCATTTCTGTTTGTTTCACAGGTTCTTGGATTACTACGTTATTTGCTTGTATCGAGTTTGATACATTATGATGGCCAGATAATTGTATTGAATTCAAATTTGGGTTCAAAACTGTTTTGTAGGTCCATTGAGATGAACTTTGAATTAAATTACTACTATTTGTTTGTTCTTTATCTGTCGTAATTACAGGGGCTATAGAATTACTGGAAATCTGCAAGCTCTTTATTTGTTCAACCTTTTTCGATGATACTCTATTGAGCTCTTCCCTGTCAATTTTTTCCACAGGGCAGTTAACCTGCTGGTTATGGGCAGTCTTTCCTATTGACATTTCCTCTTTTGGTGGTTCATCGTGGAAATGTTCCACCGTGTCAATTATTTCATCTGTTTCCGTAATTATTTTCAGCGCCTTTTGAGATGTTGATTGTTTAGTTGATTTCGCAAAAGTATCAAAATATTGAGTGCTCGTATTTTTAACTGGTGTAAGCTGTTCTTTACCTATATTATTTGTTTGTTTAACTAATGTTTCCTCCCCATGATGTTTTTCTTTATGTGACAAATTATATGGAGTTTCCTCTTGAGAATATATCACTAGTTTCTCCTCCGTCTTAATTTTATTTCTTGCTTTACGTATTTTTTTCCTATGTCTTTTTGACATTGTAAATGATCCTAAGTCCGTTTCTTTGTCCTCTAGACCTTTGATTAATTTCTCTGCGAAATGGTCAGATGGTTCACCTCCTAATTTAATTGTTTCCTGTTGTGTGTGTTCACGGTTATTGGAGAGGACGATCATTCCTTAACATTTAAATTAGTTTTGGTTACAGTTAGATCCTCAATTGTTATAACCTCATTTTTTTCTGTTGGACACACACCCTCTTTATTTCTTATTTTTTTACCTTGTTGAGTTTGAAGACTTCCCTTGACGTCTTCCATTATAGAGTTGATAACGTCTGGTATTGTTGTTAGTTTATTAATTAGTGGTGCACAAGGACATTCCAAGTAAGTTGTTGATGTATCATTTTGAACTCTGGTTATTAAACTATTCAATTCAGCTAGTTTAAGATCTATTTCGGCCACCGCATGTGCCATTGTTCCCAAGATTTCAATTTGGGTATCTATTTTATTCGACTGAAATGTGAGTGCTTCAAGAGTTAATGAGGAATTTTGGTAGAAAATATCCCAGATGGACCCTAGATCATAAATTTCAATCGTTTTCATTTTTTCGTCCCATTGAGATTCGTATTTCGTGTCAGAGGAATTTTTTCGATGGGAGTGTGTGTTTCCTAATTTATTAGGGAGTTCCTTTACACCACCTGTATTAATATATTTCCTCCTTCTTTTTTCACTAGACTCATTTTCCCAACTTCTGATTATGTTATCACTATCAGGTTGTACAATTTCCGATTTGTTTCCTGTCGTAACACCTGTAACTTGCAAGGTTACTTTCACTCGTTCCATTTTCCCACTCATCAGTTCTCAATTTTTTTTTGTTGATTGACTGATTGACTAGATAATGAGATCGGTGATTTTATTTCCTGTTCGTTTTGTATATTTTGTTCTGTACATCTTATTTCTAATTTTGTAACTTCATCATTTCCTACTGCCATGGTTGCCTCTGAAGAGGAAGAAATGCTATCTTTAGTGCTAGTTTCCTGAAGGATTTCAACTAGGTTATTTTTATTTTTATTTTTATTTACCGCCTGGTTGCTAGATGGCCAGTCCCTGTTTTGGTCCTTGTTTTTTCTTATTTCGACATTAACCTCAATAGGTAAATTCCTTGAAGTTATTTTTTTCGCGATTAATCCATTTAATGACCTCTCGATACTTGGTGTCTCACCAATATCCTTTTCATTTTCGTTTTGATCCATTTGACAATATGATGTCATACTTAGTAATTCTAGGTCGGTAATTTGGTCAATCATTGGGTCCGTTGGTTGCACTATCTTATTACCCTCTACGTTCCCGTTGTGTGTTTTCTCATCAAGATCTTGTTTTTGCCCAGTTTGTTGGATGTTATAGTCCAAGGTGCTAATTGGCTTAATAGGAGCTTGTAGATTTCTTATTTCGAATTCAGATTCAGTTTGAATTGACATCAGGCCCCCAATCGGATCTTTCATAAAGTCAAATTTTTGCGGAACGTTTAATGGTTTGCTAAACATCCGTGCAATTGGTGAAATTAACGTCTGATTCACATCTTTTGGTTGTGCTTTAACATTTTTTAGTATTCTCAGTATTTGTCCTTTCCGCGTCCATTTAGTAGTGAGGTTCGATGACCTTTCCCTTCCTGAACGCATAGTATTTAATGTTAGTTAATATGTTAATATGTAAGATCGAATTCTCTGTGTGATTCCAGTCCCTCTGTATGCCAGCAGTTCTACTAACTTGTAGGTTGTAGTTAAATTCTGCTTGACTTTCACCTGGAATTATTACCTCCGCTATTGTCACTGTTTTTCTGCTATGGGTTAAAAAACAATGCTTAGTGCTAAGTCCAAACAGGCCTGGGTTTCTAGATCTTTACTGTATGCCCAGGCGTTCCCCCCTGCAAATGCTACAGGCCCGCTCCTAGCCTGTGGGGGGTCAGAAATGACCTCGTTGGTGAGGAACGATAACAATCGCATTTCGTGAGTGTGCCTCTAATGATGGAATTTCCTGGAGGCAGGACGGTAAAGGAAGTGCTTGCACCCCCCAAAAAAAAAATACAAGGAACCGGCTATGAGGAGAGAAGCTGTGAGGACGGGGGACGCACTTCAACCCTTCACCCCTCACTCCTCACCTCTCGTGCCTCCTACGACAGCTTCCGCTCACCAGAAGCCTCCTTTAATGGTCCTTTAGTTGTCCATCGGCCTCCAGAGGAACATTGTAAACGTCAGGCGTTTCCGCCAGCACCACCAGCACTACCACTCCTCCGGGGGCTCTCTCCGGGAGCTCTCTCAGGCTCTGCCCGATTCTTGCCAGTTCTTCCCCAGCGGGGCTTGGGTCAAACTCGGTCAACTGACTGTACAACGCGTATTTTGAAAATACACACACACCTGTCTCCATACGATTCAATGGCCAAGGCGTACGCCTGTCTCGGACCATGCCTGCCCGACGCGTAGGCATGATAGTCACCCGCGTCGGACCTCATTGCAGTCAATGGCAAAGCGTACGCATGCCTCGGTCATGAAGCGTGCAATGCGTACGCATTGTCACCCGCGTCGGACCTCATTGCAGTCAATGGCAAAGCGTACGCATGGCTCGGTCATGAACTGTGCAATGCGTATGCATTGTCACCCACGTCGGACCTCATTGCAGTCAATGGCAAAGCATACGCATGGCTCGGTCATGAACCGTGCAATGTGTATGCATTAACACCTGCGTCAGACCTCATTGCAGTCAATGGCAAAGCGTACGCACGGCTCGGTCATGAACCCTGCAATGCGTATGCATTGTCACCCGCGTCGGACCTCATTGGTGTGACTATTCGACGGTTTCAACACACAATTACTTGCCAGGGACACCTGTGCACATCTACCACACTACAGCATTGGCCACACAGTGTCCCATTTCATGTAAGGCTGCATTCCCTGGGTGTTTGGGGGGGAACATTTGGTTTGTTGGGTGGCACTTTTGTGCAGCCATTCCCAGGCTGTGCACACGTGTGCATGGGGGCAGAATCCTTTGTGTGTCGTGCACATTACCACTGTGATGTGCAAATGTACAGTAATGGGCATGAGTCACGGACACAGTTTCATGTTGGATATGTTTGGGCCATGTCACATACACCCTGAGTCTTGGGGGTGATGGCATGTATGTCACAGTGAGACCTGTAGCCACAATACTGATGTGCACCCACAGTCTGTGTGCATGTTATGTCTCAGATGTGTCTGATCAAATGTGCCCAATGGGTGACAATCTCCACATCCATGTGGTATATGCATCAACCTTGATTGTGTGTGTGTGTCTAAGAGACGTACATGTAGGGCCTGCAGGGACAACAGTGGCCACTACCTGTGGGACTCACGCTTGCCTTGTGGTGTGTACGTGATATGCTATATCCATGCCAGTGTCGATGTGGCAATACAGGAACCCTGGGTTTCTGCATGGCAAAGATCTGTGATGCCTGGGAGACATCAGGCCTCACTTGTCACTATGGTGTGTGTTTGTACCATCACAGCAGTACATAGGTTGGGTGACACAGCCAGATGTTTGGGCATTGCACTACATGGGACTCATGTGGACATGTGGAATTGAGATGTGAGGTGTTGGTCATGTAGGTAACATATGTGTCCATGCACAACAGCACACACCTCAGTACATTGTGTAATGTCATGATCTATCATATGATATTGAGCCTGGTCATGGCCACATGGGTGTATGAACCGACAATCGTCCTTTGTTCATCTCTGTTCTGCAGTCCACCAGCTGTCCATCAACCGTTCCCAGACTTTGCAACCATGCAGGAATGCGACTGCATCCGACGGAACCGCTTCACCAGGCCACTGATTGAGGAGTTGGCGGAGCAGTTGGCGCCACATCTGCTACCTGGTCGGACATACCCTATAGCACTGACCCCAGAGGTGAAGGTGATGGCAGCCCTGCACTTCTTTGCTACTGGTACCTTCCAGTACACTGTGGTTACTGCTGGTGGGATGTCGCAAACTATATTTAGTCGGGTGCTACGCAATGTCTCTGAGGGGATGTTGCTAGATTTCCTAGACCTGTATATCAAGTTCCCGAGCCCAGCTGAACTCCCGGAATTAAAGGATGCCTTTTATACACTGGGGAGGATGCCGAACGTCATCGGATCTATTGATGGTACACATGTGGCCCTAATACCACCACAGGCACATGAGCAGGCATACCGGAACAGGAAACATTTCCACTCAATCAAAGCTCTGGTGGTATGTCTTGCTGACATGTCTATCACACATGTGTGTGCACGGTTCCCTGGTTCGGCGCAGATGCCTACATAATGAGGAGCAGTCGCATTGCAACGCTGATGTCACAGATGCCAGCTCAGCATGCCTGGCTTGTCGGTGTGTACTGACTGTTTATCAATGTGTGTGTTTGTCAATGTTGTATTCCACACTCCTACAAAACTCAGCTACTTGTTCATTTTTGTGTGTGTAGATGACTCTGGATACCCCAACATGCCGTGGTTGCTGACACCCCTCAGGAACCCTGTGACACCAGCCGAGATGTGCTACAATGAGGCACATGGTCGGAGCAGGAGGGTGATTGAAGGGACATTCGGCCTCCTGAAAATCTGCTTTCGTTGCCTGGACAAGAACGGAGGGGCCCTCCCATATGAGCCTGCAAAGGTGTGCAACATAATACTGGTCTGCTGCATGCTACACAACATGGCGGTGCGTAAGAAGGTGCCTCTCATCCAGGATGACGATGACAATGACCAACCTCCGGCACCTGTAGAGGATCCCGGCCTGGGCCAAGATGCTAGTGATGATGCGGATGAGGGTGACGTCCGCTCACAGCTCATCAACAACTTCTTCACCTGAATCTGAGTTTCCAGGGTTGTTATGTCAATGTATGGAGTATGCCTGGAATGTTTTCTGCCTGCTCTGTTGCTGTCTGAGCGTGTCTGTGTGCCACTTGACTGGATGCGTGCATTGATGTGTCCATTCAGGTGGTGTGTACTCCACAATAGGGTAGTACTGCTAACTTGTTTTTGTGTAGGTTTATTGTGACATGTTTGGTGCATGTGTATTGCATTTCTCTCCTGTATTGCTGTGCTTTTGACTGTGTCTTGTGTCTGTCCTTCACAGGGTAATTTGCCTGTTGTTTGTTCAACACTGACCCCCAACACCCAGAATCCGACACCAGTGTGGGAGTAGTCAATTGACATCAAGTGATGTGCCACACACCCCTGGACTACAATTCTCAGGCACTCTGTGACCATGTGTCCACCGTAACGTACAATTGCCTTGCAACTATTGTGGAATAAACATGTTGCTGATGTGTAATGAACCTGTGCTATGCTTTATTAGGTGCGTTGTCTGTCTTCCCACATCTGACTGACATTTGCTTACCTCACCTCTGGACTTGTTACCACTGACTGTGGATAGGTGTTGTGGTTGTGCATACCTATGTGCTTCAGGTCAACATCATTGTGTGTGATGAGTAACATGGCCATGGTGAGTATGTGTTGTGTTGCCATAGTGGTGTGTCTCCCTCACATGTGTCACGTCACCATGACTCACCTGACGTTGGTCACATTGCTGCAGTATTTGGCATGCACTGTGTTCTGTAGCAGATCGACATCTCCATAACACATGACAATTTGGAATCACAACAGAGGCAAGTATGGTGCACTTGTGAGTTTATTTTTGAACATGTGTGTGGAATGTGCACAGGATGGTGGGTGCTGTACATTGTTTTTGGAATCCAAAGTTCACATTAGAGTTGGAAGTGCTGGTAGATGAAATGTCCAGAGTTAAGTCCACAGTCCTCTGCTACATTGGCCCAACATGAACCCTCCATGTCATGTGGGCAAGTTGTGTGCGATTGGACAAGGTGAACGGGTTGCGCACAAAGAACATTGTCCAGAACAGGTTTAGAGGCCCTGGGGGATGTGCTGGGACATCTGCCTCTCACATGTCCTTCTTCGGACAACCCCTCTTCTTCCTGGGGGGTGGAATCCTCAGGTGCAGGCCTCTGCGGTGCAGGGGACTCTCCGCCAGAGTCCTCCTCCCTCCCTGTGGCGCTGGCAGGTGGTGTTGCAACAGATGTTGTGGCCACACAGGGAGGTGTGGACAGGTTTGTGTTGATCTGGCGGAGGCATTGGAGTATGTCACAATGCACCGCAGTAAGGGCATCCCACTTGGCCTCCATGCGGGCATAGTGGGCAGCCTGCTCCTGTTGCATGTCCTTAAGGATCACCACTACCTGGCCAAATCCTCCGGTGCTATCCTGGTACGCATCTATGATGAGTGCCAGTTGGGGTTCATCATGCAGTCCAGACCCCTCTGCAAGGCGCACCCTCTGCCTCCCACCCCTCCCAGCAGCCCTATTCACACGGGCAGGACCAGCGGCGGGTGCACAGTTGACTCTGGGACCCCTTGGGTGGTGTTGCTGGTGGTGTTTGCTGTAGCTTCCGGGGGGTCCTGTGTCCCTGTGCTGTGGGTGTTCAGTGGCCTTGGTCTGTCCGTGTTGGCGGGGGTGCCCTGTCGGTGTCCAGATGATGGAGGCATGGGTACAGGGGGTGCAGATGTTGATGCTGCTGGTGCTGCATGATGACTCAAACCGGAGGGACCAGGTTGGTCATCGTCATCTGAAGAGGACATAGACAGAGTCAAACCAGAGAGCTCAGTGTCCACCAGAGTCTGGGCCTGGGAATCCTCTTCATTTGCTGCTGGGTCCCCAGGACCACCTGTGTTTGGAAGAGAAACACAATGTGAGTTATGATTCTACAGGCATCAATGGTTCACAAACATGACATTTTCTATTATACGAACAGATGCCTGCCTGTACACTGCTTATTTCCAGGTTGTCACGGACAGAGTTTGAGATTGTTGTTGCCCATTTCCCAGCAGGGCCTTGTGCTCCCCACAAAGGAGCCCAGTGTCAGACATCTTGTCTGTCCCTTCCCACTCCCTGTGAGGCGAGTATGGTTCAGTTTGATCTTGCTGGGCCATGTGGGTGGGTGTAGATTGTATGTGACTGCAACTCCCATCATGCTCTTGGCTACACCCCCTTCCCAGCATGCCCATACTTCCTCCCTCTTGACTCTGCTTTCCTGTGAGGGGGTGGGACAGCAATGGCAAGATGACTGACTGTGAAGTCCTGGTGTTTGTTGTTGCCCAGTTCCCAGCAGGGCCTTGTGCTTCCCACAACAGAGCCCAGTGTCAGAAATCGTGTCAGTCCATTCCCACTCCCTGTGAGGCGAGCATGGTTCAGTGTATGCTTGCTGGGCCATGTGGGTGGGTGTAGATTGTCTGTGACTGCGACTCCCATCATGCTCTTGGCTACACCCCCCTTCCCAGCATGCCCATACTTCCTCCCTCTTGACTCTGCTTTCCTGTGAGTGGGTGTGACAGCAATGGCAAGATGGCTGACTGTGAAGTCCTGGTGTTTGTTGTTGTCCAGTTCCCAGCAGGGGCTTGTGCTCCCCACAACAGAGCCCAGTGTCAGACATCTTGTCAGTCCCTTCCCACTCCCTGTGAGGCGAGCATGGTTCAATGTATGCTTGCTGGGCCATGTGGGTGGGTGTAGATTGTCTGTGACTGTGACTCCCATCATGCTCTTGGCTACACCCCCTTCCCAGCATGCCCATACTTCCTCCCTCTTGACTCTGCTTCCCTGTGAGGGGGTGTGACAGCAATGGCAAGATAATTGACTGTGAAATCCTGGTGTTTGTTTGGCTACAAGTCCAAAGAGAGCCCCTGTGCTTCACACAGCTGCACCCAGTACGGGGTGTCATTTGATGATGTTTCACAGAGGTGTGAGTCAATGCATTCTACCCGGTGAGTTGTGTGGAGTTTGTGTTGAGGGGGGTGTGTGTCTCCAAATGCTGGTAAGTATGGTGAGAGCTGTCAGTTGTCCTTCCCACCCGGCCAAACATCCCACCATGAAACGTGCTTCCATTGTAGGGCGTGCAAGTTGTCTTTCAGGATGTCAGTCAGTGGTGTCCTGCTTCTGATTTGCGCACATGCCCTAGCAGGGCCTTGTGCTCCCCACAGCAGGACCCAGTGTCAGCCATCTTGTCAGTCATTTTCAACTCCCTGTGATGTGGGCATATTTCAGGGAGGTCTTGATAGGCCAATTTTGAGGGGGAGCATTATTTGTGACTACAAAGCCCATCATGCTTTTGGATACACTCACTTCACCTGCATCCCCACAATTCCTTCCTGTCAGTCAGCTGCACTGTGAGGTAGTGTGTTTGTGGTGGCAAACTGTCTGGCAGTGTCTATTTAGCATTGTGCCACTGCCTTGCTCTATTTGTGTGTAGGTTAGTTCCAAGTCACTATGAGATGGCAGGTATTGTGTTTGTCTGACTGGCATACACATCTTGGGTTGATTATCTACTGGTTAGTGTAGCTTTGCTTGCGGTGCATGGTTTCACTGTCCCCTTGCCACACAATATTGGGTATGTTGTTTGTGTACTCACCAGGCTCTGGTATGTCTGTAAGCCCATGGACGCTCTCTGGTGGTAGGATGTCCCGCACCTTCTCCTCCCAGGTCCTGAAGTAGACTGGTTTGGCAGGAGGGCACACCGCCGGTGCACTGACTCAGGGCGTGATCTTTTTCAATGAGTTTCTTGACCCTCCTGCACACGTCATACCACCTGTTCTGGATATCATCCTTTGTGCGCCTTGCTGGTGCTTATGCGTTCACCTTGTCCACAATCCTCGCCCACATCTTTGTTTTCTGTGACATGGGGGTCCTTTGGACCAATGTACCAAACAAATGTGGCTCTACTTTGATGATCTCGTCTACCAGCACTTCTAACTCACTATCTGTGAACTTTGGATTCTTCTTTGGGGGCATGGTGATGGGTGGTGGTGGTGAGGGATGTATGTGTGAGGGTGCAAGTGAGGGTGGGTTGGTGTTGGTTTTGCTGGCTGTATGTGTGTGTGATGTTGGATGAGGTGCTGATGGTGTATGAGTTGTGTGATGGGTGAGCTGTGAGTGTGTCTGTGGTTGCTGTGTAATGGTGTTTGCTGCTGGCTGTGTCTCCTGTTTGCAAGGGATGATGGTAGTGATTGTAGTCCTTTATATATTTGGAGTTGTGGGTGTGTCTTTGTCCCAGGTTTTTTTTATTTGGTATTTATTGGCTTTGTCATTGCTTGTTTGGTCCATTTTTTTGTCTTTTTTCCTTTGGATTTTGTAGGCATGAAGGAGACGTTCATCTGACGGATACGGTCATTGATGTTGTCTCGTGCGGGCTTCTCTGCCTCGTTCACGCTGCCTATCTTCTGTGTTTCATACGCGTCGGTCGCGAAGGTCTCTATTGCTTGTGGGCCCGGTTTTCTATGCATGTCGGTCATGCAGCTTGGTCTCCGTGCGAGTCGGTCTGAGTTTCCACGCATTGCATTGTACTGCGCGGATTAGACATCGCGGGTACGGGTCGGTCGGGTTCATTCTGGGTTCGTGTCGGTTGGTGAAATTCGCGTCGGTTTTACGGCCGGATCACTATTTTCCCTATGGCTTGGTCGTACGGCTTGTATTCCGTACATGTCGGTTGTAATTCACACGCATTGCATCGTACTGCATGGGTCATACGGCGCTGGTCCGTGTTGGTCGGTATCCGGTCCGGGTCCGTGTCGGTCGGTACGTTTGGGGGCCGGAATCGGAATCGGCCACTATATAACACTCGACTAGTCTTCAAAACTACGTCAAACACATCAAACACTAATCTACCAAAACAACACCAAACTACACAAAAAATGAACATTTAACACCCTAACAAGCCTAAGTACACTACTACTACCTCTCCCTCCCTAAAATTAACTTAAAAGTAAATTAAATCCAATTTACGTTAAGCGATGAAACAGAGCTCCCAACCGTGAGGTTCCGTCTTCCAAAATTAACTAAAAACAAAACAGATATCAGAAAAGTGAGCAAATGAGCAAATGCAAAAGAAAAAAAGACTACCTCCCCATAGACAAGAATAAAGGAATAATAAAAAATCTCAAAAATGTGATATATATTGTTATATTTTGGAAAAACTATATAAAATATGCAAAAAATGTCAATTGTATATTAAATATTACATTAACCCAAAACATAAAATATAATATATAATATATATTAAAATATATTAATATATATACTTTCAACACATAAAATTACAAGAAAAATATTGTGAATATGCAAACAGTATAACAATGTTTAAGTAAAAACATATGATACAAAAACGTATTCTTTAAAAAATTGTAAATTATTTATTATGTTAAATATTTTTTTAAATATTTAACATTTAATATACTTCATAGTAAAAACAAAATATAAAAACTATAACAGTGTAAAATACATATTATATAATTTTATTACAAAAATTGGATAATAAAACTGAATAAAAATAATTTCATTGTGAACAACTAAAATAAATACATTTTTTAAATAAAAATGTTAACAATACACACTGACATATGGCTCCTTTTTGTTTTTAATTTACATATCAAGTCTAAAAGAATGCTATACAATAAACCATAAGAAATTACTATTCCAACTTCAAACTAACTAAACTCAGCGAAAGTGCTGGATGATAAACTATAAAAAAAGAAATACTATTCCAACTCCAAAACCAACTAAACTCAGGGAAAGTGCTGGATAATAAACCATAAAAAAATACTGTTACAACTCCAAACCAACCAAACTCAGGGAAAGTGCTGGATGATAAACTATAAAAAAAATTACTATTCCAACTCCAAAACCAATTAAACTCAGAGAAAGTGCTGGATAATAAAATAAAAGGAATTACAATCCAAACTCCAAAAGAAATAAACTAAGTGAAAGTACTAAATAATGTAAAAATGTCAAACATATAAAAATAAAAAAATCCAAAACTATGAAAAGAACATACTTTTATAAAAATGTAACACAAACGTTACCAAAGAATTGTTTTACATTTTTTTAAATTGTGTCTTCTCTTCTTAAAAAAATCACATCAATGTAAATTTGTAATTCTAAACTTCCCTTGTTTTTTATACAAATTTAAATTTCCAAATTGTTCAAAATTTATTATTAAAAAAATAATATTTTCAAAATTTGCAAAAGAAATATGATAAAAAATAATATGTATGAAAATAAACATATAATATTACTGACATATTTTTATTTAAATAATTATTTAAATAAACAAATATTTGTAATAACTTTTATATTATTTACATAAAAATATTTACAACTCAAAAAAATCTTCATTTCTTTTTTAATTTAACATTTTTAAATTTAATTTAAGAAATGTTATTCAATTTTCATTAATATATATTTTTAAATGTAAAAATGTATTTAAACAACCATTTTTTGAAATTACTCCCCACCCTTGTCCCCTTTAAACCCAACATTCGGCTCCTAAAATTCTACATACAATTAAAAAAATAATTTATGCTTTAAACAAATATTTTAAAATTACTCCCCACCCTTATCCCCTATAAACCCAACATCCTGCTCCTAAAAATAAGTGAAAATACAATTAAAACATACATTTTAACATAAAAAGTATACATATAAAATAAGTTCTGCTAAAATATTAAAAACAGATTTTTCACATCGATATTTTCAAAATCGACATTTCGGAATTACACAATAATCGATATTCTTAGCAAAGAAAAAACTTACCTCAATATTTTACACCATCGATATTTTTGACTCGATATTCATGCAACTTGATATTTCTCCATCGATATTCTGTCTCTTCACCGGGTATTAGCCAACGTTTCCATGTTTTAGGCAAGAGCACAATCACGTTAGCTTAGCACTGATTAACAGTGGTAAGGTGTGATTGTCCTAAGGCCAGCAAAAATGAATTCAGGAAAACAGGTAGTCGGAAGGCAAAACGTTAGGGGGAAACAAACCACACCAAAGATGTTCGGTCTATATATAAGCAAAAAAGAAGAGAACTCTGGGTAGTTCCCAAGTTTAGGTGAAAAGGTATACACATACCAGAGTGGTGATAGCCACTCTGTAGTTATAGTTAGACTGACCAAAGAAATTGATTTAAAAATGTTTTGATAGTTTTTAATTTTGCACCCATTTGACAAATGTGGGAGAAGCTTTGCAGACCTGCTGCCTCCATTTCATGTTAGGCTGACTGAAGGTTTTGTGACCTTTTGTCTAGGGGGTGAAAAGAGAAAAGGGAACGGGCTTCAAATCTAATGCATTTTCCATAGACTTTAGTATTTCACATTGCAAAAAACTTGAGCTGAATCTTTATAAAATGTGTTAGTATTAACTATTAGCGGGCACAAGTGCTTCTGTGAGGTACTGAAGGTATGTAGAGTAAACCAATTTTAAGTTATAAGGTTTTTCAACTTATATAATATCTTGTATCACAATACTGCTAAAAATAGCAAGTAAGCCCAACAAATAAACTGGACTGCACATGCAAAGTTTTAGATTTGCTACATCAAGAACTGAAAGACCGATTCATGGTCACACGGTAATGGAAACCTATAAACAAATATATAGCAAACAGAAAATATCTGAATCTACATGAGCTTTCTTTGCATGCTCTCTGGCGCTCTAAATAAATTTGTCCCAAAAAGCCAAATAAAAGTCATCTTCTCTTTGCACCCCTGCGCAACAAAATGAAAAATTGTCCGAGCAGTGAGCCAAACAAACTATTTTTTTGGAACAAGATAGTTGGCCACTAAGAAAAAAATGCTAATCAAATTTGTATAACAATAACAATGATTGCCTTTCTTTCACTTTGGCCTCAATACATAGCACCGTCCTACTAAAAGTAGCAAGGAAGCCCAAAGAATAAACTAGGCTGCAGATGTAAAATTAAAGATTTACTACATGAACAACTGAAAAACCCATTTATGGCCACATGCTAATGGAAGCCTATAAACAAATACATAGCTAATTGAATGCATCTTAATCTATAATACATTTTATATGCATGATCTCTGGCTCATAAAATAAAACTGTGCATAACAATCAAACAAAAACCATCTTCCTTATGCACTCCTGTGCAACGAAATGGAAAAGTGACCTGAGTGAGCTACAAAAACTATTGCATGAAGGGCATGGTAACTGGCTATTAGGGAAAAAAATCATCTTCATTTTTAAAAGATCAATGGTTGGCTTTCATTCACTTTGGCTTCATATGGCTTCATATGTAGCACAATCCTACTAAAAGTGCTAGGAAGCCCAAATAATAAACTAGACTGCATATGTAAAGTTTCAGAATTACTACATGAGCAACTAAAAGACACAGTTATCGTCGCATGATTATATGAACCAACAAACAAATACATAACAATTACAATAGATAAAAAATCACATTAAATCTGAATGCCACTCTGTAGATAGCTAGAATTCCCAAAGATAGATATTCCTTGCATATCATCTCCCTAATAATTTTCAACCCATTTAACGAATCACCACAAAACTTTGCCGACCTATGGCATTTTGAGAGAATGTAAATGTTTGTGGTCTATCGTTAAGAGGGTGCAAATATAAGAGGGAGTCCCAAAAAGCGTTTTTCCACCAATGTGTTTTCCATAGATTGCTGCATCTGACTTAGCGCGAAAATGGCTGAATGGATTCACATGAAATTTGGCAGGATTATTTATACAATATGGTGCAGAGACAATGCTTTTTTGATTACTGCAGTTAAGTAGGGTACTTTTTAAGTTATAAGGAATGTAACCTTACTGATATCTGTCACCGCTGTACTTTCTCTGAATTTCACAAAATATTGTGAACTACTCTGGTACATGGCCGTAAAAGTATTTAAACATATATTAAATTATAATAAATTTCCCTACCTATTACCACTTCAGTCAAATGGCAATTGGTAGTGACCTACTACTTACCTATATCTAAGGCCCTAAAACTGAACACAGCCAATGTTTAGTAAAAACAATATGGCAGACTTTCATTCTAAAAATACTGCCATTACTCAATTATATACTGACTTGTCATTGCCATGTATCATGGTATACTGCAAAGTTAACACGGTATACCATGGTCCAAAATATAATTTAGCCTTGCCGTCTTATTAAATTTCGGTATCCTTGCATCACTCATGGTGTCGCATGGGCAATGCAATACTTAAGTCAGATTTATAAAGGAATGCAAGGCCACCATTAATGGCCATGTGTTTATGGAGAAAATACAACCCTGTGCAACTCGCTTTTGCGGCAAAATTTCACATACATCCATCTGCCAAACAACTGTAGCAATCCACTATCAACTATTCTACTCTACACCTCTTCACTCTACAAGACTCCATTCTACGCTGCTCCACTTTAGGCTATAACACTGTATGAAACACGACTAAATTCCACTCCAGTCTACACCATTCTACTGTACTCCACTGCACTCTGCTCTATTCCACTGCATGCACGTTACAAAGTGGGGCGTCATCTCGTCCCAACCAGTCGCACTGCTGAATCGTGCCATGTTGGCTATTATTATATACATGTTTCCACAGTAATCCATCTAATCCGTTTAATCAAACTCTTTTTCTCCTCACTTCACTTAAATGTTGAGTGTTTTGGGTCACACGCGGATCAATATGCCAATTTTCCAAATTTCTTCTGTTCAAACTGTGCCCATCCGGACCTCTTGTAAGAACGTGATTAATGCAGAGTTCATTAAAAGGCAGTGTTTATTCATTACACCCAATGCATTTCGGGCTGGGAAGCCCTTCGTCAGGGGTCACTACAAATCACAATGAAACAATAGTCAATTGTTACTTATAAGTATTATAAAGTTTCTCATTTAGATGAACATAGCAAATTTTGTATCAAATTACAATGCCAATTGTCCGTTGCAAGTTGTATATCTGTATTCACAATTAACCTCTGTGAATTTGGTTCACTTTTAACAAACCCTTCTTTTCACTTGCTACCAATATAATTTATAACTCACACAAGCCATCATTCACACTTATTAAATTCACACATTTTTTAGCTCAAACATTCGTTACCTCCTTCCCCACCAAACGAATGTTTGAGCTAAAAAATGTGTGAATTTAATAAGTGTGAATGATGGCTTGTGTGAGTTATAAATTATGAATGTATACGAAAGAACGGAGAGGAAGGGGGAGAGAGAAAGAGGGAACTTGATTTCTAGAACACGTTTGTGGAAAGTATAGTGGGTTCGAAAATTACGTGCAAGGAGAGGTGGGTACGAAAAAGGGAGAGAATGGGGATACATGACAGCTTGTGATATTTTGATATTGGTAGCAAGTGAAAAGAAGGGTTTGTTAAAAGTGAACCAAATTCACAGAGGGATAGCACTGGGGTATTCGGGTGCGAGATAATGTAGTGCTTAGTAAATGTTATGGGGGTGCTTCAACTATACCATTGACTTAGAGGTTAATTGTGAATACAGATATACAACTTGCAACGGACAATTGGCATTGTAATTTGATACAAAATTTGCTATGTTCATCTAAATGAGAAACTTTATAATACTTATAAGTAACAATTGACTATTGTTTCATTGTGATTTGTAGTGACCCCTGACGAAGGGCTTCCCAGCCCGAAATGCATTGGGTGTAATGAATAAACACTGCCTTTTAATGAACTCTGCATTAATCACGTTCTTACAAGAGGTCCGGATGGGCACAGTTTGAACAGAAGAAATTTGGAAAATTGGCATATTGATCCGCGTGTGACCCAAAACACTCAACATTTAAGTGAAGTGAGGAGAAAAAGAGTTTGATTAAACGGATTAGATGGATTACTGTGGAAACATGTATATAATAATAGCCAACATGGCACGATTCAGCAGTGCGACTGGTTGGGACGAGATGACGCCCCACTTTGTAACGTGCTTGTATTCCTGGTGTCGTTTGGGCATGACACCATACCAGCCTGCACGCATTCTGGGAAGAGTTGGACAAACTTGAAAAAACTGAACATAAAAGGTGTGCATCCTAATTCTATAGTTTTCACTATTCCACTGCATGCCACTCCACTCTACAACACTCCACTGTATGCTATTCTGTTGTATGCCTCTCCACTGTACGTGTCTTCACTCTATGCCACTCCAGTATATGGCACTCCACAACACGTCACTTCATTCTATGCTATTCGATTGGACCCTAATACAAGGTATGGCACAATGTATGCTATTACACTCGAACCCTGTGCTACTGTACGCCACTCCAGTCTACATCATTCCATTGTACTCCACTCCACTCTATGCTACTCTGCTATACACTATTACACTCTATGTCTCCACTGTACAACACTCTACTATATGCCACTCCACTCTACACTATTCATCTGTATGCAAATCCACTTTAAGCCTCTTCAGTGGGGTACACCACTCCACTGTATGCCATTCTGCAATATGCTGCTCCAGTATATGCTATTCCACTTGATGATATTCTGCTGTATGCCACTTCCCTCTATGCTATTCCATTGTGTGCCGCTTCACTGCGCAAATTCCACTCTACATCACTCCAGTTTATGTTTATGGCACACACTCTAATTTACTTCATCCTACACTATTCGATTGGACCCAACTCCAATGTATGCCACTCCACTCTCTATCTCACCTGTACTGTATGCCACTCCAGTGTACTCTACTCGACTATACAGTATTACACTCTACACCACTTCATAGTGCAACACTACACTCTATGCCACGCCACTCTTCACCATTTTGCATTACACAACTCCACACTACAGAAGTCCACTCTAGGCTACTAGAATGTATGCAACTACACTCTATACTTCTTTAGTGTATGCCACTTCACTGTATGCCACTCCGCTATATGCTACTCCAGTATATGCTAGTCCACTCTATGCTATTCCCCTTTATGCCACTCCATTCTATACTATTACAATGTATGCTACTCCACTCTACACTACTCCTCTCAATGCAACTCCAGTGTATGCCACTCCATTCTACCCCAATCCATTCTACTACATTCTATTGGATGTCACACAGATGTATGCCACTCCACTGCATGCTATTACACTCTACCCCATTCCAGTGTACGCCACTCCAGTTTCCACAACTTCTCTGTATGCCACTGCACTGTGAGTTACTCCGCTATATGCTATTGCATTCTTCACCACTGTACATCACTCCACTCTATGCTATTCCATTCTACTCTAGTCTATTGGTCGCTGCTCAACTTTACAACACTCCACCATATAGTATTTCACTTTATCCCACTCCACTGTACACTACCCCAATCTACACCACTCCACTGCATGCCACTCCACCACTCTAAGTTTTTCTAATCTATGCCACTCCTCTGTACTCCTCTCTACAACATTTCACTGTATGCCACACCTTTCTGCACCATTATACTGTACATACATTTTATCTTTGCCCATCTACTGTGGTATTTCACTCTACCCCACTTCACTGTATGCTATTACACTCTACTTCACCTCAGAATACACCACTCCAATCTAAATCACTTCACTGTACGCCATTCCACTGTATGCTTCTATACTATATGCTATTACACTGATTGTCGCTCCACTGTAGAGTACACTACTACACTATATTCTATTACACTCTACACCACTCCACTGTATGCAACTCCATTCTACACTACTCCACTCTACTTATTCCACTTTATGCCACTCCACTGTTTGCTACTCCACTCTACACCACTCCAGTGTACTCTACTGCCTTCAGTATAACTCCAGTCTATAAAGCTTTGCTACACACTACTCTGCTTTATCCCTTTACACTCCACTGTCCAAATGTGCACTCAACTTTATGCCTGTACACTCTTTGGTGCAACACTCTAACTCCACTCCACAACATTTTTTAACACTGTACAATACAGCTCTCCACTCTACTCATGAGTTACCAGTCCAGCTTGTATACATTTCCTAGAATGTATGCTACCTTAAAGTATGCTAATCCACTGTACCCTACTTTACATAGGCCACTACACTGTACATCACTCCACTCTACACTATTCCACTCTATGCCACTCCACTCTTCTAGACTCCACTGTACAGTATTCCACTGTATGTCATGAATCATAAGGGGTGATTGAAACGCCCAGTTCGTAGTGTCAATAACACGCTTCTATTTCCTTTAAAAAGCGTTTATAATTTGACCCGGTAAAAACCCACCCCGTCCCGTGCGACCAGCACTCCATCAATATGATATGTTTAAGAACTGTAATGTAATATGTGTGTGTCATCTGTAACGTTTACCAATGCTTTATTATACTTGAACTTATGGTGAGAACTTTTTGCCAATGCTTGTTTGTTTGTAAGGTCATTGTTGATAATCCAATTCTAAAAATGGTCTTGTGCCTCTTCACTTATTTATTCTTTGTAGTGGGGGGGGGTTTGGCGCTCACATGCAGAGTTAATGTGCAGCGTGGGAAGTGCATTGAAGAAAAGACCCGATCCGGTCTCCAACCGGGATCGGGAAAGACAACGTTGCGCTACGTGCGCGAGACACGTGATATTGTTTCCGGGTGTGGCATGAGTATATAATGCCACACCCAGCCGATCTCCGTTGCTTAGCCTTCCGCATTCAAAGAGGACTCACCTGGATTTCCTTCGTCGTTGCCTGTCTACCTGCAAAAGCCACAAGAGGGCATCACAGCATCACGAACTGAATGCAGAACAGAGACCTGGAAGAAGAAAGAAAGCTAAGTAAATAATTTTTCATTTCTGGCGCTCATCGCAAGCAAGTTAGTGAATATTCGACCACAGTAAGGTGCAACGAAAGTAATTTTTGGAACTCATTTGTTTATCAACAAGAAAGCAAAGACTTTGGACATTTCTTTTAAAACAAAGGAAAGGATTCAAGACGACATATTGTATCAATCTTTGTGTATGTATATCTTCTTGTATTCCTTCCTCAGAGCTCATGTGATGCTAAGTAATTCTGCTGGAGAAAAAGATAGAAGTAAGTTAAGGATTAGTGAAGGAAATAATTGTAAAATGTGATTAAGACATTAGAATTGTAAAACTTGATTATGTCATTAGAATGTAAAACTGAATGTTGTGTTTTTATAATTTAGATAAACATCAGTCAACCACGAATACACGCATCTACACAGCATCAACAGAATCTCATCACCTTCACAAGAATACTGGACGTGTTTCACAAATCCTAAAGATCGCAGGTAGGAAAAATAATCAGAGTTTATACTGTGACTAAAAAGCAATAGCAGGATAATTAGTGTAAAAGCAGTACAAAATGACGTAGAAGGATAGGACCACTGATACATATGTTTTGTTGCCTCGCAGGTCGACAACAGGACATCACCGTGCGTCCAGTATCCGGCCCTCCTCCCGGGGCTCTATTTAGTAACCTAGTGTAAATTAAGTTCATAGGTTATCCAGTGGAGTTCTGGGAAGTTGGTTCATAGCGTCTCTGCGAAAAAACATCGTCAAAACTTCTTAAAGGTAAGAGAGTGTTGGCGAACCTGACACTGTATGCTATTCCACTGTGTGCTACTTTGCTTTATAGTAATCCACTCTACGCCACTAAAGTTTATGCCACTTCACTTTACACCACTACATTGTATGACACTCTCCTCTATTCTATATGTCTCTACACCATAAAAATCTAGCACATTTCTCTGGCACTATATGACAATCTGCTTCACTCTATCCCCATACACTACACTGTTCTAGTCTATACTCCACTCTATCCCAGTACGCTCCAATGTACAGGACTCGATTCCACTGTGCAACATTTTTCTATGTGCCCGTGCACTTGACGCTACTCCACGTGACCCCACTCCAATTTCTAACAGTTTACTACCTATGCTAAGCCAGGAGACTCCACTCCATGCCAGTTTACTGTATGACACACCTGTACACTCTATTGTACTTTACTCCACACTACGTTATACCACTCCGCTCGACTCAACTCCACTATCTGAGACTGTACCTCACTCTATGCTACTATACATTCCACTCTACGCAGCTCCACAGTTTCACACACTACTGTACTCTGTGCGACTCCATTCTACAATGCTCTACTACACTGTATGCCACTTTTTGCAACTTTACTTCTATCTATACTCCTTGACTCCACTTTACAACACTGTACTATACCGAGTGCCACTTTACTACACTCTACTCCACTCTACAATACTCTTGTCCACCATGTGACACTGTAAATAAATTTTTGTATGCCACTGTACCCCACCGTACTCCACTCTACACTGACCCAGTACTCTAGTGTACTCCACTACTCTACTGTACACCACTCTACTCTACACCACTGAATGTGATTCTACTCTATAACACTGTGTACCAATCCACTCTACCATACTTTACAACAAAAACAGTCTGCCCCTCTACTTTATCATAGTCTACATCACTTTACAATACTCTACAATACTCCACTACACTCAACTGTGCAACATGGTATTTCAAGTTATGACACTTTACTCAACTGTATGCTGAGCCACTCCACTCTACAGCACTCCATGTCACTATAATCTACAACATGCCACTCCACTCTTCAACAGTTTTCTCCACTCTACACTACCCAACTCTAGTGTACCCCACCACTATATTCCATTCTACAACCCTTTATCACACTCAATGCCACTGTACTATACTCTGCTCTATGCCGCTCCACTGTCTGACACTATGCTCCACTGTATGCAACTCTACTCTATAACACTGTACTACACTCTGTGCCCCTGTAAGACACTCTACTCCACTCTACGCCATTGAACTACACTGTAGGACACTCGATGACACACCACTCAATTCCTTTCTATGATATGCCACTCTACTATATGATACAGCACTCCACTCTATGATACCCCCTCCACTCTACTCTATGACACTACACTTGATGGTACTCCACTCTATGACACTCTACTTCACCGTACTCTACTCTAAAACACTCTCATCTGCTCTATTACAGTCTATGACACCATACTCTACTGTTCGACACACCATTCCAATTTACACTGTGTGCCAATCCCCTCTAACATACTTAACAACAAAAACAGTCTGCCACTCTACTTTATCATAGTCTACATCACTTTCCAATACTCTACAACACTCCACTACACTCAACTGTACAACACGGTTTTCCAAGTTATCACACTTCACTCAACTGTATGCTGAGCCACTCTACTCTACAGCACTCCATGCCACTATAAACTACAACATGCCACTCCACTCTTAAACAGTTTTCGCCTCTCTACACTACCCAACTCTAGTGTATCTCCACTACTATATTCCATTCTACAACCCTTTATCACACTCAATGCCACTCTACTATACTCCACTCTATGCCGCTCCACTGTCTGACAGTCTCCTCCACTGTATGCAACTCTAATCTATAACACTGTACTACACTCTTTACTACTGTAAGACACTCTACTCCACTCTACGCCATTGAACAACACTGTAGAACACTCGAAGACACACCACTCAATTCCTTTCTATGATATGCCACTCTACTATGTGATACAGCACTGCACTCTATGATAGCCCCTCCACTCTACTCTATGACACTACACTTAACGGTACTCCCCTCTATGACACTCTACTTCACCCTACTCTACTCTAAAACACTCTCCTCTGCTCTATTACAGTCTATGACACCATACTCTAGAGTTTGACACACCATTCCAATGTACAACCCGCTGTTCTAGTCTACCATTCTTGACTTCACTATATGAGACACCATGCCACTACACTATATAACACTTTACTACACTGTATGATACACTACTACACTTCACTCTACTCCTCTCGATTCCAGTCTATAACAATAGACTTTACAACTCTCTCCGCTGTACTGTATAACATTCCACATAAGAACCCTCCACTTGTGACACTTGACTATGCATTTTGAAACACATTTTATTTTAAACTAAATAAAACATTGAAATTTAAAGGAAGAAAACAGAAGTAAAAACTTAGTTATAGTTGGGAAAACTTATTTTCCCTTTACAAACCAAGTTTAAATTACGCAAGCTTTAAAAATTCTCCAGTTATACTTATAACTTTCATTTACAATGTATACAACACCTTCAAATGAGGATCTATAAGTCTATAACTAAGATTTAGCTTTTGTTTTTTTATTGTAATACAAATGGTATCTCTATATCATATATATAAATATATGTACACTCAGACAACCAATCGCTCACCCATACAGCAACTCACGTACCCACTCACACACCCCTTCAGCAACTGATATACTGATACAGACATTCATACAACCAGTCACTCACCCATATATTCACTGAGACACCTAATAATTCAGTTATCCAGTCAGTCACGCAACCACTAAATCATCCTTTCAGGCACTCATACACTCACTGATTCACCAGTACACCTTGGTATATATATTTAACATTTATAAAATGTTTAAAAACAGTCATAGTCACCGATTGATGTCATCAGTGATGTAATTTGAGATGTTATTAATGATGTTATCAGTGAGATCACTGACCATGTCATGAGTGTTGTAATATGTGAGGTCATAAGCAGTGAATTGCAGGGGCGCAAGTTATAGTACCCAGCTAACTATAACTGCTGAATTTCTCTGGTTTTGTAGGAGCGAAATGTCAGCCTAACTATAAGGTCCCTGTTTGGTTTTTTTAGGGAATTTCTAAGGTTTTTTAATTGTATTTACTAGCTAAACGTCCCTGTAACCTTTGTTTCTTTCTGTGAATTTGTAAAGTTTTTAAAATGCTAATTCCAAACTATAATATCCCTCTAACCTTTCATTTTTTTCAGTGAATTTCTGACATTATTTAATCTATTTCTTAAGAATAACGTCCCTGTATTTTTTTCTGTAATTAGACATTGAACATTACATCTGCGTGGTGCATCAATTATTGTTGTATTTGTGATCTATTTATTTAAAAAGTACATTAATCATTGTATTTCAAGATATTTTTGATTTTTACAACAACAACACTATTGTAGAGGACTACAGCAAATACTGTGTGTTTTTCACAGTGTAAAAACATGTATAGACATATTTTACATAAAGTTTTAGTCTAGCTGTTTAGTAAGATATTAATGTAACTTTCCCCTTTGTATTTATTTGTCAAAAAAACTACATCACAAACACATTTTTCTTCCTCTAAGCAACACCAGAGGTAGCAATGACGTCAGTAGTCATGAATACAAATGCCAAAGTGTAAACACAAAGTTTCAGTCTAGCTGTTTAGTAACATATTGGTTTAACTTTATTTTAACAATGGTTTTAACAAAAATAACAGTTTCAAAAAGATTACTTTCAACATTGTAACTCATCAATACAACATATCTACCAAACAAAGAAATGTCATTGCTTTGCACAGTTTCCTTTATGAAAGGAAGTACACATCCATTTCTCACTTCTTTAACTAGTTAGTTTCTTGTAGGAGCTGGCCAAAACAGATTTTGAAAATTGTGCTGGCTTGTGACTTTTGTTGGCTATTTCTACTTCAAGCCCTCGATACCTTCTCAATGGACTGTAACACCATCGTAACAGCTGGGAAGCAGTCTGTGGATCTAATTTTCCACAACGTGAAAAAATATGGTTATTCATTTTTATTCTTATTTTATTGCAGCAGCATAAGGACTGTGAAAAACGTAAACAAAGGAAAATGCATTAGGATTTCATTTTGAACATTAGGCAACCAAAGCAAGATACAATAGTGAAGTAGAAAAGAGACTTCTTAGCTGCAACTTAAGGCTGCTGATATTATAGTACACCCATTTAGATTGTATCTGTAGTAACATAATGTAGCTCTGTAATGTTTTATAAATTGATTTCTCTCAGTTATAAACAGTCTTTCATTTCTTACAACATGCTGTAAACAATACCCCTAATAGGACAAATAATGTCTGAGAATCTCACAATTCATTTATATTTCAATACAATGCCATATGGACATTTTTGGTTAAATATTCAAAGGCCACAGCTCTACAATCTGGTAACGTCTAATAGAACAATTGTTCTGACTTAATTTCAGTGCTGCAGGTTAATTCACAATGTTTGTTCAATATATATCTTAAACAGAATATTACATAGATTTTCACAACCTCTTCCTCTAATAGTCCTAGCATTACCATTAAAAAATCTTGAGCATCCTACTGAACATTTTTAGAAAACACTAATAATCCAGTACAGTACTCTTGACCTTTCTGCATGGCTCCATATAGAAATAGCCTGAAATGGATATATGCTTTGGATATGAATTGACTAAACATTTAAAACCTTGATATGGTTCTGGAGTAGGAACAAGTATTGTCTTGCTATGCACAGTGCTAGCTCACATTTTGTTATCGTCTGATTTATTGTAACAGTACTTACATATAACTGACTGTGTGGAAAAGACAAGCGTTCCTTTACAATAAGTACACAGCAAACGTTTGCCAGTTATCATTAATTTCTTTTTCCCTTTTTGCATGCAAGTCAACAGTCTGTGTTTCAATCTTGTATTGAGTGTGTCGACAACATATACAAACATACTCTGGTTTTTCAGAGCACACTGTGTTCAATTTTGTAATCTCTCCTTCAAGGCTATGAACTATAATATTTGTGTCCTCTTCTCCAGCTGCTCCTGCTATCAACTCTTCATTTTCCATAGAGTCCTGTTCTGGACCAAGGAAGTGAAATTGCACATCATCACAAACCTTTTCCACTTCTGCCACAATATCCTAGAAAAGTGTTCTATTAATTTCTCCTAAACATAAAGCAGGAATTTTCACATAGTACAGCCTCCTAACTAAAACTTCACATTGTTGAGAGGTGTACTGGTTACATCCTGAAAGGATGAAAGATGCTTTGGCACACTGTCTTTGATAAACACAGTCATGAGTGTCCCTCCAAATGTGTGTGCTTTCTAACCTTACAAAAATCCAATCCTTGTGAAGTACATTTTTTGTTTTAAACTTCACCATAGAAAGATATGTAGAAATGTCCTTAGTATTTCAATGAAATAAGTTCAAATACTACAAACACTACTACGATACCATTTGTCTATAGGGCCTGGCCATGCCTTCCCTTTGCCTCTTCTGCAATACATTTTTCTACATTTCTAGATACTATCACTTTCTTTGCTATAGGAGTGCCATGTTTCATTTCATACCATTCTTCTCATTGATCGACAGCATGAACTAATGTGCTATCCTGGAGATGGCTTTCTTCATTAAAGAAAGGCTCTGTAGTAGAAGTATGTATCCATTCTCTACTTCAAATTGTACAGACGTTACTTCGATTGGCTAATTTATTTTCTGGTTTTGTCTCCTCATATACAACACTATTTTGTCAAGAGTCTTCATTCTGTTTATAAAGAAAATAAAAATCTTCCTCTTCAAAGCAAAGGCCTTATCAACTACTCCCTCAAGTTGTTCTTTCTGTTCTGTGCCTCTGTCCTTCTTCTATACTTCCTCATATTTTTCAGTACATTTACAACCACTCTACTTCCAAAAATCTTGGCTCTGATTTCCTTAAATTGCTTCTGTCTCCTGGTTAAGGGTTGTCCATCTGTGTTACATTCTTTCTTGTGAAATAGATACTGTCCACTCTGATTGTTTCCTATTGTTTGGTTTTTATTGACATTATTTTCAAATCTTTGCAGGTGTCCAGATATATTATTAAGAAATGACTTTGTCCTTTTACCGGTAGCTGTTTTTTCTTTCACCACTTTTTCAACATTTTTTTCCTTTTGTGTGTCAGTTCTGCAGAAATACTGTTGTTGCTTCTTTTGCTTTTCATCAAAATTGTTGTTGGCATTCTAACTTCCTGTAGTTATGTATATATTGTTCTGTAAAAAAAAGAAGTACCTTTAATTTTTTACTTTAGCCAATGTACCAACTCCTTTACTACTGTTTTACACATAGTACAAAAACAGTTTTTATGTTATGCTGCAGTTTTAAATCTACAGAAATAAATACAGTGTTTCAACACTGTAAATCTGAAAACACAACATAAGAGCTATTTGTGTCCCTCTCTATAACTGTGCCACTGGTGTATTTAGTATCTCAGTGCTTTTCTACTGAAATGTATCACATTAAAAGTTTGTGAAACGCTGTATATAAAAATCTCTATCAGAGCATATAGCTTAGTAATTCTTCAGAGTACATACAATTAGTGTGTGACAGGTTGCATATATAATTCACTAGATGGTTCTAAAAGACTACAACATCCTCACTAAAACAACCATGAACACTCCCTGGATGATTGAATGAGTGCATTGGTAGTGCCTAGTTGATTCCCTGAGGATACCGGTAGTGCCTGGATGATTCCCTGAGCATGTGAGAACTCCATGGGACGTTCCATATCTGAATAGCTACTGCATGCCTGTTTACATGAGTATATCACTACTCCCCGGGTCTTTGGATGAGTGCATGAGTAGTGCCTGAATAATTTAAAAAAGTGCATCATTAATGCCTCAATAATTCAATACATGCATAGATAATGATTGGATGATTAAATGAGTGCAACTCTAGTGTCTGGATGATTGCAGGAATGTATGCATATTATACAGGTGATTTATAGAGTGCGTGGATAGTGCATATGTGATTGTTTAAGTGCATACATAGCACCTGGCAGATTGGATGAGTGCATGGATAGTGTTTCAGTGATTGAATGAGTGCGTGGCTGCTGCCGGCAATGTGTTTTTGGTTAAGTAAACAGGTAGTGCCTGTGTGTTTAGATAAGTACATGGGTAGTGCCTGGATAATTGAATTAGTGCACTGGTAGTGCCTAGCTGATTAGACAAGTGCATGACTAGTGTCTGAATGATTGCAGGAGTAAATTGTTAAAGTTTGAGTGATTGCATGAAAGCAAGAGTACTACTGGGGTGATTGTATTACTCAGTAATTAAATGAGTGCTTAGGTACTAGATTTATGATACGTTCACTGCAATGGTTCTGACTGTGTAATTGGATGAGTGCATGGGTTGTTCCTCAGTATTTTGATGCATGCATAGGTTGTAAGTCGTTGTTTGGATGACTGCATAGGTACTGCCTTGGTGACTGTGTAAGTGAATAGTTAGTGCCTGGGTTATTTCATGAATGCATGGTTAGTGCCTGCATAGTTCAATGACTACATAATGAGTACCTGCTTTATTGCAGGAGTGCATACGTAGTGTCTGGGTAATTTAATAGGTACATATACAGTGCATAAGGAATTCGATGAATGTCTTACTAGTGACAGACTGATTGGACGAGTGCTTGATTAGTACCTGGATTACTGTGAAAGCACCTCCATTGTTGTTCGATACATAAGAGTTGTGACAATACTGTGCCTCATTGTTTAAGTACTCCTCTCAGTATGAAATTACCAGTTTTAGTATATCTATCCTTTTCTACTGAGCTATGTGAAGTCTAGATATTGCACTTCATATACAATTGATATATGACTCTCTAGGAGCATACATTGCTCTGTTACTAAGTGTGCACTTGCATCGGTAAGTTTCTAAAACTTAAAACAACAATTGTCTCTTTTTCAAAGCACAAAACCTTTTCCTAATGGCCTACCTACATTATTTCTCATATAATATATGTCTCTAAAACATATATTCACTATTTCTCAAAGAAAAGATACACATCAACTGAAGTTAGCACAAGAACTCTCAAGAGACATTCTCCACTCTTAACCTCCTCAATTTTAAACAGAGTTTGTTTAAAGAAAAACACCACCCTCACCATATTCATGACATTTTCAAGAGCCTTAAAGAACATAGATCACCATGTAAACATAAATGTGATTTCATAATAGATATACACCTCCGGGCCACCTTTCCAAAAATATATAATTCTCTTCATCTTTAAGTAAACTCAAGAGTCTCATAGTACATATAACTATCCCCAACCCGAAAATCACACTCGAAAAATATGCAAACCGGTCCTATAAGTTAAAAAACGTATATTGACAAAAAATACTAATACATACCTAACAAGTATTGATACTTTATAATTCATATACCGGCACAGAACATTTTCTTATGTTTTATTCATGACTACACTACTCCTTTTTAATAATGTGACTAAAAGTAATACAGTACCCAGAATGCAAATAACATAGATCTGTCTGTTCTGCATATGATGCTTAGACATTTAAAACGTAGGGTCCGATTACTATTGTGCAAGGCCTGTCACAGCCAGCCGCCATGCGGTGGCGGTCCTTACGCAATAGTACCATGATTTTCCCCTGCCACATTACGATGGTAGAGGGAATCACGCTCAGACCGTGGCGGACTCAAAGACCGTCCGCCAAGGGTCCGCCTAAAGCAATCTGACAGATTGCCTGGCAAACGGATCCGATAGCCCTAAATGGTGGTGGTGCCTAGCAGGCACGGTTCACCAAATTAGTATGCTTTGTATTGCAGGCCTTTCCATGCCAGCGATGCCGCCATTTAAAGGCTGGTTGAGATTCCTGATGGGGCCCGTTATGGGCCCCCCTCATGTTTGGGGGGTGAGGGTGCACTTGGGGGGTACCCATGGTACCCCCTACATATCACAGCACTACGTGGCAGGCACAATGTGGTGCCTGCCACTTAGTGCTGTGAAATGCACAACATGGCATTTTAACATCGCAGGGGGTGCTGCTGTCAGCAGCACCCGCCACAATGTTAAAATGCAGGATCTGTCCGCCATGGTGGGGTCACATCCTGATCAGGTGTGCGGGACCGTCGCATGCTTGGCGGACAGCCCCAGTTTACACCAGGAGGACCGTCCGCCTTCCTAATGAGCCCCATTGTCATATTTAAAGGCATTGCTCATGGTAACTCTCACAAGTGCTAACATCTTAAACATATACCCTCTGCCAGATACAGTTCATTTGATTTATATTTTTTTCACATCACTGTGATACTCTTTTTAATCAAACTACCATATACATCTTGATTTCCAATGACATTTTCTAAATAATTAAAAAGTTTTATACATACCAGTGAATTGAGTTCATAGATTATATTGTTGTTCAGCTCTTTCTAGATAGTTTTTACACTGTAAAAATGTGTTAAAACTAAGCACAAGAATGGTGCACCACTCTCATAGAAAGCAACTATAAAATGGCAACCTCTTCAACTTTTCACTTTATGATCATAAGAAAGGCAACTCATGAAATCATGTCTTTCATTTTAGACTACTGTATCTCCATTAGCATCTGTTAACCCTTTCCCTCTCTTTCAAAATGAGTCTAAACCGATATTTAGCTTCAGCTTTTTAAAATTTAAATACTGCACAATAGTTTATCACACAGTCTTGAATTGAAAATTAAAGTTTGCCCTTACTAAAATTGTGTCATAACTACTCAACTTTTTATAAAATGTTCTATCTTTATAACACCCTTTCCCAATACACTCTTAGCTCAGTGTATATAGCAACCCAGTTCAACCAGTAGGTCACAAGTTCACAGCACATTCTAGAAGGAACATGCAACTTCACAAAAAGATACTGCAGCTGTGGTTTACTCCACATATTCAAAAGCATATCGATGTCTGTAATACATTTCTTTTTTTAAACAGCAGTCAATAATAGGACTTCTTGCTAATGCATCCAACACACTACCTAATTTTATTCACTTACATGCTGACCGCATCCAATAAAATATATCATTTAAAAAATAAAGAAAATCATCTCCATTTACCTGCTTTTCATTTGTAAAACTACCTCATTCAATTCCAGTCTTTTCCTGACTGCTATTGCTCCTTTACTTCAAAATACTTAGAGTTTGGGTTGTGGGCCACAGCTATGCCTATTGGGTTAAAGATACTGCAAAAAAAGAGAGGTATATACAGAGACTTGGGGGCATATTATCAAGCCAGGCGATAAAATTATTGCTGCTTTAGCGGCAGAAAACTGCCGCTAAAACGGAGATAATGGGCTTGATAATATGCTCTATGGAATTCCAATTGAAGCCCATGTTAGATGTCCTTCACATCTAACATGGGCTTCAATTGGAATTCCATAGAGCATATTGTCAAGCCCATTATCGCCGTTTTAGCGGCAGTTTTCTGTCGCTGACGCGGTGATTATTTTATCTCCTGGCTTGATAATATGCCCCCAAGATTTGCCAAATGTGGAGATTAGTTGGTTTGGCCAGACAAGCACAACGTTTCATCAGTTGGCACACATTGACTGGAAATCCCAATGAAGGATACCTTTGTAGAATTTATGTCGCTTTTCCTTCACACTGTCTTGGTGTACTGTAATATATGCCAAAGACAGAAATGGAAGTGGTTAAATCAATTCTGTCCACAGATTAACAACACTAGGAAACATGTAAAATAAAATGTTTCTGATTTTCGCAGATACCATAACATGGGCTCTATCTACAACAACAATCTATGTTTTGACATGCATAGGATGTATAGAAGTGATGGAGTTCACTTTAAACACGAAGGGAACAGGGTGTTTCTAAGCACCCTGAAATTCAGCACACAGTCTTATCTGTAGCCGTCTTATACACACTCCCAAAACAAAGGCTCTTGTCAGAGTCACCCAAGAGCCCAAAGTTTTGTTAATGTTTTGTTAAATTATTTT
This sequence comes from Triturus cristatus, assembly GCF_964204655.1. Classification (NCBI taxonomy): domain Eukaryota; kingdom Metazoa; phylum Chordata; class Amphibia; order Caudata; family Salamandridae; genus Triturus; species Triturus cristatus. Next base: position 1,066,912,281 of record NC_140585.1, read on the forward strand.
TTTTTTAAATTTGCGATGACTTCGCAATCATAAGAATCACACTGTGAAATCAGAAAACAAAAGCAGACATTCAATGAGCACCACCATAATAAAAAATTTTAAAAGCATTCTAAGTATTATAATACACACATTCCTAACTACATCACTGCTTTAAAAACATATTTGTACACATATTTTTCCAGTACGTTTTTTGAGAAACTGCATTACAACCCAGCTTTCCATTTTCAGGATTACTCCGCTAGTCGCAATATCTTCGGTAACAGCGACAATCGTGCGTTTTTTTATAAAGTGCAAAACACAAATCTGAACACATTTTAGACACTACTTGTTTATTAGTGCATGGTTTAAAATCATATTTTTCTAGGTAGTTTGTAGAATTAATCTTTAAAACCAATTTTCTGTTTTAGCTGTAATGCAAGGCAATGCAATGATGTCAGTAGCCGTGATCACCGCAAACATGTTGTGAAGCGACAAAACAAATACAGATATTCAATAGCCACCACCACATTTTAAACTTATAACTGCAAAATGGATTATATCCGACACACTAAACACGTTACTATTTAAAAGACTGTATGATAACATGTACAGCTCCCTTCATATCTCTATAACACAGTGTATAACTCTTTGGGGCCGATTCACAGAACTAGCTTAGGACAAAATCTTAAACTTACTACTTTTGGTATTCACAGAAGTTAGGATTTTGTCTTAAGTTTGTCTTAAGACAAACTTAAGACAGACTTAAGACAGACTTAAGACAGACTTAAGACAAACTTAAGACAAACTTAAGACAGACTTAAGACAAACTTAAGATAAACTTAAGACAGACTTAAGACAGACTTAAGACAAACTTAAGACAAAATCCTAACTTCTGTGAATACCAAAAGTAGTAAGTTTAGGATTTTGTCTTAAGTTAGTTCTGTGAATCGGGCCCTTTGAGTGTAATCTATGACTGCATGCATCACTGTATCAGTAAGTCTTTCATTCACTGTGTAAGTATTTGAGTGGATCTGTGAGATGGTGCATCAGTCTATCAATGCTTCTGTAATGAACTACATGACTGCCTCAGTGCATCTATGAGTGGTACATCAGTGTCACAATGGGTCCGTGATTGGTTGCATACATCTCTCAGTTGATCTGTGAATATGTGCATGAGTGCCTTTGTGCATTTAGAAGTAAGAATATGACTGTCTGACTCGATCTTTGGTGGGTGCAGGAGTGTCTAGGTGGGTCTGTGAGTGAGTGCATGAGTCTCTCAGTGGGTCTATGACTGGTAGCCTGAATGTCTGAGTGGTTCTGTCAGTCAGTGTGTGGGTCTCTGAGAATGAATGTGAGTAGGTGTGTGAGGCTCTGAGTGTATAAGTGACTAGGTGCATACATTTCTTAGTGGGTCTGTGAGTGGGTGTCTGAGTAACTGAGTGGATCTGTGAGTGGGTGTATGAGTGTCTAAATGGTTCTGTGAGGGAGAGCATAAGTCTCTGAGTGGGTGAGTGAATGGTATATGCATGAGTGGGTATGTGACTGAGAGAGCAAGTGTCGTGGAGCAGATGAGTGAGTGTGTGAGTGGGTGTGTGTATATCTGAGTGAGTCTGTGAGTGGCTGTGTGAGACTAACTGTATGAGTGAGTGACTCACTGCATAAGTCTCTGAGAGGGTTTGTGACTGAGTGTAACTGTATGGGTGTGTAAGTGAGTATAGGAGTGTCTAAGTGGATCTGTGATTGGATGTATGAGTGGCTCAGTGGGTCTGTCAGTGGGTATGTGAGTGTCTTAGTGGGTCTGTGAGGACATATGTGAGTGTGTTAGTGGGTGTGTAAGTCTCTGAGTAGGTCTGTACATGGGTGCGTAACTCTCCAAGTGAGTCTGTAAGTGGGTGCATGGGTATATGAGGGGATCTGTGAGTGGATGCATAAGTGCCCATGTGGGTCTGTGAGTGGGCGTAAGAGTCTCCAATTGGGTATGAAACTGTTTGCATGCGTGGGTATGAGACTGTGCACATGAGTGGGTCTCTAAGTAGGTGCGTGAGTCTCTTAATGGGTCTCTACATGGGTGTGTCACCCTCTGAATGAGTCTGTAAGTGGGTGCATGGGTACCTGAATGGGTATGTGAGTAGGTACATGAGTATCTGAGTGGGTATGTGACTGTATGTATAAGTGTGTGAGTGGTATGTGAATGAGTGTATAAACGTAAATGAGTCTGTGACAGTGACCGGCGAGTGTGTACAAATATATATATTTTTTTATATTTTCACCAATATTCATGATGATGTTGCGATAGGCATGATGATCCCACAACGGTATATGGGGGCGCCACGCTGGTGGTCACTTCATCCCGAATGTCACATGCTCTAAAAAAAATATTTGGGATACATAATTTGTGTCACTAACACCCCATTTCTCACACATAGGGTCAGAGTACCTCCACCCTTAGCTTTCACACAAATTTGAAGCCCCGGGAACCATTCCTTATCAATTAAATGGTGGCCGCAACTTTCTGTTCAGGTTGTGCCCAGCCAATCAGAGCATTCCTGTTGGCACGCACAATAACCATTAATCGCGGAACCGTCGCGAAATATCCACAACAAAAGTATTACTATAATTCTCAACTTACATTTTTCAAACACTACTGAACTGATTTGGCACCAAATAACAAAAAGCACAATTTTCCTAACATCTACCTTTCTGCTGAATTTTGTGTAATTCCGTCCAGCGGTTCGGGCTGTAGGTATGGCAAAGCATCCCTATGGAAATGAACATTGCAAATACACCCTTATTTTGCACCCCTGTTTCTTGGTCCCCACTACACACAGATCACCCCCAAACTTTCCATGACACACAGAACCTACTTTGACATGTCTTTGGGACAATTTCATGAAGATTCGTCAAACAACACCAAAGTTATAGGCAAGTAAAAAAAAGATTTTTCTATGGAAACTAGGTCTTAACTATAACAGGCCTCAGAATTGTTCCTCCTGTGTCTATGTTGCCTTATGGTGGCAAAATGCTGGAAAATAACGTGTGGCAGAAGTGCTCTGCTAACACTCGAAATCTCATTACTATTTAAATGTGATTCAGGGCAGGTTTCCCTCAGCACACAGTATGGAGTCACTCCTGGTCTCAACTTTTGATGTTCTAAGGATGGACCAAGATGGTGGGCACATCATAACACTGATATTTTAGAATCTATCAATTGCTTTGGTCATGCTATTCTCATGGACTGCATCAAGGCCATAGGTATCGGCGGTTTGGCACTACAGTTGTTCCAACCTCTTCTTGACCAAGCATTCTCATGCTTGAACCATTTATTTCACAAAGAGCCTTTGTTCCACAGGGCTACTGATAGGTTCCTACTAGTCTCCTATCTGTTCTATATTTACATTGGACCTTTGTCAAATGCACTGGCAGCCTTAGGAGTCAGAGCCTTCATGTCAGAAGGCAATGCATAGATTTTGAGGAGGCTGGATAACAAATCTCTCACTCCTAATCAGGCAAAGCTCTAACACAATATGTGATTCATACGGAATTGGATGGGAAGCAATAAGCTCAACATCAATGTGAAGAAAAACAATGTACTTGTCAATGGCCATTGTGGTCTATGACTGGATATTACTCGCCCTTAGAGTGTGGCCTTCTCATGAAGCGTTTGAGGGTTAGCAATGATTTTTAACTCACTACAGGTAATCAAGTGATGTCATGTGCTTCAGACTTCTGTTACCAATTTAGAAGTTTGTGACAAATCTTGTTTTCTTCAGTTTGAATGCCTAGCATCTATTAGTGAGGGTGGTGGTTGACCCGCAATTAGACTAATCTAATGAGGTGTACCTGGATTTGCCTTCTTTACTAACTAACAAACTCCAAGTAGTATAAAACTATGCACTTCTTTTTGTTGCAAGTTGCAGCAAGTTCAAGCATATTAGACCGATCATGCATAATCTCCATTGGCTGCATGTTAAACAAAGTATTCAGTCCAAGACACTTTGCATCATCCATAAATTCTTATTTGATGAGGCTCTATATTCCATCAAGAAGTGACTAGTGGAAGAGCACCTCACCAGAACATTGTGGCCCTCAGTAAGCCACTTTCTAAGGATCCCAAGAAAATGTCCAAAATTTCAGCAAGATGGTTGCCAAGTTGGAAGCACCAAGAGGAAGCTTCTGGATAGTAGATCACTAATCTCTGTATATCCCCGGCATACCCTGCCATCCACCTTTCTGTCATACCTCTCTGCAACAAGGAACACACAGGAATCCTTTCTGATGAAACTGGAGCTACTCACATTTGTCTGAACATTTTCTACTCTTATTCAGAGTAGACAATATTCCAACCCTTTGGCCCTTCTCCGTGACCCCTGGAGCAGCGAAATATTGTGCCATTCTACACTTTGCTGGGAAATGCCTGGTTTCTCAGTGGAGGTCTCGGAGCAACCACAACTTTGATGAAAATAGTCCCCTGATGACTGCCCGATCATCTCCCCACTTGCATTTGACCTTCTTGTTGCTTTGGGAGGTGACTGGCTGCCTGCTGCAGCCCAACTCGGTGGCTTGGTGGGTGCTGACATCTCATTCACTTTCTCTCAACCTGCCCAGTGCCCTGGATTGAAGTGATCAGTTGGCTGCTGTCAGGGGCAGAGGCCTGGTCTGGTAGGTGCTCTTCAGCTCATCCATGCGCTGGATGCCAACCCGCCTGCCTGCCATTATACTTTGGCTCCCCTGATGTTGGCTCCTTCTGTCCCCTAGGAAGTTGCCACTGCACTGCCTGATCAGCTGAAGGCTCGTGCGACTGAATCACCAAAAATAGATGGTAGTAGATAAGGTGCCCTAAGGGGAGTATATATCAGAAATTTGGGTATGTTACACATTTTACGAACAGATCTCCACACATTGTAAGCCGAAATAATAGTTTTAAACCGGGTGTGCTTATAGTAGCTACCATCAATATTAGAGATCAAACATTTTTTTGCAATTGAGCCCAGCGTAATTTGATAAATTGACGGTGTTTCTGCCACGTTAGACATTTCCTCTCCGGTCAGGAGGATACGCATCCTTAGAAGTAAACATGAGATCTGATAAAGAGCAAAATCCGGAACACCCCACCCCCCACGAGCAGGTGTCAGTGTCATAAAGCGAGAAGCTCTACGAATTTTTCCTGGGGCCCAGAGGTATTTTTCACAGACCGATTGTAGTTGGCGAATCTGACATCCAGGTATCAAAAGGGGAACAGCACGAAAAAAATAGAGTACTCTGGGAAGTATGATCATTTTAAGTAAATTAGCTCTACCAACCAGAGTTAAATGGAGACTCTGCCATGACTCCAGTGCATGTTTGGTTTTATCTAGTATATCAATCCAATTAACACTGATAAGATCCTCCAACTTAGGCCTGATCTTAATGCCCAAGTAAACCACTTCTTCCACGATCCTACTATCAGAAGCTACCGTTTGGTCCGTACATAAGCATTGAGTCTTAGCTTTGTTAAGTTTATATCCAGAATATCTGCCAAAACACTCCGCTAATTGCTCTATAGTAGGTATAGCAGTATTTAAATCAGACGTGAAGACAGCTATATCATCCGCGTAAGCGAGAACACTATACTTCGTGCCGTGAGCAATATAAGGGGGAATTTGTGAATTAAGATCGAGCATTCTAATGAAGGGATTAATATAAAAAGCAAAAAGAATAGGGGAACAGGGGCAGCCTTGCCGGGTCCCTCTATGGATCTGAACCTCCTCCGATTTAAGACCCATAGCACATATCCTTGCGGTAGGGGACCGATAAAAAATTTGAAGAGCCCGAAGAAAGCCTGGGTTAAACCCTGAGCGTACCATAACCTCCCATAAGAAACTCCATGACACGCGGTCAAAAGCCTTCTCGGCGTCGAGCAGGATGAGACCCAGAAATCTGGAGTCAACCTGCGCGGCGTCGAGAATTGCTATGACCCGGTTAATGTGATCGACCGTCCCCCGCCCTGGCACAAAACCATGTTGCTGTGGCGATACCAAGCCCGCAACTAGCGGAGCCATACGGTTTGCCAATAATTTAGCATACAATTTACCGTCACAATTAACCAGCGATATTGGGCGGTATGACGCTGGTTGATCAGGAGGTTTCCCCTTCTTTGGAAATATAACTACATGGGCAGCATCCCATGACTGGGGGGGAGATCCCAATCTAGCTGCTTGGAAAGTGATCAATAAATCCTCACGAAGCTCTTGATAAAAGGTCTTATAAATCTCTGATGGAAGAGAGTCCGGTCCGGCTGCCTTACCCGAAGAAAGTTTAAATAATGCACCTTCAATTTCTTTAGCGGTAAAAGGCAGATTCAATCTTGCTGCCGCCACAGAATCAAGCCTATCCCAATCTAATACAGGTAGTCCCAAATCGGGTGGAAGGTTACCAGCATCCGATTGGCTATACAAATCAGTGTAAAATTGATGAAATACTTTCATGATGGCCAGGGGTTCATAGACTAATACCTGTTGATCATTGTAAATAGAATCTATTTTAGATATTTGTTTTTTTGCCCGAATCCTTTGAGCTAAACATCTCCCTGCAGATTCCCCAAACTCATATAACTGTTTCCTATAGAGGTGATATTTAAGCGAAATCTCCTGGGCCCATACAAGATTGATCTTAGCTTTACAGCAAGCTAATCTATCTAGGCTATCCTTAGGATCGTCATCTACCTGTAATTGAGCTATAAGATCCAATTCAGCATTCCGTAAATGATTAAATAGCGGCATAAAATTTTGTTTGCGTAGTCTTTGTGCATGTAGGGCGTAACTAAGGACCTCACCTCTAAAACATGCCTTAAAGGAATCCCAGACTACCGCGGGTTCAGCTGAACCACGGTTAAGATGGAAAAAGTCCGGGATCCACTTTTTCATATGCTTCACAAATGCGATATCATGTAGTAATTTCCTATCAAAGGTGAAAGTCTTGCTCTGTCTTGAAATAGCCACGTTAGAAAAGGAGATAGCAACAGGAGCATGGTCGGATAGAAGCCTAGGATGAATTTGAATTTGGCTACAGGCAGCCCAGGCAACAGGAATAATGAAATAATCCAACCGAAATAATTTGGTGTGTGGTGAAGAAAAAAAAGTATAGCCAGGTGTCTGTGGGTATAAAAAATTCCACCCATCGACCAGGCCATGATCAGCCATCAGGTTCTTTAAAGCCTGAAAAACCTTAGGTTTACGACCCCTGTATATCCAGGGAGTAGGGCTTGCCCAATCACAATCACTATCCAGATGGATATTAAGATCTCCACAACACACAACTGGTGCGGGCCATGAAGCAAGCTCACCATTTAAAAAATCAAAAACATTAGCCTCATCAAGGTTAGATCCGTATATATTACAAAGAGTAAACCGTATATCTTTGACTAAACAATCAAGAATAGCCCATCGGCCGTGTATATCTGCCAAAAACCTCTCAGTTTTAACTTACGAGGGGTGGGCCAGTATGGCCACCCCCCGCTTTGTATCTAATTGTTTAGAGGCTACCAGAGTAACATATCCCAAATCATCTAACTTCTGGCGTACCGACCACGAAATATGTGTTTCCTGAATACAAACAATATCAGGGTTAATTAGGTTTAGTTCCATTTGCATCTTCCTTCGTTTCTCAAAATTATTGAGGCCGCAAACGTTTTAAGTTACAATTTTTAAATTCAAATTAGCCATTAAATTCAAAATTTCGAAGCCCACTCATAAGTACATCATACAGAAAAAAATAGCACAGAAAAAAAATCAAACAATTGTGGAACATATTTTTTCTTTTTGTACCTCCCCTCCCCCACCACACCCTACCAACCCCCACCACCCCACCCTCTGCGCGCCCCCCACCCACCCCACCCTCCCAATAGTGAGGCAATAGGACCAAGGTCCTGGTGATGGGGAGCGGAACGATCCCATACCCAAAAAAAAAAAAGCATAACTAAGACACAATTGCCACCTCTAAGCCACATTAGTATCTTCCGCTCCGCTCACAGGCGCCAGCTGTTGCAAATATTCCTTGGCCGATACTTCTGAGAAAAAAAAACTGTTTCGGCCCTGAACCACAACCTTTAACTTTGCGGGGTTCATTAAGAACACCTGCGCACCTTTCGCTTGAAACATAGGTATTAGTTGGCGAAGGTGCCATCTGCGGGACACAGTTTCATGCGCAAAGTCTGGTCTTACAAAAAAAATTAATCCCTTTAGCCAATCTCTTACGGTTAGGGCGCGCCAGATCATAGACAGCTTCTCTTGCTAAGAAATTATTGACTGAGATCAAGATAGCACGAGGATATACAGATTCCGATCCTGAGTGTGTAGCTTGTTGTTTTCTGTGGATGGGGAATCGATGGGCTCTCTGAATCTCTATCCCCAAGTCCCACTGGGAAAGCTCAGGAAAGGCCTCTGTAAATAATTGAATAATAAATTGTCTCGGATCATCTCGCTCTGCCCCCTCCGGAATACCCAAAACGCGTAAATTGTTCCGTCGCATTTGATTTTCAAGATCGGATAGTTTCCATGTAACATCATCTTTTTGCTTTTTTAGTGTAGACACCATATCTTTCTGCGTTGATAGTTCATCCTCCAGGGCTGAGATACGGTTTTCGGTTTCGTTAACTCTAATACCTATCTCAGTGCTTGATTTGTTTATACGTCTGATGGCGTTTTGTAATTTGCGACAGGCGCTCTGTGTTCTGGCATTCTCAAGCCTAGTCTCTGCTCTATGTGAGATCATCGTCTCGTAAATCATTTCCAGCGTGATAGGTTCGGGAGAGTCGGATGAGTTGAGCATAGGAGGATTCCCAGAACCGTCATGGTCTAAAGTAGGTAGCTTTGCGGTGGAGAATGAATAATCCCAAGCCAAGTTTTCCCCTGAAGCAGCATTAGGGGTGTTATCCAGTAGAGTGGTCCCTAGACCCTTCCCCTCTCCACTAAAAATCTTGTTATTATTTCTCCGAACGGTACCACCGGGGGCCAAATTCATATATCCGCCTGATCTGCAATCATCTATTTCTCCCTGCTCGTACTCCGCCCAATCCTTGCTGGTCACATCATCATCCGATGTGGAAGACCCATCTGATAAAGAGAAAAAGTTATCAACTAGGTCACTATCGGTGTTAGACCCAACCTGCTCAATACCTGGTCCATCTTGAGCTGCCACTGTTTTTAATAAATCCTTGGGTTTAGAAGAAAGAACTTCAACTCCCAGCATGCATCCTGTTGAGCCATCCAACATATTTGAAAACTCAACATCCACAACTGGAGCACTTCCTATCGCTGAGTGATTACACTGATTACTAAGGCTCACCGATGTTGCTCCCATCTTGTCCGCCAAGTTATCTCCCTCCGGAATGACACGAAGAGCTGCGTCCAAAGTCTGTTGTATCCCACCGTCAGCCGATCTAATCACAGGCTGTATCGTATCTTTGGCTGCTTGTTTATTGAACAAAGGAGCTGTTTGTCTGGAGGCAGGCGGAAAAGCAGAAGAAGATTTACCCGAAGGGGTCTTAAAGCGGGACGGAGAACCTGAGCCCAAGCCATCGTTTAACCCGATGACCGCCACCGCCGTTACCTTCATCTGACCACCGGCTGAAGAATCCACTGCTTGCTTTCCGCCTCGGGGTTTTGGATTCTTATTTAAAACCTTGGAAGCTACCTTCGGCGGCATTCCTGCAGTAGCCTGAGGGGGCCCACCGACTGTCAAGGCCAGAGCAAGGAGCGAGCGCCAGCTTCCCCGGTACAGAGGACAGAAACGCCAACCTCCTCCACGCGCCCAGTTCACTGCGGACGCCGCTGTAAGTATGCTCATCACCGGAGGGAAACCCAGCTACAAACAGACACCTCCTCTCTCTTCTGTCACAGGCTGCAGGTTGCTGGTTGCGGTATCACGTCTTGCAATCAAGACTTCTGTGCTGATGCCATCTTCGTGGCCCTGTCCGTGGGGGGGATCACCGTGGGGAGTACAGGTCCGACTCACTCGACCGAGGCACCGGCCGCCATCTTGCCTCCTTTCGCCATTTTTAATGACCACTTCTCCCTCCCTTACCGACACAAGGTCTGCTCCTTAAGATGGCAGTCCTTTCTTCCTGAACTGATTTTGTTAGAATGACTATGCAACTCACTGAAATGGAAGAAAAACTATATATTTCATGCTGATTCATGTATAATGAATTAGGGCTCTGCCTACCTAATCAACTTAAAATTCCTTTTGCCTCCAATTGGTGATACCTTCTTTCTGTTTTGTTCTGAAATTATATCTATTGCCTTCTAATTGATATCTTTTTCTATGTTGTTACTATTTGATTACTCCCTAGTACATCGGATACCCATTTTTGACAACACTATTGCTGTAGTTGTGATTAGCCTTACTCACCCCTTTTCCTGTATTTCTACCACTGAGATCTCTAGGAATTCCTTGCCTACCGCTTCACTCCTCCTCCTAGGTTTAAACTCCCTGTTTTTGTCGCAATGCCCCCCTTAACCATTGATATTGTTTGCTGTGTTTCCTGCTCTACCCCCACCAACTCCATATGTCTCTACCCCCTAAATTCTCACTCCTGTCCTTGCCTTGAGGATTTTTCTGACTTCTCCTATAGTTCTCCTATACTGTTCTTGCATTGTTTACGCTCATTGCTTCTCTTCAAACCCTAACCCCTCTGCCCATACTTGCCAACTGCAACAATAACATGACAGTGTTTCTTTTATATTAGTAAAACACCATCAGACTGCACTGACTAGTTCATGACACATTAATTCTGTTTATAATCATTAACACTGTAAGACTGTAAACGTTATTTGTCTATATTCTCCCTGCCCTATCCATAGCTTCATTCTGTTACTCTCTGGACTGCTCCAAGCATGGACACGGACCCAATTTTAGTGCTTAACGTTGCTTTATTACACCGTCGCCATAACGCGTTTGGGCTCGTCCGAGCCTTGTTCACTCGACATTCTCCCCGCCCTATACATATTAGCACCCTCCTCTGCTCCTAAAAGACACACCTCCTATTGAAACTCTCTCTCACTCTACCTAATTTTCCCCTGCACCCTCCTCCTGTCATGGATCTCTCCGAAGATGGAAGGCTGACCGCCCCTTTATCCCCCTCAAGATACAATTCATTTTTAATAAACTACCCCAAACCATACCAAAATGCCAGACGAAATCTCAAGCACAAAATCCTCAACCTTAAGAAACAAACCCTTGTCACCGACCCCTTCTTTTCCCAAGAAAATCCCACATGGCCATTAACTCACTATCATACTCTCTAGGCTGTACAATGGCAATGCCACTATTCTCATCTACAATAACAGCACCATACTCATTCAATCCTCTGATCACCATCTGAAACTCTCCAGCAATCTTTTCCCCTAACGTAAGAACAAACGAGACACAACCACTTCTCATACCACCCTCTCTACTCCCCTCTGACTCTTCCCCTATCACTAATTTTCCCTTCCACTCTACCAGCCCACCATCTCCCTCGTGACCTTTTGCCTCAGATGATCACCCATTGTGAAATTCCTTCTGTAAGGGGCACTCAAACTTGTTTAATCCAGGTGTGAATTATACAACATAGGTTTTATCTGACAAGGCTTAGGTTTGGCACCATCCATTACTTAGTAGCACTCCCCAAACGAGATAAGTGGTGCCACAAAGTTCCAAATTGTCTGTGTGACGGAAGTCCCCCCAATCCACGTTTTACTTTTTACTTTTTTGTAGTTTTTATAAGGATATCCGGAAATCCATTTTAAAACCTATGTTCTTATCTGAGAGGCTTATTTATTATAAACATGCTTTTCATTTTATATGCAGTGTGGAAAATCAGATAATTAATAATGCTGCTATTCTGTATATACAACTGGCAATAAGGAGAAGGAGAGCTAATGCACATCTGGATGCATTGATGTATGAAAAACCAGATGATTGCACGTAGTTGTGATGTATACACTGGCAATATGCATTTTATATATATATATATTCACTGAAAAAAACATAGGTTTTACAAACGTTATAGTTAGGAATTAGCATTAAAAAAAACTAGAAATTCACTAAAAACCCCATAGGTTTCAGGGACGTTATAGTTAGTTGAACATTTGACTCGTATAAAACCAGAGAAATTTGCCTTTTATAGTTAGTTGAGCTAACTATAACTCACGCGCCAGCAATGCACTGCTGATGATGTCACATATTACATCACTCATGACATGGTCAGTGACATCACTGATGACATCTCAAATGACATCACTGATGACATCACTCATGACATCATCCAGTGAATGTGTGTTTCTATAAATTGTAAATATGTTTTATATATATATGCCACGGTGTATTGAAGAATGAATGCATTTACAAGTGCCTAAAGGAATTATTTTGTATGTATGTGACTGACTGTATAAGTGAGTGATTGAACGTGTCTTACTGAATGCATGGGTCAGTGACTAAACTGTGTAAAAGTCTGTATTAGTCTCTCCATTGGTGTGTAAGGAACTGCATGGATTGCTGAATACCTACATGAGTGTCTATATAGGTTATTGATTTGTTGTCTGAGTATCTGTATGGGTCCATGAGTGTCTGTGTGAGTGGGTTGGTATTTGAGTCTGTGCATAGATGTCTGAGTGGGTGATTCAGTGGTTGTATGGATTAAAAAGTGCATCTGGAAAGGGCTGTATTGTTGAGTTAGCGTGTCTATGTGTGTGTTGTGAGTGAATAAATGTCTCAGTGGTATATCTGTGAATAACTACAAATGTTGTAAGCCACTATATGTGAGTGTTGGAGAATATAAATGAGTATACGTGAGACTACGCTATTTCAAGAGTGGGTGTATGAATAAGTGTCTGCTTCTATCAGTGATTGTATAAGACAGTAAATATGTGTTAGTATCTGTATAAATATTAAGCCTGGGCGAAGCACTACGCTACGCTCGCGTAGTTTGCGAAGCTCGCGCTACTTCGCACTACGCGAACTGCACGTAGCACAGTGCGAACACACGTAGCGTAGTGTTGCGTAGTGCTGCGGTCATTTTTTGCTTGCTCGCGGTCCTCAACGTCAAGTTGGCGACTGCGAGCAAGCAAAATTACATCCCGGCGAGACTTTTTCCTTGTTCGCGATCAGCAACATCAAGTTGGCGATCGCGAGCATGGAAAATAAACCTCCCGGCGAGATTCCCAATGCGAGGTCAGGTCTCTCATTGCGAGGGATCGCGTATGCTCGCGACCGCTCGCGATGAGAAACTACCAGTTCGCGTTGAGAAAGCTGCTGCTCGAGTAAAGATCTACTCAAGCAGCAGAAAACTACAGCTCGCACTGTGCAAGATGCCATTTTCAATGATTGCACAGTGCCGGTTGCTTGTCCGCACTGTGCAATCATTGAAAACAACATCTTGCACAGTGCGAACATGTTACTACGCAGTTCGCGAAGTGCTACGCGTAGCTCGCGTAGTGCGAACTTCACTTTGCGTAGCTTCGCGAAGTGCTACTTCGCGAACTACGCCCACCCTTAATAAATAAGTGATGTGGTATGTCTAAAAATAGCGAACCTAGTGTGTATAACTGTATACACGATTAAATGGGTATGTGATTCATTCTTTGCATTACTGACTAGGTGTGTGAGTAACTCTATGGATCAGTGGAAGCGTGAATGCCTGTATAGATGTATGAGTGCATATTATAGTGCTCTATTGATGAGTAACTACATGTATAAGTGAATGGATGTGTGTGTAGACCTAGGAAATAGTGAGTGTTATGTAGTATATGGCATTCTTCTGTGTATGGTTTCAAAAATAGTAGTCAGCATTTTAGAATGGGTGTATCAAAGTTTATATTAGAGCATCAGTATGTGCATCAGATTGTCACGTGGATGATGTCATGAGTGATGTCATCAGTGATGTAATTTGAGATGTCATCAGTGATGTGTTGAGTGATGTCACTGACCATGTCATGAGTGATGTAATATGTGACATCATCAGCAGTGCATTGCGGGCGCGCGAGTTATAGTTAGCTCAACTAACTATAACAGGTGAATTTCTCTGGTTTTATATGAGTCAAATGTTCAACTAACTATAACGTCCGTGAAACCTATGGTTTCTTTAGCGAATTTCGAAGGTTTTTTAAATGCTAATTCATAACTATAACGTCTGTAAAACCTATGGTTTGTTCAGTGAATTTCAAAGGTTTTTTAAATGTTAATTTCATATTTTAATGTTTATAAAACCTATATTTTTTCTATTATATTTTTAAATATTTTGGAACTCTATTATACTTCTTGTTTTTACCTTTAAAAACCATGTAATGTTTTATATCTTTTGCAAAAAAAGTATATATTTTTTCTGGGGGGGAGAAAACTGCACTCCCATACCGGTAGAGTACCAAGCTCCATCACCACATGAACCCTATCCGCTATATTGCTAAACTCGTAAATGATCTGCATTTCGTATCCGACGAGTTCGTGGCATCGTGTCCCGCGTAACATCATATCTGCATGAAGTCACCCCAGGTACTACTTTCGTATCCGACAGGTAAGCAGTACCAAGCCATGCGTTACGTCATGTACGTATGGGGTCGCGCCTGCTGCGCGTTGCGTATTCGACGAGTACATGCTGCCAGGCCCTGTGTTACGTCACAGACATATAGTATCGCGCCGGGTACGCCATTTCCTTTTTTTTTTGTCTCAAAAGTATATCTAAATAACCTTAAACAGTATATGAGAGCACGCGAAAATCTAAATTATTTTAAACATTTATATATTTCTAACTGTAATAAACTTATGTTATGATAAATATATTTTGTCAAAATCGCGTCGGGTGCAGCCTCCTTGCGCGCTCGGTGCGTGATTGCCATGTGACCTTAAAAAAAAACATTTGATTGGTTCATAACATTTCCCATTGTAACAGTTGTACGACCCCACCCATTTTACTCATTCTCTCTACAACGTTTGATGAGAGACACCTCTTCTGCTTAGAAAGCTTTTTTGAAAAGTGTTTTCCTGTATACACATATCTTATACTACACACAACATGCAACGATCATCTTGATCAATAGTCATGCTCTGTACATTAGCCTTCCACATATGATTGTCATGCATCTCAAACGTTCCATCAAAAAGCAAATATGTGTTACACGATGCCCCTGGTGTGTGTGTCTGCACATTATTGTGCTGCCTTGCGGCCTGGGTATTGCTGGCTCTAAGGAGTATCATCAGCCATGGGCAGACTGCACATCCTAGATCACATGCCATCTCATTGACGATAGTTTCCGCCCTCCAGACACATGCTACACTAATCTAAATTGCACACTCTGCGAGGTCAAAACTACAAAAGAAACACACATAAGTACACTTCCTGGCCAGGCAGGAACTGAACAACGCCCAAGTCCCCGGAATAATTATTCACACCCCTACGCTAGTCTGGTGTACGCAAGCCCAGCCCACCTTGCGTACGTATAAATAGGATAACCACAACGCCACACATCCCTCTTCTTCCACACTACCTCAAATGATTTGCCGCATCCACCTCGCATATCACAATGCGCAATAAAAAAAAGAAATGGATCCATTAGGTGTACTCCATCCTGGCAATCAACATGGCCTCTAAATTGTGGGCCCTACTGCCCGTCATCTACGAAAGGGATCCATGAGGTGTACACTCTCCTGCAATCAACACTCCATCTGAATTGTGAGCACTGCTGACCATAGTGTTTGCTCACACAACAATGACAGCAGGTAAGCAGAGCGGCCTGGGTGCACAGGGCCTCCAATTGAGCACGCTGCGGCGAGAGGGGCGGCGTGCTTCAGCCTAGCTGTGCAGGTCCAAACAAACGATATTGCCATGTGTTATGATGTGATCTTTGACCTCATTCAGTCACATCTCTGTCTCATTTTAAAGACCTGCTGGACTGTACTGTACGCCTGAGCCAGCGGGCAGCGCTGCCCTACAGACACCTCTTCAGCACGGTGCTGCAGGAGGGATGGGATGCATCAGCTAGGCTGCGCACGTGAGAATAAGCGATATTGCCATGTGTTATGATGTGATCTTTGACCTCATTCAGTCACATCTCTGTCTCATTTTAAAGACCTGCTATACCATAAGGTAGGCCTGAACCTACGGGCAGCGCTGCCCTACAGAAACCCGTTGAGGGTGATTCTGCAGGAGGGATGGTGTGCATCACCCTGAGTGTGCACGTGCGAAAAAGCGATGTTGCCGTGCGTAATGATGTGATCTCTGACCTCAGACTAAAAATCAATGACACAGTACAATAATGGCAAGCGTTTTTTTTTTAAAAGCAAAAGAGCGCGTACACTACCTCCCGGCTCAAGCCTCAGGAGACTACTGTGTCACGCTCGCGTCAGCATCTGCTTTAGTGCCTGCCGGGAAAAGAAAGCTGGTGCAAGGCCCAGAGTTCCCCCAAGATGGCATCCCCCCGGCTTCCGCTAATGAGGCTGGAGTGCCGATCTGGTTTCACCTAATCTCCTAAGCGCCCCGAACAAGCAGCAGAGGTAAGGAGAATGTGGCGATATAAAAAGCACAACAAACTAAAAACAGACTAAAAATCAATGACACAGTGCAATAATGGCAAGCGTTTTTTTTTAAAAAGCAGAAGAGCGCGTACACTACCTCCCGGCTCAAGCCTCAGGAGACTACTGACATTACACGCGCACATTATGCTTCTAGCATGCGCTCTGTTCCTTTGTATGTGAACGTTGGCACAACATATTATTATTTAACCTTGTGAATTCTCGTGCACTCCAACTCCTCTTTAAACTACGATTCCCACTAACAGTTGGTAGATCGTACTTCAAAAACGAAGGATGCACTCAACTCCTATTTTCTATCAAGCTTGAAATAAACCATCATTTACCTCCAGACGTTTCCACCATTAAATTTTTTCTCCCTTTTCAGACATTCCATTGATTGCCGCAAGAAGGGCGGAACGGGAGCTGACCCCGAAATGATGCCCTGAAATTCTGACACCTTCCATTGTGGTATCAAGACACCGTCCCAGACCGGAGACCTGGTCTATCGTACAAACATACCCCGGACTAGGAGCTTGCACCAACACATCGTGGGACACACCAGTGGTGGCAGGTGAGCAGTGAAGCCTCGGTGTGCAAGACCTACAATTGAGTACAGTGTGGGGGAAGGGGTTGGGGTGCAGCACCCTGGGTGCACAGGTGCATGCAACCGATTTTCCCGTAGCTAATAATGTAGGATTATATTATTAAACAACGGCGATAACATTATCAACACTTTAGCGTCAGGAAACTGCCGCTAAAGAGACGATAAGGGGTTGATAATATGCCCTTGCAAATTCCCATAGAAGCCCAGGTTCACACCAGAACCTGGGCTTCTAAGGGAATTCACAAGGGCATATTATCAACCCCTTATCGCCGCTTTAGCGGCAGTTTCCTGCCGCTAAAGCGGCGATAATTGTATCGCTGTTCCTTCATAATATGGCCCATAATCTCTGGCCTCATGTATTTAATTTTATGGACTTGCTGAACCACACTCTTTCTCGCAAACCCCAGCGCCCTAGACAAACGGGTGACGGAGGGTAAACACTAAGGGCTGGGTGCAATAGGCTGACGCTCTGTCTCCTCCTCTCTCTCCTCTTTTGACTCTCCCTCCCCTTCTCCCTTCCACCCACTCCCCCACCCTTCCATTCTCACTATGGTCCTTTCATTCGGACTACCTTTCTTTACCTCTTCCACATAGCACGCATACTTATGTTTCATTTTTGTCTTGCAGGTTTCCTACGCTGCTTCCACTGGAGTCCAACCCACAATTTTGTTATTATACTGTTCTATTAAAGTTAAATTTCTATTTATTTCTGTTTTAATAAAGGTTTCTTATTTTTTCAAATAAATAACTGAGTGCATAGGTCTTCTTATTTTTGACGACACTTGTCGTCAGAAAAACACCTTTATATGGGAAAGGAACGGCGTTAAAATTATCGCCACTTTAGCGGCAGGAAACTGCCGCTAAAACGGCGATAATGGGCTTGATAATATGCCATAGAGAATTCTAATAGAAGCCCATGATCTCGTGTTAATATGGGCTTCTATTGGAATTCTCTACGGCATATTATCAAGCCCATTATCGCCGTTTTAGCAAGAGTTTCCTGCCGCTAAAGCGGTGAAAATTTTAACGACGTTCCTTGATAATATGCCCCTTAGAATCTACTAGAATTACATACTAACATTCTACTATGACTTACAATGGAATACTACACAGAGCACATGACTTTTCAACAATGAGCTCATAGTTTCATCCACGAGTCTTGACACCGGTAGGGGTAAGACTTTCGCTTCCCACTACCTATATTGTATAAACGTAAACTAACACTTCTTCCACAAGTATGCTACAGCGCCCAGAGCACATCACTTTACAGCAATGATCTCACAATTTAGACTCACGGTTTAATCCCCGAGTCTTCACACCAGTAGGGATGAGTAGTTCGCTTCCCACTTCCTATATACTATAAACGCATACTAACACTATACTACAGTGGCTAGTATCCTACACTGCCAAGAGCCCATCACTTTACAGCAATCAGCTCGGTTTCATCCCCAAGGCTTCACACCGGTAGGCGTAGCTACTTTGCTTCCCGCTTCCGGTATACTATCAACACACAGTAGCGGTCAGTAGTTCTCTTCCCACTCCCTGTATGGTATAAACGCCTACTAAAACTACTTGCACACATATGTTACAAACACCAGACTACATCACTTTGCAGCAATGACTTCCCAGTTTAGACTCTCGGTTTCATACCCGAGTGTAGCACCATATCATATCACCACCATGCCACTCTGAGCAACACCGCACTTTCAGACCGTTAACAGTGATAACTACCTACTGGCGACCACCAGTAGGTAATCAAGAACAAATTACAATAGTTCCTTGATTCCTTTAGCTTTCAAAAATTCTCTCTATTACTGACTTTCCCATATAAATAGTTTTTTTAATATTCAAGTCAGAAATGCAACGTATTCTATCAACACACTTTCTAGAACATTCTACAACACGTGGAGGTTATAAGTTCATACATTTTTTTAAACCTAACGATATTTTTTTGCAACATTTTCTCGAACATTTAATGGCACGTGCAGGTTAAGAGTTCACGATTGTTTTAAGTTTGAACAGTGCCTTCCAAATACAAGTAGCAGGTGTGGTTGAGTTGAGCAAATTTGATCCTATGATATGTACGTGCAAACTGCTTTTTCTTAACCAATCACAAACATACTATTCCACAAAACGAATGTGCACCCTACTTTTAAAAAACAATGCTTTTCATCTTCCAATCAGGTACCGTTTTGTATGCGAAAAGAAACTAGTTCCCCATCTTTAAACATAACTCTTATTCTACGAAGGAACTGCATGAGATACAGACATCTTTCCATACCTTCCAGCCATACCTTCAAAATGCTAGTGTGGATCATAGGTCATAGCTATGTTTTCTGGTGCAAGAGGTCTGCAGAACAGAGACGTACTGACTTAGACCTAGGTTTACAAAATGTGGACATTAAATGGTTTGGACAGAGAGGATTGAAGTGGCACCAATTGTTGCCTTTGGTTAAAACCTGTTTGCATCTCCAACACCCTGACCTCATGATAGTGCACTCTGGTGGAAACAACCTAGGCACATTGACTGGGGTAGATTTGGAAATGCTTATGAAGGACCCCTTTGGACAATTGATGTTACTTTTGCCTCAAACTGTCTTTGTATATTCCAATATATGCCAAAGACAGAAGTGGAAATGGTCCAAACAATTTTGTCCTCAGATTGAAAAATCTCAGAAAAAAGTCAACAAAGCTGTCTCTGCATACCTCAGAGACCACAAAATGGGGTCCATATACAACATCAACATACGTTTTGGTATGGCGGATATATACAGAAGTGATGGAGTACACTTCACAGATCAGGGAAATTGAGTTTTCCTGAATAACTTGAAGCTGTGCATCTGCACTTATATGTAGCTCCAACTAATGAACACAGGGGCTCTTTTTAGAGCCACCCTATAACTTACAATTTAGGCCCCCTTTTTTAGGGCCATATAACGCCAACTCCCGCAACCTCGACAAAATGTATTCACCACACAGCTGTGGCGCAGCAGCCAGACCATCTCACTTTGCAGCACAGACCTCTCGCTTTGATCCCCAGCTCTACTCACCCATAGGGGTGAGTAGTTTGCGCTCTACAAATACCATATTGATTTACCTTCACACTCCCTATACAACATCACCTAAGCACCATACACAAGCTACAATGTTCTAAATAAAAGTTCATCCAATTACTATAATTACATGCTGACACTACTTGCGCAGATGTGGTACAGCGACCAGAGCGCATGACTTCACAGCATATGACACACAGTTTGGGCTCACGCTTTAATCCCCGACCCCGGCAGCAGCTCAGCTTAGCAACATGAGACTCTAGACAATACCTCACATATATTCCGTACCCCAGGACTTTCATACCTGTATGGGTCAGTAATTCGTCCTAGTAGTTATAAACACATCCGGACACTACTTCCACAACTGTAGTGCAGCAGCCACGGCACATGACTTCACAGCATAAGACACACAATTTGGGCTCACGCTTTAATCACTGAGTCCTGCACCAGCTCACCTTACCCACATCAGACTCTACCCAATACCTCACTTAATTTCCGTAGCCCACCATTTACACACCGGTAGGGTAAATACTTCGCTTCGCACCCCCTCTATAGCACACCCTAAACACCCCACAGAGATTACAGTGCTCCTACCCTCCTTTTTTCACCTTACTCGCTTTGACGAAATCACAAAATGGCGGCCAACACTTCCTAGTTGCAATCGCTCACACCGCTCGCAGCCAATCAGCAACAAGCTCATGCTCGTAATGACTCAGTCAATCAGATGGCAGAATTCCCAAATATCGATATCTGTAAATTGCGATATTTCTCAAAAACTACTGAACGAATTTACACCAAATAAACAAAAGTGTGCTTTCTAGACCAAGACCCTTCTCTCTGCCAAATTTGGGGTAATTCCGTTCACCCGTTCGACCTGTAGCCTTGTCTAAAGTTTCCTATGGAAATTAACATGGAGAAAACACGTTTTGGGACCCCCCCTTTTTTCTCGGCCCCCCTTTGAAGAAACACCCCAATACTTTCAACATAGGAGCTGATCTCAACAAAGAATTAGTTTTGAAAATTTCACGAAGATTGATCAATTGGCACCAAAGTAATTGTGAATAGAATGTTGCCATTTTCCTATACTAACTAGGTCCTAACTATAACTACCTACTGGTGTCCGCCAGTAGGTAATATATATAAATATGATATAGGACATGTTGCTCACAGCTTAATGTACTCAAACATAGCTAAGTTATACATAATGGCACTATGCACTTTAGAAATTTGTTAGGTTAAAGTTTTTTTTTCTACATTGTGAAGCAGACAGGGATATAGAATTATTTTTATATTTGAATATTCTGTATTTTATGTATTTGATTGTTTATGAATTGCATAATCACATATTTACTTGCTATTGTTCAGATGGCATTTTGCACATGATATTGTACTGTAGTTTGATATAAGCACATTTTTAATTGTAACTGTTTTGTTTTGTATAGAATGCTTTATGGTGATATTATTTACACCGAATAAAGCTGAAATTGATTGATTGATTGATTGATTGATTGATTGATTGATTGATCACCCACGTATCCATTGACACTACTGTCACCCACCTCACCCCTTTCCCAGCAACATTAACTCCCCTCCCTTCACAAACCTAACATTGCTACCTCCTGCTCCATTAGGCCCCACTCTAGCTTCTCCCCCAACCACAACACCAACTCACCCACCACCTCCTCTCAATCAACCTCTACCAGTGCGCCAACTCTAATCCTTTCTAACGTCAGCTTCCCCATCTGCCTGGATACTTCCATGCACTCCAGTAGTTCTCAAAACCCAGATCCTCCCAGATTCCTCCCCAATAACTCAATGTTTGACATTATTAAATATAAATTGCAACTGATCCACGCTGACATTCTCAAACTAGTTCTCATTACCACCAAACTCAAGCAAAGTTTGTCTTCACACCCTACTCACCTCGTAAATGACAAGACACTCCCATCTCAAATTTCCACTCTGTCCCATCCATTCTTACACTGGGATCTCCCTCCCTGGTTGGAGTTCTGCACCCAACCTTAACCACTTCTCTTAACCCAATAGGTTAGTGAGACAGTTATCAAACAAGGAAAAACTCTCCATCCTTGACACCTACAAACCAGCTCTGATCCATCACTCTCTACCTCCTTCTAAAACCAAAACTCTTATCTCCCACCCTTCCAGGACATCCCACCCCAGCACTAGGTTCATTAATAAAATTAATCTTACACAAGTTTCACATTCATCTACGCCATCTGCCCTAAAATGTGCATTAAGAAACTGCTGCTCGGCCATAAAACATGCTGCTGATATAGCCGATCTCATACTTAACCAGGACCTTGACGTTCTCCTACTCACTGAAACATAGCTATAACATGCTCTACTCTTATTCTGGACACTCTAATTCCCCCAGTTATAACATCATTAGACTGGACCACTCGGAGCAACTCAGGTGGTGGCCTATCTAGCATTCACAGATCCTCACTCTCTACAAAACAATCACACACTACACCTCTATCATCCTGCGAATACCTCAAGATCGACATCTCTACCATCATTAATTCAATGTGCACCCACCACACGTTATTCCCATCCACCCGGAGGAAACCACACCTTCATTGAACAGTTCATAGAGATTATGTCCTCCAACAATGATGAACGCAACCATGTTTTTTTCTTGGCAACTTCAACATTCATTATAACAATGCCAATGACCCACTCTTGTACAGTTTAAACTCCTTCCTTCCAAGACCTCAAACTTATTCAAGCCTGCAACAGCCATGCTAATAGAGCCACCCTGGATCTAATTACTAAACAAATAACACCTTACAAATTGAATCCATTTTTCCTTGCAACTGGACTGATCACTGCATCACTTGCTCCCTAAACAAAAAGGCAATCACCTTTAAGGGACAACCACTGAAAACCAAACACTGGGTCTGTGACACCCGTAACACTAACTCACCCACCTTGCTGACTACTTGTAACAACATCCTACTCCTGGCCTCCTCCATGAATGATGCGCAGGATCTTACTGATCAGTTCTTCAACTCCAAGTCCAAAATCATGGACAACCTTACCCCCAAACAACTAAAAAGAATCCCTTCAAAAAGATCGGACCCTTGGTTCCACCAAGACCAGAATAAAGAGCATTGTCTCTTCAGACTAGTTAAAAGATCATGGAATCACTTCCCCTCCCTGGACAACTTCAAAATATTGAGTCAAAGATGTAGCACCTACAATAGGCACATTAGGAACTCCAAAGCAGTCTTTTTTCAAAATCAACTAGATTCTGCTGCCAGCCGACACAAAAAACGGTTTGAAATTAACAAAAACAAATAAATACTAGCTAACTGCAAAACCTTTACCTCCTTTATTACTGAGAAAACCACACAAATCTCAAACCAGATCCAGATCACTATAAACTACTCTCTCATGTACCCACCCCACTCCACCAGCCACTTAATCCTCATTCGTGGCTGAACCATCCCCCCATTTCACCCCAAAAATAACGCCACTTGGTCAAGCTTCAAAACCCTCAATGAAAACAGCCTCCTTAATCTTTTGTCAGCACCATCACTAGAGGAACTAACCATCAGTTGCCTATTCTAAGGAAACTGAAACGTTTCCTTTCCGCCAAAGACCTCACAACTGCTGTACATGCGCCTGTGCCATTGAATTTGGATTGCAGTAGCACTACTCTGGTGGACCTCCAAAAACCCTCACTTGCACCTCTGAAGGTGTTGCAGGGATCCTGCGCAATCACAGAACTCTGTGTGGGATTATGGAACCTTAGCATTCAGGGACTGAGTTATACTACCACCTTAGTACCCATGAGCCCAGGACCGACTAGCTATAGTGTCTTATTTGCCCTCCTACTCACTCACAGAGGAACAAGTGTTTAGACACCCCATAACACAACACTCCCCACTGTCTCAGGAATCACAGTTGCAAGACACACCCTTTTGCTCACGCTCTTGTACTCATCCAAAATAAGATCTGACAGAGACAGAAACAAGTACAAAATATTTATTTTAACTAACGTGTTCTAGTATGCAGTATACGTGCCACAATCAGCAGAAAAATGCATAACACTAATGCGGTCAGCAAAGCAAGTAGTCCGTAAATCATAAAAGAAGCTTTCATGATGAATGACAGCGTAACCTAACCTCCCTCCCCATGTATGGAAGCAATATGAGTATATATTAGAAGATCTCTGGACGTTATCAGCAGTCCCCGTACCTCAGTCTATGGATGGTAGATCTGCATCATAGGTGCTACCATGCTCTTCTCCTTGAAAAGGTCCCTATTCAAGTGTGTCCTACCTATCCGTGTATTCCAATAAGACCAAAGTACGTGTTCCCAAACAACAGCTGCATCTGCATGCTCTGTGTAGGTGCGAAGACCCGACCAAAATTGAATAACAAGGAGCATTTCTGTTAAACCTTGTTCACAATGTTCAGACTAAATCCCAGGAACCTGAAAAGCATGAAAACAACTGTAGGTTCTATGTGAAAGTTCCAGAATGGCACATGCAAAATAAATTTGTGCAGTAACGTGCGCAAAGCAGTGGACAGGTTTCAGCGTGCTCATGCTAACATAGGGAAAATGACAATGTCCCCATGGGCCATGTGACAAAGGCTACGCTAAACACTGCAGCTAGGGTTAAAAAAAAATGATCGTATCTCCCCCTATCTTTAGCCTCTGAAATGGCTACCCTCTGAGGCCAGGAGCCATCTCAAAATTGCCTATATGACCCACAAAACATTATACCACAATATCCCCTCCTACCTGGCCCAGAAATTGACCCTGTCGGGTGGTAACAGACCATACAGGATCACTAGCTCTTTACTTCTTAAACCACCAAAATCTTTAAAAAGAATACCTATCACTGATCCTTCTCTGGAGTTGCCCCTAAAATTTGGAATTCTCTACCTACTGAAATCAGATGCAACCCTTTCACATCTACCTTCAAGAAAGAAGTAAAACTCTTTCTATCCAAAGAGATCCTCTCAGACTGAGAACTCGCTCCATCTCCCACAGATCGCTCCCTCCCTCCTACTCACCGCTACCTCTTTCTCACTGTATTATTCTCTAGGCCTGGACTTTTGCTATATCATATGCTCCTAATTCTTTGTTACCAGTAGTCCATGAGTATTCTTCCATATATATTGTATCTTTATCTGATGTTATATTTCCTTTTGTTGGATCCCTTTCCTTGTAAACTACTGTAAAGTGCTCTGTCACCCTGATAGAGTCCTGTTTGTGCTATACAAAACTCCAATTAAATAAATAAATGTAAGGCTGAGCTGGTGGATGCAGTTTCTCCTACCAAGCACTTCTACTGTGAAACTCATTAATTTTATACCTGGAATCCGAACCATCCCTGATGAAGTTCAGAAATAGCCTCAAAACATGGCTGCTTGGTCAATTTTTTTCTCAACTTTAGTGCCCCTTCTGTTTACAGCATTACTCACTTGCATGCCTAGAGACCTATGGTGCTAGTGCACACTATAAATGTGAAATACAAATACAAGATGAAAAATCTCATATGGAGCTGGACCATAGGTTTAATTTAGGCTGAAGGTAAACAAGTAGCACTGTCCAATCCAAAACAACCCAGGCTGTAAATAAGGCGTGAGTAACACTTTTACAGGCTTTGGCCCAAGCCAAAGAAACAGGGAAAGAAGCCCTGTCTTGTAAGCCACGGTCCCACTCTAGATGGTAGCCTCCAGTGTCTGAAACTGGAGGCTCTCTTTTAAAGTTCTCCACAACCCCCCATTTGCTCTGTGATGCAATGACGAGCTACTTCATAGCAGAGGGGAGCACAATAGCAGCTAGTTACCCCAGAGACACAGTATCATCCAGCCATCACTTGCTTTCCATCGCAGTCCCAAATTCGTCACGTGCTAGGCTCCTTTAGGATCAGTGAATAGGAAGCATTGAAGAGAAGCCAAAACCACTCTAGCGTCAGTAGCGGCCCTTGGAGGGAGTAATGTAAAGAAATAAAGAAGTAAAACGAATTTCATTGCGCGCGCCGGAACGCCAAATACGTTTCAGCGCGCGCAATGAAATTTGCTTAATTTATTTATTTATTTACATTACTCCTGTCGGCCGTGAGCCGGAGTTTACAATCCCCCACTCTGCCCCTCCCCCACCCTGCCACACCGCCCCGCTGAACTCCCTCCAAGGGCCGCTACTGTCTAGCGTCTATATGCCGGCTCACATGCTGGGCGGAGCAAATCCAACACTGGCATCTGCATATTTTGTATACTGCGGAGAATTCTCCCTGAGGCACAAAAGATGGAAACATGTTACGAATATGTACAATTCTTAGCTAAGGGTATTGAGATATTTTTTCCTAAACACAAAAGAAGCATCAATCAGTAACAATTGACGCCGTGAGCTGCTAACAATATTTCATCGAAAAATATAGAAGGATTCCATCATTAATCTGCTCCCTTATTAGCGTAAAACACTTAATCCCAAATGATACTAAGGAGAGAAGATATATTACTTTTCCACAAGGATTATTCTATTATTCCAAACCACTTTCCATAGAATTACTGCCTTTTTTAATATTTTCATAAATTAATAACAACAAACGGATTATCCTTGACTGCTCACAGGCACTAAAGGAATTAGCTTTAGGCAGTCCAAAATAAAAATATTAATGGAATGACAACATTAGAAACGCTCTGTATAAAATAAAGCTTCAGAAAGTTTGAGATTATTTTTTAAAGTATCTGGTGGGATCAAAAAATAAATGATAAACAGAAAAACCCGTCTATATTTCGTGAAGCTAAAAGGGTTTCTATCTTGCAACATTGTTGTATCTTTTGTAGTCTGGCTTGACACAGCTCAGCTGTCAGCCGAAATTTATAGGAGAACACTAGAACTCCAGGAGAGGCGCTTCTGCTCTGCCCACATGTTGTGTGCTTCCGCAAAAAAGTGCTTGCTCCCCACACAGTCGTGATCATTCTGTTTATTTATCCAGCTGCCTGAGGTTAAGCTTTAAAGGGCCAACACAAGCCATTAAATTGCCTTAGATAACTAGATCATTTATGGTATTTTTCTCTGGCAGCAGCACACATCGGACAAGGGCAGTCATTAACCTGCATAGTTTTTTAGGTCTGGCTTGACAGTGCAACTGTCACATGGCCTTTTAACTTATGGCAATATTATTCTACAGTTCTCTGCTTCTACATGAATGCATGTCCATTGTCACACTATCTACTTGCAATACTTCTCATTACCATACAAAATTCTTTAAAGTCAGATCTGTTGGCATTACCAATGCTTGTTTACTAATTTTGATGGTTTGAAGGACATATGAGCCACAGTTCCCACATGGGAAATAGAGTCCGACAAATTTATTCATGCACCATTTCTGTTTTTATGTGTAGTAACACCTTATTGCATACAATTAGACTTCATTTTGAGCAAATGCTTGTTTTTGTATTTCTTTCCATCTCCTCTGTTTTTGTGGATATCTTAAGGCAAACAGAAATTGCAGCAATTAGCTAACTAGGTGAGTCTGAGTCTTAAGCACTTGCTTGTGACACCTGGGGGAAGATTTACTAACATTTCATGCAAAGCAATGTGTAAGAAGGACATCAGAAATGCACCAAACCCTAAAGATGACGCACATAACTGCTGCTTTCTTGCGCTGGCACAATGTGCGCTGCCAAATGCCAATCCAAGCACCCATGTACCATGCATTTCAGGCACGATTGATTTTGTGCACTACAGGACATCTTCCTGCACAAAAACAGTCCTTAAAAGTGTTTTCCTTTTTCTTTTTGCAATTCACATAGAAAAAGAAAGAAACGAGAAATAAAGATATTTCTCCTAGTTACGTCTGGGAGGTTTACCATTTTGACAAACTCGGATGTTTACAAATCTTTGTAAATCTGTGAATGTTCCAAAATCCATGGGTGGATGCGTGGAAATGCCCACACTCCATCCATGGAACGCCTCCCTGCATCAAGGTAATACAAAGCAAGGCAGTGAAATGTGCTGGCTTGTGTTACCTTAGATTTACTAAACCATGTAGAGCCACGCAAGGTGGCTTAGTAAATCCCATTTAAGGGCTTGTGTTGTCTTGCGTCGCCTTGAGTGACACAAGGGCAACACAAGCCCTTAGTCAATGTGGCTCATGGTGTATCCTGAAGGACACAAGTTTGAATCCTTGTAGGCCCAATTGATCCATTCATTGGTTAGGACCAATGAATGGATAATAGTAACATTGCAATTTACAATGCTTAGAAACATCAAAATGTGGTATTAGGAAAACATGGGTGCAAACGTTGCATAATTTAACAGGAAAATTTGCCAACATGATGCATAATCGTGCAAAATGTAAATCAATCATTTAGAGCTGTGTTTGAGCACAACATGTGTCCTCGTGTTAATTTTGGATACAACGGCGCATTTCATGCTAAAAATATATGAAAACCCTGCCGTGATAAACAGTCACTGTTGTCCTGGTGAATGGCTAAATAAATATGTGAGTGACATAACGGCATAGTTTCCGGAACAACCATATAATGAGATTCCCGCAATTACATGAATTCACCAAAGCAGTTCAAATTTCACCCAGGCCTAATTAGGAACTAAGGAAAAAAGAAAATTGCTAAATTGTGCATGCATTGTAACTGAGTAATATGTTATTCACTGCTAATTTGCTATATGAACAGAAGTCATTTTACTTTTTATTTTAATGTCAAAGAGGATGTGGACCCATAAAGCTAATTTTCCACAGTGGTGCACATTAGGAGAAGCAATCTATATTTCTGTATTCGCCTATAGCCAGTTTACAACCCTTGTCAGTTTTAAGATGTGCACCCCTGTAAACTCAACTATAGCTTTCTTTGGCATCTTGATTTTTTTTTCGCCAGTGAGTATTACCATCATGAGTGTATTAAAGCCTAGACTGTGTGAAATATTCTTAGACTCAGAGCTTTACTCTGTGGTCTGGACTAGTGCATCAAGTCAGCCTTCTGAGGAAACAGGACCATTGCCCATGTATCAAACATAATCATGGAGCAACCATGGCAGTATACCGTTTTTCTGATCTCTAGTAGAGGACAAGCCTTTTTTTTAATGTTGAAGAGTGAGATGCTAATCAGTGTCATAATGTGCCCTGACCCTGGACTGACATCTTTGAGTAAGGAGCCTGTGTAAAAGGAGTATATTTGGTGACTGGTAGTGTGATCCATGTGGAGCGCAATTGCGTGACTGGGAGGCCAGTGTGATGCATTTTGGATCATCCCTGGTAAACCATGACACAAGATGGAAGCTAAGGGACAGCCTCCCTGGATTGGCAAATTGTATTGCTGGCATTCATGAGCTTTGGGTTTAGTGTCAGACATTGATGTGCAGGTGGATAGAAAGAGTGCTGATTTAGGTATACTGTGACTGTTTTAGCAGAGACCAGCTGATTGTTTCTACCTGAGCACCAACATTTGTTTTTTAGATGATGTGGCCTTGATGGAGACAACATTATTTTTTGTTTGTGCAAGGAGGATCTTCCAGTAGGGCCTGCCTCATTGTCCCACCCAGAGGTGGGACTCAAATTCAAATTAATTTATTTTATTTGATTTAGTTCTCTACTGAGAACAACAAATAATTCGATAAGACATTAAAATTACATTCGTAATTAATAATATTTGTAAACACTAATGTTAATACAAATTTAAAAAAGTTTAAAAAAATTCAAACAGGTTATAGCGTACAAATTCATTAGGGGTGATTTGAGGATGGAAATCAAACTCTGTACATTCGTAGAATTACACTTTGTTTGAATTGGATTTAAAAATCGCTTTCTGGCGACAATTACTGTGGAATTGGGACAAACAAACAAAATATGCATCAAATCTTGAACTCCTCCTTTGCAAAGGTCACATAAGCTACTAAAATTATTATCATTTGTCCATTTACAGATTAAAGATTTAAGAGGGAGAATCCCAAACCGAAGTAAGATCATACAACGCCGGGCACCATGTCTTAAAGTAAAAGTAAAGTATTGTTGCGTTTGTTTGAATACAATTGAGGTGGCACTCTGAAAGAGTGATGACTGCCAGTTACAAGGTCTTCAGAGCACTCATATCTGTCTACTCCATTTTGAGACATCTCTTCTGTTAGACCTGGCATCCTTGGCATGATTTTCCTCCGAAAATGTTGCTTTCATACTTCCTGGTTTTGCACACTTTACTACAGCTAACCAGGCTAAAGTGCTTGTGCTCTCTCCTCAAAAAATGGTGAGATTGGCTTATACCAAATTGCCACAGAGCAGAGCTGGGCACATCTGGGTATACAAACTGGATCTTAGACACCAACTCTTCAGTATACTACATTTGGGCTGTGGATACTCTGCCAAGAAGAAGGACTGCTGGCTACTGAAAGGACTGCCACTCTGCTGGACGGCTGATAGCCAGAAAGCGGTCCTAGGATGCTTGATTCCGGTCCAGGGAAGACATGGCTTGGCAGTTCGGGCTGGACTGTTCCCATGAGGCACAGGGTCAAGACTGATTTGCATATGGCCATGTCTAAACTGGGGTGGCGTAGTGGGCAAAAGAACGATGGATTTAACCCAGATCTCTTGACTGGGGGAGAATGTCTGCATTGTCAGCATTCCGTCCATCATTTGTTTGTTGTAACGCTTTTCGCCCTAAGTGGGATGGGTATTCCCAGACGTGGGACCCGTGCTCACTATGCCACTGGAGTCAAGCTATCCTGGCTGATGACGGCTGATAGCCAGAAACCGGTCCTAGGATGCTTGATTCCGGTCCAGGGAAGACATGGCTTGGCATTTCGGGCTGGACTGTTCCCATGAGGCACAGGGTCATGACTGATTTGCATATGGCCATGTCTAAACTGGGGTGGCATAGTGGGCAAAAGAACGATGGATTTAACCCAGATCTCTTGACTGGGGGAGAATGTCTGCATTGTCAGCATTCCGTCCATCATTTGTTTGTTGTAACGCTTTTCGCCCTAAGTGGGATGGGTATTCCCAGACGTGGGACCCGTGCTCACTACGCCACTGGAGTCAAGCTATCCTGGCTGATGACGGCTGATAGTCAGAAACCGGTCCTAGGATGCTTGATTCCGGTCCAGGGAAGACATGGCTTGGCAGTTCGGGCTGGACTGTTCCCATGAGGCACAGGGTCAAGACTGATTTGCATATGGCCATGTCTAAACTGGGGTGGCATAGTGGGCAAAAGAACGATGGATTTAACCCAGATCTCTTGACTGGGGGAGAATGTCTGCATTGTCAGCATTCCGTCCATCATTTGTTTGTTGTAACGCTTTTCGCCTTAAGTGGGATGGGTATTCCCAGACGTGGGACCCGTGCTCACTACGCCACTGAAGTCAAGCTATCCTGGCTGATGACGGCTGATAGCCAGAAACCGGTCCTAGGATGCTTGATTCCGGTCCAGGGAAGACATGGCTTGGCAGTTCGGGCTGGACTGTTCCCATGAGGCACAGGGTCAAGACTGATTTGCATATGGCCATGTCTAAACTGGGGTGGCGTAGTGGGCAAAAGAACAATGGATTTAACCCAGATCTCTTGACTGGGGGAGAATGTCTGCATTGTCAGCATTCCGTCCATCATTTGTTTGTTGTAACGCTTTTCGCCCTAAGTGGGATGGGTATTCCCAGACGTGGGACCCGTGCTCACTACACCACTGGAGTCAAGCTATCCTGGCTGATGACGGCTGATAGCCAGAAACCGGTCCTAGGATGCTTGATTCCGGTCCAGGGAAGACATGGCTTGGCAGTTCGGGCTGGACTGTTCCCATGAGGCACAGGGTCAAGACTGATTTGCATATGGCCATGTCTAAACTGGGGTGGTGTAGTGGGCAAAAGAACAATGGATTTAACCCAGATCTCTTGACTGGGGGAGAATGTCTGCATTGTCAGCATTCCGTCCATCATTTGTTTGTTGTAACGCTTTTTGCCCTAAGTGGGATGGGTATTCCCAGACGTGGGACCCGTGCTCACTACGCCACTGGAGTCAAGCTATCCTGGCTGATGACGGCTGATAGCCAGAAACCGGTCCTAGGATGCTTGATTCCGGTACAGGGAAGACATGGCTTGGCAGTTCGGGCTGGACTGCTCCCATGAGGCACAGGGTCAAGACTGATTTGCAGATGGCCATGTCTAAACTGGGGTGGCGTAGTGGGCAAAAGAACGATGGATTTAACCCAGATCTCTTGACTGGGGGAGAATGTCTGCATTGTCAGCATTCCGTCCATCATTTGTTTGTTGTAACGCTTTTCGCCCTAAGTGGGATGGGTATTCCCAGACGTGGGACCCGTGCTCACTACGCCACTGGAGTCAAGCTATCCTGGCTGATGACGGCTTATAGCCAGAAACCGGTCCTAGGATGCTTGATTCCGGTCCAGGGAAGACATGGCTTGGCAGTTCGGGCTGGACTGTTCCCATGAGGCACAGGGTCAAGACTGATTTGCATATGGCCATGTCTAAACTGGGGTGGCGTCGTGGGCAAAAGAACGATGGATTTAACCCAGATCTCTTGACTGGGGGAGAATGTCTGCATTGTCAGCAGTCCGTCCATCATTTGTTTGTTGTAACGCTTTTCGCCCTAAGTGGGATGGGTATTCCCAGACGTGGGAACCGTGCTCACTACGCCACTGGAGTCAAGCTATCCTGGCTGATGATGGCTGATAGCCAGAAACCGGTCCTAGGATGCTTGATTCCGGTCCAGGGAAGACATGGCTTGGCAGTTCGGGCTGGACTGTTCCCATGAGGCACAGTATCAAGACTGATTTGCATATGGCCATGTCTAAACTGGGGTGACGTAGTGGGCAAAAGAACGATGGATTTAACCCAGATCTCTTGACTGGGGGAGAATGTCTGCATTGTCAGCATTCCGTCCATCATTTGTTTGTTGTAACGCTTTTCGCCCTAAGTGGGATGGGTATTCCCAGACGTGGGACCCGTGCTCACTACGCCACTGGAGTCAAGCTATCCTGGCTGATGACGGCTGATAGCCAGAAACCGGTCCTAGAATGCTTGATTCCGGTCCAGGGAAGACATGGCTTGGCAGTTCGGGCTGGACTGTTCCCATGAGGCACAGGGTCAAGACTGATTTGCATATGGCCATGTCTAAACTGGGGTGGCGTAGTGGGCAAAAGAACGATGGATTTAACCCAGATCTCTTGACTGGGGGAGAATGTCTGCATTGTCAGCATTCCGTCCATCATTTGTTTGTTGCAACGCTTTTCGCCCTAAGTGGGATGGGTATTCCCAGACGTCGGACCCGTGCTCACTACGCCACTGGAGTCAAGCTATCCTGGCTGATGGCGGCTGATAGCCAGAAACCGGTCCTAGGATGCTTGATTCCGGTCCAGGGAAGACATGGCTTGGCAGTTCGGGCTGGACTGTTCCCATGAGGCACAGGGTCAAGACTGATTTGCATATGGCCATGTCTAAACTGGGGTGGCGTAGTGGGCAAAAGAACAATGGATTTAACCCAGATCTCTTGACTGGGGGAGAATGTCTGCATTGTCAGCATTCCGTCCATCATTTGTTTGTTGTAACGCTTTTTGCCCTAAGTGGGATGGGTATTCCCAGACGTGGGACCCGTGCTCACTACGCCACTGGAGTCAAGCTATCCTGGCTGATGACGGCTGATAGCCAGAAACCGGTCCTAGGATGCTTGATTCCGGTCCAGGGAAGACATGGCTTGGCAGTTCGGGCTGGACTGCTCCCATGAGGCACAGGGTCAAGACTGATTTGCAGATGGCCATGTCTAAACTGGGGTGGCGTAGTGGGCAAAAGAACGATGGATTTAACCCAGATCTCTTGACTGGGGGAGAATGTCTGCATTGTCAGCATTCCGTCCATCATTTGTTTGTTGTAACGCTTTTCGCCCTAAGTGGGATGGGTATTCCCAGACGTGGGACCCGTGCTCACTACGCCACTGGAGTCAAGCTATCCTGGCTGATGACGGCTGATAGCCAGAAACCGGTCCTAGGATGCTTGATTCCGGTCCAGGGAAGACATGGCTTGGCAGTTCGGGCTGGACTGTTCCCATGAGGCACAGGGTCAAGACTGATTTGCATATGGCCATGTCTAAACTGGGGTGGCGTCGTGGGCAAAAGAACGATGGATTTAACCCAGATCTCTTGACTGGGGGAGAATGTCTGCATTGTCAGCAGTCCGTCCATCATTTGTTTGTTGTAACGCTTTTCGCCCTAAGTGGGATGGGTATTCCCAGACGTGGGACCCGTGCTCACTACGCCACTGGAGTCAAGCTATCCTGGCTGATGATGGCTGATAGCCAGAAACCGGTCCTAGGATGCTTGATTCCGGTCCAGGGAAGACATGGCTTGGCAGTTCGGGCTGGACTGTTCCCATGAGGCACAGTATCAAGACTGATTTGCATATGGCCATGTCTAAACTGGGGTGACGTAGTGGGCAAAAGAACGATGGATTTAACCCAGATCTCTTGACTGGGGGAGAATGTCTGCATTGTCAGCATTCCGTCCATCATTTGTTTGTTGTAACGCTTTTCGCCCTAAGTGGGATGGGTATTCCCAGACGTGGGACCCGTGCTCACTACGCCACTGGAGTCAAGCTATCCTGGCTGATGACGGCTGATAGCCAGAAACCGGTCCTAGAATGCTTGATTCCGGTCCAGGGAAGACATGGCTTGGCAGTTCGGGCTGGACTGTTCCCATGAGGCACAGGGTCAAGACTGATTTGCATATGGCCATGTCTAAACTGGGGTGGCGTAGTGGGCAAAAGAACGATGGATTTAACCCAGATCTCTTGACTGGGGGAGAATGTCTGCATTGTCAGCATTCCGTCCATCATTTGTTTGTTGCAACGCTTTTCGTCCTAAGTGGGATGGGTATTCCCAGACGTCGGACCCGTGCTCACTACGCCACTGGAGTCAAGCTATCCTGGCTGATGACGGCTGATAGCCAGAAACCGGTCCTAGGATGCTTGATTCCGGTCCAGGGAAGACATGGCTTGGCAGTTCGGGCTGGACTGTTCCCATGAGGCACAGGGTCAAGACTGATTTGCATATGGCCATGTCTAAACTGGGGTGGCGTAGTGGGCAAAAGAACGATGGATTTAACCCAGATCTCTTGACTGGGGGAGAATGTCTGCATTGTCAGCATTCCGTCCATCATTTGTTTGTTGTAACGCTTTTCGCCCTAAGTGGGATGGGTATTCCCAGACGTGGGACCCGTACTCACTACGCAACTGGAGTCAAGCTATCCTGGCTGATGACGGCTGATAGCCAGAAACCGATCCTAGGATGCTTGATTCCGGTCCAGGGAAGACATGGCTTGGCAGTTCGGGCTGGACTGTTCCCATGAGGCACAGGGTCAAGACTGATTTGCATATGGCCATGTCTTAACTGGGGTGGCGTAGTGGGCAAAAGAACGATGGATTTAACCCAGATCTCTTGACTGGGGGAGAATGTCTGCATTGTCAGCATTCCGTCCATCATTTGTTTGTTGTAACGCTTTTCGCCCTAAGTGGGATGGGTATTCCCAGACGTGGGACCCGTGCTCACTACGCCACTGGAGTCAAGCTATCCTGGCTGATGACGGCTGATATCCAGAAACCGGTCCTAGGATGCTTGATTCCGGTCCAGGGAAGACATGGCTTGGCAGTTCGGGCTGGACTGTTCCCATGAGGCACAGGGTCAAGACTGATTTGCATATGGCCATGTCTAAACTGCGGTGGCGTAGTGGGCAAAAGAACAATGGATTTAACCCAGATCTCTTGACTGGGGGAGAATGTCTGCATTGTCAGCATTCCGTCCATCATTTGTTTGTTGTAACTCTGCTGCACAGCTGCTCTGAATGACTGATGCCCTGCTGTGCTGATCTGCTACCCTCTTGTCTGGGTGGGAAGGACTGGACCTACATTTCCTGAACCCAGAGTGACTCCAAGGGCTAGTTGGCTGGCTACCTGATCTGAAACCTCAAGGACACAACTGGCTTCCAACAACCTTGCACATGCAAATGGGCTCTGCCATTTGTGAGTCTACCCTACAATGTAGCACCACCCCAGGTCTGTACTCTTACAAGTGGGTTTAAGGTACTCTGCCAGTCTGTGATTCAAGTGGAACTGACACATCTCCTCTGCTACATGGTGCAAATCCAAGAATAACCAACCCATTTTAGCTGCTGTGTGGATGGGACCAGTGGGAAAGATCCGCATCGCATTTCAGCCCATCAGAACTACGGCTGCATGACACATGTTTGGCACAGGTCCTCGCATCACCCATCGAGCACACACTCGACGATAACACTTGACTTTGCCCAGGAGCTTCACAGCTCCTTGGAACTGATGCATTGCCCTAAATGAACTGCGCATCTTTGATGCCCGGCTTTGCATCTTAAACCCTCATCGATAGGATCCTCGATGACGGCACAGGACATCACTCTGCAGCCTCATTGCATCTCGGAAC
Source organism: Triturus cristatus (assembly GCF_964204655.1). Classification (NCBI taxonomy): domain Eukaryota; kingdom Metazoa; phylum Chordata; class Amphibia; order Caudata; family Salamandridae; genus Triturus; species Triturus cristatus. The sequence goes on from NC_140585.1 coordinate 1,066,948,882, forward strand.
TGACGTATCACTGCGGCTGCTAACTTATCTTCAATTCGGATCCTTGCAATGCTCCACAAACCAGGATTTGAGTATTTGGTTCACCAGCCTAACTGAGTCTCTGTAGCTGACCTGTGCTCCATTGCGGTCGGCCTGAACTTGTGACTTTGTCTTGGTCCAGCAAGACCAGATATCCACAGTTGGTGCTTTGTGCTTTTTGGTACTAATTTCACTAAAATCTTTAGAACTGCATTTTTTTGGTGCTACTGATTGTTTTTTTAATTCATCATTTTAGACTTGTATTTATAAAAGAAAGTATGATTTGTCTAACTTGGTGTGGGGCCCTTTTTGTGTTGTATTTTCACTGTATTACTGTTTGAAGTGTTGCATAAACACTTTACACATTGCTTCTAAGTGAGGCCGGACTGCTCTGTGCCAAACTACCATATGGTTGAGCACTGGTTAATTTAGGGCTGGCTTGTGACTTCACCCTGAGAAGAGTTGTGGTTGCTACTTGAGAAGGGTTTCACCCCCTCAACCAGTGACCCCGTTTCTTACATTGGTGGTCCATGGTGAGGATAAGAACTTGCGTGTGTGCAATGTCATACAGTGATTTGGTGTCCATTACCATCCCACATCTAAGACCAGTTTGAGTTCCAAAATTGGCCTATTTGTTTTCTAAATTCTCTCCCTGATTGTTGTGCTTGAGGCCACACCTGCAAAAATTGAGTTTTTGCTGAACAACATGGATACCTACACTGTGGCACAGCTCAAGGAGCTCTGCCAGGAGATGGAACCTCCAGCCAATAGCACCACCACCGAGGTGAAGACCCAGAAGAATCTGAGGGTCTGGCTGAAATCTCACCAGTCATTTGTTGAAGCCACAGTAGATGATGATGAGATGGAAGGGCCCGAAGAAGACCTTCCTGTGGTGCCACCTGCAGTTGAGGAGGGTGGCTTGACCCCTGAAGTGGAATACCCTGCCAAGGCAGGAAGCAGTGAGTGTTCATGTAGGCTGTACCCAAAGGGGTTGGTGGAAAGGAGGGAGGAGAGAGAGTTCAAGCTGCAGATGTGCTAGTTGAGAATGGAGAAAAAGAAAAAGGCCATGGGAGGAAAGAACATTCTTGTTGGCTCATGAGCTGAGTCTGAAGGAGCTGGACATCAAGACCAGACAGTCAGGGTCCAGCAATGGTGATGGCAGCATACCTTCAGTGCCCTCTGGAAAAAAGAGGGTCCATATTCCTAAAGATCTGATGCCTGACTTTGCTGTGGGGAAAATCACTGACAAGTGCTTCGAAGCTTATGAGATTGCTTTACAGGTGCCCAGAATCCCTCAGGAGCATCAGTGGGCTAGTCTGTGGAAGCACATCCCTAGAGAAGGGAGGGACACCCACTAGTGGCCCTAGTGAAGAGGAAAAGGAGGAGGTATCCCCCCTGAAGGAAGCCCTTGTTATGAAGTATAGCCTTACCCCAGAGAGGTAAACTCAGAAGTTAAGGGACAGTCAGAAACAGACCAATCAGTCTTGGGTGGACTACATGGATTCCTTTAGCAATGCATTGGATGGTTGAGTGAAGTGCAGCAAAGTAAGGGATTGTCATGGGCTGGGCAATTTGATTATAAGGGAGCACACATTCAATCTTTATTTTTCAGATCTGCACCAACACCTGATTGATAGTAAGCTCACTGGTTCCTGGGAGCTTGCTGAGGTGGACTGCTGGGCCATCACCAGGGTCCACAAGAAGGTATCTGAGAGGATCACCACAAGGGTGAACAGGGTACACACCAGAAGAAGGAGGGGGAGACAACAATAACAATAAGGAGTTCTCTATGGGCCAGGAATTCCAACCCCAACTGAGAAAAAGATGTGGTTCCCTGACAATAAGCCCTCAGGGAAGGCACCATCCAAGTGCTCTGAGTGCAATGAGAGGGCACTTCTAAGGTGATGCCCAATGTCCAAATCGGGCCAAGCCCCCCTCTGGTGGGAAGTCACTAGGGGTGGCTACTGTAGTACTTGGGGAGGAGATTGTCTCAAAGGGAAGGCAGAGTAGCAGTTACCCTAGTATCCCTGGGTAACATAGAGATTGTGCAGATAATTCACCTGCCTAGCAACACTAGAAAATACAGGCAGTCTGTCACTATCAATGGGCAGGGGGTGGAGGCTCTGAGAAACACTAAAGCCAGCATGACAACTGTTAAATGTCATCTGGTGACCACAGAGCAGGTAGTTCTTAATGTATTTACCAAGTTGTTGCTATCGACAATAATAATAGTCACTACTCAGTGGCTCTGGGTCCCTTTGAGATGGAGCAGGGGGTCCTCAGTTTCCTTCAGGGTAGCTGTGAGTCTGTCCATGCATGTGGATTGCCTTCTTGGGAATGACCTGGAGCACACTATGTGGAAGGAGGTAGATATTAGGTCGCATTTGGAGATGTTAGGGGTGCCTGAGTGGGTGTGCCTTACCACACGATTCATGGCAGCCTGAGAGGGTAGTCTGGAGACCCTGGAGCCTGGAAAAATGTCCCAGGTGCCTGCGAGATAGAGAGAGGGCAAGGGTCATGGTAAGCCCAGTCCTGAAACATCCACGCTCCAGGAAGAGGCCAAGCCTGAGGATGATGACCCGGAGCCCATAGTGGAGGATTTTGCCACCCTGGGGAATTGGCCAACTGTCAGTAGGAAAGGGGGTCCCACAAGGGAGGAGTTCTGCAAGATGCAGATGGAGTGCCCAATCTTGAAGGCCAACAATGGCAGGCTGAGGCCCAGGCAGCAGGTTACAGCTCTGGAGATTACCTGATGTGCTAGAGAATGGTCTCCTGTATAGCAAACCTAAGGTTCCTGAGACTGGTGCAACACATGTGTTGGTGAGTCCCCAGTAATACAGGATCTTCCTACTGGAGCTTGCTCACAATGTACCCCTGGCAGGTCATCAGAAGCAAGATTAGAAGGACTACACCTTTGCCAGACTTGTTACTCACTTTTATGGGTCCCAGATTAGGAGGGTCTCAGTTGCTTTCTGCAGGTCCTGCCCTACCTGCCAGGCCAGTGATAAGTCAGGGGAACAGCACAAGTCTCCCCTATAAACAATTCCTGCCATTGGCACCCCCTTTGAAAGGGTGGGCATTGACATTGTTGGCCCTCTGAAACCCAAGACTGCCATAGGCAACCGGTTCATCCTGGTCTTGGTGGACCATACCACCCAGTACCCAGGGGCTATACCTCTGAGGATGGTGGCTGCACCCAAGGAGGTGGTATCAGACCGGGGTCCCAACTCCATATCAGCGTACATGAAGGCCATGTGGAAGGAGTATGGGGTAGCCTACAAGATATCCACCCCATAACAACCACACACACATGGGCTTACTGAAAGGTTCAACAAGATGCTTATAGGCATGGTCATGGGCCTGTCAGAGCCCTTGAGGCAGAAGTTGGACATCCTCTTGCCATGCCTGTTGTTTGTGTAGATGGAGGTGCTCCAGAAGGGGCTTGGCTTCAGCCCCTTTGAACTTATGTATGAGCAACCAATGTGTGGATCTCTCCCTCTTAAAAAGTAGGGGTGGGAGCAAACACACAGGGAGGCCCACCAGGATTTGGTCAGCTACATGCTGTCTATCTAGACTCAGATGCAGCGCTTCTTGAAGCAAGCCACAGCAAATCTAGAAGCGAACCAGGAGGTCATGAAACAGTGGTACAACCGGAAGGCCAGAAAGTGTGAGTGAAGGAGCCTATGGCACACTGGGCCCTGTAAGACCAGCGATGTGAGCCCTATAAGATGAAAGAGCACAAGAGTAAGGCTACATGCCTGGTGGACCTCAAAACTCTCAGGAACTCTTTGAGGGTCTTGCACGTAAATCGCCTCAAACCCCACTGTAATAGGTCTTAGTAAACCATGCTCTTGGTCATGGATGATGGGGTGGAAGAGGAGAGCGAACCTCTCTCTGGACTCCTTTCTTGCAAGGAGCAAGATGGGTTAGTGGATGTTATCATTCCCACTCCTACCTTGACCCCAGAGCAACAGAGGGACTGTCACCAGATGGTGGGGCAATTCACATCTTTCCTTTCCCTTAACCCAGGAATCCCTATGTGATGTACCCATGATATTGACACTGGGGACAACACACAGGTGAAGAGCAAAATCTACCAGTTTGCTGATAAGGTGAGAGCTAGCATTAAGGAGGAAGGTTTCAATATGTTGGAGTTAGGGGTTATTAAACCCTCAAACAGCCCTTGATCCAGCCACTGGTGTTGGTCTCCAAGACTGCCCCTCCAGGTGCTACCCCTGAACCAAGGTTCTCCGTGGACTACTGAGTGCTCAATGCATTCCCAAATGCACATTCCATCCCCTGAGCTAATGAGCTGATAGATCAGCTAAGAGCTGCCAAGTTCCTCAGCACGTTTTACTTAACATCTGAGTACTGGCAGATTGTCTTGACCGAAGGGGCAAAAGAGAGATCTGCATTCTCTACTCTAGAATGACATTTTCAGTTCCAGGTAATGACCTTTGGGTTAAACAACGCCCCTGCCACTTTCCAGAGATTGGTCAACCAGGTCCTGGCTGGTTTTAAACCTTTACTGCCTCTTATCTAGAGGACATTGCGTTCTTCAGTTCTAGTTGGAAGGGCTACTTGCACCACCGCAGGGACGTGCTTCAGGATCTGCAGATGGCAGGCCTGACTATCAAGGCTAATACGTGCCAGATATGGCAGGGCTTAAAGGTCTACTTAGTCAGGACACCAAATGGGTGGAGGCACGATGCAGCCCTTCCAGGCCATGATTGAGACGATTCTGGATTGGGAACCCCCAAGGACCTAGACAGAAGTGAGAGCCTTCTTAGGCCTCATTGGTTACTGCAGGAGGATCATCAAGGGGTATGGCAGCATTGTTGCACTCTCGATAGAGTTGACTTTTAAGAAGCAGCCCAAACAGGTGATCTGGACTGAGGAATGTCAGAATGCTTTTGAAACACTGAAGAAGGCCATGTGCACAGCACCTGATCTCAATGTCCCAGATTTCTCATGAGATCTCATTGTCTAGACGGATTCCTCAGCGCATGGTACAGGAGCAATTCTCCCACAGCTGAACAGAGAGGCCTGGATCAACCTGTAGCCTTCATTAGTAGGAGGTTACATCCCCATAAACAGAGGTGAAGTGCAAAAGAGAGGGATGGCTTTGCAGTGATCTGGGTGCTAAAGAATCTCGGACCATACCTGTTTCATGCTCACTTCTGGATTCAAACAGACCACAGAACCTTAAATGGTTAATGCAGATCAGGGGTGAGAATCCAAAGATGTTGAGGTGGTCCATCTTCCTACAGGAAATGGACTTTGCAGTGTAACACCATCCTGGAACAGACTACTCCAATGCTCTCCAGGTTTTTCTGCCTTAGTGAAGAGAAAGCCCGAAGGGGTTGGTTAGCTCTCCCCACTTTCAGCTGTGGTAGACATGTGTTAGATTTGGCATCCTTGGCGTAGATTTCCCCCTAACGTTTTGCCTATAGAGCTCATGTTTTGCTGAGCTTGATTTTGATGGCCTTAGGACTCTTCACACTTTACCACTGCTAGCAAGTGCTGAAATGCTTCTGCTGTCTCCCCTAAACATGGTAACATTGACTTAAGCAATGTATTTGAAAGGCAAGACATTTACATTTAAGTTTTACATGTCTTGGTAGTGAAAAACTCCCAATTCCGTTTTTCATTACTGCAAGGCCCATCTCTCCTATAGTATAAGATTGGGATTGCCTTGTTACATCTTTTAAGTGCAATTCCCAATTGTAAAGAGATATACGTTTCGCAAGTTTGGTGTCACTGGACTCAATGTAAAATCACAATTTATGGTAAAGTTGGATTTTAAATTACAGTTTAGCACATGCCACTATTAGAAAGTTGACATTCACTTGCTTAAGTCATTTGGTGCCTGCTGCCTGTCTCTGTTCAGTCTGGATTGGGTGACAGCTGGGCTTTGTTTATTCCCGCTAGACACGCACACACAAAGGGAGCTGGGGTGTGTTATGATGGGCCGAGATGGGAGGAAGGAGCTGAGTATAGTCACATATTTACACCTGAATAGGCTGCATCCTGTCCACCCACAAAGGGCTACATACCTCCTATAGTGAGTATGAGGCGATGGCAGGAAGGGAGGACTTCTGTGCATGTCGAAGCTTTCTTTGAAGTATTCCCCACTTCTAAGGCACAACAGCCACCATGACCTCAGTACACTTCTGTACATGTCACCACTCTGCCAGGAAGAACAACTGCTGTGCTACTAAAAGGTCTGCCACTCTGCTGGACTGCTGCTTTGCTGGACTCTTGCCTTGCTGTGTTTTTTCCTTTCTGCCTTGCCTTGCTGAGCTACCCTGCTGCCTGCTGGTATCCTGCCGGGTGAGAAGGACTGGACGCGCCTCACTTGAATCCAAAGTGACTCCAAGGGCTTGCTGGCTTGCCTCCTGTTCTAAGTCTCATGGATATAAAAAATGTCAACTACTTGCTTCTGCATCTGGACCCTACAAGCTGTAAGTCTGTCCTGCCAAGTTGTGCCACCCTATTCCTGGACCCTTGAAAGTGAGGCCTAAGGTGCTTCTACACCCAGGACCCATGCCTAGTCATCGGAACCAGTGTATATTTACCTTTGAGTGAGTCAGAACCAGCACATCCTCGTCATTGCATTGAGTGGACCTGGTGCGTGGCCTAAGGAACCAACGCATCACCTTCAGAATCAATGTATCACCTACTGAGGGTGCAGCAGCCATGCATCGCATTCGGAACCAGTGTTTTGCACATGGAACCGATGTATGGCTGCAGTTGGGCAGAGAAAATCGAACCATCTTGTCCTCTTGACACCTACGCATTGCTTCGGCTGCACCTGACATCCTAATAGATGACAACGCATACATGATCAAGATAATTTGGTTCAGGGGGCCAAAGTGGGTCCCTGTATCCAGCCCACACTAAATCATGGGTGGCCTCAACTTTTGAATTTTGGCCTGGTCTGGGGAAACCAGATAACCCATTCAAGCACCTATTGTTTCTAAGTGCTTCTTACATTCATTCTTTGAAAATTCATATCTTGACTTCTACTTGTTGGATTTTTTATATTTTGGCCTAGTTGTATTATAAAGTTACGCTCTATTTTTCTAACCTGGTGTGAAGTCTTTTTGTGGTGTTTTGACTGTGTTATTGTTTGAAGTGTTCCACAAATACTTTACACATTGCCTTTTAGGATAATCCATACTGATATGTGCCAAGCTACTAAAGGGTGAGCACAGGATAATGTAGGGTGTGTTGTGACTTATCCTGACTAGAATTGTGGTTCCTGTTTGGACAGGGTGCATACCTTTGCCAACCAGAAACCCTATTTCTAATAGGGGTGATTTATTTAATATTTCAAAGTTGCACAGGTAGGCCTGAACGCTGTGAAAAATAATTTCCTAGGCAATAATTATAGAACATTTCTTGTTTCGTGTGTCTAGTTAAAGAAACTAAATGTGATCGTCAAAAAATAAAAAAAAATACAAAAGTTTATTCTTTACATATCAATGTTCAATGTTAATTAACACAATATAAAAAAACACCATATTAAATTTAAACATACAGTTTCTTTGTTATTGGTACAAGGTTCCTATTGAAAAACAATTGTTAAAAGAAGATAGTTTCGTGGCAAAAATACTTAATTTTCGACGATGTAGCGAAGCTAGGTGTTTCTGGAGATCTGATATACTTTTTTCATTTATCAGTTTCCGGCAGCCATCCTACACGCCGGTCGCATAGTAGATCGATGCTTCTACATTCTGGAACACAGACACAAAGGAAAAACAACCTGTTTTATCACATATACGCCATCCATGCGGATCGCTAACTGTGACCTCAACCTTTGTGACCTCTGAATTACAAACACAGAGTTTTGCCCAATATATCTAAGAAAGTATATCAGATCTCCAGAAACATCTAGCTTCGCTACATCGTGCTTGCACTTTAAATAGAAAAGGTTCTAAACTATACGTGACCACTAAAAAGAATATACTGCTCCTTGGCACATCAATGCCTGGACCATAGAATATAAAGATTTGTGGCTTTTCCTGACGAAGGCGTACTTTACGCCGAAACGCGCGTCGAAGATTAAGTATTTTTGCCACAAAACTATCTTCTTTTAACAATTGTCCTAGGAATTCTATATCTACTTTTATCAGGGGGTCCTTGTTATTTACATGAAAAAAACAGGTAGGCCTGAAGCCATGCTTTCTTTGTCCTTGTAGGGGGTGGGACAATAAGAGTTTTAGTCCACAAGTGGCATTTAACTTTCCACGCCATTGGTATATCTACCTCCACCAAATAGTATGCCCTTAATGTAGAATTAAATATCAGACCTAAGCAAAATTTTAATTGTGCTGGAGCAATCAGAGTAATTTTAATAACACCATGTTACTCTTTGACATGGAATTACTGCTAACAACCCAAATATGCACATGTAATTAAGAGTAATTTTTGGGGAAATAAATTCCTACAAAAAGAGCATATTTAGCGGGTGTGAGTAGTTGTTTGCACTACTTTTTATGTTCTGTTGCATTTAGCACTATTTGCTTAGTGCAAAATGCATCCTCGCATCCACTTTGGATGCAAGGAGGCATTATGTGCTAAGAAATTAGTGGTAAATGTGAGAAGTTGGCCTGGTATATGCTGCCCACTAGTTATAGTGGGCACCTTGCACCAGTCCAAACAACCCCTTATTGATGATAGGTTAAAGACAACCTTTATTGAAAGCTATCCAAGTGATAGCTATGGAGAGCAACCTTCAAGTTAAGTCTTGAAGGAATGTAAAGCAGCTTGTTTTTCCAGTCTATAATCTCTTGAATGGCTAAATGAAAGGAAATCACACCAGGTATGCATATAAAATATATGTATTTATTACTAAACACACCCCTCTAGTCTCTTTATGAGGCTAGAGGTAAAAGCACATAAGTTGCACTTCAAAATAGACAGCAAAGTAGCACAAATACACGTTAGGTCCTAGGGGTGAGCCAAACCATATACTAAAAAAGTGGTATAAGAACCACGACTTAACTAGACACAAGGCCTAGAGCCTGTAGAATCGCTGGGATCCCAAGGAACCACCCAAGGTAGTGACACAGGGGACTCACGGGGGCCGTGTGCAGTGTAAGAACACAGCCGCAAGCTCCCGTTAGCTTCTATGGGGATAGTCGCGGTTAGATTTTTAAAGCTAAAGGACACTTAGAGATGGACTAGGACCAAACCCTCTTGGACTTACACAGTTCTAGGGTCAGAGTACCAGAGTACTCGTGTTACCTCACCCAGGGAAGCCGGGAACATAGGTGTCAAATGGTGTCAGGTCGTGTCGTCGTTTTCAATGGAAGCTGGCGAAGAAGAACTGCTGCCGGGAAGATGCGAAGTGTCCGAAGAGATCCACGCCTGGATCGAAGATATGAAGAACCTAAAAGCAGCGGGGACAGTGTCTGGGTCACTTGCCAGTGACCAGGGGCACGATAGACGAATGCCTACCGATGTCGGGTGTTTCAGGTGACGAAGGTGAAGCTTGACACTTCAGCCACAAGGACCAGGAGGCATCGAGGACAACCAGGACCTGGATTCGAGCTGCCCACAAAGGATGTCGAATGCTGCAGCGTCGGTGCCCGGATTGGACACAACAAGCCTTGGCAACAGCAACCCACGGAAAAAGGAGAAAGATGCTTCGGTGCGGACCAGCAAGGTCCGAGGGACTCCACCAGCAATGAGGAGTGAGGGCACGTCTGGAGCAACCAGGGAAGCCCAAAGAAAGTCAAAGTTGCCTTCACAGGGACCCACCAGTCGATGGACCAGGGATCATGAAGGGACCTCAAGAGGAATCACAAAATGGCAGCCCACGGGTCACTCAGAGTGACCAGGATGACAATCTTCAGTGGATTCTCTGCTCGGGTCTGGGCTACAAGTAACCCAATGCACAACCTCAGGGGACGTCGAGAAGCTGATGCACTTACAAATGTGCATGGTGTCTAGGGGTTTCAGTTCCATGGTACCCATGAGGGCTATGGGTCTTAGCTTTGCGGGGGACTCAGTTCGGCCTCTGGGTAGTCTGGAAAAGCCACCTCTGGTATTGCAAAGTCTTCGGCATCCGGCAGGAGCTTCAGAGATGGAGACCGGACAGATGCTTCTTTGGTGCCTGCCAAGCAGGGGAGCAACTCCTTTACCCCAAGGGAGATTCTTCAGTCATCTGGTGTTGAACAGATCGACGAAGGTCCAGGATTCAGTTTCAGAGTTTCGTCCATGAATACCTAAAGTATTGTTGCCAGGTGTTCCTATCTTATACCCAAGGAAGGGGTTGCACTAGGTCAGGGAACCCACCTATGGGAGGGTTTAGAAAGAGGGGTGGCTACACCCATTTCCTTTGTCCAGTTTCACGCCAGAGCAGGGGCTCATAGCCCCTGAACTGGTTTGAGCTGGACTATGCACAGGGACAGCAAATGTGCCCCCAGTGCAGGACTTCAAAGCACTCTCAGAGTGCACCTACCCTGCCCCAATACACTAAAGCCTGTCTGGGAGGTGGTGACACCTCCCTGTGACAGGAAACCTATTGTCCAGGCCTCCCCAGCTGGAGTTTCGCTCAGCAGCAGGAGGCCAGACTCGTGTCTGTGGCTGCAGCATCCATTTTGTGATGCCTGGGCTCTTTTAAGTTGGTACCGGGTATACCGGTGCTATCATGTCTCTCCCTCTAGAAGGGTGGGATCATACCCCCACACCAGTTACTGGTGTGGGGGTATGATTCCAAGGAGTTTGACACCAAACACGACATGTTTCTGTGCAGCCAGTCCAAAGTTAGCATTTACCGTTCGGTTATAATGCACTTAAGAGTACATGGTCAGGCTGCATCACAGACAACCCCGGTGAAGAGATTCCGAAGGCTGCAGAGGGGCTCTGCTCATGCATGGGCACCCTCTCACACAAAACCAAGCACCCTGCCTTTAGGATTGGTAAGGCCTGCCATAGGGGTGACTGATAGGTTTATATGTGCAGTGATAGGAGAGATATAGTGAACCTATATCTCAGTAAGGGGTGCATGCACCACCTTACCCAGGCTGCAGTAGCAGACCTGGGGTGTCATTTTGGAGGGCTTCCCAGGGCTGGCATAATACATGCTTCTGCCCCTGGTAGGCCTCTGGGGTACCTATACCCTGGGTACATAGTATACCATATACTAGGGACTTATAAGGGCACCCCAGAATTGTGGCTAGGGTCCAGAATAGCTAAAGTCGAAAAGCAGTGTTACATCAGCAAAAAGTGGGGGCAACTATAAGAAGCAGATCCTACTCTCCTACAGTAAATGCCAGGAGTACGTTGGGAAAAGCATCCTATCATAAGTGCCCATTCTGGAAGCGTGAAAGTCTGCTTGAGCTGCTATTCATGTTTTGTTGCACTTGGCCTATTTCTGAGCGCAAAATGAATATTTTGGATGGTAGAGGGCTTTTTGTGTTAAGAAGATGGTGCTAAATGCTGTGGCAGCTGCTAAGGAATGGGGGTGGCGGGGCTGGGGGGTTCAATATAAAAAAAACACTTACCTTGTTACGACCACTGCCTCTACTCCGTCCTCTTCTCTTCAACCTGCTCCCAGGCTCCCCTAAGCCAATCACGACGCTGCTGTCATAAGCATGACAGCAGCATCGTGACTGGTCTGAGTGGCAGTGCCTGTGAGCCTTGGGACTGTTCTCTACCCAGCTGTGCAACACAGCTGGTTGGTTAAATACTAAGGGCCAGATGTACGACCCGTTTTTGCATGAGCAAACGGGTTTGCGAACCCATTTGCACATGCTAAAACATATTGGGCCATGTACATAGCCTATTTAGCGAGTCGCAAGTTTTTTTGCGACTCGCTAAATAGGTTTTGCGACTCGCTATTTGGAAGGGGCGTTCCCTTCCAAATAGCGAGTCTCAAAACAATGTACTAATGTTTTGTGACCGCAATTGCAGTTGCAAAACACTTGAAATTACCACCTACTTCAAGTACCAGGGACCACTGCCTGCACTTAAAAAATGAAACGAAAACATTTAAGGAAAACGGGCTGCATTTTAAAAAAAAAAGCTGCTTTTTTTAAAAGCAGTCCCAGACATGGTTGTCTGCTGAGCCCGGCAGGCCACCATCCCTGGGAGGGCTGGCATCGTCAATGAGCTCGCAAAGTGCGAGAGGCTGATTAATATTAATGAGCCTTGCAATTTGCAACCCCATTGGGAATCGCAAAACAGTGTAAACACACTGTTGTACATTTCATTTAGCGCCCCGCAATTTGCGATTCTCAATTTGTTGCAAGTTGCAAGGCGCTAATTGAAAGGGTCGTACAAATGGCCCTAAGTGAGCATGACAGTTTGGCCAGCCCTAGACGGCTGGGCAAACCATTATGTGCATTTAGGGCCTCATTATGATGCTGGTCGGAATCAGTTTGGAGTACGACGACCGATTATGATGTTTCCGAACACCGTTCGGTCAGAGTCCCATTGACGTCAATGGGAGCCTCTGTTCTGACTGATAACACAGGCTCCCATTGATAAATGGGGTGGTTGCAGAAATCCTTCCACCCTGTTGCAGGGACACCATGGTGCCTGCCACACTGTGCATGGTTGTAAAGAGAGGTCCCATGGGTACCCCCATGAGCCCCAACTGGAGGCCTCCGGGTAAAGGGGGCCTGCTTTGAGCCTCCAAATTCAGTTTCCGGAAGCTGTTCTGTGTCGGACAGACCGATTCAGAAAGGCTGTCTGAACGTAATACGTCGGATTAGAAAAGCGGTCCATAGAGCTGTACGACTCAGCTCTGACCGACTCAGAGTCTCCGACTGCTGGTCGGAACCGAGACGGAAAGACCGAACGGTTACCTTCTATTGTAAACGGTCAGTCAGAAATGTTTCCAAGTCGGTCGAAAACATGGGTTAGGAGAATCTGAATGTCAGTCGAAGCCTTTCCGACCGACATCGTAATGAGGCCCTTAGTTGTGCTCATACCACTCCTCCTCCTGTGAACCAGCCCAGCCCACCAAAACCTAGCTCTGTGCAGAAAATTCAAATGATAATAACAATGTGTTGCACTGCTCTGAAAGCAGTGGCGCGACGCTTCTCCGTCTTAGCAGAGGAACCCCCACTGGCTAAATGCAGAATTACTCTTCTCACATAATTCCGGGTAATCTGAGAGAATTTATGGGCAATTCCGTGCGACTTCACTCTAAGTAATCATGCAAGTTATGCCCACCCCTAATAAATCCATCAATAAGGGATTAGACAATTTTATCATGTTTGAGAGGACAAAGCTCATATCGAGGGGCCTGTACAGTAGTGCCCCAGTGTGCTGAAGAACCAGAACCTTTTGGGCCTGGCGGCGCAGGGTACGCCCAAGTCTCCGGAGTTCTCCTGCTTAGCTACACAGAGACACGGGACACTCTGTCGTCGTTAGAAGATCAGATTTATTTAGCTGCATCTAGTACAGTTATCCTAGAAGTACACAAAGTAGGTTCTCAGGAGACTGCCACTTCACTCTGTGGCGCACAGGGTTAAATACCATATAATGTTTGTGTTCATTAACCATAAGCACTCCCAGAACACACAAGAAAGAGCCAATAAGAAAAGTTAGAAAACAGAATGGAACCAATAGGAGAAGTTGGAAAACAAAAGTTTCAGATGTCTCGAAGAAACCTCTCCTCAAACTGTGTTTGTCATCCCTCCCTGAAGTTAATTTATTAATGGATTGGTAACTAACTTGCAGGTGGCGAGATACGTTTGTGTGTGTTGGAGGACAGTTGTGAAACAAGAGAATGCTAGCAGAAGACAGTGAAGGCCAGACGATAAGATAAGGTCAGGAAAGAATAGTGTGAACCAACAGATAGTTGAGACAGGGATTAGAAAAGCCATACAGGGATTAGTGTACTCGGCTAGTTCTAACACCAGCTTTGCAAATAGAGGCAGAAGGCGTATTTCGACACCAGGCTGCAGAAAAAGCAGAATAGACTTTGTTCGCCGTGCTGCTTGAGTGATGGCAACATAAAATGGCGGCGGAGCACAAAATGGCGGGTCGCTTCGATCGCGATCAGAAATCGAAGTTCCTCAGACCCTCGTTTTGCCAGAACTCAGGCAAGATAGACTCATGCTAATCTGAGTCCACGTCGATAGCCATGAGGTCATCGAGCTGTTGCTGTAACATCATTCTTATGTTTTCTGTTACTTGTGGTTTGGGTTTTGGGATGCACATAGTAGCAGAGAGGTCACAGATAGCGGGACCACAGTGCATACAAAGGCAACAGGAGAAAATAATGGTCAAAATTATACCAAGAAACGTCAATGCTTTCCAACCCCATTTGGACAGTAGTCCCCAAAACCATTCCGTTAGAGACCAATCTCCTTCGTCCTGAGGAATAGACTCAGAGATTATGTGCAACTTGGAGATAGCTTGGTATACTGTCGGAGCGTCATTAGGTATGAAAATACAGCAACTTGACCCGATCAATTTGCACACTCCACCACGATCGGCAAGAACAAAATCTAAGGCAACTCGATTTTGTAATGTCATAAGACGATCCGCCTGTAGTTCTGCCGTGATGTTGCTTAAGGCACCTAATGTGATGTCTATTGTAGTTTCTACGACACGGACTAGTTGCCTTATATTTCTGCTGTTAGCCATTGGACCCCAGAAGGTAAGAAATCCTTTAAGGAAATCTCCTCCCTCTTGTCCTGCTGTGTCATTTGAATCAATAATCCCTCTGCCGTATCAGGTTCGATGATGATTTGCGGAAGCGGTGTAAGTAGGGGGAAGAAGAAAGGCTATGTAACAAGTACCAGAGAAACCCGTTGGTAACCAAGTATAAGCCCTATTATAGCGGATGAAATAGGTGCCTTGAGACGGCACTAGAGGAGGCGAGTTCTGAGAGGAATAAAAGTACGTGTAGGAGCAGTTATTCCTTTGTATGGTGTCAGAAGAGCGATCGTTTATCTGTAAGCAGAAGTTGCCCTGATGTGGTATAGTCCAAATCGGCGGGGACTTTTCTTTTCGAATTTTACCACTAAGACTAGACATATATTGAGTGACGTTCCAGTTAGTGTGCGCTTTTCTTTCATCAATGGAGATTTTACTATTTTCCATGATTTTAGCCATAGCTACCATACCCTTAATCAAAGAACTATGACTAAAATCCGGATCACTAACATGTGAACTAACGGATCGTCTGAATTTGCTTTGATAAGCATTGGAGAAAATGACGAAGTAAGCCCAAGCAGAACCTTCATAAGAGAACGGGAGAACTAAATATGGCATTCCTTTCTCTGTGGTGTGTGGCATAAGTCCACACACCCAACAGTCAGTTGTATTGACCACTAACTGGTGCTGATGTAATAGCTGGATAAAGGAATCGTTATAATATTCAGTTCTTCTAATGAGTTCATGTGGAGGAAGAGTATGAAAGAGATGTGGAGAGATAGTAGGAGAAGACAAAGAGGGAAAAGGGGAGATAACTTTTGGCTGCAAAGCATAAATAATCCAACCAATAAATGCCAAAACAATACACAATGATATAATAACACATAAAGTTACGCTGAAACGACTGTACATTATTTTACAGGATGCTTTCTTCATTTCATCTTTTCTCTCTCTTTTGCCTAGTGTAGTTTCCATCTTTCTAATGGATGCTCACGGCAATATTCCTCGATCACTCAATCACGATTGTTTGCGGTCCTATGACACTTACAGGTCCTGCAGGCCTATTGCCACTACTCAGGTCGTGATTCAGACTCCTACCGTGACCCTGCAACCGGGATAGAATACTACACAAGAGAAAAATCTTTTAAGTCTTCTTTAGTCTAGGTCTTAAATCGAATCGTTCCTTCCCCGGAACACTCTGGTCTTGGAACAATGTTCGTGGATTAGTCGTATCCAAGCGACGATGTGATGGAATTGCTTCCTGTAAAATGTCGTCGTCCTCTTTCTCAGACAGTGTCCCATTCAGGTGTGCATCGCTGAAGGGTACGAATCGTGGAACTCTTTCACTTTCACAGTCACCAACACCTCTGCGTACCCATTGATCGTAGGACAAAGGCAAAGGCACTTTCTTACAATGCACACCGTGAATCCAATTTTTCTTTCCTTCGACTTTAACTGCTGTTCTCGTGGTGAGAAGGACCATTCGGGGCTCTCGCCATCTGGGTTCCAAATTCCTTGTCCACTGGAAATTTTTCACACAAATCCAGTCACCTGGTCGGATGGAGTGACCAGGGTCTGTGGAAGCCTTCGGCAGAGCACTCTGAACCTGTTGATGGAGAACACGCAATTTAGTCGTAAGATCATGCAGACAGTCAGTCAACATTGGATATGGCAAGTCTGAGTATTTCTTAGGGCGAGGGATTCCCCATACGTTAGCCGGACGACCAAAAACCACTTCGTAAGGGCTAAGTCCCAAACGAGAGTGTACTGCAATTCTGGTGGATAGCAGAGCTAACGGCAAAGCATCGGGCCAATTGAGTCCTGTACTTGCTTGAACCTTTGATAATTTTAACTTCAAGGTTCCGTTGTAACATTCTACTAAACCCGATGACTGTGGATGATTTGCCGCGTGGAACTTTTGCTTGATACCAAGACCTGCACAAACTTTCTGCATGACTTGGCCAACAAATTCGCTCCCATTGTCACTCCAGACAATGCGCGGCAAACCAAACCTGGAGAAGAATTCTTTTAGAAGGATTTTAGCTGTGGATAAGGCTGTGTTATCTTTTAGAGGGTATGCTTCTATCCATCTTGAAAAGGCGCATACTACCACCAGAACATATTTGAGGTTGTTGCATCGCTCCATATGAATATAATCGATTTGCAAAGTGACCCGCTGGAGTTGGGGTTCCCTTTCCCGGGTTGTACATTAAACAAAAAATTAGGCCTGGGCTCGCGTAGTTTGCGAAGTTCGCGCTACTTCGCACTACGCGAACTGCACGTAGCACAGTGCGAACACGCGTAGCGTAGTGTTGCGTAGTGCTGCGGTCATTTTTTGCTTGCTCGCGGTCCTCAACGTCAAGTCGGCGACCGCGAGCAAGCAAAATGACATCCCGGCGAGACTTTTTCCTTGTTCGCGATCAGCAACTGCAAGTTGGCGATCGCGAGCATGGAAAATAAACCTCCCGGCGAGATTCCCAACGCGAGGAGGTCAGGTTTCTCATTGCGAGTGGTCGCGTATGCTCGCGACCGCTTGCGATGAGAAACTACCAGTTCGCGTTGAGAAAGCTGAAGCTCGAGTAAAAATCTACTCGAGCAGCAGAAAACTACAGCTCGCACTGTGCAAGATGCCATTTTCAATGATTGCACAGTGACGGTTGCTTGTCCGCACTGTGCAATCATTGAAAACAACATCTTGCACAGTGCGAACATGTTACTACGCAGTTCGCGAAGTGCTACGCGAAGCTCGCGTAGTGCGAACTTCACTTTGCGTAGCTTCGCGAAGTGCTACTTCGCGAACTACGCCCACCCTTACAAAAAATACAGTGCTTCACTACATTGTCTGCACATTTTGGGATACCTTCATTCTGGAGCCAGAAGTTTACAAATACCTTTTGCGCTTAAGTGGGCTGGACCATGTGCCATAGTAACCACTGGGAGAACATAGGCATCTGGTAACAGCCAACGTTGATGTTCAGATAATTCCACCCAACAACCCATCTCATCTAACATTCCCATACTTTCTTTCTACTTGCTTAACTCCCTCTCTGAAGCCTCTTTCTGAATCGCTTTTACACTTTCCACTGTATTCTGATACATTCCTCTCTCTCTGACCCAATTCTCAGGACCTGCCACATACATTCGACTTGTTGAATCTCTCGCTGTCTTCTTCGCTATTTCGTCTGCAAACGCATTTCCTCGACCAACATCATCCGTAATCTTTTTGTGTGCACTACACTTCACGATCGCTATTTGGGTGGGTAAGGCAAGTGATTCGAGGAGATCAGTCACTAACTGGCCATGTTGTATTTTGGTGCCATGTGAAGTGAGAAAACCCCTTTGAACGCTACACCAAAAGCGTATTGGCTGTCAGTGTATACGTTCACTCTTTTCCCTTTCGACAATACACAAGCTCTGGTTAATGCTATCAATTCTGCTGCTTGCGCTGAATTGTGTCTAATGCGTGCAGTTTCCACAACTGTATGTAAAGTAGTTACAGCATAGGCTAAAACTGCATCTCCATTAGGCATTTTAAAACAAGAACCATCTACCCATAGAGTTCCATCCGGATTCTCTAGCGGTGTGTCTCTTAGGTCAATTCTTCCCTTTGTCTCTTCCTCAGTGCGGAAGAAACAATCATGCTGTTCTTTAACATTTTCTTCATCTAGAAGGGGCAACAGAGTAGCTGGATTCAGGGTATTACATCGTTTGATGTGTACGTGACTAGCCAAAAGCGTCAGCTCGTATCCAGTTAGACGAGCACTCGTGAGATGCTGCGTTTTCGTTCTGTTTAGTAAAGTATCCACTGCATGTGGCACTATGGCAATGAGACTGTTATCCAACACCACTCCAGCAGACTGCCGAATAGAAATTGCTGCTGCTGCTGTCGCTTTGAGACAACTAGGCAATGCTTTAGCTACAGGATCTAACGTAGCCGAAAAATAGGCACATGGCCGCTGTTTGTCTCCAAATTGTTGTGTTAAAACTGACAATGCACAACCTTCTCTCTCATGAACATAGAGCGTAAAAGGCTTAGTGTAATCTGGAGTGCCTAGTACAGGAGCAGAACACAGAGCGGTACGTAAGTCAGTGAAACTCTTTTGGCACTCATCAGTCCAAGGAACGGGGTGAGGCGTATCTTTTAAAGTGAGTGCCAACAAAGGTTTGGCAATTAGAGAGAAGTTAGGGATCCACTGTCTACAATAAGAAGTAATACCCAGAAAGGCACGTACTTCCCTTTGTGTGGATGGTACAGACATTTGCGTAATCGTCTGAATTCGTTCTGGTGTCAATCGTCGTCCCTCCTTTGATAGGAGATGACCCAAATAGGTAACCTCTTCACAAACATATTGTAGTTTGAAAGGTGAAACCTTGTGATTCAGTTTAAACAAATGGCGTAACAATGCAATAGTGACATCTTTGCAGATATCTTTTGAATCGGCGGCGACTAACAAGTCATCCATATACTGGATAATAGCAGCACCAGACGTCAAATGAAAAGTATCAAGATGACATTTTAAAGCTTGGCTGTAAATAGAGGGACTTTCACAATAGCCTTGAGGTGCGCGATTAAACCGGAAGCTTTGGCCTCCAAGGGAGAAACCAAAAATGTCCCTACTCTCTTCTGCAATGGGAATACTAAAGAAGGCATTCTTTAGATCAATAACAGAGAACCAAGTCGCTGTGGAAGATATCATTGTCAACAAAGTAGTGATATCTGGAACAACAAGAAATTGTGGGACGACAATTTTGTTTACCTCCCACAGATCAATTATGAAATGATACACGGGAAGCTGAGAAGGATCAGTGCGTTTGAGAACAGGAAGAATAGGACTATTGCCTTTGTTACCTCTTGTTTCTTCAACCACACCGTTCTGAATCAAGTCATGAATGATTCCCAAAAGCGCTTTCTCACCTTCAGTAGAAATGTTATACTGTGGGATGCGCGGTAATTCAACATTAGACTTGAGAGTGACAACATAAGGTGGAATCTCAAGACAACCCACATCGTTCGGACCCGTGGCCCAAAGCGCTGCTGGAAGAGAAAGTAATTCAGATGGAAACTGATTTCTAGACAAATACATTGGGGAGATCAATTTCTGTCCTAAAGTAAGATGTACGCCAGAAGGAGAACAATATATCGTAGCATGCATTCTTTTCAATAGGTCTAGACCCAACAGATTCTCACCGCAACCATTCGTCAACAGAAGTAGAGCTTCCAAATCATAAGGACCAACTGAAATAGGCAAAGGGCAAGAAACGGGATTGCGAACAGGGGCGCCAGAAAATCCTACAGAAACATTCGTTAAGCCAGACAAAGGTGCCCCAGGGAGTTTAGAATGAATGATAGAACTTCTCATTGCTCCAGTATCCAGAAGAAATGGCTCTGAAACACCCATTGTAGTGACGTTAACATAAGGTCCATTTTTATCTACTGGGATTGGCACAACTCTCTTACTTTGTCCATGGCTGTCCTAGTTAGCATGAAGACTTTCATTCTCGCCTTCAATATAATGGTCTTCATTGTAATACTCTGCAGACCTCACATTTTGCTGATCAAAATAGTTCATGGAATTGGAAGAAGGAAGGGCACGCTGTTCTTGAGTCAACACACCCCGACCTCTACCTCTGTTTGCTGACTGGAGGCCAGCACGACCTCGTGGAGCAGATAATGCTCCATTGCGCTGCAATAAAACTGGACAACTATTCTTAAAATGACTTTCCTCTCTACAATAGGCACATTGATTAGGACCTAACAAAGGTCGCGGATTGTATGGCTCAGGTTTTTGATACAACCTCTGAAACTGCGGAGGCTGCTGAAATTGAGGCTGAGCATAACGTGACGGATAGGCTTGTTGCAAGAGAACCTTTGTTTTTAAATCTTTCGTCTTTTTCTCTTGCTTTTCTTTTTCTTCCTTTTCCCTATTCTCATAATATTGCGCAGTAGCCAATATCTGGGCAGAAGAAGAAATAGCCCGTGAACTTTCTGAATCTTTTAATTTGTGTGACAGCTCGGGAAGCAAATTGAATACAAATTTGTCCACAAACATTCGCTGTCCACCCTCTGTAGCCATGTCTTGACCACTGTGGTCGATAAATGTCTCCTCGAAACGAGTAAAGAAGTCAGAGACACTTTCATCTTTCTTTTGTTTGCATGCTGCTAGTTTATCCCAATTAACTCTTAATGCAGGCATCATAGTTTTCATTAACGTAATGATTCTACCAGGGAGTTCCGAGATCAGAGCGTCAGGCTTTGCGCCACCCACTTGGTCTCTATCTGTAGTAGTTATAACATCCCAAGTAGCACCTAGTTCCTGCGCGTGATCCTCTCTACGAATCTTAGCCCATATTGTCTGTGGGACTACATTTCCCATTAGCATGTCAATATCTGCTAGGTTCGTGATACAAGCATCAACTGTCTGTGATAATTATTTGTAATAACCTGCAGGGTTTTTACGAGGATCCGGTAGAGTCTGCTTAAGGGCCAAAACTTCAGATCTCTTCCAATGGACATGTACCCATATACGCTGGAAATGAGCAGGAATAGGTGCATTACCACCTACTCTCGCAACCTCTTTTTTCCATACTGGAGGAACCTCTCTCATAGGATAATTTTTCAACGTCAGTCTAACCGACGGGTCGGAATCAAGGAAAGTCTGAGAAAACAATAAGGATCTATAAGAGATAAGTGTCTTTACAGCTTCCTCAACCTTAGAACCCACAATAAGTCCTTTATCAAAATCAGTCTGAACATTTAACAGATCTTGTGGGATCGGACTCAAACTCACATCTTCCCATTCTTTAATGAGAGTGTCACACATTGCATTAAAAACATATCTTTGCGTAGGCGCATTCCATTGCAAAAAGGTAGGCATAATATCAAGCACACTGTATTGTGGACCCTTCTTGATCCATTTTCGTACAAGAGAGTCCAACCACTCTCGTTCCTCAAAATCTGGGAACTGACTACGAGATTGTCTTCGAGAAAAAGCCGGAGACACATTTAAAGCTTCAAAGAAGGAAGATAGAATACCAGTAACAGTGTCTGTGAGACGCTTACGCACAGACGGAGAATTAGACATAAGAATTGGAGACAGAGTATTAGGAGAACTGACAAGAGAGGAACTGGTAATTGCAGGAGGAGCAGAAGGCAAAGGAGATCTAAGATCAGGAGATGAGGGCAAAGAAGTTGAGGCTAACGGTAAAACCGGCAAGGGCGGTAATACTGGAGGAGGCAAATGCAGAAGAGCCGGAACAGGCGGAAGTACCGCTGGTGGCTGCACAGGCTGTAAAGGCTGAGGTACATTGGCACTTTGTGCTTAGGACGGAGGCAACCTTAATAAGTGGGACATTAGGGGATCTTCTTCTATATCTTACTTATTATCAGAAGGAGAAACAGGCAACACCGGATAGCATTTATCTATCGCCATACGATGCTATCTTTCCGAAATTTCAGTCGCATTGTCAATTTCATCGTCTTTAAACCGTTGGGCAGCCTGTATAATTGTCATACCCTGTGCTTTCCTATCTCGTTTTGCTTGTTTAATATCTTTCTGTTTGGCTTCCTTACGCCAAAGGTGGAAAGAGTCAAACATTGCCGGCCGGGCTTTTCTTTTAAATAAAACTGCTTCCAAATTGTCTAGCACATCAGGATCAAAACTACCATTTTCTGGCCATTTTAGAACACCATCTTTCTTCTTGTATCGGGACCATGTCTCGTTAAAGGCAATGGGGCCGATACCATGTTTTGAATAGAGCTCATATGTGGGAGTTCCAACCGAAGGAATCGGACAAGAGTCCTCAAGTCGGGAATCCCTATTACAACCAAGACAACAAAATCCTCCAAACTTAGTCAGACCAGGCATCTCGAGATGTCTCCGGACTGTTCACAAACTTCAAGGGAGTAAAACTCAGTTTACGCAGCACAAATGGACTTACCCTCGGCTTTGTCTATTGCAATAGATAAATCTAAGCACCCAAAGAAATCAATCAAAGAACCAAAATTGTGGTCGCGACCCACGAAAATACTTAACTAAGGACGTCTTCTTCCACCAACAGAGGCCCGTCTATCGTCTCGCCTTACCATACATCATCAAAGGAAGGGCCAAAGCAGGGCGGCAGTCAGGGCAGCGGTCGTCAGTAGCCGTCAGGAAAGAGTAACTGCGCTGCAAAAGACCTTCAGACCACTTTCGACATACAGGGGTCGCTTAATGTGGCTCGCGAACGCTCCGGAATTTTCTTGCGTGGTTCCTCACGACCTTCGAGCAGAACCGGTACCACTGAAGCCACCCCACGTTGGGTGCCAGTTGAAGAACCAGAACCTTTTGGGCCTGGCGGCGCAGGGTATGCCCAAGTCTCCGGAGTTCTCCTGCTTAGCTACACAGAGACACAGGATTTATTTAGCTGCAGCTAGTACAGTTATCCTAGAAGTACACAAAGTAGGTTCTCAGGAGACTGCCACTTCACTCTGTGGCGCAGAGGGTTAAATACCATATAATGTTCATGTTCATTAACCAAAAGCACTCCCAGAACACACAAGAAAGAGCCAATAAGAAAAGTTAGAAAACAGGATGGAACCAATAGGAGAAGTTGGAAAACAAAAGTGTCAGATGTCTCGAAGAAACCGCTCCTCAAACTGTGTTTGTCATCCCTCCCTCAAGTTAATTTATTAATGGATTGGTAACTAACTTGCCGGTGGCGAGATACGTTTTGTGTGTGTTGGAGGACAGTTGTGAAATGAGAGAATGCTAGCAGAAGACAGTGAAGGCCAGACGATAATATAAGGTCAGGAAAGAATAGTGTGAACCAACAGATAGTTGAGGCGGGGATTAGAAAAGCCAGATAGGGATTAGTGTACTCGGCTAGTTCTAACACTAGCTTTGCAAATAGAGGCAGAAGGCGTATTTCGACACCAGGCTGCACAAAAAGCAGAATAGACTTTTTTCGCCGTGCTGCCTGAGTGATGGCAACATAAAATGGCGGCGGAGCACAAAATGGCGGGTCGCTTCGATCGCGATCAGAAATCGAAGTTCCTCAGTGCAGAGCTTGAAAAATCAGAAATGCAGCTAGAAAAAATTGATGGTGACAGTACATAAAAAAGCAGTTTTCCACAGTTGCTTTCAAATAGTCAGATTTGATCTCTGCGGTATTTACTTCTATTTGACTAGTGACACACCAACTCATTGTAGTCCTGTCTCCCCTCAACCATTCCTTTATGGATTGTCCATGACAAGAGGGGTGGGCCATCAAGCACAAAAGGGATTTTGCATTACTACTGGAGACAGCTTTCTGTGTTTATTTGTTTCTGTATATGGTGGGGAGAAGTTTATCTCACAAAGAGTAGTTTTTTCTAAAATCAACTCTGGGATATTACTCCTGAATAAAATAAATGTGTGTACTTGTAAAAAAAAATACATATGAATAAAATCACAATCTTTCAGGGGAGTACAGAGGAACCGTTTTTTTTTAAACATATGTTTTGAGAGGACTTTAATCTCCTGAGGCGGAACCCGGGAGAAACACTTGCTAGTTTTAACATTTGGGTGTAATATTACTGTGTTTTTAACTCACCATTCATTCTCCCTGGGCATCCCCGAGCAGCGGACTCCAGCGCTGCCGCGGGCTACTATTTTTGCTTGCCGCCATTTCCCCGGAGCACACAGGCCACGCCTACCACCGTTAGGCCACGCCCCCCCCCGCACTAAGGTCACTTAAGGCGTGCTGAGTTACGAGCGCGATCAGAGGACTTTAATCTCCTGAGGCGGAAGCCGGGAGAAACGCTTGCTAGTTTTAACATTTGGGTGTAATATTACTGTGTTTTTAACTCACCATGCATTCTCCCTGGGCATCTCCGAGCAGCGGACTCCAGCGCTGCCGTGGGCTACTATTTTTGCTTGCCGCCATTTCCCTGGAGCACACAGGCCACGCCCACCACCGTCAGGCCACGCCCCCCCCACACTAAGGTCACTTAAGGCGCGCTGAGTTACGAGCGCGATCAGAGGACTTTAATCTCCTGAGGCGGAAGCCGGGAGAAATGCTTGCTAGTTTTAACATTTGGGTGTGATATTACTGTGTTTTTAACTCACCATTCATTCTCCCTGGGCATCCCCGAGCAGCGGACTCCAGCGCTGCCGCGGGCTACTATTTTTGCTTGCCGCCATTTCCCCGGAGCACACAGGACACGCCCACCACCGTCAGGCCACGCCCCCCCCGCACTAAGGTCACTTAAGACGCGCTGAGTTACGAGCGCGATCAGAGGACTTTAATCTCCTGAGGCGGAAGCCGGGAGAAACGCTTGCTAGTTTTAACATTTGGGTGTGATATTACTGTGTTTTTAACTCACCATTCATTCTCCCTGGGCATCCCCGAGCAGCGGACTCCAGCGCTGCCGCGGGCTACTATTTTTGCTTGCCGCCATTTCCCCGGAGCACACAGGCCACGCCCACCACCGTCAGGCCATGCCCCCCCGCACTCAGGTCACTTAAGGCGCGCTGAGTTACGAGCGCGATCAGAGGACTTTAATTTCCTGAGGCGGAAGCCAGGAGAAACGCTGGCTAGTTTTAATATTTGGGTGTAATATTACTGTGTTTTTAACTCACCATTCATTCTCCCTGGGCATCCCCGAGCAGCGGACTCCAGCGCTGCCGCGGGCTACTATTTTTGCTTGCCGCCATTTCCCCGGAGCACACAGGCCACGCCCACTACCGTCAGGCCACGCCCTCCGCTGATTATAAAATATGTGCATCTCCCGGACGCGCAGCGGGCGCGCCGTCTGCGGGCCGAAGGCACGCCTAAGGCTAGCCTGTCTGCGCCCGTCCGCGCCTGGACAGGGCCGAGGGCCATGCCCCCTACCTCCCAGCCACAATATGCCAGGCATTATAGCGCGGAAGCTCTGCTTAGTATGAGGTCTTTGGGAACTGATTGTCGCTCGCACCTCTATCATGCCACGGAGCTTCCAGTGACCTGTCCAAGGTTCAAACAAACCCTCAAACCTACTCAGGTTCGGGATGTGAAGCAGGATTACTGTATGTTTTTGCTAAATTGCAGGTCCTTGCCAAAACACAGGGTGGAAATTGCCCTTTTGTTAGAGGAACGCATGCCAGATGCAGTTTTTCTCACTGAAACGTGGCTTGCGTAGGACTCTGATCCTGTCTTAGTGACAGCCCTCCCTCCAGGCTTCCAAATTACTCGTCTGGATCGTCCTGAAGGGAGAGGAGGAGGCCTAGCCATTATATATAAAGAGCAATTCCACTGTCGAGTAATTTCTGAAGTAATTCCAGAATGCGAGAGCTTAGCATTCAGTCTGGAATTTTCCCCTAACAACTGCTTCTCAGGTATGGTCATATATCGCCCCCCGGGACCCCCTAAACAGTTTCACAATCTTCTTCCGTCGATTGTGGCTGAACGGGTTAGCACTGCCTCTAATTATACTCTGCTAGGGAACCTTAATTTTCATTTTGATAATACTTTGGACCGCACTGCTATGACACTTGTAGGCGATCTAGCTGCACTACAATTAGTCCAATGAGTGGAAACACCTACTCACATCAAGGGCCACTTACTGGACCCTGTATTCAGTAACTGTACAGACCTTGTGGCCGGGTTGCCTATTTCCCTCCCTTGGACTGACCATCTACTTGTGCCTTTTACCTAGACCACATTCAAGCCACTCCCCTCTACACCCACTGTAAGGAATGCCAGATCTTGGGCGCGGCTACCCGTCGATGCCTGGGCAAGTATATTAGCGATTGACCAGCCCTCTTACAATGAGGACCCATGCTTGGCCAATCAGGAATATGAAGACTGGATCACACAATCCCTTGAAGCCACTCTCCCCTTGGGTAAAATCACGTTGAAACGTTCTCATAAGACGGCCCCCTGGTATTCACAGGCGCTTAGGGAAAAGAAACGCCACTGCAGGAAAATAGTAAGACGGTGGCGTTTAGACTCCTCCTTGGAGGACAAAGCCCGATTTAGAGAGGCAATTAAAATCTATAAAACCGAGGTTAAAGTTGCCCAATCTGTATACTTCTCTGATAAAATCATACAAGCCAAGTCCAAGCCTAAGGAAATTTTTCAAATATTGAAAAATCTTACTAAACTTCCCTCTTCTAGTATGCATCAGGACATAACAACAGCCCACTGCAATGACTTGGCAGAATTTTTCCACCAGAAAGTTAATAAAATCTATTCATCGTTACCCTCTATAGCAATGGCTCCCATAGCTCAGGGGCAGACAAATTTGGGGGATACTCCATCTCAATCCTTGATAACATTGAATCACTTTCCACCACTAGACCCCGAATCTTTGGATTCCATAGCCCGCAAGGTAAAATCTGGGTCTCCGTGTGATCCAGCACCTCCAGAAGTCATGATGTTGGCATCCCAGGTTATCCTACCGACCATCATGGACCTCCTGAATGCCTCCATCATCTCTGGTACTGTTCCTCCTGCCTGGAAGCGGGCCATGGTTCGGGCTCTGCTAAAAAAACCTAATCTGGACCCTACTGATTTCAGTAAGTACCGACCGATTTCTCTACTCCCATGGGTGAGCAAAATTCTCGAGAGATACATCAACCTCCATCTGGTGAATTTTCTCGAGAACAACCAGCTGTTAGACGCCACCCAGACGGGTTTCAGACCCAGACATGGTACAGAGACTGTCCTAGTGGCAGTCACTGAGGAAACCAGAAAAATCTTGGATCAAGGGGGAGCAGTGGCAGTGATCCTCCTTGATCTAAGTGCGGCATTCGATAGGGTCAGCCACGACACCCTGCTGAGCCGCCTCTCGAGTGTCGGAATAGTTGATGGAGCATGGCTATGGCTCAAATCCTTTTTGAGTGACAGATCCTTCCAAGTTTTTGATGGAGATACAGTATCCACGAGCAGACCTTTGAGGTGCGGAGTCCCACAGGGCTCCTCCTTAAGCCCCGCGCTTTTTAACATCTACTTGAGACCACTGGCCGAGATTGTCCGTCCGTTTGGGGTTAAAATAATTTCTTACGTGGACGACACCCAGCTAGTGGTCTCCTTGGCGTAGGAGGCTGGCCTGTCATCTTCAGGTGGGCTAACAAAATGCTTAGAGGAGTTAAAGGGATGGATGACTTCCTCCTCCCTTAAGCTCAATGGGGACAAAACTGAGCTGATGCTCCTGGGTCCCACAAATCCCACCTTTTTCATCTCCTTGTGGCCCTCTTGTTTAGGTGCTCCCCCTATACCCAAGGACAATATTAAGAGCCTTGGGGTCTGGCTTGACAAAACCCTCTCATTTAACACCCAGGCTACTAAACTCTCGGCTACCTGCTTCGGACTTCTTAGGATGTTGAAGAAAGTCCTCCCTCTTCTATCTGTGGAGGCACAGCAGGTGGCCATTCAAGGCTTGATTCAGTCCTGTTTGGACTTTAATAATGTCCTTTATCTTGGGGCCCCGGAATACACCTTGCGCAAACTACAGATAGTCCAGAATTGTGCGGCTCGCACACTGCTCCAGCTGCCGCGCAAACAGTCAGCCAAACCTGAACTGAGCAGGCTGCATTGGCTTCCAGTGCGACAAAGAATCATCTTCAAGGCCATGTGTATTTCTCACCAGGCCTTTTGGGACACAGGACCGATGATTGTCCGGGGCCTAGTAAAACAGTACCAACCCAGCAGAGACCTCCGCTCTAGCCAGGCATGTATGGCCACAGTCCCCAGAATAAAAAAGGTAAGAGCTGGCGGCAGGACGTTCGCCTACAATGCCGCCAAGACATGGAATTCACTCCCTTTTGATCTTAGGTCCAATTCCAACCTCTCCTCTTTTCGAAAACAGCTGAAGACTTTTTTGTTTAATGCCCCTCATTAACTTCCTGCTATTCTTTTTCCTTCCTCTGGCAAGCAACTCACTCTGGCCTCTAGCGCTTGGACGCCTCTGGGCAGCAACCGCGCTATATAAATTTACTTTTCATTTCATTTCATTTCAGTTGGAGAAAATTAATAGTTAAAAGTGCAAATACAAATTGTTCACCTTATAGAAAATTATCAATGGCATGGAGATGTTTGATTTGGAGGGCTTCCAAACATTTTTCTAGAGTCATTATGAGCTTCATAATTATCTATGCAGCTCATAGTGAAAACTAACAGGGCCTTATTTATGAGAGGCTTGCCCCGCCAGAGCTTACCTTTCTCTGATGGTCCGGCGATGCAAACCTTTTAACCATATTTATGAGGCCACGCAAAGCCACTTTTCATGGCATTGCATGGCCTCTTCGATATGGAGTAAGACAAAGCAGCACTGTTAGATCTGGGGGCCTCTAGTTGGCAGAGGTAAGTACCTTTGTCCAAAAAGGGACCCTTACTTCTAGTCAGGGTAAGGGTGATACACACTGTTGATAACCCCTGCTTACCCCCTTGGTACCTTGGCACGAGCATACAGGCTTATCCCCAAGGCAATGTGTAAAGTATATGAACCAACACTCACAGTAATATAGTGGAACACCACAAATGGACGCTACACAAGTAGTTTATAAAAATATAAATCACTTTATATAGATTAGGCAGATCAAAAACGACATAAAAAAAAAAACACATACACTATCAATCTCTTCTTGGAAATTTTCTCCTGTGGAAAAAGTTCACTTTATAAAACGTATGGGAAATAGTCAAAACACTGGTAGGCTCAGTATGGCGGTGAGCCCTTCTTTCTGGTGTGTGGAAACTCACAATAGGCAAATAAGATGCTCCTTCTTAATGACGCTCCTGCCGTAGGGAGCATCACAGTGAAAATGGTGCCCTTAGCGATAAAATTGCCCCCGTTGCAGCACGGAATGTGCTCTGCTTGTGCGTTAAATTCCACTGTTGGGAAATCACTCTTTTACCAAAAGCGCGGGTGCGCGCCCGTCACAGAAAGGACACTGCCTTTAAATATTGCCCCCGCTGCCTTTGAATCAAAAGGGCGCTGTTCTTTTAAATGCCCCTGCTGCACTTGAATTCACCCCCTTCTTTAATGCGGCAGGCACCCGAAGACTTCCATGTCTTTCTAGGCGGCCCGCCAGCACCGCATTCAAACATAATTCCCCTCTGTGCTGGCTCCGGTTTACCTTGCTGAATGCGGAGCTGATCTTCCGATGGGGCAGCTCTCTCCTTGGCGGCGCTCCCTGGCTTCCGGTCTGGCTCCATCCTCGATACTGAATGTGAGGAAGCCCCGGTTGCTAGGAGATGCCTACGCTGTACTTCTTCTTGACGTGGCTTCATGGGGACGAGCCTGCTTTTTGTTAGGAAACCCAAGGCGCTGGGGCCAATCCCAGCGTGGCTTGTCCGTGACGTAGGCGGGTGAATGGGCACAATGCTTACGAGGCTCCCAGGTCGGCGGTGGTGATTTTCCCTCACACAGCGCTTCTCTCCTTCGTCGCACCGGGCCGGCGACGGTGATCTCGGCCCCTTGTTGACAGACTTGGGTAGTGCACGGGCATCCACTCTCAAGCCCTGCTGTGTGCCGATAGCACGCCAAGTTAATTACACGCAGGCAGGCAGGGCAGAGTTCACGAGGCCACAGGTAGTGCACAGCAACACGCACTCAGCACCAACACGATGGTTCCTTCTGAAAACGTTTGTGTCCTTGAGTTTGATAACAGGAGGCCAGCTCTTCCCAGGCTCTTGGAGATAGATGGACTTCAGAGGGGGGGCAAAGCACACAGCACAGCTCCTCTTCAAGTAGGGGGACACAGCACACAGCAGACAGTCCCTTGCTCCTCTTCCTCAGCAATCACAGCAACTGCAGGTCAGATCCCAGACACTCAGCAATGGCAGCACTTTTCTTCAGTCTTCCTGGCTGTTCTTCTTTGGCAGGTATTCCTTTTTGATCAAAAGTTTCCTAATCTAAATTCTAGGGGTTTCAGTTCAGATATTTATACCCCAAAAATCTTTGTTCTTCATGTTTGAGGGGTCCTGGACCCAGTCCAAACCAGTTCTGGGCGCACTCTGCCAGTGCACATCTTCTTCCTTTGTGAGTGTGGGCCACGGCCATCAGATGCACCGCAGGAGGTGGAGCCAGCATGGTGGAAGGCAGGCACAGCCCTATTCAGATCCAGGTGCTACTCATCACACCACTCTACATGCAGTTAGGTCTATTCAGCCTAGTGCTGACTCACATAGTCTCCTGGAGCCACCCCAGACCCTGTCACTCACAAACCAGACAGTCAATCCACAAACAGGCAGAAACACACAGAAAGGCTGAACAAGAAAATAGCCACTTTCTAAAAGTGCTATTTCCAAACTCAGAATTTAAAAACCGTCTTCACTAAAAGATGTGTTATTAAATTCTGAGTTCAGGGATTCCAGATTCCATATGTCTATCTTGCCGCTATGGGAAGATATGCAGGTAAACATGTTACACAGCATTCCCTATGTTATCCTATGGGCAAGATAACCTTTCAATAGTGAAAAACAAAATTGGCAGTATATCACTATCATGTTACCCACACTAGTACATGTCCTACCTTTCACATACACTGCACCCTGCCCAGGGGGGAACCTTGGGCATACCATAGGGGTGTCCAATGTGTAAGAAAAGGGAAGGGTCAGGCCTGGCAAGTGTGTACACTGGCCAGGACAACATGGCAGTTCACAGACTGAGCACAGGCACTGCAGTGGCAGGCCTGAGACACCATTTTAGGGCTATTCATGTGGGTGGCACAATCAGTGCTGCAGGCCCACTAGCAGCATTTGAATCACCAGCCCTGGCACACTCAGTGCACTTTACTAGGGACCTACTGGTAAAACAAATATGCCAATCATGGAGAACCAATCACAGTAATAATTTAGCCAGGGAGCACTTGCACTTTGGCACTGATCAGCAGTGGCAAAGTTCCCAAAAGCATCTAAACCAGCAAAGCGCAATCCATCACAGTGTCAAAAATGTCGGAGGTAAAGGGAAAAAGTCAGAGGAAACCACGCCAAGGATGCCAGGTCTAACAAGCGCCAGTCACTGCGTTGCCTTACTCTTTGCCAGGGAGGCGTTACATGGGCTTTGCGGTGGGTTTCCCTATGCAACACCCATGGCTTTTGACATTGTCCCAGATTTACTTAATCATGTAAACCTGGGGCAGCAACAAAACCTTACGCCTCCCCATAGCAGGCATATTAAAGAGAAATATTTTTATTTCTCCTTGTTTATTCCTCTTTCTATGTATGCTGCATTGTGCAGCACACTGAGAAGAGAAAAACACCTCTCTGGATTGTTTTTGTGCAGGAACGTGCTCCTTCCTGCACTAAAAACGATCCTGCATGCAACGAAGACACCCTCACACCATTGTGAAAGGGTGAGTGCATTGGCACTAGGCAGCAAATTGTGTGCCAGTGCAGGGGTAAAGGACAGGAATGCACCGTATTTCATAAATATGGTGCATTCCTGCCTTTTCACATTGGCATAGGGCAGCGCTGCAAAAAGACTTACGGCACTGCCCTGTTCCAAATCTCCATAAATGAGGCTCGCAACATTTAGACATGGCCGGTCTGGCCGTAGTGGGCACCGGGCATTTTGCCGGTGGATCGCCAAGGCGGGGGCTGGTTTTGGGCCCCTGGGGGGCCATTTTTTTTACCAGGGCCGGCAATATTGGCTCCCGGTAAAAAAATCGCCCGAAACCGGCCCTAACAAACAGTTTGGCTGCATCCCCCCACCCCCGGCCCTGCATCTAGATATCTGAAAATGTGTCCCTTTGAATGTCATTAGTGATGCTTTCTGAAGCAGAAATGTAAGTTACAATTATTAACTATTACTTCAAAATTATTTTTACCAGTCAGAATGAAAAAGTAAAAAATGTATGCATTTGAAAATTGTAAGCTATGTTAAAAAAACAATGATGTTAAATCGCACGCTTATGCCTGCGTAGATTCTTGTAGTAACAGCCCTGTGTGTCAACAGAACATTGTAAAATCAGCACATTTGCATAGATCAATAATCACATTAGTACTTTTGTGAATCATTGTGAAGCTTTTAAATGCAGAATAGTCCAATTTGCTGGCAAATTAGTAAAGCAATCCAAATGTTTAAATTAGGAACCTTATCAGCTAGTATTTACAGTGCCATAAACCGAATGTGACATGAACCAATTGTTCAGCATGCTGTTCGTTTAATAGCATTAGATGCAGATCACTGGCTTGTATTACCTCTATAAACAAAGAGGACGAAAGTATCTGTACTAATTGTGAAATATATTTGACACAGTGAAAACGTAATACTGCATACTTTACGCCCCAGAAGGAACTAGGTGGTTTGGGTAAAGGAGAGTAAGGCCCATGTGTACCACAGCATTTTCCTATAGATACATAATTGGTAAAACCCTTTTTAATACAGCTGGCCCTAAATGCATTGTTTCTGCTAACTTGTTTCTTTTTTTTAACGTGTCGTTTCTTAGGTGACAAATATGCATTCAGGAATATATTGTAATGGGACATTTTTCCTACTTATAGTCTAATATTAAGGATGACTGGTATTTGTTTTAAATAAATATATACAAATGAGCATTACATTAAAATCACTTTCCAATATATACATGTCAATAAGACAAAACTTGAGAAATAGAGAAAGAAGGAGAAGGGGGAAGTCAAATCACATCAGATTTGGAACATTTTATGGAAGCTTCTTAACTTTGTAACTTAGTTTAAGATGTCAGAAACATGGTGATTCAGATTAGTGGCCCTCAATAATTTGCAGCTGGATGGTTTCCTCATCTGAGAATTGGCAATTCATCACCAGTCTCTTCAGATGATCTACAAATTTGGGCATTGACCTGCCTTTCCATTGACCAGCAAAATAAAAGTTATAGCTTTCCTAGTCAATTTTTTTTTTTGGGGGGGGGGGGGTGCACATTTTCTCTTTAGCGCTCTTTTTAACTCATCCTGTAAGTCTGTTTCCTCTGCGTGCATGTCCATTCCTAGCTAATTATTTATAATCAATAGCACCTGAGACCCATCAGTGTCTCTTGCTTCCTCAATGAAGTCATCAAATCTTTCTAGAGAATTTTTCATGCCAAGTAGACTGCTGCCTGAGGCTGTGCAGAATGGTTGGTGAGGGTGTAACCTCTTCCTATGCTAAATCGGTTCAGCACTGCATTAAAATTCCTTAAAGTTCGCCACGCCCACAGTGAGCAAACTTCAGGTATGTGGGATTTAGCTATCTCTCCTGCTTCATGACCTCAAAGGTTTATGATCCTCAAACTCCTTATGAGTCTATGAAACATGTTGTTTCTGCATTTCTGTTTCTCTTCACTACTCCCTCTTTCACTTGCAAAGGACTGGGACATGGTGTTGAGGCTTGCTCATAGACAAAGCACCGTAGGCAGGATATAAATCCAGTTTCATCTCGCTCTGAACTATTTGCTGTCATGATATCAGGTTCAATGGGACCTTCTGATAAAGGTATCTGACCGCAATGTACCTTGCCCATATACAGCCTCCCTCTGGTGAATTTTGAAAACTAATACAATTTCTGAGTTCGATGTAGCTTTGGACCAGGCAGAGGAAGTAAACCTATCCCAGTTGTGAAGCAACTTCAGCAGCCACGAAATTTAGGTGTGTTCTGCCTGAAGCTTTTGGTGACTAAACCAGTGGTTTTAGCAGGAGCTCAACAATGAGGTGTGCAATTTCAAGGAACTCTTGCCGGCTTCAGGCTTCCGTCTTGGACCTTGCCCCTCTGAAAAGCAATGAGCTCCAAAATGTTGACCAACTTCAAAGGTAAAATCTTTTACAGGGGCAACCTGTTTTCTATAGATGACCTCCATATATCGCAAGCAGCCTGAAATTACGCCTAGGTACTGGCTATTTCCAAAATTAGACTGTACATAGGCGCTTTGCTATTTCTATGTGCTTTGTGATTTAAAACTTAAAAAATACTATCTCAATTTCCCCTTATCATATATACTAGTTGTGTCTTATTGTATATTGGAGTTTAATCTATTTTTCTAAATTGTTTTGGGAATTTTGATTGCTGTTGTTTCTTGAATTTAAAAGTCTTGTTACTCCTTGAACCTATCACACATTTCTCTAGGAAATTGCGTGCTGCTTTGAACCATATCTATCATTGGTTGGACAGAGTTTCACTGAGAATTGTGTTTGAACCTAACCAGGGGCCGTATTACATAAAGTGGCCCGGGGGTACTTTGGTATTACAGAAGGGGCTGCAGATGCTTGTGGGGCCCCTTCTGTAATAACAACAGCGATTGCGCACATAAAGCGCCAGCGCTGTCTTCAAGGAGGTGTTGCTTCATTTACATGGGGGTGTGCCCCATGCAAATGACGGACTCCCTTTGCCTCTGCGCTCGCGTCATATTACCTAAGCGGGCCAGAGGCAAGGAAGCCATCAGGAGGCGCACTGACAGTGCACCACCTTTTAGAGCAGCCCACTGCAAGGGGGAAAGAAGGTCCTATTGTCCAACCAGACATCTCCTATAAAAGTGCAGGCGGTGCAGTCACTGACTGCACCCGCCTGCAAGGGGATCTCTATTCCCCTTTATAAGTGCAGGCAGGTTGCCGCCTGCACAGTGAAACAAGGAGCGGCTTTAAAGCACCCACTCCACATTTCAGGTGAATGCAATGCCCCCACGGCAGCATGAGTTTGCGACTGCGCTGGTGGCAGTGCATTCCCCATAATGGGGTGCATTGTCTTTCATTGCGCGGGGGGCACCTTTTTAAAGGTGCACCCGGCGCAATGAAGGAAAATGCCTGCATGTGTAATGCAACCCCAGGTTGTGTTTATTAAGTTGGTATGGGCTCCGTCCAAATTAATTACCAATTTTCTGATGTTACTCTCCTTTGTCTGGATGATACCTTTATCATTGAATCTACTCTCTGGGCCAGATGTACAACCATTGAATTTTGCGACTCGCAAATTGCGACAAATTGTGAATCACAATTTGCGAGTTGCAAAATTCAATGTACAACAGTGCCTCAGACACTGTTTGCGATTCCCAATGGGGTCGCAAATTGCATGCCTCATGTCGCAAATTACGACCCCATTGGGAATGGCTGGCACTCCCAGGGATGGTGGCCTACTGGGGTCAGCAGACCACCATGTCTGGGACTGCTTTGTCAATAAAGCAGTTATTTTTTTTAATGCATCCCGTTTTCCTTAAAGGAAAACGGGATGCATTTAAAAAAGAAAAATGAAACTTTTTAGGTTCATTTTTTAAGGGCAGGCAGTGGTCCCTGGGACCACTCCCTGCTCTTAAAAAATATTTGTGCATCCATTCACAAAGGGGAAGGGGTCCCCTGGAGACCCCTTCCCATTTGCCAGCGTATTAACACCCTTCTGATTGCAGTTGCAAAACAATCATACTTTGGGTAAGGACTCGCTATTAGGAAGGGGCTCCTAATAGGTTAGCGACTCGCAAAATAGGGTTAGTACCTCGGGCTGACCTATTTTGCAGTCGCATAGTGGCTGAACTCCCCTTTGTGACCGCAAATAACTGTCATACATCTGGCCCTCTGTTTATTAAAATCTCTGTCACTGAAAGAATGGTATCTGGCAGCTCTGATGTTTATTCAATAAAAGCTTGACATTTTGCCACTTTGAGATATATTCAATATATGCCCTACTACTTGGTTATCCCAATACTCGAGAATCACACCCCTCCCCCCCACTTTGCTGCTGATTGCTGGGGACTCAACTGGACTTATCTAATTTGTGTTCTAGTACCATAAACAGAGGTGTTCAGTGTCTGACCTGCAGGACAACCATTGTTTGAGTGCCCCTTTCACTCAATTAAAGTGCTCATCTGTTTACTAAATAGCATATCTTTGTGTCAGTGATAAGTATTTTCCAAAATTGCTTTTATGAAAAGCACCAAAACAAGACTGCTCTTAAAAGACAAAATGCATTCAGTGTTTTAACCGTTTTGTCAGAGAAAGCATTTCATTCTAACTTTCACTGTGAGAATTAAACGGCAAAGGAAAAGTGCATAAAATAAATAAAAAAAATTCTAGCACAGTTTGGCCTTGCTAATGGATTCCACGATGTAAAAATGTACATTTATTATTACCAGTTTGATAATCACAAATGAAAGTATGTAATTTTCCCACACGTTTTGATGAACAAATGAGACCCGTATGTGGGGAGGGTGCTTGTTAGTAGTACCTTCTTGAATACTAAAGTAGTATGCCTACTGTTACTACTAATATTCATTGGCCCCGTTAACCACATGGATTTGGAGGCGGCTGCTCCCAAAGCGACGTGGTAGGGCAGAAGCATGGGCGGAATACAAAAATAAAAAGAATAAAGGAAGACAATAAAAAGCATAACATATCACTTACCTGACGCTGAGTCCACCGCGTTGCTCCTCTCCTGATCCTCGACGATTGCACTCTGTGCAGGCTCCCAGATGCCAATTGTTACCCTGCTATCATGCTGGTAATACTATTACTCAGCATGAGAGAAGTGCTGGGATTGGTCTGAAAGGCCTGGTTTGGCACTCAGACAGGGCCTGGGTGCCTGTGTCTATTTTCCACCACGCTCTGCAATACGGCTCGGGTTGGAGAAATGCTAAGTGCTCATATCCATTTGGCCATCCTGAGACGGCCGGCCAAACTGACATGCACACTTAGCAGTACCCATCACTCCTCTTCCCTGAAGCCCAGGATGACTCAGTGAAAAATAAAATAATAAGAAAATGATTTTATTATAATCTAATTTTCACTGTTGCCTCTGCTGGGTAGCAGCAGTTGGACGACACTCCTCCACCAAAGCAGCTGAGTCACCCCTGTGTGGATGGAAGGAGACATTCTTACTGATGCCAGCATGATGCAGGATCTCTCTTCATGTGTTTGAGGAGCATATTTCGAGACACGACCCTGGAGTTTCCTTTCTACCCCTAGAGTGGGAGCAGACATGGATTAATGTACTCCAGTGCTGATACTTGTGATGACTGTCAGTTAACAACTGCACACTATAGGCCTCATTTATGGAGAATTGACGTAGGGCAGCACCACAGGTTTTCTTGCTGCGCTGCCCTATGCCAATAAGAAAGGGCATCAATGCACCATATTTATCAAATATGGTGCATTCCTGTACTTTGCCCCTGTGCTAGCACACAATTTGCTGCCTATTGCCAATACAGGTACCCTTGCACCAAACACTTGCACCGTGGTGCAAGGGTGTCTGCAATGCATGCAGGATTGTTTTTATGCAGGAAGGGGCACCTTCCTCCAAAAAAAGAATCATGAGAGGCAATTTCCTCTTTCTTTGTGTGCAGCACACAGGAAAGAGGAAAAAACAAGGAGAAATAAAAATATTTCTCATTTTTACACCTGCTCTGTGGATGCATAAGGTTTTGGCACTGCCCCTGGTTTAGGTGATTGAGTAAATCTAGGGCAGCATCAAAATCCATGGGTGTTGCATGGGGAAATCCACCACAACAACCATGAAACGCCTCCCTGGCGCAGAGTAAGCCAACGTGGCAACTTGTGCTCCTTTGTCTTGCTCCATATCTATGAGGCCATGCAAAGTGGCTTTGTGTGGCCTCATATATATGGTTGAGGAGTTTACGCCGCTGGAGTGTTCAAAAAAGTTACTTTTCCGGCAGAGCAAGCCTCTCATAAATAAGCCACTCTGTATACACCGGGGCTCTTTGTCTAGGCCTTCCCATGGACTCATTTTAAACTGCTGCATAGAAAAGGAGAGAGCCGATTGAGGTGCTTCCCCTGGTGATTGAGGGATATGTCCTATTGCATCCTAGCTATGATAGTTATTTGTACAACCTATTATGCTGTAGGGCCGCATAAGTATGGTATTGCAAAATATTGTATTTTATTTCCAGTACTCCTTTAAATCAAGTGCCATTAGCGGCAGTAGGATTCATGTGAACAAGAAAGCAAAATAAAACTGAAAAAACTCTTATTCAGCAACGTGTTTTTTAAGTTTAAAGATGCCTTATCATAGTATAAAGCACAGAACAATCAGTCATAAAAAAGGACAGAGGAGTAATTAATTTTTGCAATAATAAAAGCGAAAGGAATATATCAAAGCTGAAGAAAATAAAACATTTTATGCTTAAAAACTTTGCAGAAAGACAGACCTTTGAAGTGGGCAGATTCAGTGTGTAGCTGGTGTTTAGGGCGCTGTATATAAGAGCTTCTTCTCCACTAAACTTGGGACTCCCTGTTTCCTTTTTACATTTATTAAATAATGACAATCTAGCAAAATAGTGTTTTCGTTGTATTGGATAGATTGCAACCTGAAACAAGCATTTTCTCAAAAACGTGTTTTAAAACTGAAAAACACATGAGAAAAAATAACTGTGTTACGCGGAACAGTAGACCAGTACTAAACGCTTGCTGAATTTTAAAAAACACAAACACGCATTTTTTAATATTAATATATTTCATGTTATCATGATTCAACATTTTGCGGTAATAAACAATTTTCATTTCATGAATCTAGTTAAATAAAAAAAAGTTAAATAAAAAGGCAGTCTAGCATGTTACCTGCAGGCTCTGAAACTCACACAGAATATGGAATCCCCATCCCCAGCTTAAGAAGCAAACAGGCTATTACTGTGAGGACAATGCTTTATGGTCATCTTTATGTGGTAATTTTCAGAGGTTGCTAACCCGCTGTTGGATTTAGCCTAAACTGAAGAATATGAGGTTACAGGAGATAAAGCTTGACAGTCGTTTCAAAGATGTTCCCTGCACTGGACCTGTGCAATCTCCTGAAAGCTTTAAGTGGGCTTAGCAGGAATACGAGCTGAGAATCGAATCTGGCGAGAGCTGAAAAAGAAGAAAAAAATGCTGGGCACACCAACATCAACGAGCCTGTATGCAGGATGTGTTCCTGTTTTTCTGCTACCATAATGTCAATGTAGGGGATCAAATTACCATCTACAGGCAATACCTTAGCTTGGCCTTGCTTTATACTGAACTGTTAAACGTCCTCATTAAATAAAGTTCTACACAGGGATTTAGCAATGTTTACTAGTTTATAGGCTGTTCTTAATCTAGAAAAAAAAGTACAGGGGCTCATATTTTCTCTCTGGAGCCTGCTGCCGCTCAATGCCAGTATTGCGAATACCAACAAAGTCTGCCTCATCCTCTTGCCACTTCATGCCTGTTTCTCCCACCTCTCTGGATTTCTTGTATCTTTATTTGAGTCTGATGGATGTCTTTGCCATCCCTGCTTCCAGCCTTTGCCACTGTTTTCCTATCTTTCTTTTTTCCCTTATTTTGCTGCCTTCCTCAATCTGAGTCTCAGTCCCCAAAAGCAAGTGCTGTTGCTCATTATCTGAAAGCTCCGGCACATATTAAGCAATGGTTAGACCATGCTTTGAGACATTTACAAAATAGGATCTTCGAATGAGTAACAATTTCGTAAAGCTTTGGTCAAATCAACAGATACGTAACTGGTTCTCACATTCTGCCAAAAAGTCCTGCAGCACTGCCATCCATATTGTGAGGTGATGCCTCCTTTTTACTTGGTCTCCCCCACTGTTGTGTGGACTGAAGTTGCTGTTGGTTTTTTGACTCTGTATACTGCGACACTGCGAACTAGGCCCAAGTGTATGTGACCTGACCCCTAAAACATGGCAAACTGGTTAATTCCAAATTGTCATATTTAACTTTCCGATAAGTCTATAGTATGGTCCCCAAAATGCACTCAT
Organism: Triturus cristatus; assembly: GCF_964204655.1. Taxonomy (NCBI): domain Eukaryota; kingdom Metazoa; phylum Chordata; class Amphibia; order Caudata; family Salamandridae; genus Triturus; species Triturus cristatus. The sequence continues at coordinate 1,066,989,147 of NC_140585.1, forward strand.
GCAGATAAAGGTAAATTTCACCTATGGACTACAGCATTACTGTGCCATCCACTAGTGTAACCAGACACATTACCCCAGGCCCACCACTGTAGTCTGGCTGCCGCATTTTTTAATCTGCAATCCAACCTGTCAAAATAACCCTTTTTGACAGTTAAAAACCTTCCTTTTAAATTATAGTGTCACTCCTATATGGGCCTTGCCGTACATAATGCAGGAAGCATGGTATCTATAAGTAGAACATGTAGAAATTTAAAGTTAACATATCCTTAATGTAATTGGCACCTAAAAACTCCTTTTAATGTAGGCAGGATATCTGGCCTATTCAGAAACAATGTAAAGTGGGACTTAGTACTAATGTTGCTATCTCTGGATTGGGACCAGCTGAAAGTGCGAATAAACCACTCATTTTAATCGTTAATGAAAGCCCAATTTAGGGCCAGATTACGAGTTTAGCATACAGGGTTACTCGATTACAAGCATGACGGATGTCCTGGCTGCTGTTTTACAATTCCATTATATCCTATGGAAGTTGTAATTTGGCAGACAGGTCATCCATCACTTATGTGAAGGAGTATTCCATCCGCCAAACTCGAAATCAGGCCCTTAATGGGGCAGTTGAGATTTTAATGAATATTAAGGAAATTTAACTTTAGAACCTTTTCCTGCCTGAAACTCATGGAGGCTAATTTGCATTAGCTCTTCAGCACTAGCCGTAGCCCAGTAAGTACTTAGCACAAATGGGTTAGGAGAACTGTTCCTAGCGCAGAGACAATGGCTTGGGTGTGGAGAGGTGTTTTCTCTTCCCCTGGCAGGAAGGCCAGTTATGGTGTACCCAGGAATGTAATTTATTTCAAAGTGGCCTTTTCTGTCACAAGCAAATGTTAGGTGACACCTGGAAAGGCCACAGTTTTTGTCCTCCTAGCTAGGAAGGTACTAAACCCAGTGGGGGGAAAGCTGCCCCCGTAAATGCTTTAAAGTGACCAAGGAGAATGGCACTGCTCATTACCTTGGGCACACCTCTGCATGGGCACAAATGTTTTGCACAAGGAGTGAAGGGTTTTGTCATCTTGAATTTTGAGCACAAGGACACTGTGTGATTGTTTGCAGTTGGGCAAATGGGAACTGCTGCAAAAGTGGGTAGAGTTACCACATATGATAGGGAGTGGCCCAGAATCACCCCCATCCACTAGCAAGTGTCAGACATAAATGTGACATCCCCATGCACACTATTCAGAACACTTTTTGGACCTGCAGTAGAATAGAAGAAAACTAGGTGTGCTGTCTGTGACCTGAGAGGGGCTCTGAAGAACTGGACTTGGTCACTCTTGTATTCAAGACAAAAGAGGTGGACTCCAGGGTCATTGGGCTGAACTCCTGTGTGGTGACAGGACTAAAACAAGCTGTAAGAGGCCTTTTCCCAGAAGTGCCCATCTGACCAGTACCAACTGGATCGGCCTTGGACCCTGCAGGTGGCCTTTGCTAGAGTGATTCTTGACCTTAAAGGGATGATGCTGAGGACCCAAAAAAACCCATGGATGTGTTTTCCTGGACTTAACCTACCAACTCTGAAAACCTGGGGCTTAGAATAGTTCCAGACATCCAGATCTCTGGAGAATTGGGAAAAACTACCACAGCCTATCCCACCTAGGCTTGATCTTGCTGGTTTTAAAAACTGGATTCCCCCGCTCAGAGCATCTCCACAGCAACAAATCTGATTCAGCAGCACCTTGGAGAGAAATGTATCCAGCCTCCAGGAACTCAGCATTATATAGTGCCTAAGACTTGCCCCGCTGAAGGACTCCAAGCTCCAAAAAAGAGACATATGTGTATCCATCACCATGAGTAATCTGCACGTGGGATCATTGTGTAAGTGCAGGACTTTCAAGCATACAGACTTCTTTAATATCACAGCAGCTCCTCTAGTATAAGTGCTTTAGGAAGCAAAATATTGGCATTGCCTCAGCTCCCAGCAAAGGAGCTGACAGTCTTGGGGCTCATTTGTGGGTATTACAGCATAGCCCTGTCACAGCAATGGAATGTCTCTCTAGGTATGGTAACACAAGATGTTGGTCTTTGGGGTTGCGGAGACCTAGTAACAACTCTCATCTTGTAGGCCATAGTATAAAATCAACCACTGTAACATGCTGTGCAGTTCCAGAAGCTCCTTCTGACAAATTGAAAAACAGCCAATCATTTGAAATCCCCTGCTTGATCTGAGTCTGTATAATGTCCAGCAAATACCCCTCCCCACTCCATTCTCTCACACTGATATTCCAGTGATAGAACCCCCAATACTGTCCCAACCTCCCCATGTTAACCTTTACTATAATATAGCATAGGAGGGGACCATTACCATCCAGCCGCATGCTCTCATACATGTGTTTAACCTAATAGGTTATGACCTTTGTTTTCTTGGTGACAGTTGTGACAAATTATGTTGCATCCCTGGGGTTCAAAAACACCTGCATGCTGTTGTTTTGTTGAACTCTTGGCCTAGAGGGTTACATCATGGCATATCATATGTTCTGCACCCTTAGCTGCTTTGTTTACTTTGGTCACCAAATGCCCTCCTGGCCTCTTAACTGCCACTGTGAAGTCCAGATTGATGGATACTTTACAGCCCTGATGTCAGTGTTGGAGGGTCTTCCCCCCTTGCCATTCGAAGTGGGGTTTTGTTGTCTGGGTAGCTTAGAAGTCTAGTGATAAAGGGCCTGGGAGGTGCCCTGCATGTTACCTGGGGCCATCACTACCAACTGTGAAAAGTCAGTGAGCAGAATCTTGACTTATATGTCTGCCTTACAGAGATAGATGGTTTTAGGAAGGCCCATATTGCATATATTATTTCTGCATGAGTGTGCCTCTAGGTCTTCATTCTTCTCAGCAATTTTACTCCATGGACTTTCACATTCATTGGAGTGGATTTTGCATGTTTGCATTGCCATTCTCCAGACCAGAGATCGGGCGGTCAGCCTCACCCAGCTGGTCGCTATCCTTATCCAGCCGTTCCTTCCTCAATTCCATTTGTGCTGTCTGATGGTCTATTTCAGAACCAAGAAGGCTGGACTGTATATCTAGTAGGATTGCTTTGATTTTTGTTTGCGCTGCTGGCTTTCAGGGAGTTCTGCGAGGACCCAATGAGTGAGCATGTGCTTGTTGACTTTTTGTGCTCGACATGTGCTTGTCTTGCTTAGTTAGCATCTGTCTTCCCCATGTTGTTTAATCTTCTTATTGGGCCTCTGAACTCAAAGCATTGGCCACTGACATTAGGTTGAGTTCATGAGCAGGGGCGTACAAAGTTCAGATGATTATGTGGAAATACTGCAAAATGACGAGAAATGATGATGTGTAATTACGCAAAATGTGAATCTGCCATTTCGCTCTATAATTTAGTGCAAAATGCAGGTTACATTTAAGAAGCGCACCGCAAACAACAGCTGGTCATGTTCTTTTGTTTCTGTGCATTTGCAGAAATCTTTTTCTGTGAATTGCGCCATTTACTGTACATTTTTACTGTGAACAGCATATAAATATGCAAAGAGTCAAAGAGTAAACATAGGCGCTGGAATTACTGTGAAGGGGGTGCTTCAGCACCCCAGAAATAATTGTGCTGGATTTCAGAAGGTGAATGAGCAATAGAGATGCCTATAAATATTGTGTTTATATTGTCCTCAAAACGTAATTTAACTACTTCATAGCTGGCCACTGGCGATAAAAGGATACTTCGAAAAGGAGGAGATGGGAAATTATTTCAGAAGAAGAAATAGAAAGTAGACTGGCCATATGAATAGAGTTACCAGGAACAGTATGATGTGGTAATTTATTTAATCCTTCCATGTTTTGTATTTATCCAAAGTAAATGTCATATTAGCATTGCAGTAATGCATGCTCCTGTTCATAAAGGAGCACATCTGCATACAAAGTAGTTCCCTTCAGTGCTTAGGGCTACTAAAGCAATGTGTGCTACTTGAGATCAAAACTTGTTTTTTACCCCCAACTTTTTGGGTTAGACCAGCAGCTTCACAACAATGTTTTTATAAAAGTAATGTCAAAACAAAACAACATTGGCAAAACCAAAAGGCTAGTAACCAATGCCAAACTGATTGGTTTTGCTAGTGCTTGTTTTACATCAGTGAAAAATGTTTCTTAATAAGGCCTTCTGGCTTAACTTGGGTAATTCTGACATTCACTCTTTATTTCACAGCAAAACATAATGATATATTTCCTTTGACGCCATAGCTGTATTTTAATAAGGATGCGCATTGCAAATAATATGATAATAAAAACCATCAAATACTGTGCCACATTCACTTCCATATTGACTGAACCGGCACACTATCGCCTCCTCTTCAGTGACCCTCAATGCCCTAAGAGCAGCTGATACATTGACTCGCAGTGAAACGACAAACTATAAATCTTTACTAAAGATGCACCACTCTGAAGCTAAAAAATAAGAGGGCAGTAAACATAGCAAGTATTCACAAACATATAATATTTAGAAGCACGTTAAGGATGCGTTGTTGGATTGGCCTTGACGTTTCTTATATTGTGGGCTCTAAGGCCAACGAGCTTAGCAATGATGGATACAGACTCCGTCGTTTACGTTACTGGAACTGGCCATGAGCACGTGCACCCGGGCTCTTTTATTAATAGGGCCACGTCACTCGTGACCCCTGTGATGGATGGGTGTTGGGTGCATGTGTGTCCAGCCCTCGGGGGAGTGGCCGGTAAACTCAGTGTCTCCTGAGACACTAGAACATGTCCAGCAGGACACTACATTCCTCCCAAACTTTATTGAAGAACAAAACAAACACCAGTCCAACCTGTGAGGGTAAACAACAATCAAATAAACACCACAGGGTCCATCAGCCTCTAGAATCGTGCAGCGGGAAGACATGAGGGTGGTGACTCCGTCTGCAGCATGACATCCTTGCTTTCACTCATAATTTACCGTGAGTGGCTCAGGACACGAATGCAGGCTTGGAGACATCAACCGCACTCTGGAGCCTACCAATGGAAACCTGTCCCTTGGTTTGAAATCGCTCCACTCCGCTGACGTTGAGGATGATGTGTGGTAGGTCATAACAGTTCATAAACAGGGTGCCTTATGAGCGTGGTTGGAGTTCATGGTAAAATGTCACAAATGTGTTAGCTGATCAACTGAACCTTCGTTAGATGACCTGTTGCATCCTAGAGTCCATCAGTGGGGCAATGTCAAGTCCAACTTTGACGTCATGGGGAGGCCCCTTGTCTGGGTTGGCACAGAACTGTGTGTTGGCTGTGCTGGGGCTGCATGTGCCCCTACATGGGGGCAGCTGCAACACCACAGAGGAGCCGGTGCCTAGTTGCTTGCACGACCTCAGGGGTGGATGGATCTTGGTTAAAGACATGCTATCTGTTTCGTAATTCAGATGCAAGTCAGGGTAGCGGATATTCTGTGGTTCGTCCTGTCAGTTGGCATGGCAGTGGTGTGGGACTCTGGTCCACGAGTTCAGTACTCTAGGGATGGTAGTGTTTGACACACTTAACACCGACTGGCATGTTGGCGTAGCCAGCTGTGTGGTGAATCTGGATGACCTTTGGTAATGACTTGCCATGGTGGGTACAGGCCTTCGTTTATTGAGTCGATCACCTGGATTGGGGTGTGGCCAGACGCTTCCATTTTCTTTGAGGAGACATGTGCATCCATGCACTTGGATGTCTTGGGCTAATTCGCAATTGGTGATGGTTGCGTGAGGGACACGCTGAGAAACGTGAGGCAGAGACTCTGTTCGCGCATTCTTGCGGCTTACTCTCAGTCTACCGCTGGGCGGTCACCAGGTAATTCTTGGGTTGTCACCCACTTCACTTGCTGTTGGTGTGTCGAGATGCACTCCTTCAGGAGCCCTAGTTTTCTTCGTCAGGCCCAGCCACTCAAAACTTTCCCTCCTGAACTTGGTTGTAGACCATCCAGTCATACTTTCATTTTTGCTGCTGGGTGCAGTGACTTGCACATGGCAATGATGATGTGGTTGCCATTGAACCTGGACGACATGTGGTGGCGACTTGCTGGGAGAGAGGATGTCTGGAGGGACTTTGCAGCCAGGTATCTTCGTCTTGCTGAGGCTGTTCGTCACCTGTGGCATCTGCGGTCAGGAGCAGGGATGCCGTCTGACTTAGACTGCTGATGCTCGGGACTGAACGGTCGCACTGGGAAGCATTGGAGAGAGAGGTGGTTCACGCTAGCTGCGGCTTACATTTGGTTCTCCCATTGGGCTGTCTCCAGGGATATCTGTCTGCATTGGTGGCTGTCTGGTGTCTCTGGGTGCGCTCTTGTCTTGTGACGGTGCAAGTCCACGTTCTTCTCCCTTCGGTCTCTCGAGCGTATCTGTGTTCGTCCTGTTCTTCAAGGTGAAAGTATTGTCACTTTTCTTTCCGGTTCTTCCTCCGGGTGCAGTGGCATGCACCAACTTCCAAACAGGCCAACAGGGCCTAACAACATTCAGTCGTCTCCGGACCATGCAGGTGAGGCTGCTGGCTGCTTGAGTCTCTTGTTCTGGGTGCAGCTGCAGGTACCTTCTCCAGGATCGGCCAACAGAGCCGCCCCATGATCAACTGTTTGCATTGTCCTTGTACCAGCCTGGGGTGTGGGACTCCAGCTTAGCGATGATCAGGGCAGTCACTGAACTGCTTCTCTTCTTCCTCCTGAGTGTTAGGTAGCATCTGGCCACATGTCTCTGGTTCCCTCCTCAGGGACCTTAAAATCCCATTCCTGGTGTTCCGTCCTCTGGGAATTGCTCCTGCGGGCAGGAGGGAGAAGTGGCGACTTGCCACTCAGAGCGTGCACTCTCCTTTTGCCGGTATTGGAGCCATGAGCGACTCAGTCTTATGGCAGTGCGGGGAGGACACTCCTTTAACAGCCTCTGGCCCACTGTAGGGCAGTGCTACTGCAGTGCAGATGTAGAGGCTCTCCCTCCTTCATCCAGGCCATGCTAGGCCTTCCCATTCCTCTTGTCTCCATGGAGCACTGGTTGCACAGGGCATGTACATGGGTGCCAATGGCAGGCAGCTCCTTACTTGTGTTGTTTCTGGGGAGCAGTGCCAGTCTTCTTCCTCATGGCATCAGCATCTATCTTGCAGGCACCTGGAAGCAACAAGGACCTTTCAGTAACTGGCATTGTCTCTTTAGGTATGACCTCAGCTGTCTCCCTGTACGCCTGCATCTTCTTTTCTTGTGAACCTCTTGCAGGTCCGTTCCCTCTCTCTGGCACCTTCTTGATGCTTCACTTCATAGATGGCGGGCAACCTCCCTTCCACATCCTCTTTGCTTGAAGGTACAGTGCTTGCGCCTCAATTCTGTGCCATTGTGGTGCCGGGTCCTGCCTAGGTTCGGTAGTGCTTGGCAGGGGTGCTCACTCCATGTGATGTCTCCTTGATGGGCCAACGGTGGCCATGCGGTGCTGCTCGGCCAACAGGTGGCGTCTTTTTTTCATGCAGTATTAATGCCCTCTTGGATGTTGTCTGTTGGAGCCCTGCGTGTTTGCTCTCCTTCCTTGTGGGGATGGTTGTTTGGTGCTGGGGCATCCGGTTGATCTGGCCCCTTTTCGTGCAGAAAATAAATTTTCATTGGGAACTCTAGCAGCATTACAACAGTGGCCTGCAATTTCGTTCTCTGTCATGAGTGGCGATGAATAGGTGACACCTCGTGGCCAGTGTGTGCTCTTACACAATAAGGGTATGAGGGCTTTCTCCCTTCTTTGCAGCTCATCACCTTGCTGTTGGGGCTTGGTTTGTTCACCACATTGGGCGTGTGTGCATGCCCTTTGTGCTTCTCTCTCATTCTCCCACTACGACAAGGAACCCAGGGGGTTGCTGCTTGGACAAACAACTGTTGCTGTGCTGTGACAGCAAATGGCCACTGGAGGAACTCAGGAGGTGATCCTTCACCTGCTGTATGCCAGTCTCAACTGTAGGCTGTTCTATAAAGGTGTCTCACTATTCCCCTTTTTGCGGGCAGAGACTGGTTGGTGTATCACAGAGCACACAGCCCCTTCTTTAATGAATTTGGATTCCAGGCAGAGCTGGATGAGCAGTGCGGGGAAACGGCCACTAGGTGGCCCTGCAGCCACTCTTCTTAATAAAGCGGCAGTCACTTCACCTGCCCGGGAACCCTCTCCCACTGCTGGTCATCTACCCTCACAAGAACTGCAGAGACGGGTGCAGGAAGGGTGAACGTTGGCTGGTCCTTTGTCAATGTGTTTTGTTTAGGCTGCTGCAGGTTGTTGGATGCTGTGGGCATCACGTGTAACCGAAGATACTTGTGCGGGAGAAACCCTTAGTGTTAGTTAACAGGCTGCTGCGCTTCTCACAGGCAGTACCAGTTCTTCCATAACTGGGGACCGTGCAGGAGCCTAAAATGCAGTGCAGATTATGTGTTACAAGACATTAACAGGACACAGTCTAATTTTCCTCCCAGCTTTGTGTATCAGGTGCGGTCTCTTCCCTCTACGAAGTCAGCTTTCGGTTGGCTTTGGGCTTGTAAGCCAGGCAGGAGTTGTGGAGGCATGCCCTTCCAGTAGGCTCGTCCTCAGCATGTGGGGCCTTCTCTCGCAGCATCAGTTGGCATCTTGCAGACGCCTCAAACAAGGCGCTAGCTGCAACACTTCACCCCCTTTTTACAAACGTGTCCACTCACTGCTTCATGCTGCCACCTGCAGGGCTCATCTCATGCCCGATGGGTAAGCAGGAACTTCTTATGGTTCACCACCACCTTACTGGGTTTGCAGCTGTGAGAAAAGAGGCCAGTTTTACCTTTCTCCTTTGCTCTTTGCTTCTGGGGACAAGGCCAGTCAGTGTACTGGTGCTGGCATATGACAGGTGGGCTGCTGCAGGGGCATCAACAGGCAAGCACCATCGTCCTCGCTCATAGGGTGGCTGTGGGTTTGCCCTGATCTGACACTAAGGCTACCATGCAAGCAGTAAATGCAGTGGGAGGGGGTGCTTCGGACTAGATATCCCCTACAAGACACATCAAAGAGCTGGTCCGCGGCCACGCGTGGTCAGACCTGCTTGTCGCCAGTCTTATATCGTGGGATCTAAGGCCCTCATGCTTAGCAATGATGGATACAGACACTGTTGTTTAGGTTACTGGAACTGGCCATAAGCATGTGCACCAGAGCCCTTTTATTACAGGGCCACGGCACTTGTGACGCCTGTGATGGATGGGTGTCGGGCGCATGTGTGTCCAGCCCTCGAGGGAGTGGCGGGTAAACTCAGTGTCTGCTGAGACACTAGAATGTGTCCAGCAAGACACTACAACGATGAAGCCTGTTTTCGTGAACTGAACTCACCTATTTCTATGTACCATTGCGTAGCTTTTAATTTATACCTCGGTGGTAAATGTCCTATGCCCAGCTTCGTAGACATCTCCTATCAAAAATAATGAAGCATTATTAAAAAGGCGTCTTCCAGGCATGAACACTGCACCACTTTTCTCTTTTGCAGTGACTGTTGTGTTCACTTCACTTAATCGCTGCTGTTGTTTTTCTGCTTGTTTTGCCCTGTCAAGGATAACTATAAAGTGACAGTACACTACCAGCTTCATATCAATTCCAGAGCTGTTACAATAAGAATAAAATATGTAAAAAATGTTGGTTTGAAGTATGATTGCACTATTACAAAGTTAATTCCAATTTCTTAGACTATGACACCTATGTTGTGTTAAAAATATTAAGGAAGGTACTCCATATTTAAGGTGCATTTTCTTGTTATTGATGTTATGGCTAACACATGTCTCTTTTTACCTTTAGGTCTAAAAGACAAAAGAACTGTTGTGACAAAATTGAATTTCCAGTTTAAAAACTCAGGGCCTCATTTGAGTTGAGTCGTAATACGACAACTGCCTCAAATCAGCAGAGGTACCATCTGCCCAACTCATGCTACCTCCACCCCGCCCCGCCCCCTCTCATGACCAACCATTATTTCAAGGAAGAGAGCTACTTAGTTTCCAACGACAGAGACTCACCTTGGTCTGGAACCAGCTACAACCCGTCGGTGGACCAGCCGCACACAATCGCCATGTCTGGGATGTCTCGTGGGAAGGTTGTTACTGAACTCAGAAACAAATGCCAACCAGAATAGCTGTTGCGGCCAAGCCAGAATTCCAGTTTACACAAGAGTGCTCCTGCTATGTAATTAGGAGCACTTTAGTCAGAAATTCCTTATGGGCAGGCAAGGAACGCTAACTGGGTGGTTTTCATAGGGCTGGCGCAGGTGTGGCCTCCTCCTCCCCTACAATTTGGTGACTAGTTCATCAAACTTATAATTGGGCTCTTACTAGCAAAATATCATTAGTTATTTAAAATTCAAGTTTCAATGATATGAGACTTGGTCCATAATCCCAAAGATATTCTACAGTTTCCATAGTTTTTTGATACTATTTATTTCCAAGGATGCATTGTTAGGTTGTACATTAAGCTGCACTATGGAGGACATAGTTCATCCACAGTGGAAACTTGCATAGGGTTAGCCACATAATTAACATTACCTTCACCCTCTTCACTGTCTTACTGAATCCATCCACCCCAATTTGCTATCATAATTAAAAGGTACAGCTTTGGAAATAACAATAAGCGGGGTTTCTTGCCCTTTCTCAAAAATCTCTGCTAGGAAAATTATACCTTTCCAGGGAAAAATATAGAACCTCCTTAGCTGAGACGCTTAAGACAGAAACACATGCTGGATTGTTAGGGTATGCCCCTTAGTGTTTACAGCCTATTTATTTGTCACGTCCGACTCCTGCACATCAGCCCACACAGTTAACATTGCTAAAATATGGAAATTCTCTTTAAATCCACATTTCTTCCAACTCTCACATTAACAAAATAGTCAAAGGAGAACAATGATTTAAATATTGTGTGTTATCAAGACAATCCAACAAATTCTATCTTGTCTAAAAAGACTAGAATAGTCCTGGGCACAGAGCAAATCTGGCGAGAGGTTAAGTGGCCTTTTCTCACTGCCATGCTAACTTAATTCCAAGGGATGCTTCTGAGATGGGAGAGGGTGCAACACACCACCACAATCATCTTCACCTTTATTATATTGCTGCTCACAATGTTTTTATCCAAGAATAAGCAAAGTCTGAAAAAGTTTGTTTTCAGTTTCTTTCTGAAGGTCAGATATTGATTGATTTTTCATAAATCCAAGGTACAATGAACATTTGTGTGAGTGGTGTGAAGAATGAGGTTCTGTCCCATTTAGCCACCCCTATATTTTCTGCTTTTGGGCCAAATAGTCCAACTCATAGAAAGTACTAGTTAAATAGATTTGACTGCTAATCATTAGTGCCCACATTTTACGATTCGATTCGCTGCTGCACAGCTGAGGTAAGATGCTGTGAGCTGGTTTACACATAAACTTGTCTGCGAGGCATGTACACACTTGTGTTTGCTTATCCATTGGGACTACTTTCTAACTTAGGGGCACATTACGATGGCGTAACGATCATGAACGCCGGGCAGGGCGGTGTTGATCTTTACACCATCGTAAGGAGATTTACCCACCGCCATATTATGATGGCAGTGGGTATCGCGGCTGACAGAAAGTCCGTCCGCTGCTTTTCCACCGGCAGGCAATCATTACGATTGCCTGCCGGGCAGGGCAGGGGCTCTAATATGGTGGCCATATTGGGATATCGATTGTTAAAGCCAGAAAGGCTGGCCGGGATTGGTTTTGGGGGCCCATTATGGGCCCCTGGGGGGGTGAGGGTGTGCATTTGGGGGGTACTATAGGTACCCCCTACATTTTGCTACACCAAGTGGCAGGCACCGTGTGGTGCCTGTCATGTGGTGCAGTGAAATACCAGGAATGCGATTTTAACATCCACCACAGTGTTAATATGCGGAATGCGACCGCCAGGGTGGCTGTCACATCCTAATTCACGGTGTGGGACCGGAGCATTTCTGGGAGCCGGTCCCAACATCGCAGGGATGGCAAGCGTACTCAGGTCCACCCGCCATCCTAATACTCCCCTTAGCCCGGCATCTGCAAACAGAAACCCTGTCATAGTTGTTTACGGACTATGCCGGCCTTATAATTTAATGAGGAATTAAAAAATAGGTTTTCCCATTTGCATTTTACTGTACTGTCAGTCTGAAGTGTTTCATTGAAAGTTTGTAGTGCTTTACTGTCCTTATACTTTACGTGAAAGCTGCCCTAAATAAACAACTCTGTTTGGCTGGACCAAGAGATAAGTTTAATGGGTGCTTCCCTTTTGATTGATTTGGAAATATTTCTACTCTTTCATGTACTATGAGCATGGTTAAATTTCTTTGAGTCAGCTCTTACTTTGATTTGGGCTTTGAATTGCATTACTGAGCCACGTTAGTAACGCTGCTGGCCAATAGACATATAAAAGTATTGCCCACACAATAGGTCTGTCTGGGGGAGGTGGGATTGGGCAAATCCACATGGGCTAACAGTATTCAGAGTACCTGACAAGCCTGGGCAAAGCTCTTCCCAGAATAATAATAGGGTAGCACACAGACTATGTTTCCACTTTCTCTGCAGGCCTCTTTGATGTTTTGGTGAGAATGAACCATTTTGGCAGTGGCAGTTGTGGTGGACTTAACACACTTAGGGGCATATGTACAAGGAGCTAACGCCACCGTAGCATCCATTTTTTAATGTTATGGCGGCTTCTTTTTTATCGCCTTATTTACAAGTTGCCGCTAACCTCAATTAGCTCAGTTTTCTGGCGAAAACATGAATTTTCAAGATCGCCACTTCTGTTAGTGGGAGTTAACGAAAATAAGATGCAAGGTAGGCGTTCCCATGTAAAAACTGCAGCTAACCCCACTTCACAATATTTACAAGGAATTCCTTGTATGGTGCAAAAGAAAAAATAATCCTCTAACTGCAGGTAGAGGCAGTTTTTTAAGACAAGAAAATATCTGTTCTTAAAAATGGTGCAAACACTTGAGGCCTCATTTCAGAAGGTTTTAGTGCTGGACAGCGCTGCAAGGAATGTTGCTGCACTGCCCTGCGACAAAACTACAGGGCAGGAATGCGCACCATCAATAAGATAGGGCGCATTCCTGGGCTTCATTCATGAAAAGTCAAAGTGTTGCATCGCTGCGACAAAAGAGTGTTGCAACAGTTTTCACTATGCCCTTCTTGCGACACCATGGATGCGCTGTATTCACTGTATGGCGCTCCATGCCGCAATCAATGACAGATACGTCTGAAATCCTGACATAGCTGTCAGAGCTAAAGTCACGCATTGCTGCAGTTGTGTCACAAGAATTAAACAACTCCAGCAATGCATGGGGCCAGCCTATCCCTGTGGCACTGCGTCACCCATACACCTGCCATGAGGCAGGCGTAAGGTACTGACACAGTGGCATCCTACAGTTGTTGCAGTGAAATCTGAGGATGGTGTTAGGGTTGGTCTGAATCTGGAAGTGGAGGTTTTCCACAGTCACCGTTGGGTCATTAGAGTGCGTGGTCAGTCGGAGTGTGCTTTTGTAGATGATAGCAATGCATCCTTCTGGAGAGTCAAGGTGGTGGTCCTTGTGGGTGATTTAGAAGCTGTCAGAGATGGCGATGGCGATGTCCGGTCCGGAGCAGAGATTGGTACAAATTTCCATGAAGAAGGCGATGTCTGAAGAGGTAGCACTGAAGAGGTCCCAGATGCCTGTGGCATATTTGTGGAGGGACCGCACGTTGAGGAGGATGGAGTTGAGCCGGTCGGGTGCGCTGTTGGTCAACTGGGCGGCAAGAGACATTGGTGTGCTAATGTGGCAGAAGGTGCATTTACAGTTTTGACAGGCGCAGGGTGCAAGGGTATTCTTAGGTGATGTTAGATGGCAGGCGGTGTGACATCCATGATTGAGGGCGAGAAGGGTGCTGGTGTTGTAGCAGTGTCTGAGAGGCAGGGTCCCTCTTGCTGGGCACGATACAGGGCCAGAAGGACACAGATGGGCTTGCCTTTGGCTTCTCTTCAGAGACCAGTGGCACACCCACTGCGCATGGCCGCACAGCGTCCGCCATTAAGTAGTGCTGCAGGGGGCTGGACAGCTGTGAGGCAGGAAATGCAGGAAAGGAGGAGGGGTGGGGACATGGGTGATCGCAGCAGCAATGAGGGAGAGGATAGGGAAAAAGGAACTGCAAAAATAGTCAGGAAACCAAAGCCAAACACAGCAGAGATAAAAAAAATAAGGAAAAAGGTAGGAAAGCAACAGAGAAGAGCAGAAAGATGAACAGGAACAGCAGACGAGAGGGAAAGGGGGCGGTCAAGCTGCAGAGCAGTGACGCTCTACCACTGGACCACCAGGGATGGGGTGCAGGCAGGAGCCTGGTGTTGGTGGAGGGACTGGAACACCTGACCTTCGTGTCAGAGGAACCAGCAGCAGCAGATGGGGCCAGCAGCAGCAGCAATCAGATGGCACAGTGCTGTGGAAAGAGGAAGTCCACTAAGGGTTAGTCCCCCGTACACCCAAAAACAAACTAACAGAGGGCAGAGAAAGGCAGCACCCCCAGTTGCCTCTTCCGATCTGACAGTGGCGACCAGATTCCATGTTCCCCAGTGAGTAACAGCAGATCAAGCTTCATACCCAAGGGCCTGGGCCACAACTGGCCCCGTGCCCCTGGCACCCACTGCCACCAATGACCATTCTCAGCGAATTGAGCCAGTTAGTGGAGTCTCCTACCAGTCTTGTGCAGTGCCCTCAGTGATGAAGGTCAGCAACAGTGCAGGGATTGCTCAGGGCATGGTGTGCGTCACCCACAGGAGCTAGGCCTGGGCCCGACTCATCCCCGGGTCTCCTCTGCTATGCATCCCACCTTCTCCTCACCTGGACATTGACACCGGGGCTCAATGCGCTGCACTCTCTCCAAATCTGTGACTCACCCAGGAGGAGCCTCAGCCAGGTGGGATTTCACAAGCCTGGGTACAGCAGTCACCGCCAAGTCCGCTGGGGAACCTTCCGATGCAGGTGTGGCAACAGGGCTCCCTTAGGTGCAAAGTTGCAGCGCTCCCACCACACAAGTTTGGTACAGCTCAGGGGCCTCACCATCCACAGCGTCCGGCCAGCACAACATCCTACGTCATGTGATGCCGAGAGGTGCGGCATTCCATTGATAACCTCCTCCGTGCACCCTGTGGTAGTGGTGGATCGTAGTATGCAATGCAGACCTCCCTACATTGGTGTGCTGGAGCGCTTCTACCATTCACAGCTTCAAGGAGCACAAGGTGGTCTTCTCACACAGGTCAGCAACGTGTCTCCATGCACCTGCCAGATGTCACCTCCAGGTAAGGGCAATCGCCTCGCCTCAATGTCTACCGCCATGGCCCAGCGATTCCACAGCACCTCCGCATCCCACTCCGGGTACCAGACAAAGGCCCAGCAAGGTCACCGGGCCCCGGGGACTGTCCGTGCTTTCAAGGTTTTGGATGCCATGGTGTTGCAAGGAGTGCTCAATGAAAAGTGATGCATCTCTGGTTTGGCACAGCGATGCGCCTCTTTTCATAGATGTAGCCCTGAATTTCTTCTTTCAATGGGACTCTGTCTGGTCATCCTTGCTGTTGTGGGGCTTGTGGGGTGTTAATCTGTGATGCACTTAGCCCTGGCAGCTCCATTCTGCATTCAATTGGTTTTATTTGCTATTTTTCATTGGAGATGGACTTATAGGCTATTTTTGCCACTAATGGGCCATTCGGCAGTTTTTGCCAGCTAACGTCAGAATTTGTATTGCCTTCATGCTAGTGGTACCAGCAGTTTTCACCGCAGCAACCTGAAACTATCACCATGTAGCAACGTATTGTAAATACATCGCTAGCGTTAGCGTAAGATAGTGGCAGTTCTTGTACAACTACATATGCCCCTTAGAGAGCTTTGAATATTCACCATTGCAAGTTGACATTTTTTATGTCCCAAAATGCTTGGCCCTTTCTGGCTAAAGTTCCTTAAAATGTGTGCCTTCCTCCTAATCCTTTTTCTGACATTATGTTGCCGAAATAGATGCTTTGGGCACTTTGCCACTGCTGATCAGTGTCAAAGGGTATGTGCATCCTGTATAAAGAGTTATGGTAATTGGTTGTCCATAATTGGCATGTTTGCCTTACTAGTAAAGTCCCTTGTAAAGTGCACAATGTGTGCCAGGGCTGGTAATGCAAATGCTACTCGTGGGCTTGCAGCACTAATTGTGCCACCCACACAAGTAGCCATAAAGAGAGAACTCAGGGCTGCCACTGCAGTGCCTGCGCGCAGTTTGCTAACTGCCATGTTGTCCTGTCAAGTGCACCCACTTGCCAGGCCTTACACTTCCCTTTCCATGCACATCAGAAACGCCTATGGTAGGTTCAGGGTACTGCTCTAGGCAGGGTGCAGTGTCTGTGAAAGGTAGGACATGTACTGATGTGTGTACCATGTCCTGACAGTGAAATACTCTCCATTTCGTTTTTCACTGTTGTAAGGCCAACTTGCCCATAGGACAGAATGGGGAAAGCTGGGTAATATATTTCCGGCCTATCTTCCCATAGGCTTAAGATGGAGAGGTGAAGTTTAGTGTGCCTGAACTCACAATTTAATTACACAACATTTTGTGAAGGTAGTTTTTGCATTGTGTGTTTAGAAATCGCGCTTTTAGAAGTGGCTGGTTTCTTTGTTCTAACAATTCTGTGTGCCTTTGCCTGGTTGTAGATTGACTGTCTGGATTTGAATGTGATAGGATCTGGGAAATGTCTTGACCCAGGAGAGGAGGTGAGACAGCAACAGGCTGACATGCATCTGGAGTGTAGGGGGGAGGAGTAGCCCCTGGAGGTGAAGAGGCCTGGGCTGCTGCCATAAAAGAATGGCTCCACCTCCGGCTGAGTGATTGAGGAACCAGACCCCCACTAATCAAAGGAAGAAGGTGTCACTGGCAAGGAGACACCCAAGACTAGTTTGGACAGGGGTCAGTGCCCCCCTGAACACAAAGACTTCAAAGACATTTAGGGGTATAACTATGAGACCTGAAACCCCTGAACATTGAACTGATCAAGACTGAAAAGGATTGAAACTACTTCGTGGTCAAGAGGAACTCTTCTAAGGAAGAACAGCTGAAGAGACTGAAGAAAAGGACTGACCCTTGCTGTGTGTTCTGGGGCTGGCCTACAGTTTGCTGATTTAACTAAGGAGAGGCTAAGGGACTTTGCTGTGTCCCCCTGCTTGAAAGGACTTTGCTGTGTGCTGTGTCCTGAAGTAACTTGTCCCCAAGGGCCCAAGGAGAGCTAGCTCCCTGTTGTGGATACTCAGGAACATCAAACTTTCCAAGTGTGTCTCAGCAGTGCTGTGTGCGTGTGCTTTTTGCAGCCTGGGACCTTCGTAAGCATTGCCCTGGGACTGTGTGGCCCGAAACCCAACTGAATCTCAGCGACGCTTTGTGTGTGTGCAGCCTGAGACTGCTGTTGGGGTCCATGGTGCTGGTTGAAAAGTGCCCCGTGACTGCAGTGCCCCCGCAGCGTGAATCATCGTACACGCTGCTGTGAAGTTGTTTGTGGCCCGAGCAGTCATCGTAAAGGAGGCTGCGGATCAAGATCACCACCGTCACCCTGAGCCAGAACGTGCTGAAGGATTTTGTAAAGCTAAGGAAGTTGTCAGGTAATCGTGATCGTTGTTGGCAAGAGGAATATGCCCAAGATTGTTAGCAACGGAGAAGGCAGCGCCGTGACCTGTTTGGCTACGAGAGTGAGGGAGCGCATCCCCCAGGTAAGACTTGGACTCCGGTCAGGAGCCGCAAGCATGTGCGGCCTGGGGAGGAGCAGGAGGAACACAGGAGTGCTCCTGTCTCTCTCCCGCTGCATCGCGGTATATGCGCTGAGTCCACGAGCGGCCCGACCTGCCCGGCAGTACCGGGGCAGCCATCGGAAGTTCAGGACTGTTGTCTGTGGTTGGAGCCTAGTGGTGCCCATGCTAATCGCGTTGATTGGCCTGGTATTATTCCTGCATTAAGAACTGCCTTATTACTTGCATTGAGGATTGTATTATTCCTGCATTACGAACTGCCATATTACTTGCATTAAGGAGTGCGTTATACTTACATTAAGGAGTGTGTTATACTTGCATTACGAAATGCCTTATTACTTGCATTGAGGATTGAATTATTCCTGCATTACGAACTGCCGTATTACTTGCATTAAGGAGTGCGTTATACTTGCATTAAGGAGTGCATTATACTTGCATTACGAACTGCCTTATTACATGCATTGAGGATTGAATTATTCTCGCATTACGAACTGCCTTATTATGTACATTGAGGATTAAATTATTTTTGCATGGCGAACTACCTTATTACTTGCATTAAGGAGTGCGTTATAAGTGAATTATGAACTGCCTGATTACGTGCATTGAGGATTGCATTATTCTTGCATTACGAACTGCCTGATTACTTGCATTGAGGAATGCATTATTCTTGCACTAAGGACTGCAACGATACGAATCGCATTACAAACTGCGTTGCATTGCATTAGGACTGCATTTGAACATTGTGAACTGCTCATTAATACCACAAGAACCTACAAGTGTTTGTTGGCCTAATAACCGGCAAAGTGAAATATTTCAAATACGCATATGTTGGATTTTTATCGTGTGGTCCTACCGTATTTTTCTTCTTTATAAAGATACCGCTATTTTCATACGTCAGTGTGGTGTCAATTTGTGGTGTTATCACTGTGTCACTTGGAGTGTGGTTGCAAATACTTTACACATTGCCTTGAAGATAAGGCTGCCTGCTCGTGCCAAGCTACCAGGGGGTGAGCAGGGGTTATCAAAGAGGGTGTCTCTCCTTTCCCTGACTAGAAGCAAGGGTCCCTACATGGACTAAGGTAACTGCCTCAGCCAACTAGAGACCCCAGTTCTAACATTCCCCTTCAAAACTCCTTCTCAAGGGAGAGACTTTGAGATGCACTGGAATGTGCAGGACCCAAGGACAGGTGACCCTTGGGGGATGAACCCCTTTCTGGAGTGAGGGGTCTTGAACTTTGTGGATCTATGTAACCAGGGCAAGTGGTTATGCCTTTCTCACACCTTGTGGGGGCAGTAGAGGGGTAATTAAATTATAAATAAATTAATTAAATAAAAGCATTATTAGTGCATGATCCACACAAGTACTTTGATGTAATTCAAATATAGAAACTTCAAAACCTTACTTTTAATAATAACCTTCAAAGTTTCTGAGCCAATATAATATGAGAAAGCTCTTTCCCGTTTTGTGTAGTTTTCTATTTTATTTACAAAAAAGAAACACAATTATCAGATGAAAAGGCCATGCATTCACAGACTGAGCTAAAAGAGATACCCACAGTACAGCACAATTGTCAAGAATGAGCCTGTGCAAAACATGCTTTCAGCATATAGCGCTGGTAGCGGAAAAGATCTGCTGATGGACACTTTCATCTGTGGTCACTCTAACAGCCAGAAGACAGCATCTTGGGTGAAAGATGCGATTTTCCACCAAAAAGCCACATATACACTATCTGATTATTCAGCAACGTAAGCACTGCATGAGTGAATAAAGTGTGAGGCACTTGTGGTTAGGCAGGATAAGTATAAATGAGGGTGAGAGTGGAGAAATTAACATTAAAGAGTCAACCTTAAATTAAATGGAGACGGTATGGAGAGACTGAGCCAGCAAATGTTTTGCGTGCCTAAATGTCACCTTAGGGCCTCTTTACGAGGTTCTCTTTAATCCCCATTGGGCAGGGATTAGTGGCCCTCTCGGGCACCCAAGATCCGTAGGGCCAGATTTACTGAGACTCACACAGCGCTGCATTTCTCAGCGTTGCACAGTTGTGTGAGATCGCTTATCATTGTAACAATTGTATGAATCATGGCTGTGCCTCAATTAGTATATGACACACCATGACATGAGGCAGAGAGATGCTACATAGAGCATGATGCAAAGCTGTAATTCCAGCGCACCACACCGCACCGTAACGCAACTGCTACCTGCATGACAGGAAGCTGACATTATGTGCCGCAAGTCAGATTTGCATCCCCCTGGAGATGGTTGCATGTCACAAACGTTCAAAAGGCCACGCAACGCAAAGCAATTGTTTGTACCAATGTGCCGCAATTTTGAAGGCATCAATCAATCAACCAGGTATTTTTAAAGTGTGCTACTCACCCTTGAGGGTCTCAAGGCGCTGGGGGGGCGGTTTCGAGCAGCTCCGTGGTCATCCGAAGAGCCAGGTCTTGAGATCCTTTCTGAATAGGTGCATGAAAGGAACATCAGGAATGCAGGAGGGCTTCAACCCTGAATATGGGAGTGACATACACAAAAAGATAAGGAGGAAGGACAATTAAACAGAGGAGGAAAGCCAAATATTGATCACTGAGCTGGCAAAAATGAGCACCTTTAGTTTATCTTCTTAAATGACCATTAGCCAAGAAGGATGCTCTGTGGCAGGCAATAGTGGACACGATCAACTGCTTGGCACCACCAAAAAGGACTGTACCAGAACGCAGGAAAATTTGGCATGATCACAAATGCAGGACAAAAGAAAAACTGTCCAGGAACCTGAAGGCTGCAATGCACATATATTTGTTCATCCATATTGCACATGAAATGTAGTATGCATGTGTGTGGTCTATGGCCACCCAGGCCATAGACCATTTCCTGACCAGCAACCAACATCTGCTGCATACACTGCCCATCTCATGTCTTTGGTGCCCCATCCATAGATACTCCAATTGAAGTGTACGTCATTGCTTGATAATCATGTTTGTCTGTATGTTAAATGAACAAGGATTATATTTGCAAAGAATGTTCTCTATGCAGGTCATGAAGTCAAGTTGCTGGTGTGCATTGTATCAAAGACAGATACCATAAATGATAGCTATTTAAACAGATGCTCCTTTCCCCTCTTTCCTTTCACTTGCTTGCTTACTGTGTAAAGCCTTGCACTGAATCTGGCACAGAGATGTTTTTGTGAGATTGCAATATTTTTCTCCTTGTTACAACTCATCTGGTATGGCACAGTTTTTTTTACATATTACCAGATGTAATTGTCTTAGTACATCTGTGAATGTGGGAAAATTATTGGTGGATGTATATGAACACCAAGACTCCACCCATGTGACACCTTCCCAGAGCAGTGTAATGCAATGCAGTGGCTTGTGCTGCCTTACATTACTCCAGATTTACTATGCCACGCAGAGCCACACAAGGTGCCTCTGCATGCCAGAGTAAATATTTCTTAAATGCTAGGTTTGCCTTGTGTTACCTTGAATGATGCAAGCCCAGGGCAAGCCCTTGTTACATGTTTGCCACAATTTGTTGGCATTAACACATGTAGTTGCTTAAAGACATCTTGAAAAGTTGCAAACAACGTGGATATATGTGTGTGAATGCTTATACATCCACCCATGGATTCTGAGGGTATCCCAGATCTAATAAGGTTAGTCCATCTCAAATTGAGTCAAGTTTGTACCCTTTCCCAAAAGAGGCGTTACAAGGATACATATTTTAAAATCTCCTTCTAACGTCATCTTTCTAAGTGTACTTCATTCTGCAGCACACGGTGACAGAGGGACATGCCTCAAAGTATACTTTTTGCACAGTAAGATGTACCTTCCTGCTCAAAAACATTGCTGCCAGTAACTCAGACACCCTGGCACCATGGCACAAGGGTGCCTGGGTTAGTACTAGGATGCACTCATTGCAGCAGGACATTAAGAGGGCAGGAATGCCCAAAATCTTTTCAGATATGGTACATTCCTGCACTCTCGCTGTGACGTAACGCAGTGCAGTGCAGCATGTTGACTTGCTGTGTTATGTTGCATCACTTTCAGCAAAATCAGGACCTTAGTGTCCATGCTTGTTAATAACACAGCCAGTAAGAATCAGCTAATAATGTATTACTGACACTCACCATCAGTATTAAGCCCTGAGAAACTGGAAATCTTTGCATCATCATACAGCTTGTGTCCACATGACAGATATGATATGAGCGTTATGTTAGATCTAGACAGATGACACATTTACCACATGCTAGTATCAACTTAAATAACTATGTGTTTAATTGGTTACATGTCAGAATGAAACACACATTTCACAATGTTATAACTTATGTCTGGTACATATGTAGAGGAAGATTTACAAAGCTTTTATGCATCGAAGCAAGAGAACTCTATTGGCCGAACTGCATGAATGGAGTGGGCAGGAATGTACAATATTCACTCATATTTGGCCGATTCCTGCTCTCAGTATGCACTGGCACACTCTGTACAGGCTGGCACCAACACAAGCACCCTTGCGCCATGGTTTCAAGGGTACCTACATTACAGGCAGGATTGTTTTTGTGCAGGAAGTATCACCTTCTTGGCCAGGAAGAATCCTTAGAGGCTTTTGTATCTTATTATGTGTGATGCAGAATGCAGCACAGTTAGAAAGAGAAAAGAACTAGGACAAATAAAACTTTTTCTCCACATTGCCAGGTGCACTACTCCAACAGGCACATGCATCAAGGTTAGATTTTGCGAGTCCTTAATTGCGATAGTTAAGGAATCGCAATTAAGGACTCGCAAAAGCCTATGTTGTAAATTGGCAGCGATTGGATTAGCATTAGCGGAATCCATCTTGTATTTAGAGGCTATCTTGTCCATTTTGTGGAATCCATTTTGTATTTCTGGCAGCCATTTTGTCTACCTACAAGCTGGCGTCTGGATAGGGCAGGTTTCCAGAGCCGACACCTGAGTAACCCCCCTAGAAGGTGTGGGCGTCCAACGCCGCTAGACTCAAGGAGTAACTTTTGCTCCTCATATAGGTCATGATCAAAGGGGGCATAACTAACTCCAGATCCACACACAACTTGTGTAGGAGGCACAACCCCCATCACCTTTGTTTGATCAGTGAGAGGCCCACTGTTACCCGACTCACTTCTTTTTGTCTGTGCACTCACCTCACATCACCACCACCCCTGGTCCTGATGAAACGCCAAGGATCTTTCTGACCACCCAAGGCGTGAAACATGTCGACCATTTTTTAAGTTACCCAGACACATAACGTCTCGACTGGTAACCATTAACCTACGGGTTTTTTATTATACCAAGGGTACCTCTTTATTAAATAACCTTTCTGTTTTGGTAACCCTTAGGTATTTTTAACTCACCTTGCACACACTACATTCACTCCTATTTTGGTACTTATTTTCCACATACTCGCATGCACCCATCGGCAGTTCTCTAAAAGATCTCCGCTAAAGAGACCCTTCGGGGGACCCATAGGGCATTGCATCGCCGGCCCGACGAGGAGAAAACGCCAGATGATGAAGCATGACATCCTTCGGGTGTGTGAGGGCAACAAGAGACAATTTATGTCTCTCCCCATCTTAAGTACCGAATCCCAGACCTAACTCCTTCATCTTTCTTACTCTGACGTGTATGTTGGACACTTTCCGACCACATCCACCACGGAACAGTGCCTCCTATGTGATTACCTCATCGACTTTTCGGAGCATAGGCACTGGACCATCAACCAGCTCCTGGTCCCCCCTCTCCATTATTATTTAGTTACCCATTTTGTTTGCCATGTGCTGCCACATGCTCACCATGTGCTTTGTCCTCCCTCAGTGTTGACTGCTCTTGTAATCTGCCTAGAAACAAACTATATTTAGCATCTTCCACCTTTGCACATGCCCAGGGAGTTTTCAGCTGTCCTTGCAGCTGTTAGTAGTATGTAAATGTCAGGATGTGTTTACCAGCATTGGCAAACTATTAACTCCTCCTACTTGTCGACTGTGCATTTCTATATGACCTTATATGTACATAAAACCTTCTCCTGTACTTGTACCGCCCTCTTTTAAGCCCCTGTGTGGGTATAAAAGGACCATGCTCCTTCTGTTCAGTGTGCTACTTCATTCAATACCGAAGGGTGCTGTGTGAATGTAGTTCCACCTCATGAGGTTTATTAAATTTGTATTTTCTATTCCAGTTTCTGTGCCAACTTCTTCCTATTGGTCTGAGGACTCTGTGCAGAGAAGGGCGAACCCCTTGCACTGGTAGGCCTAGCTGAGGTCCACTTCTACACCTATGCATGTAGGAATCGCTGTAAAAATAGCGAATCCTACACATTCTTTATTTGCGACTCGCAAATTGCGACTCGCAAATAAGGAATGGCTTCCCATTCATTCCTATGGGCCTACAGGCCCATAGGAATGAATGGGAAATTGCATGCACATTTTGCGAGTACCAATAGGACCTCGCAAATTGTGCATGCAATTCCAGGGTGCAGGGGTATCAAAAGGACACCCTGTTGCACCCCTAAAATTGATCTGTGCACATATGTTGCGCACACACATGCCCTAAGGGCATGTATGTGCGCAACATGAAACTTTGAAAAATGCACAAAAGTGCATTTTTCAAAGTTTATGCAAATTACCATGAAGTTCAGCTTCATGGTAATTTGCGCCCCCTATTAGCGAAATCGCTAATATTTTTACTTTAATGCATTGCATTTAAGGAATTTCAATTTGCGATTCCTCAAATGCCATCGCAATTTAAGTAATGGCAATTTAGAGATTACTTAAATTGCGATTTTTGCATTTGAGATGATGCATCCCAAATGCAAAAAAAACGGTCGCAAAGGGGCAGATTCTGAGAATCTGGCAATTTGCGACTGGTTTATCTTTTATGCATGTGCCTGCAAGTACATCTTTGAAAGTGTCTACAAACAAGGGTGGATGCATGGGAACAGATACTCTCCATATAATGAAATGGTATTCCTGCCACGGAGTAATGCAACACAGTGTCTTGCACTGCCTTTTGTTACTCTAGATTTACTAAGACTCACAAAGAGCCACACAAGGTGGCCTTGTGTGGGTTAGTATATGTCACTGAAGCCCTTGTGTTGCCTTGGGCTACCTTGAGTGGGCCATGAATTTAAGAAAAGCTTTTTGCTCAGAGTGGATGTGGTCTATTTCAAACTATGTGAATAATATATAGTGGTTTGAGAAGGTTTATGTCACATTCCCACTCAATGTAACCCAATATGTGCATTCTTTAGACTTCTTAATGCTGTTTAGTTAACACAT
Organism: Triturus cristatus; assembly: GCF_964204655.1. NCBI lineage: Eukaryota > Metazoa > Chordata > Amphibia > Caudata > Salamandridae > Triturus > Triturus cristatus. The sequence continues at coordinate 1,067,014,195 of NC_140585.1, forward strand.
GCAGCTGGGAGTTGATATTTTTTAATTATGCATATTCGAAACCCTGGAGTGCTTAAGTAAATCACTGCAGTACAATACTTTTACTTTAATGGGGAATGTTTATATACATCACTTTTCTCTACAACTAAATATTTTTTACATAACTGACATAACATTATGAGGCACTACAGGACCAACAAATTATACTCCAAGGAGGTCCAGCAGGAATGCTCCCTGGCAATCATGTCAGCCAATCAGTGCTGCAGCTGAGAGATGGTCCGGTCCACAGATATTGCATTGCTGAGGTATAGATGTATTCTCTCCCACCAGACATGTCCCTCCAAGAGCCCATAGCCCTAGCTCATTCCCCCTACAGGCCCAAGCATTCGAGGTAGGTAGTGTACAACGAGCCATATTAAGGCTCCTGCCTCACTTTCAATAGAATTACACTCTCCCCCCTTCCCAGACATAATAATAACACACACTATAACTAATTAGAAATATAAATAACCCCAAACACCCCTAAAAACCCCTGTACCACTAACCTCTTAAACTACCCCATACAGACAGACAAACAAATGTTCAACAAAATAATCCACTTTTAAACACACAAATGACACACCACAAAACCAAGAAACAGACAATATGTACAACAAGCTACACTAATCAGTCACACCAGACACTCCACAAGACTCTGCTAATCACCAAGCAACTCTCAACACCTCCAACATGCATCAAACATAAACAGAAAGTGAACCAAAATGTCACAATCTTACTGTCATGCAGCCACCCTGTTGCATAATATCCTTGGTGTTCCTCCCCTATTTGCAGAGTCTTGCGTCGTATTTTACCAGGCAAAGGGCCACCCAGGAGATGTTTATGCTACACAGTGTCCAATTTTACCACGCAAGGGCCACTCAAGGCATGTTTGCGCTGCAAGGCATCCTAATTTACCACACAAGGGCCATGCAAGACACATTTACACTGTGCAGCATCCTAATTTACCATTTAAGGGCCACACAAGACGTATTTACACCACACAGCATCCAATGTTTGAGCTCTGCGCCCTTGAAGCTACATTTAATACGACTCAGGGCAGCATGCACACTTTGCCAATATTTAATTAGAATTGATGCTCCGCAGCAAGGCACCGTGCTTCCCTGTGTTGTGTGTAAAGGAAACTGCAGAATGCCCCATATTTACAATGATGTGCTGCTATTCTGCTTCCCCATAGTGATGCCACATTGTGTGGTGCTTGGACCAGCGCAGGGCACCTTGCACCATAGTGCAAGAGTGTTTGCGTTAGAGGCAGGTTTTTTTTTGTGCAGGAAGGGGCACCTTGTGGCCCAATATTAATTCCATACAGCAAGTTTCCCCTTTTTATGTGTGCTGCCTTATGCAACACATGCGGAAAATGTAAATAAAGCTGAGATCAATTAATTTCAATCCATTTTACAGTGCACTTGAGAAGGTGTACAATTTTGATGCAGTCCCAACTTTACAGGTCTTGGTAAAGTTGGGTCTAGAATAAAAGAAAATACATAGAAACGGCAATTCGTTACCCATTACAGAGCTCAAAATTTGCAATGTAACATGAAGCAGCACAAGAAGGTGCCTAGTGTTACATTTCTGCACAAATCAAAGCTAGGCAACACACGCCGCATAAGTCAGATTTACTATGCCACACAAATCCACCTTGCATGGCTTTGAGTGGAAATGTAATTCTGGAGTAACGCAAGACCGTGCAAGTCACTGCCTTGCTTTACTCTGCGCTGGGAAGGCATTACATCGGTAGAGCATCGCTGTTCCCACACATCTACTCATGTTTCAGGTACATTCACAGATTACTCTAGACAAGGACACTGGGAAAAGGAGCACAATGCGAATCCTTTCCAGGTAAGGTGCAACGACAACAACTAGGTTTATTTATCCTCATTGTTTCCTTCTTCTAGGTCACATAGCAATACCATGCTTTCATAACTGCAGACATCATGACCTGCAATAATTATATAATGAGTTGTGAAAATCCCTTTGTTGACACTCTTTTTAAACATATTGCCAGCTCTCCATCCACAGGAGACCTGCTTTGTAATGAGGAAAGCTTTTACAGCTGATGCTATGTCAAAGTAAATATTTGCACACATCGATGGGTGTATGCATAGGCACACCCATAACCCTACTGTGGAAGTCCTTCAGAATGCAGGTTAGGCCACAGAAGCAGCAGACATTGAGCCACACAAAGTGGGTTAGTTTGGCTTACCACATGTAAACATTTATGTAGCTTTAGAATACATGTACTTACGTAGCTCAACAACTATGATAATAATACCATGATTACTTGCCTGTATGAGTCCATGGCTGATGCTATAAACGTGACCTAATTTATTGTGCTGATTAGAGTAAGTAGATTATTTATACCTATCACATCCTGTGAAGCACAGGGGATGTGTTGCGAAGTGTTATTGATTCTCCACTTATACATCAACACACATCACCTCTTCTGTTATGTTTGTGTTCTACACATTCAGCATGAATCATGGAGTCTGAACCAGTTTCATTGAACGCCTACTTAGATCATGAAGGAACATCTGCTATGCTACTCTGACTGCGTTAAGAGGTGTGATGAAGTTTATGTATACCTATGTTGATCCTTCGTAGATTACTCTACTCAGCTATCATCATACATGCACAGATTACACATCTATGCTTGGCTCAAGCCTGAGACATCGGCCATTGCAAATGAACCTAACCACAAACTTTTGCTATGCCAATTAGTACATTCAGTGATATATGGCTAACTCTAAGGGCTCTGGTACATAATGTGCACATTTCATGCTTTTAATTGACATGAACACAAAACAGACTTTTTTTTGACTGGACACATTGCACAGTTAGGACAAGAATATTTTTCAGTCAGTCAGTCAAAAGCTTTTATTTCGGCATGATGCCATAAAAAGACATAAATAATTCTGTACAATAAAACACAATTAAATCAACATATACATAGAGTGCAGGCCATAAAAACATTAAAACTTTATGCTAAAAAATTTGCACAGAGAAACAAAGATAAATTATTTCCACAAGAAGCCAATTTGTTGGAACTGTGGCCAAAGCCCAAAATGATCTCAGAACACCAGCAGATTCTAGAATTGCAGTAATAATGATACTGGAATCAAAAGGGTTGTGGGACAATGATCATTTTTTTGGACCTGGTGAGCCACATGGAAAAAAGATATTTGGCCATCGCAAAGACTATCAATGGGGTGGTATCATATTTTAAAATTCTAAAGACTACCTGGTAGTCCCTAAGGCCCCTAGACTTACAGAGCTGAATAATCCATTTCTTCCTAGCCTTGAAATAAAGGGGGCAAAAAAGAACAACATGCATCTCAGTTTCACAAGTATCAATACAAGCAGGACACATGCTTGAACGATCAGATGCGTTAGACCATCTACATGTAAAGGCCCTCAAAGGTAACGAACTGTGACGAAACTGGATGTAAAGTTTCTTTGCCAGGGGGGGTTGGATAACATCCAGGAAGGTTTCGTACTGGGGGCTGGACTTAATGTCCAAAAAGGTGTCAGTAAGCCTACCCAGAGAAGAATGTAATAACATTTCCTTCCGATAGAGACACAAAGCCTCACTCAAAGATTTCTTGGATAATGTGCAGCTTGTCTCTTCCGGGGCGGATCAAAGGTCCCCCTTCCCTATGGCATAACACAGGGTCTTAACGTAAGTTAACCAGGGAATCTTTTCCAGTTTCCCCCTTGCCAATATATCGGCCAGGTCAAGCCTATAGCTTGCCAGCTCAGGTGTTGACCAAAGTCGTCTCCAGAACAGGAGAGGGCGATTCAGGGCAATTTCTTCTATAGGAACTAAGCCTAAATCCCATCTCAAGGGGATTAGGGGGGTACTTGCAGGTAATTTCAGCAGACGCCTAATAAAGGAATTCTCAATTACCGCTAAAGAAGCAGGAGTAGAATACCCCCAAAGCTCAGCGCCATATAGCGCGCCCCCTCTTGCTTGGGATTTATAGATTTCCATGGGGGGGCCCAAAGGTTTGGAAGAAGTGTTATTAAAAACCTTCAGTAAACCCCCCACTGATTGAGCTAGCTTCAGGTTTGCCTTTGCCATGTGAGACCCCCATTTCATTTTATCATTGAGGGTCACCCCTAGATAGTCAAAGGTGGCAACCCTATCTAGTTCTACATCTCCCATCTTAGGGTGGGGACAGTTGATTAACTTGGAACTGAAAACCATAAATTTTGTTTTGGATAGGTTCAGTTCCAAATCCCTTTTTTCGCAGAAAGAGCAAAAGGCCTCCAATGTACGCTGGACGCCCATGAAAGATTTGGATAACAAGAGCGTGTCATCCGCGAACATAAGGGCCGGTATCCTACGCCCCGCGAGGATAGGAGAATCCAAATTAGCGGAGCGCAGGAGATGCTCAATCATCCCATTGATAAAAAGGGAGAAAAGGGTGGGGGGCAGGACACAACCCTGCCGCACACCCTTTTCAACCGGAAATGGCCCTGAAATTTCCCCACATCTCCCAAATCTCACCCTTGCATAGGTGCCTTGGTGTAGGCGTTTGAATAGATGACAAAGGTAGGGGGGAACACCCATCTCTAATAACAAAAACCACAGTTTTTCCCTTTGGACCGTATCGAATGCGGACCGAAGGTCCACAAAAATCAAATAAAGATTACCAGCTCCCATACTGACTGTCTTCCAATAGATAAACTGAAGCCTAAACAGTTGGTCAATGGTAGAGACCTTTGCTCGGAACCCTGCCTGGAGCGAGGTTAAAATTTGGTGGTCCTCCATCCAGGACTGCAACCTTGTTAAAAGGACTCGGGCAAACAGCTTCTGTAAGACGTCAATCAAACTAATGGGGCGGTAGTTGGCTGGGTCCAGGGGGGAGGATTTTTTATGTATGGGTATAATTTCTGCTCCCAACCAGGTATCAGGGATCTCAAGGCCCTGCAAAATGGCATTGAAGTATACCAAAATGTAAGGGGCCCAAATATTTGGTTCACTTCTAAACAGATCACCGGGAATCCTGTCAAGCCCCGGAGCCTTCCCTGCAGCTAAGGTGCTAAGAGCCAACTCTATTTCTGAGAGGGAGAAAGAACGACTGACAGAGTCTTCTTGGTCCTTCTGATTCAATGGAATAGCATTAGGCGGGGTTACCAGATCAGATCCTCCCCAAGGGTCACTTAAAGAATATAGGGGTTTGAAATGGGCGAGCCAGACCTCCTCACTGAGGTTAGGAATGATAGCGGGGCTACAAGCTACTGAACCAGTTCCAACAATGTTCCAGAAGGCCCTCGAGTCATGAACTGCTAGTGCTTGTTTCATGTTTTGCCACCTAAGATCCTCCCACTCCGATTTTGCCTCCTTAATCAAATTTTTATAAAAGGCCCTTGATACTCGACAGTGTACCATTTTTTACCTCCTTAATCAGGGCAGTCTTGGCCAGCCTGCAGGAACTATTGTACCAATGCTCAGGCCTTGGGGCCCGTGGCCTTGAAACAGAGGCACTATAGAAAAAACCAGCCAGGCCACCGAGGAGTTCCTTATGGATGTTTTGGAGATCAAGGAGATGGTTCTGTTCAATATCTCCGTTGGGACTCAATAGGAGGGAAACCGCCTCCAGGGAACGAGTGACACTACTATATAAAGCTGCAAGTTTTATTTCATCGGTAACAACCCTTGCCCACCTAATCCGTCTACCTCCTGCAGCTAAAACCAAGTTCTCACTATTATGTGGCGACTGGCCGTGTGAGCCTGCACTACCACCAATGTTACTTATCAACTCTAGTGACAGTAAGTTATGATCGCTATCGACCCGCGGAATAACAGAAAATGTTGCTAAATAGCCCCAAAATTCCACGTTCACCAAGATATAGTCGATGGTCGAGCAACTCCCAGGTCTATTAAAGGTGAAAGCTCCCGGTACGTCAGGACACAATCTACCATTACAAGCCCTCAAGGAGTGTGCAATAGCTAACTTATTGATCTCGAGGGCTAGAGGGAGGAGACGCTTGGCCGGGTAGATGGTAGGGACAGGGATTTTATAGTTTTCGTCCTCATCACAGGTAAGGGGAGGGATCCCGAGGAGAGGTTCGTAGTGGCAGTTAAAATCCGCACCTAATAATTTGTGCGACGCAGGAGGAAGGGAGTGTAGTACCTCATCCAAAGCTCCCAAAATCGACAACCCCAGCTGTGCCGGATAGGGGCGTAAATAAACATTTAGGACTACCAGCGAATATCCGGCAGGGAAGGTAAGTAACAGGCACAAGATATCAGGGGATTTTGTATCAATTGATTTTACAGAGCAACCTAAATGGGTTGCAACCCAAATAACTAACCCCCCCGATGGTCTGCCCCTGGCGCCTTGAACCGCGGGAATAAAAAAAGTTGCGTAGCCCACCCTCGCTGGACTGTACCGGAGCCAAGTTTCTTGCAATAGACAAATATCAAATTTGTCCATTAGCTCTCCCCACTCAGGGTCAGAAAGTTTGGTCTCCAGTCCGGCCACATTCCAGGACCCTACTAATGGTCTAGGAGAGGGTGCGGAACAAGGACTGGCCACCAAGTGGGGAGAAGTAGGGGACTCATGCGAGGCAGTATGTTCAGGGGGACCCAGCTCAGGGCATCCTTCCATAGAGCTATTGTTCAGATGGGAAAGGGGGAGGGGAGTAGGTCCACTCCCAGTACCAGATGCGGTCAGGGAAGAATCCATCACCACACCATAAACCTCTCTACCAAAGTTCCCCTCTATACACATGTGCCTACCCTTGGTGTTCCTTCCGGATGATGGTCAGTCCACGGAACTAAGCACATCAAAACGGTTGGCAACCGGGATATTGAAATAAAAATTATGAGGAGGATGGTGAGAGTATGAGAGTCCTACAGGGTTCAGGACATTAGGATGAGAATAAAAATACCCCAAATGGAAAGTATCAATAGAACCTAGTTTAAGCTTCCCACCCAAATCTAGTATATGTCCCACTACTCTGGGGTCCCTAAAATTGATCAAGACACAATCCCCACTAATGTCCTTTGGGCGGGTCCCTAGCCAACTAACCCTACGAACAAACAGAATCTCCCCTTTGTCAGCTCCATTCAGTGGTCTATTTTTGGACAACCAATGTGTGACTTTGTTTTTTAATTCATAGTAAGTTTCCCCCTTGGTACTAGGTAAAGGAGGAACTCCTGTGAGCACAATCACATACAGGGCAGACTCGGGGGGGAGCTGTACGAATGGCAGAGGATTAACCAAATTCCGAGAGGCTAAGTTCCCTCCCATAGTAGGAAGGGGCCTACCCCCACCAGAACCCCGTGGGCTATGTTCCTTATTGCTCTGAGGCTGATCACAAGCTGATGGAACGATAGAGACTCGGGGAGCGTTCAGGGGTGTAGGGGGACCAACAAAAGGAGAAGGGACAGTTGGTGGAGCCAGAGGAGGCTGGGCTAAAATAGAGGAAGTAGGGAGGGAGCAGGAACTAGGCTGACCCTGGGGAGCAGGATTATTACTCTTAGCTTGGGTAATACTACCTACCGTACAACGAGAATTGAGCAATGGATCAAGATATGACTGCTGTGACCCTATACCTTTGGTATTAATAAGGGATACCAACCTGTCTATTTTAGATGACAGGGTTTTTAGGAGAAGGTTTAGGGAGTGATCAATATGCGATTGTAGATCTAGTAGTAGGTTAGATGCCCAAACAGGTGGATTAATAGTAGAAGGGTGTTGAATCTGGTCTAAAGAGGCAAGCCCAGGAACAGGAAGGGCAGAGTTGAAGGTCCTTTGTTTTGTTTTCTGTTTATTTTTCTTTGGCTTTACCCGTTTCTTGGGGGCCACTATAGAAACAAAAGAGGAAGATAATAGACCAACTTCCGAGCGCTCAGGCTCATCTAAAATCACCTGCGCACAAGGGAAATGGGTAAAAGATGGCAGCATAGATGTCATAGCTTCCATATCCACCTGATATGTGGACATATCAGCCGAGCCGTCGTGTGGGGGTACCATAGTAAATGCAGGAGTAATGGACAGCCGTCTTTCTGTATTTTCAATGGCTGTAGCAACCACCCCAATTGTTTTCTGCAACATTTTATCTATCGCTGTCAAACTTGGCAGCGGAGGATTCGAATTAGCTAATTGTCTAGTCATGGGACGACTCGAGGAGGGTTTAGTATGTTTCCCCATAACTCAGTTGGGGACTAGCAGACTTTTAATGTTATTGAATTAAGAGAAAAGATTTGTGTAAAAATAATGTATTCTGTTGCGCCCTTCAAGTGAGTGCACAATTTCCGTATTAGAAACTTTATCCTCTTCCTCCTCAGATGTTATTGGACATTCAGAGTCCCATTGAAAATCTGTTTTTCAAATATATTGTGCAGAATTGCACATGCCAATTTTCTTTTACACACCATTGGGGCATTGGGGGTGTGAAGAGGTGCCTCCTACCAGACTGGTACAAACATCTGAAAGGCGATTTCAAGAAGCCAAAAGTTCTTTCCTCTATATTGCGGGGTTTTCTTATTGTTGAGCTGACTTTTTTCTATCCCTCAGACAAAATTATTGGAAACAAGGTATTTACCCATGGCTGTAGACCATAACCTTGACCACCTGATGAAAGAGATAGTAAAACATATTTGTAATAGTTGACAACTTAGAGATACATACTGGATGAATGATAGCTGTGGACACAGTGTACACCAACTATTGGACTTTCTCTTCCTGTTCTTTATGTTAGTGTTACTATAATTGGGAATAAGGGAGGCCACATATGCCTGTACAGAGTTCAGTTTTTTACAAACAACATATGTAAGGCTTCCATTGTTGTATCTCTAAAGGGCCTAGATTATGTAGATTATTTCCACAAATTGAAGACATATGAATCCAGGGTTTCACCCAGAATCCACTTAGTGTTATGTAATGTATATTTGACACACATCGCATAGAATACTATTTGTTGACAGTGACAGACATGATCTGAGTCAGACCTACATAGTGTTTGGTACAGCTATACACATGCATTCACAGAATAATATACTACTGTAGGCCATAGGCACATATATGAAAAAACTTTAATTCCATGTTTCAAACATGGACCCTTATTAACCATGCAGCATATTCCTCAGATTACCTGTCTTCATACTGCAGCACTATGGTTATGTGTACTATATTTGTAAAGTAACAGATACAATATTGAGAACATGAGTAAACATTTGTAGTCCATAGTTTTATTACAAGTCTGAAGGGTGATTAATTTAGAGTTATGTAAAGGCATGTGCCCATAACTATTTGTATGTGTCTGTGTGTAGATGTTTCTTAAATGAGTAGGAATATGGTTTGCCATGACATACAGGAAATGTTATATTGGTTCCACGGTGTGTGAGTTGGTATTACAATGTCATTTCCTTGAGAGAATAGTATGTGCAAATGAAGCCTTTGCATTGTTCTTGTGTCTCCCACAGCGGCACCAGGGGAACACAAAGACCGCAGTGTATTTAGAACACCAGGAAATGCGACTTTCGCGTGGTCTTGAGAGGGTTTGTATTACTTTATTCAAACAGGCACCTTCAGTGGTCTTACATATTATTTCAAACAGGGAGGCATTCCATGGATGGGTAATATCAGTTCACATGCATGAACTCAAATATTTCTGCACATTTCCACATTGAATGCAGCTACTAACTATGTAAATGAATGAAAAAAGTGTGATTCCTGACCAAGGCACAACATTGTAACACATCATTAGCACACATAGTTATTTCCTCTGTCAACATGTACTATCATCTGCAGCACACGTGGAAAGAGGACAATGGCTTTAAGGATGCTTTTTTAACAGGAATTAAACCTTTACTGACAACAAACAGCTTTCAGCACATAACACAGCCATGCTTGCACTATGTTGCGAGGGTGCCTATGCTGTCGGTAAACTGCACACAGTGGCCCAGCGCATTGAGATACTAAAAATGTCCATTATGTTGTGAATGGGTCCTCTCTTCTATTGACCCAACAGACCACAACTGGGCTTGCACGAGAGATTAGTTACTTTGAACCACAATGATACACATTTGGTCATGTGTTTGGTTTCATTACACCCACTATGTGTGAAAGGATCACTTTATTGATCATATATTTGGATATTGTAAAATGTATTTCAGAACCGCATAGAATTAAATAGATGTGCGATTGGACTTACCAATCAGTAACCCATTTTCATAGTTTCCATTCTGGAAACACTCATTTACTGTGCCTATGCTGTCAAAATACATAGGCACAATGGCACTTTCAGGGGACCTGACTAAGACATTGGTGAAGACTCCATTATGGTCCACAATTGTCTGCACATTGATTGAATAGTTCCGTTTCCTTTTGCGATAATATGTGCAGTAGCTGCAGGTGGCACCAACTGCACATGGTGCATCAATTGCTCCAAGAACATGATGAAATCCTGCATCGTTGTAAAATCCTTACTTGGTGGCCAATTGTTGTTGTCTGGTTTTAGGAAACAGCAGGTACTGTGGAGTGAGCTTGATGATAGCATCCAGCAGAGTTGGCAGGAATGCAGAAAAAACAACACGTGAAATGTCAGCCAACACTGCTGAGGTCATCTGGAAAGAGCTAAAGCCAACATGTTTAATACTGCCACTAGTTCGACATATGGTAGGATGGCATTGGGCCCTCCTGTTGCGGGTTGAAGACTTGATGAAATCTTCTCTAACAGCTCCAGGATGCTCTCTTTCTTGAGCCTGTATAGCTGCATCACCTCCTCCTTCCTGAGATCAATGAGGGTGATCTGTTGTCTGAATATGCATGCTTTTCTCCTTCGCTGTTGCTGTTGTCATCTCGCACAAACTCTTAATTGCAAACTAACTACCTCCATGGCATAGATGAGCATGCCAGAGAGTTTTGGGTTGGATATCTCTTTATACTGATGGCCTTGCATCATTGCATGCACCTGCGTTAGCCATGCACAAGATTCAGAGGCATTTCCATCATTGCATTACACTGCTTGATGATGCATCATGCAGTGATATGTTAGTAAATCCCACTGCATTACTGTTGTGTTGGAATTTACATGAGAAAACCTACCTTGCATACATTAATTCCTGGGTTACGCAGGCCAATAGAGCACAGCACTTGCACTACGCATGTCCCCAAAAATGACGTAGGTAGGCTCCTGTATCCCTTAGAAAATCTGATTTAAGGCCTTGCATTGCTTTGCATCGCCTCGCTTGATGCAAGAGAAACACAAGGGCTTAGTAAATCTGGGCCTTAGTATCTGTGTAGCTTCACAAACAGACTCCACCGGCTAAAAGCAGGCGCAGTCTCTGATTTTGTGTCAGAGGTGTTTGAAATACCTGGTGGTAAAAGCTATTGGTGCTATTTAATTTTGATTTATCATTATTAATTGTAAAGTGTGTGATCTTAGCATCATGTTACTCTATGTAAACTGTTTTTCAAATTTGCCATTGGTGATTCAATAAATACCATCTGACAGAAAAACTAAAATGCACGCAGTGGCATATAGTGTTCCATCCAGAGTGGGACTGTGAAACACTTCAGGCCTACCATGTGTGTCTGAATGTAGCAACCTAAAACGTGCAGGGATTTCAACCAACCGATTCAGATATAGTGAACAAAGCAAATCAAAATGCTAATAATGCAGACAATTTCAAATAATGCTTACACAAAATCAGGATTTTAAGTGGGATGATAGGCAGGCGAGCCTAAATGGTGTGCACCCAAAAAACTGTAACAATGAATCCATTCCAAGAAGCGTGACCTGGGCAGGACATGGCTTAAAACATGTCAAATAAAATCCTGTGCTTCAAAAAGTAAGCGACCTGACTACTATTTGAGTGTATCTATGCGGGTTTTCTGTGATCACATCCAGTGACATCACAAAATAATGGACATGCTCCTGAAACAAGTCTGATCTATTGGCTTTTCCAGTGCTTGTTATCAGTATAAGATAAATAAGTCACAATTATATTGTTGGTACTGATTGAAATGTAAAATATTTAAATTCTGTAAACATAACGCTGTGAATTAAACATTACTGAGAGTTATGGAACAGGTAGTGTTGGTCAATGTGCTGCAATCACTTCTGTTCTCACCTATGCACCACTTTCCTCTGCAGCCTCTGTAAGACACACCCTTTTCTACTTGCATCTTCCTGCAATACTCATCCTTGCATCTCCTACACTTCACCTGCCCCACACACATTCACTTGTCAGCACTTTATTTGATGTTACTGTGGTATCTCATGTTAGGTGATGGTGGTGAGCGGTTGGACTGTTGTGCTTTCCAGGCATTGAAAATGGGGTAGCGGATGTTCTCTTGTGTTTGGTGCCTTCTGTCAGTTTGCGTGAGGACAGTCCTGAGTATGAAGAGGATGATGAAATTGTTTGTGTTGTAGATCAGGTCATCATATCGGAAGATAGGTGGTTGGATGAAATACAGAAGGATTCAACTTTGTGTGAGGTTATGTCCTTTGTTGTTAAAAGCAGGGTGGTGTTCCAACAAAAATGTATCAGAAGATGTAAAATGTTTTTGGGGCGTACGAAATTAATTGTCAGTGGACAACAATCTCTTGTTTAGGGGAACAAGACTGATTCCCCCCACTATTTAAGAAGGGAATTGGTGGGGAGGAGCCTAGCGCGCAACCAAGATGGCCGCGTAGGCTTGTGGCTCCCGAGGGCCTCCGCAACCTCCCACGTCTATCCTGTCATAATCCTGGTTTTCCAGACGGGCTTTTGTGTATGATCTTGCGCTAAGGTGCCACTCGTTTTCCAAATCGAAATCGGACTCCGGGAACCGGACTGGTGGCGATCCGAAGTTTGCGGCCTTCTCCGGCCTTGGTCCCGAACTCGAGTTGGTGAGGTGCCCGGGTGCGAAGTGAACAACAGCGGCATGCCAGTCTGGGCCTGCCCCGTACCCCGTACTTTCACTTTCGGTTTCGAGTTGATCTGCGGAAACTGACGTCGGGACTTCGGGTAAGCAGCGCCGTAGACGGAGTGCATGGCCTGATTCTCGAACTGTAAACGGGCCTATTTCAGTTGGTGGCCCGGATCTCCTGCATTGGTCGCCTGGCCTTCCTCCGGGTGCTGGAGGGTGCTGACCTTTGTGGTTGCTGATGATGGCGGCGAGAGTGGACGGTGACAAGCTGAAACCCAAGTCTACCCGGAGGGGAGCTTATACCCAGGCCAACAACATGGACCGCTATGCGCAGTCAAAGGGATCCCCTAGTGGATCACATAAATCGCCTGAGCGGCCCAAGGAGGCCTCAGGCGCATCGTCCGAATTGACTCTGCTGGATGTCATGGGGGCCATTGAGGAGATGAAGGCGACTGTGAACCAGCAATTTGATACCCTGGCTAATAAATTGGACTCGGTGTTGATTGATGTGAATTTGGTCAGAGCGGACCTGTCCAAAACAAATGACCGGGTCGACTCATTGACTCAAACGGCGTCGAGCCTAACTGTGGATGTGGCCGCTTTGCAGACGGAGGTACAGAGGTACGGCTCGCCAGTGACCTGACTGATCGTCGCCTTGAGGATTCCGAAAGCAGGGCCAGGCGGAATAATGTCCGTATTATTGGGGTGCCCGAACGATCGGAGGAGTCTGCTGCGGATCTTTTTGTGGAGGATCTAGTGGTGACTCATCTAGCACCCAAGGGACTGAGCAAGTTCTTCGCTGTGGAACGGGCCCACAGGATTCCGGGTGGTGCGCCCAAGGTGGGTGCTCCCCCGCGGCCTATCATTGCCCGACTTTTTAATTTTCGGGATAGAGATGCTATCCTTCGGGCATCGAGGGTGGCTGGGCCATTAAAGTTTGAGAACTCTAATGTTAGCTTTTACCCAGACTTCACGCAAGCGGTTCAAAAGCAACGGCTGGGATTTTTGGCCATCAAACGGCGCTTGAGGGACATGGAGCTGAAATATGCGATGCTATTCCCGGCTAGGCTGCGGGTTGAGTTAGAGGGTCGCTCGCATTTCTTCGGCCGGCCGGAGGCGGTTGGAGATTGGCTGGATGCCCTACCTAGGGGTCGAGGTCGGGAAGGTCGGATGGCGGAGAGCGGAGAGTGCTCGGCGGAGTAGGAATAGAACTGGGATCCTGGCTATGGACCGGACTGGTAACGTTTTGCACCTGTGGCTGCACTGGACTCCAGTTTGTAAAACTTTGCCCTTTGGTATTTGGAGGTTGCGGGGGGCTTGCTGGGGTCCTTTCCTCCTTCTGGGGTTTTTCTTGTCTTCTTTGTAGTGAGTTTCATATTGGGGCGACAGGCACACTGCACGTTGGGGGGGCTGTTTGGGCTCACGCAGGGGTGCAGGGAGGGGGGAGTTTTGTTGGGGTTGATGGGGTGGGGTTGGGGTTTGTTTGTTTGCATCACAAGGCGGGGTAATGTTTTCTGTTGTGTTATTATGATTGTGCTCTCCGGGAGGGGGATATTTTGTGCTGGGGGGATGGGGGTAAGGGGATGAGACTTCTTTCATGGAATGTGAATGGGCTGGGGGACAGGATAAAGCGGGGGGTGGTCCTGCTGTTCTTGAAACATATTTCGCCGGACATTGTGTTTCTGCAGGAGACGCACCTAATAGGGAACTCTTTCCATGCCATGAACAGGCGGGGATATCGCCTTCTGGCCCATTCTGGTTTCACCTCTGGCTCGAGGGGAGTGGGCATTTTAGTTAGGACCTCTCTCCCATTGGAGGTGGATGAGGTGCTCCACGACGACAGAGGGCGCTACACTGCGCTGGTGGGGAGATGGGAGGGTAAGTTGATTTCGCTGGTTACTGTCTACGTGCCGCCGGGCCTGCAGACGGCCACCTTTGCTGATTTGGGGTGCCTGCTACTTGGGTTTCCGGGGGGGGTTTTGGTCTTGGGGGGGGATTTTAACGCAGTGGTTTCCGGAGTTGAAGATCGACACCCCCCTAGGGACCTCCCTCAGGCCCAGAACTGGCTGGGGGGCTTTCTGGATACCCTGGGACTGATAGATTGTTGGCGGTTGAAACACCCTGGACAAGCACAATATACCTTCCACTCCGGGGCCCACGGTAGTCTTTCGAGGCTTGACTATATGCTAGTGCCTGTGGCCCAAGCTGGGATGATTGGGGAGGTGCGACACTTGGCCCGCGGTATATCTGTAAACTCCCCTCTTTTGCTACACTTAGATATCGCCTTGGGGGCGGCGGGGAGGGTGGCGCCGATCAACCCCTGGTACCTACGAAACCCAACGATCCGTGCAGACCTGGTTAGGTCCCTGGAACACTCTTTTGACGACAACGTGGGGTCGGTGTCTTCTGCCGTCTCCTTTTGGGAGGCCTTTAAGACGGTGCTCCGGGGCCAGGCCCTGTCTCTCATCTCCCATACCAAAAAATGCGAGGCGAAAGAGGTGGTTCGACTAGAAAATGAGATCACTGAGTTAGAGAGCGATTTGGAGCAAGGTGTTACGGATGACAGACTGCATGTGCTGGGGCTTAAACAGGCCGACTACAAGGCGCTGGTTACTGAATCTGCTAAGAGTATGAGCAGGGAGCAACAGGGGCGTTTGTATGATATGGGTGATAAGGCGGGGAAGTTGATTGCCTGGTTGGATAAGAAGGAGAGAGCGAGTCGAGTGGTGCCGGTTGTTGAGAGGGTGGATGGTGTGTGTGTGACGGACCCCGGTGATATTGTTGATTGCTTTGCGGAGTATTTTCACGGGGTTTACTCTCCGGTCTCTGAGCGATCGGAGGAAGACTCTCGCCTGCTGCTTAAAAACATTGCTTTGCCGTCTCTATCTGATGAGGATAAATTATTGATGGACGCGGCCCCGTCGCCGGATGAGATTGCTTTGGCCATTCGCTCTATTGCTTCTGGCAAGGCCATGGGTCCTAATGGCCTTCCCATTGAATTATATAAGTTGCGCCCAGATAAGATTGCACTGTAACTCCGGGACATGTTCCTTGAGGCACAGGCGGCGGGCTCCCTCCCCCCTGACCAACGTCTTGCTACTATTGTTGTTATCCATAAGGAAGGGAAGCCGCGGGATCGGTGTACTTCTTACAGGCCTATCTCTTTGTTGAACGCGGAGCCCAAAATCCTTGCCAAGGTACTGGCCAATCGCCTGATCCGGGTCGTGGGCGACCTGATTCATCAGGATCAATCCGGTTTTATACCCCATCGCAATACCGCTTTGAACCTGCGGCGACTGCATGGCGTCCTCGCTAGAGCGCCATTCATGCGTGAGCCGGCCATTTTGGCGTCCCTGGACGCTACCATGGCGTTTGACACCTTGGAATGGCAGTATATTTGGGCAGCATTGGCGAAGTTTGGGTTCGGCCCGGGGTTCATCGGTTGGGTGAAATTGCTTTATGATAACCCACTGGCACAGGTGGTGGTCAACGGACGGGTGTCGCCTCCTTTTGTTTTGGGTAGGGGCACGCGACAGGGATGTCCGTTGTCGCCTCTTCTCTTTGCGCTTTGTTTGGAGCCCCTTGCGGAGTGGCTGCGGTGGCACCCTTCGATGTTTGGCCTTAGATGGACGCCGGAGTACGAGGATCGTGTCTCCCTATATGCGGACGATATCCTCTTGTATCTTGCATCTCCGCGCAAATCGCTCATTGTATTGGTGGATGTGTTGAGCTCCTTTGGTCGCAACTCCGGATTGGTCATTAACTGGGCTAAGTCTTGTGTGTATGTTCTCTCCGGGGAGGCCCCCCCCTTCCGCGGGGGTGCCCTATCCAGGTGTGGTAAATAATTCAATTACCGGGACTGAATTTGATACAGAATCTTAGTAAAATAGCTCAGTAAAATAAGAGGCAGAATCCGTGGTATAAGAGGTTTCAGAATGGGCTTTATTCCAATGGACGATTCGAATCGTGGCCTCCAAGTTCCATCACCACGGAGGTTCAGGAAGTGAAGTACAATACTTTATTGATAAGTAATCATTTTTATAGAACAGACATTACAATGAAACCAATGTAAGAGGCGTAACAATTGATAACAAAGATAACATTTCACATGCGTAGCTGAAGGAGGCGTAATTGGGAGTAACAAGGAAACGTCATTGGTTGTGATGTCACATATGGGTGGACCTATGAAATAATTTCGCAATGTCAGCAGAAATACTTGGCAGAGATGCGCGCGCAGCAGCATGACGTATGATTGACGTGCGACTAGGGGGTGAAGGGGATTTGACATTTAACTCTACATGTGGCGACAGATGTCTGGAGGGTCAAGTCAACCTAATCCCAAATCATATCTAACATCCTATGTTTAAAGAACTATGTTATCCAAAAGAGAGGTCTCTTAGAGTAGAATCTTATTCTATACTGACTATACTGACTGTTAGTGCGTGTACAAGCGTCTAAGTGTCTACACTAGATGCGAGGGCAGAAGTCTTCCATGGTAACGGGGCTATGAATTACTTGCATAAAGACAGAGAAGCCGGGCCTTTGCTCGGTAGCTGGAAGAATGTTTACTTAAACTACTAGACAGGAATGCATTGGGCAGGGAGCGGAGCAGATAATTTCGAAGGTGAAATACAGTTCTTGGCAGGCAGCAAGCTGATGTCAGGCACCGTGAGCCGCGCAGGGAATGAGACAAAGTTCATGGTCACAGATGCAGGCTCAGACTGGAGCTCTCAGAGGCAGAAGGCAGGGAAAGCTTGATGGCAGAATCAGGGCCTACTCGCCTGAACTGTAAAATGGCATAACTAAGCCATATAAAGTCGGTGGCCTTTCGTACTTAAGAATCGAATATCCAGCCCATTCATGGCGGATCTGAAAGAGGACATGTTGACGGTGGACGCACATGTATTTGCGTCTTCATAACTGGAACTGGAGGGAACATACATGTACTTGTAACATGCACATAGAACCGTTGGGGTCCAAGATAGGGGACATAACTGACCAGAAAAATCCATATTTCCACATTCCCTCCTTGTCCCCTACTTGCCCGTCAAGAGATATCAATCTTCATCAATCCATTGATCTGTTCATATAGCATCATTTGTTCTTCTTTTTTCTTCTGGGATCTTGAATGAAAATCTTGATGTGGAATACACGAAGTGGCACACAGACCACAAATCGCTGGTCCACATTGCAGGCATAAGCAGCAACTGAATAGTATAAGAAGGCCAATACCTAGGAATGATAGAACTCTCCATCCCCAGGCTGATAACACGCTCCAAAACCACCCGGACCAAGTCCAAGTGCCTGGATTCTGGTGTATCTGGCTCACAATCTTATGAAGGCGAGTTATAGCTTTATATACAGATGGCGAATTTTCTGGTATGAATACGCAGCAGCTTGATCCGATGACCCTACAAGCTCCGCCCCTATCGGCCAGGATGACGTCAAGGACAAGACGATTTTGAAGAACAACAATCCTCATCGCAGACTGCTCCTCTGTCAAATTGCCTAGGGCGGAAATAGTTTCATTCACTACAGCTTCAAGAGTCCTGGTTAATCTACGTATTAGCTTACTATTGGTAACTGTACCTATATAGGGAAAGAGACCTTTATTGAAATCTGTGTATTTTTCCCATGCTGTTTCAGTGTAATCGACTATTGGGAGATCGCTCCTTTCTCTATTGTGTACTAAATGAGTATTTCTGTGATAATCAGGAGGAGCTAGAAAAACAGGTGGCAAAAGGAATGCAATGTAACAGGTACCATCCCAATCTAGAGGCAAACGCATATATGCAGTCTGACCACATACAAAGTAGGAATGGCGAGAAGCTCTAAACGAAGACTTGCCTTGATCACTGAATTCTATTACAGTAGTGCATCTACTATGGCCCATATGTATGGAACCATTCTTTCTTACACATAATTCACCTTTTACTGGAAATACTGACATGGCGGGCAAAATTGGAGTAGCTTCGGATTCGACATTCAAGATCAAGAGATTAAGCGTAAAATTACCTAATCCATATACTTCATTTTCTAGATCAGTTCCTGTTCTTTTGGGACGACCCTCCTTGTCGGGGTAGCAGACTTTGAGTAAAACTAAGTTCAGATTTCCCCATACCCAATTGTCTTGATAAACTGCTGTGTTTGAGTCTAAGGAATTAATTAAACTAAACCATGCTCCACAGGAGCCGTTGTGTGTGAACGGGTATGGAAAGAGAGGTAGAATTCCTTTATAGTTCTGATAGGGAGGGAGTCGGCCACATATCCAACAATTGGTAGCATTACTAGTCTGATGGGAATGATGTAACATACTTATAAAAGTGTTATTGCGCAGCGCAAATCTATATGACAATTCATGCGGGGGTAGGTCACTAAAAGAATGTTCAGCAGTAACATTATAGACATGTTTAGAAATAGGATAATATATGTGCAACAATATACTTGCAGTAATTATTAAAAGACTTAAGAAAAACAGAATTAATAACGTCACTGTGCAATGACTACGCAGTGATTTACAGTATGCATGTCGTTTCAACATTTTTCGGGTTTTTTCTCTATTCAGGTCTAAGGGGTACATGTCAGAGGCAAATTCAACCGCTTCACCTTGGAGAGGACTTAAACAATCAAATTGCCTGACGGGTTAGACCTGAGTTTTAATTTATATTGTTCCGGACTACTAAGTTCAACCAGAGGAAGCTTTGAGTCAATGGGTGAAGACACACGAGGTGTGGCATTTACATCCGATGGTAGTCCATGAAATTTCTTGATATGACTTGAATGTATCCAGCCTTTTCTGCCCTCGATCTTCACGGCTGTCCTTGTGGTGAGCAGGACCAATTGCAGTGACTTCCACCTAGGATCCAGCTGAGTCTTTCGATCAAAGTTCCTCACTAAAACGAGATCCCCCGGAATTACGTCATGGGGTTTCACCTCAGTGTTGTCAGGAAAGGCTGCAGCTACCTGTGAACGACAAGATTGTAGTGCAGACATCAAGGAAGCCAAGTAATCTGTCAGCATATTACAGTCAACATCAGTTATTTTACGTGGTATAGGCGTCCCCCACATATTTGGTGGTCTACCAAAGATCACTTCATAAGGGGATAGCCCTGTTCGAGAGTGTGCTACCATTCTCATGTAAAAGAGTGCAACTGGTAAAGCTACTACCCAGTCAACACCTTTCTCTCTACATATTTTGGACAATCTGATTTTCAAAGTTTGATTATGTCGTTCCACGAGACCTGCTGCCTCGGGGTGTCGGACACAATGAAACTTCCACTGATATCCTAGCAGAAGTGAAACATGTTTCATCAGTTCGGATGAGAACGGCTGGCCGTTATCTGAATAGACAACACGTGGTAAACCGTACCGTGGGAAGAATTCTCGAACTAGCTGCTTGGCAGTGGTCGGGGCAGTGTAATCTGATACTGGGTACGCTTCGGTCCAACGGGAAAGAGCGCAGACAACTACGAGAACATATTTGAATCCTCGACATCGTTCCATCTGGATATAATCCATCTGAAGGGCTTCAAAAGGGTGATCAGGAGGCTGAAATCCACCCTGCTCTACGGGGATGCTTTTACCTGGGTTAAACTGACAACATATCATACAGGTACGGACTTTTTGTTTAGCTGCTGCTCGTAAATGTTTGTTGAACCAAATGTGTTGGATGCTGTCTAGCATAGCTTTCTCTCCTAGATGCGCTGGACTGTGTATTGTATTTATGATAGCTTGGACCATAGAGTCAGGAAGAAACCATACAGATTTCTCCTTCGTCATCCATCCCTGGTCCGTTTGGATCCCTCCTAATTCCGTCCATTTCTTTATTTCGTCTGGTGTAGCATGTGTCTGTATGTCAATTATATCAATAGCGGGATCCTTAATCGTCATACAATGTGTCGGTGTCTGGACTATTGTCTTTGTCATGTCGGATGTGCGAGTTTGCGCAGTCTGTTTAGCTGTTCTGTCAGCTAAATCATTGCCTTGAGAAATGATATCAGTAACTTTCGTATGAGCTTTGCATTTCATAATCGATATTGCAGTGGGTAAATGTATTGCATCTAACAGAGCATGAATGAGGGATCCGTACTGAATGTGGGCACCGTGAGACGTTAAATAACCTCTCTCTCGCCACAGCACGCCGAAGTCATGTACAACTCCGAATGCATAACGTGAATCAGTGTATATGTTGACTTTCTTATTTGTGGCTTGAATACAGGCTTGTGTCAGAGCAATAAGCTCTGCTGCTTGAGCTGACAAGGTATTTATACAGTTTGTTTCAATGACTTCAGTATCTGTTGTGACTGCATATGCGGCCACTAAATCTCCTGTACTTGTTCTCATACATGAACCATCTACATACAATGTCAGGTCTGGATCTAACAATGGAACATCTGTCAAATCTTGTCTGGGTTTCGTCGTTATTGTAATAACTTCAATACAATCATGAGCTAGTGGGTCTGTTCCGATTACAGGTAAAAGTGTAGCAGGATTTAATGTATTACAGCGTCTGATTTCTATGTGTGGCTGAAACAGTGTTAGTTCGTACCCTGTAAGTCTTGCTATGGTCAAGTGTTGTGTTTGTGTGCGGTTCAAGAGAACCTCTACTGCATGTGGTACTTGTACTGTCAATGGATGTCCTAACACTATGGCATCGCTTTGTCTGATTGCTAAAGCTGTCGCTGCCACTGATTTCAGGCACGCAGGCAGAGCCTGAGCTACGGGATCTAATGTACTAGAAAAATAAGCACACGGTTTGTGTGATCCTGCTTGTTCCTGTGTGAGTACTGACAAGGCAGTACCTTCGCGTTCTGTAACAAAGAGTGTAAAATGTTTGCTGTAACATGGTGTTGCTAGGACAGGTGCTTGACATAAAGCTTTCTTTAAACTTTCAAAAGCGTGTGTATGTTCCTGAGTCCAAGGGAGAATAGTCGATGTGGCTACCTCCTGTGTTGTCAATTGAATGAGTGGTTTTGCTAAAAATGCATACTGAGGGATCCACTGCCTACAATATGACGTGAGGCCTATAAAAGCCCGCACCTCCTTTTGTGTCTTGGGTATTGGCATATTTGCAATTAGCTGGATGCGATCTGGTGTAAGCTGCCTTCCCTCCTTGGACAGCGAGTGACCAAGGTAAACAACTCGCTGGACACAGAATTGCAGCTTAGAAGGGGACACCTTGTGCCCCTTTTCGGCTAGAAATTGTAAAACCGTCAGTGATGCTTTTTCACATTCAGGTTCGCTTCGGGCGGTGATCAGCAGATCATCGACATATTGAAGCAGGGCAGTGTTGACTGGCATGTGTATACTGTCAAGTTCTCGTTTCAGTGCTTGGCTATAGATGCTGGGGCTTTCTGTAAATCCTTGGGGTGCGCGTGTGAATTTAAAGCTTCGTCCATTTAAACTAAATCCGAACAAGTATTGACTTTCTGGATCTATTGGGACGCTGAAAAAGGCATTCTTGAGGTCAATTACAGTAAAGAATGTTGCTTCGGAATCAATAGCTGTCAGTAATGAAGAGATGTCTGGAACTACGGGGTATTGTGGTACAATACATTTATTTAATTCGCGCAGATCAATAACCAATCGATATACTGGTGGAGCCTTTGGATCAGTTCGTTTAAGAATCGGAATTATCGGTGAATTACATACATTGGAGTCGGTCTCCACAACCACTCCTTGGCCAATAAGCTCGTCAATGATTTGCAGTAAAGCCATTACAGCATCTGGGGGTAACTTGTATTGTCGCATTCGTGGTAGTACCACTCCTGCCTTTAGTGTGACTCGATAGGGTGTAATGTTCATGCAACCAACATCTGTAGGGCCTTGTGCCCATAAATGTGTGGGTAAAGTCTGCAGTCGGGAATCCATGTCTCGGGACACATAGTGCCCTTTGAAATCTCGTAAAAACAATCTTACTCCTTCCGGAGAACCACATATTATAGCTCCTAGAGCTTTCAAAGTTTTTATACCTAACAAGTTTTCTGGACATGATTTAGTAAGCAATAAATCTGTAGTTCGGGTCAAAGGTCCTATCGTAAGTGGAAGAGGCTGTGATACTTCATTAACAATAGGTTTTCCGGAAAAACCAAGGGAAATATTCTGTGAGCCTGAGAGGGGTGCCCCTGGAACTTCACTATGTTTTATAGTTGTTCGACTTGCCCCTGTATCAAGTAAAAATTTTCTATCTTGGCCTAATAGTTCACTATGTACATAAGGTCCTTCTTGGTCTACAGGGACCTCGATAAGGGGTAAGTCAACTTCCCTCTCTAGGCTGGTTCATGCGTATCGTTGATAATCAGGATAGTCATACTGTGCGGTCTGGTACAGCTGTCGTGTCGTGGTTTGTGTGGCAGCAACAGGCAACGCTGGTGCAGCTGGCACAAACTGTATAGACTGTTGTGGAGCTGGCATGGACTGTGCATGCTGTGGTGCTCCTTGTTCATTCTGATCCTGTCTAGGTGGCCGTGGTCTTTCTTGTGTTTTACCTGTGGCGATATTACGCTTCAAGACTGGGCAATCGTGTATGTAATGACCTGGTTGTTTACAATAGTTGCATGTCCCTTTTACAGGTCCTGCTGAATCACCGGACTGTGTCGTACCCTTTTTATGACCGTCAGCTGGAACTGTCTGGGAGACTAGCATTTTCATTTTTGTGTCTTTCATGCGTTTCTGTTCATGTTCTTGTTCCTCTCTAATTCTATTGTAATGGTACTGTAACATTTGTAACATTTGTGATGGGGTATTACCTTGCCAGGTACTCTCGAATTTTAATACTCTATTCTTCACCTGGGGCAAGGAATTTTCAACTAATTTTGTCACAAACAGATGTGGGTATGACTCGCTACTTGCTTTTATACCACTATTTATACCAAAACATTTTTCGAATCGGGCATAGAAATCACTAGTGTCTTCATCTTGCTTTTGTTTACAGGCTGAGATTGCACCCCAGTCTTCCTTTTTCGTCGTTAATAAACGTGGCAGTACCTGTACTAGTAAACCTGGTAGTGCTTTAGTTTTATCCCCAAGCCCCGAACCTGGACCTCGGGCCCTTTCTTCATTTTCTAATGCTGTCCAGTCTATCTTTTGGTCTCCTACCTCCCACTCTTTTTCCTTGAGTTTTTCATAAATGCCAGCAGACATTAATACCTTTAATATTGTCATAATGTCGGGATAGGTATACTCTCCCATGAGTAACATGTCTTTAATTTCTCGGTGAAAACCCGCTGGGTCTTTATCATGACTGGGTACCACTTTCTTCATTTCTAACAATTCTATTTTCGATATGGGCGTATATACATATACACGTTTAAACTGATTGTCCTCGCCCTTTATTGGGTGTACTTCTCGTAAGGGGTTCTGTCTGTCCATGTAATACGTCGTTCTTTCCTTGATGGGCAGTGAGACATGTTCTGGGCATACAAAAAGAATGTACTGCTTTCTTGATTCTAGTATTTCTCTAATTAACTTAGTACCTGAACCTCTCCATCTATTCGTGAGTAATTCAGTCAATATATCAGGTAACGGACCAGGGTCTGAATGTTGACTTTGATAAAGTATAAGAAGTTGTTGAATCATATAATTCCCAGCTAAACGCTGTTCATCTGGGGTGAGGTTCAAAAATGTGTGTGCTACTGTATCATCACCATATTTTCCGGGACTGTCAACCCACTGAACGGCTGACCTGGCTAATTCTTGTTCATCCTTAGAATCGAGAAAATGATAACCCCTTCGTTCTCGGAGTAATTTGTCAGCGGCTTGGAACGAATGCTCGGGGGACCTTATATTTATTGTAGGTGTTTGGAAATTCCTGTTATTTTCTAGACATATCGGACGTATCGGGTCAGTAAAACATCTAGTACTATTACAAGATCTTCCTCTACCTACATAGGCTATGGTTTCTGACTGTCCTGTGGGCAGTCCTGATCCTTCCTCCTCGCTTTGTTCGAACTGATCTACCGTTAATCTCTCTTCATGTAGGCGTTCTATTTCTTTACGGATCTTTCGACACATGGCTATTATACATTTTTGCTTATCATGTCTCCCTTCTGATATATTCTGGCTCCATCTGGTAAGAATTTGCATTGCTTCCGGGTCTACCCCCGGTCGGTCTTGATTTCTGATCACACAATTTATGAGGAAACGTAACAGTTCCCCCTGTATCTCCACTTTCTGGTATTCCATAGCTCTGTTAATACATTCAGAATCTCGCCCTGTTTGGACAAAATGATATATATTATCTAGGTGCACAGTCCTTCCTGGTAACTTCCCCAAATACACCGCGGCTCGTCTGATACGTAATGATGCCATGATCATTTCGTCCTCTTTGCCGGGCACAGGGTCATATCTACAATCTACTAGAAGTTCCTTAAGCGTGCGGGCATTTATGAGTTTGGGGGTACGTGGATGTGCTGTTTCTTGAAAAGTAAGTTTATTTATTCTGGGTGGCGTAGAAAAAATGTTGGTAGCACCTCCGGTAGCCCCGTCTGGGGTATCGGGCGTGAAAGGATTCGTTGAACGCGATACAGCAACTATAGGTGTGGGCACAGCTGCAGAAGCAGCTGTAGGAACAGACGTGGAAACAGATGTGCTTGCTGGAACTTGTGTCAGGATTTGATGCTGTAAGGATACAGATACAGGGTCTTGGCGTTGAACCTCCCCGGCAGACGGTCTATGTGGGGCGGGGTTAGCATACTCGGGAGCTGCCTCATCTAAATATGTGGAAAGAAAAACATCTTCTGCTGTTCTAGGATGCCCCTTAGGATGCATTTTTATTGGGAACAATGGGGGTGGCAAGTCTTTTGGTATCCCCGGAGTAGCCTTAGGTAATCCCTCGGCCAGAAGGGGATACATACCCTTCATAAGGGCATTTCTTTGTCTGTCTACTTGTTCTGATTTTACTCGTGTACCTTCTTGAATTAATAGATTCTCTCGGACTTTATTTGAATTTTCCTTACTCTTCTCTTCCTATCTACGTGCTTTTTCTGTACGTCTATACGATTCTTTACGCCATAATTCAATGGCGTCTTTCTGTGACTGTCTAGCTTTCCTTTTCCATAATTCTTCCTCTACTTTCACGATGCAATCTGCATCCCAGGTCCCAGCTGCGGGCCACCTGTGACTTTCTGGTAGTTCCTTGGTGTAGTCCACCCATAAATCAAGAAATAATATGGCGTCTAAGCCATGTTTGTGATACATAAAGTGCCCTGGAGTGTCCCTAGGAGGAATAGGAACAGCTTCTTCGAGTACCCCTTTTCTAGTTGTGATCTGTCTTAATTTCGAAAAGAGCGGCATACTGACAACTGATCTGATACTTATTCTTAAACACACTTAATACAAAAGCACAATAATGAACAGTCATTCATACCACAATATGCAGGACGTATTAACACATTTAACATTTAACGTTTAAATGAGCAACAATGATGATGACGATCTAAGAAAACTTTATCACAAGACATAATCCTCGGCATTTTAACTGAATTATTCTGAATTTATATACTTGATATACTAGATATACTGCTAAACAGTACAGATACACTGCTAAAACAGTGCAGACCGGATTTGTGTACCCAAACCCGTCTGGACCGGCACAACTTATGTGCACGCCAGAACGCCTCCCCAGTAATGGTACTCACCGGGTAGCTCGGAACGGAAGGCCTCGGAACGGAACTGAACTGGACTGGACCGGACTGGACTCGAAAACTTCGGACACTTCTGGACATCGGAAACCTGGTGGGCCTCTTTATACCTCGGATCTTGCTCTCTCAGCTAGGCTCTGGTCGGGATACTTCGCACTTCTCACCGCCTCGTCTGGGTGTTGATCGCAGCCTCAGTCGCCCCCGCTTGACCGGAGGGAGATACAGGAAATCCTGCTGGTACGCGTTGTTGTCCGTCCAGCTGTGGCAGGAGACCGGGCCTGCAACGCACCGCCGGCGCGTGAGATGAGAAAGTGTCCCTGTTCGGGCGCCATTCATGTGGTAAATAATTCAATTACCGGGACTGAATTTGATACAGAATCTTAGTAAAATAGCTCAGTAAAATAAGAGGCAGAATCCGTGGTATAAGAGGTTTCAGAATGGGCTTTATTCCAATGGACGATTCGAATCGTGGCCTCCAAGTTCCATCACCACGGAGGTTCAGGAAGTGAAGTACAATACTTTATTGATAAGTAATCATTTTTATAGAACAGACATTACAATGAAACCAATGTAAGAGGCGTAACAATTGATAACAAAGATAACATTTCACATGCGTAGCTGAAGGAGGCGTAATTGGGAGTAACAAGGAAACGTCATTGGTTGTGATGTCACATATGGGTGGACCTATGAAATAATTTCGCAATGTCAGCAGAAATACTTGGCAGAGATGCGCGCGCAGCAGCATGACGTATGATTGACGTGCGACTAGGGGGTGAAGGGGATTTGACATTTAACTCTACATGTGGCGACAGATGTCTGGAGGGTCAAGTCAACCTAATCCCAAATCATATCTAACATCCTATGTTTAAAGAACTATGTTATCCAAAAGAGAGGTCTCTTAGAGTAGAATCTTATTCTATACTGACTATACTGACTGTTAGTGCGTGTACAAGCGTCTAAGTGTCTACACTAGATGCGAGGGCAGAAGTCTTCCATGGTAACGGGGCTATGAATTACTTGCATAAAGACAGAGAAGCCGGGCCTTTGCTCGGTAGCTGGAAGAATGTTTACTTAAACTACTAGACAGGAATGCATTGGGCAGGGAGCGGAGCAGATAATTTCGAAGGTGAAATACAGTTCTTGGCAGGCAGCAAGCTGATGTCAGGCACCGTGAGCCGCGCAGGGAATGAGACAAAGTTCATGGTCACAGATGCAGGCACAGACTGGAGCTCTCAGAGGCAGAAGGCAGGGAAAGCTTGATGGCAGAATCAGGGCCTACTCGCCTGAACTGTAAAATGGCATAACTTAGCCATATAAAGTCGGTGGCCTTTCGTACTTAAGAATCGAATATCCAGCCCATTCATGGCGGATCTGAAAGAGGACATGTTGACGGTGGACGCACATGTATTTGCGTCTTCATAACTGGAACTGGAGGGAACATACATGTACTTGTAACATGCACATAGAACCGTTGGGGTCCAAGATAGGGGACATAACTGACCAGAAAAATCCATATTTCCACAGTCGGGGTTTAAGTATTTGGGAATCTTTATAACCCTAGACCCGCTGGCCCGGTATGAGCGGAATCTTCTCCCCCCCTTCAGCGCCTAAGGGCGGATGTAGCGGGTTGGCGGCGGCTGCCGCTCTCGCCGCTCGGCCGGGCGGCGTTGTTCAAAATGATGTCGCTGCCACGTTTTTTGTACGCCCTACAGAACACTATGGACGTAGTGCCGGCCCGCTATTTTCGGGAGGTGGAGTGTCTTCAGCGTCGATTGTTTTGGGATGGGCGGCCGCGGATCGCTCTTGCCAAACTAACCCTACCGTGGTACGATGGGGGGGTCGCTCTCCCTGATATTAAACAATATTATTGGGCCTCCCAGTTGGCTGCTGTCAATCAAGGGATGTATGGGCCTGCTTTGAACCCGGCTTTTGAGATGGACAAATTGTTATTGCCAAGCGGGGATTATAATCGAGCACTATGCTCGGGGTCCCTTGATGCGCGATTGACAGGCCCGACGCGGGTCGCGGTGCAGGTGTGGCCTGCAGCCAATGCGGCGATGGGGTGGAGGGATTGCTTGACTCGGGCAACGCCATTGTACGCTTCCCGGCGTTTGGGTTATCTGTGGACTACGAAAGGCTTTGAGAAATGGGATATGATTGGTATCAGCAAGGTAGGGGATCTCTGGACGAAAGGGAAATTTAAGACGTTCGACATGCTGAAAACCGAATATCAGTTGAACGATAGGGAATACTTTCGGTACGCTCAGGTTCATCACGCCTTGTGTTCCGTATTCCCGGACGTTGCGGCTATTCCGGAGTCCTCCCCGTTGGAAGATAGAGTATTGGACGGCTATGTGCCGGATAGCACCATTTCGCTGATTTATAAGAAGCTTATCAATGATCGAATGGGTTTGCTGACCTCATTGCGGGAGACATGGATTGCCGACGGTTTGGAACTTGACGACGAGGATTGGGTGTCAGCGGTGGCCTCCCCGAAAGAGGTGGCTATCCCGGCCCACTTGCGTTTCGTCCAGCTTAAGATACTTCATAGAGTGTACGTCACGGGGCCTGGTTTGATGCGTATGGGGTATTCGGTGGATGGTCTGTGTAAGCGTGGCTGTGGACTACTGGGGACTTTCCTCCATATCCTGTGGGAGTGTCCGGAGGTGACTCGGTTTTGGTGTAGAGTGCATGCGGTGTTAGAAGAAGTCACGCATGTTGCCTTGTTGCCGGAGGCAAGGAGATGTTTGCTGAATGTCTGGGAGCCGACTGATTACAATGTGATGCAGACGCAGTGGGTGACTCTGGGCTATATGGTAGCGAAGCGTGACATTGCACAACTGTGGGGCTCCCAGAGGCCACCAACGGTCTCAGCGTGGAAGGAACACATGGACTGGTGTATGTTCAGAGAGAAAACGGTGTATGTGGCGAGAGGGAAGCCTGGGAAGTGGATTAAGGTGTGGGGTCCTTGGAACTCCTATCGTGGAGGTATTTGCGCCCCGCCCCAGACGCGAGAGATGGATGCTGCTCTGTCTCCCTAGCCCGCGCATTCCTCTATGCTCCTGCGACATGTGCATTTGGTTTCTTCTGCCGGCCCCCCCCCCTCTTTCTCCCTGGGTTTGTTTACCCCTTCGATACGGGGAGCACATGTTACTACTATTGACCTCCTCTGCCTTGTGTGTGTGATGTTTTTCGTTTTCTTTAAAAATGTGAAACCTTTCTTTGCTTGTCTATGGACTGCGGCTGCGGCTGGCTGAGTTGATTAGCACTCCAGTAGCTCTCTTATTGCTTCACCGATGTGGTTGTTAAGATGTGTCCATGCTTATAGTGTGCATTAGCGGCCGGCCTGTTGGTTGTAGGCCCATACTTGTATGTCTCTGAAACTGTAATAAAGGTTTTTCAAAAAAAAAAAAAAAAGAAGGGAATTGGTAGACTCAGTGCATGTGGCTCATTCAGGACTATCTAAGTGTAAAGAAAGATTGCGCATGTCTTATTGGTGGCCAGGTATGGACAGAATGATTGAGCGTGTTATTAGAGATTGTGTGTCGTGTGCCATCAGTGACAAATCGAAGTGCACACATGAACAACCTTTGGTATTAAGGAAACGTCCAAATGGACCCTGGCAGGAAATTGCTTTGGACATAGTTGGTCCCATTCAAGGGAAAGAATCTCAAACATACCTACTAGTGGTCATAGACATGTATTCTAGGTGGCCTGAAATATTTGTTATGTCATTTGTCAACACTGGTAATGTAATTGAGTGTTTGAAGTCTCTATTTGCCAGGGAAGGTTTGCCTATTTCCATTTTTTCGGACAATGGTGTTCAGTTAATTTCAAGAGAAATGGAACAATTTTTGTCCTCTAAGGGAATTGTACACAAAACCTCTGATCTCTATCACCCAGAGACTAATGGGATGGTAGAAAGATTTAACAGAGTTGTTAAGGAGACTATTGCCTTAGCAAAGAGTGTTGGGACAGATTGGAAAAAAGAGGTTGTTGCAAAAATTGAGGAATATAGACTGGCTCCACATACAACTACTGGGAAAACTCCTTTCTTACTGTTTCGGGGTAGACTTCCTAACACATGTGTTGAACCATTTTGGGTCAATAAATATGAATTGCAAAAAGGAAAAGAAAAGGAATGTGATGGGGAGAAGATGTTGAGAGTTGAAGAAGAAAAAGGGAAAATAAGGAAAGAGTACTTTGATAGAAAACATGCTGTAAAGAGAACTGTGGTACATGTTGGAGATTGGGTCAGGATCAAACGTCCTGGTGTACTAGGCAGCTCCATGTCGAAGTACATGAAACCTATTAAGGTGATTAAAATATTTAAAAATGCAATTCAAACCCAAGATCATCGCATTTGGAATTTAAATAGGGTAGCTGTGTGTAGGGGGAAGTTTGGAATTTGGTGTCGACACTGAGTCAAAGGGGAATGATAACATTGCTTCACATGATAGTAGTGGAGTGGGTCTGAAATCGAATTGTCCAAGAAAATCTACCAGGGTGGTTGTGAAGCCTAGTTACTTGGCAGATTTCATTTAACCTTATGCATATGGTATTTATTAAGATTGTATATAATGTTGTTTTCTGCATTTGGGGAAGGGAGATGTGTGGTATCTCATGTTAGGTGATGTTAAAGTGTTAGTGTTCTCATGACATCACTTACTGATGTCATGGACTGTTGTGCTTGACAATGTTCTAGAAACCTTCAGTTATTGGACTGACTGCTGGCGGTTGGATGAGATCTTCTTTACTACAATACATATCATACTATTCATCAACCCTTTGATCCTGCTTCTTATTCAAGATACTTCAGTTACTTTCACACTGTCAACAATTCAACAGCGTTGTACCTCCTTAACATCCTTACTAGTGGCAGATGCTACCACTGCTCTGTGCGCTCTGCAGAAGTGACAATGATTAGATAGGCATGTATTCTGATTCTGAACACCTTTACGACCCACTTGTAGGACTGTGAGAACTTCACGCAGGCTTCAGCCTCACCTCCAGTGCTCTCAATCATGACCAGTTAAGAAAACCCACCCACTACCAGAGGTCGCTCAGACACTTATAGATGATCCAATCCACAGTACACACAATATAAGGTTGGAAAAAGCAGATACCCCTACAGAAGTAATTTAAGTAAAACATGTGAAATGTACACAGGAGCATAGAACTTAGCAAGTGAAAAGCAAATGAGCACAACCAACCAGGTCCAACTGAATGTCAACAGGAAATGTACCTGATGTAGAAACACTGCAAAGAGACTTTGGCAAATGATTTGCCGTTAATTGTTACTCTTTAGGTGCAACGCAATAGGGTAGGTGGGGCTGATTAAGTCCGCAAAAACAAACAAATTAATTTCTTTGTAAAACTAATATAAAGGGATTTATATTATGGGGCTGATTTACAGTCATATTGTTTTGCTAATTTTAGACTTCATTAACTCAAGCAATAAATGCAATGGAGAGTCAATAAGCAATTTCAGCGATTTATAAAGCCTCATTAGAAAATGTAACGTCTTTGACCTCCTCTTTTAACAGATGGAGATTAGCAATTGTTCTGCAGGCTTAGGTTTTTGTTGCAGCAATGATAATGTAGAATTTCTTTTTCAACTTCTGTCATTCTAAAACTGTCATCCAACTTTTACCTTTGTAATTGATAGACTTGTTAAAGGACGTTTGGTTGAAATATGCTTATTATTTCACTTAAATACTCTCCTTCATTGTTTTTTTTTTTGTTGGTCTTGCTAAACACAACTTTAGCAGTCTGTATGCAGACCTATTCTTTCTAATACATTTCATACACTTAGGTCAACTCCTTCCTCGTGATTGGATGGATTTATTATTTATTACACTTCCCTGCTCCTAGTTTGTTGACTTTTCGACAGCATTTCAGTCTCATATTGTTATGATTGTTTGATTTTCTTTCCATTTCACACCTCAGACCATGCTCTACAGTGCATGCTCTCTCCTGCTGTGGGTTTCAACAGGGCCCATGCACAAAAGCATCCCTTTTACAAATTCACGTTTAAACTTGACATCTATCTTTTTTGGACATTGACTTTTAACATACTTTGCACGTACATGATAACATACTCAGAAAGTGTTCTGCTTGCAGCGCACATTTCTTCATAAACATTTTATCACAACACTGCACATTATGTCCAAGGATAAAGTACGCTGAGCACTCTGCCCTTGGTTGTTCTTGTCCGTTTGGAGACATCTCTGAATCGGAAATACAAACAATGACATAGCACAGGACCTCAGACACACTGCGAATAAAGACAGCTTCATTTTATAAACTGCTTCCGAAACTTAGCTCATGAGAGGAGCGCTTCCATGGATTATCTTGAACATTTGCTTGTGACTGATTGCCAACCCTGCTGACTTCCATCACTTTCCGG
Source organism: Triturus cristatus (assembly GCF_964204655.1). NCBI lineage: Eukaryota > Metazoa > Chordata > Amphibia > Caudata > Salamandridae > Triturus > Triturus cristatus. The sequence goes on from NC_140585.1 coordinate 1,067,047,149, forward strand.
AAAAGGATGGCAGCCTGTTCTACATTAGACTAGCATCTGGATACATTACGCATACAGGTAAATGGGTATTTGAGCTGCTGTAAGAAATCTGGCAGAATGCACTTGTCAGTGTTAGGTAGGCTTGTCATTCTGATATAAATTCATATAATCAATTCAAAGTTATAATGGTGGAATTATTCGTCTTCTTCACCATTCTTGTAATGCTGATAACAATGCTATGTTTCCTTCTGCTAATAATTGTAGATCATGTTTTTCACATAAGAATCCAATTGCTTCAATAAGTGTTTGAAATGCAAATTCGCGTATTTCTTGTATCTACCTTTGAGCATGCCTATGGTAACCACAAAAGGGTAGATCTGTTTCCACGATTTTCTATGGGGAGTCAGAGGCCAGGATCTAAAGTTGCAGACACAATCCAGTACCCTGTCAGGTTTAGGAGTCCAGAGTGTGCACTGTGAGCTAGCCAGTAATTGTTCCAACATATTCAGATGATATGCGTGGACTAAGTTCCCATATTTCGATGCATATGTTGTCCAAATGCACAGTATTACTCAATTAGTAGGAACCGTACGGCATGGTGCTGCCGACGTTATGGGTCAGGTACTTCCTAAGTAGTTCTTATGTGTGCCCAAAGACCCTAGTGACCTTATATGGAGATGTCCCTGGTGTTAGGGGAATATCCTCCTCAGCTAAATAGGGAACCCCTATTTTTGTCTGTAGGTTGTTCAAGCCTGAACCTTTAAAAAGGATCATCCACAATAGTTTTTCCCTTTTCTGAGTTCTGTCCATTAAAATGGCGAGTGCAGCACCAGTGGTTATTCCACTAAATTGCAGACATGCAGTAACACATTTTACTGTACCCTTGGAAGCAGGCCCAGGGTGCTTGACAGACTCTGTTGATACAGCAGAACTGATGCATCTCCTCTGCTTAGCAGCACATCCCTGTGCATAACTAACGCATCATCATTGCTGCGTGGATAGGACCCATCACAAAGACAAGCACCGTCGCCACAGTTCATGGAACCAACACATTGCCCTGACAGTGCAGTGCATCCATGGAACAGGCCCTCTTATCTCTCAGCGATGGCAGCCTTCATGACAATGCCAAACTCTGCACCGCAGCCTCACAGCCCATCGGAACAAAAGCATCGCTATCTGTGTGCCGCATTCCTGACCCCCAACTTTGCAATGCAAGCCCTGTCGATTGGATCCCCAATGACGACTCAACAGGACCTCACACTGCAGCCTCGCCACATTTTGGAACCAATATATTGCTTTGGCTGGGAGGCGCATCTTCAACATGGATCTGCACAATGGTCTGCAACTAGAACTTAAGGTACTGTGTTCAGTGGGACTAACTGGGTTCTTGTAGCAGGCCTGTGCTCTATGGCAGTCGGCCTGAACTTGTGACTTTGTCCCGGTCTGGTGCGACCAGATATCCACAGTTGGCCCTTTGTGCTTTTTGACTCTAAAACCCTTAAAAAATTTATAACTCTGATTTTACTGATTGGACATTTGTCATCCTCATCTTTTTTTATTTATTAGAAATTACTCTAGTTTTCTAAATCTGTTGTGGGCTCCTTTTGTGGTGTGTTTTCACAGTTTTAATATTTAAAGTGTTGCACAAATAATTTACACATTGCCTCTGAGTTAAGCTAGACTGCCTTGTGCCAAGCAACCAAGAGGGTGAGCACCGGTTAATTCTGGGTTTCTTTTGCCTTACCCTGACAAGGCTTGTGGGTACTGTTTGACCAGGACTCACACCCCACTAAACCAATAACCCAAGTTCCTACAGTGCTCTTCAAGGGGAAGGTGAGTAACTTCAAATCCAAAGCCTGAGGACTCTGCATGTACATCTGACCCCTTACTGTACATAGCACTGCAGTGGAAGCAGCCCAGTGTCTAGCCAGCCATGGGATACATCGCCCTAGAAGTGAGGCATCCTCATTCCAAAGCATAGCTGCTGTGTTTGTAAACAAGCATCAATAATGCATCAGATTGTGTGCTTCACAGTTACTGTTTTTGAAAACACACACTGCATGTTAACATGTTCCTATTATGAGAAGTCACATGGCCCTTGGTGTTTCATCGTAAACATATAATTTCATAGAGGCTTTTGTGCACCTTGTCATGTGTGGCGACCTCAGTCCTTCCTGACTTTTCAACGAAAAGAACGTTGTAGGCTGATACTTGTCCTAACAGCTGTAACACTGTAAGTTTCCTTGGGCTGAAAAGCCAGGACTGGTGAAAGTGTCACACATGACACGTGGTCACTTACAGATATGCACCATGGATGAACGCAGATCTTGTGCAGAAACAACAGCAAGGAAAACAAGCCTCAACCCCAGAGGATTGCATCATGTGTGTATATTACGATGTACATGGTTATTGCCTATGTAAACATACTGCAAAAACATAAGCAAGCCCTACCCAGAGTGCCTCGTCGTGGTGGTGGGCATTTCGTCGGTGTGCACATATATTGTCTGTGTAAGCACCAAAACAATGCAAACAAGCTTCCGACCTGTAGTGTCTCATTAGAGCACATTTTGCGAGTTCTCATACAATTATGCATTCCTCATTAGAAAGCAATGGGATGCTGGAATGAAACTGCTAATGGGTTAAACCGGGCTGACACGACCCGGATGTAATCATTGTTAGCAGGGACTGGTCACGAGTGGCACAAGGTGAACCAGCCAGGGCCCTTCACCCTTGAAATGGTGCTGAGGGAAGCGTGTCTAGATCCCTTAGTGTTTGTATTTATTTAAACTTCCTCAGTGTCGCGTCGCTTTCCCTGCAATGATCACCACCACGCAGTAAGTGTGAGTATTCTTTATTCTTGTACAGTTAGGCAGCTAGCATGCTGCGCGTCCGCTCCTTGTCATCACTTCCTGTAGACTGCCCCTAGGCCTCCCCCTGACCGGAACTGGTGTCCTTTGACCTGCCCTGGGCCTTGCCCTCTCCCAGGTCCTAGTGTCCACTCCTCAGGACACTACATCGCCCCCCTTTGTCACAAAGACGTGACGACAGTAGCACTAGTTAGTAATCAGAAATGGGACAGTTGGTGAGGTATAGTCCGTCGCAAGATATGGTGGTATGGATGGATGTGACAAATGAGATGCTACCCAGAGCAGCATCTCACATTTCTTCTATTAGTCTCTTTGGTCTCATGATGTCTCTTCTCGGCCTCGTCTCAAGTCCTTGGCCTTCCATTGGCCTGGTGCCTTCTGCTGCACCTGTTCCATGGCACTCCCGGTTTGTGGTCTCTTCGATGCCTGTCACTTGCTCTTCGTCCTTTTCTTCTTTTAGACCTTTGAAATGTGAGCTGTTTCTTGTTATTCGTTGGCGGTCTGATCATTGTTCCTTTTACTTTTGTTATCGTCAACGGGTCTTGGGCAAATAGACTGTCCGATTTGCGTTGTTGTCTCTGTCATACTACTACAGTGTCTCCTTCATGGAGATGTAATCTGGTGGCGAGTCGTCTGCTATCAGCATATTCTTTCATTTTTCTCTTTGCCGCCTCATCTTTTGCTGCCACGCTCTCGTGCCCTGACACTGTCGGTCCTTCTACCTGCAGCAGCCTTGTTCGGCTTGTCCTCCCTAGTACCAGCTCCACCGGGCATTTCCCTGTAGACCCATGGGGCGTGTTTCTGTAGTCTCTCAGTATTTCGCATAGTGCTTGGCCCAGGTAAATCTGTGACAGCTTCGCCCTCTGGACTGACTTCTTGATGTTTCCCATGAATCTTTCGACCATGCCATTTGCTTGTGGCCATAGTGGTGTTATCTTTCTGCGCTGTATTCCAAGGTAGGCCATGAACCTTCAAAATTCCTCTCCTGAGAACGGAGGACCATTATCAGTTTTCAGTGTTTCTGGCGAGACCCACGCTGCGAATATGTCGTCCAGAACAGGTAGGGTTGCTGCTGCTGACGTCGAGGAGACTTGTCTCACAATCGGGAATCTGGATTATTCATCTATTATGAGTAGTAGGTAAGTTCCCGCGTCTAGAGGTCCAAAGAAATCTGCAGTCATTGTTGTCCATACAGCCCTTGGCAGTTCCGACATGTGCAGTGGTTTCTGTCTTGCTGGCGGACCTGTCGTTTGACAAAGGTGACAGGCCGCGAGCGTATCTTCGACTAGACGATCTAAACCGGGGAACCACACTTTTTCTGTCAGCAGCTTCTTTGTCGCCACAATGCCCCTGTGTGACTCGTGTGCAATGCTAACCACTTGGCACCGTAGTGAGCTTGAAATGACTATCCTGGTGCCCCGCATTACTATTCCACTATTTGTCTCTGATAGCTCCCCGCTTATCTTCTGTAAAGCCAGCATCTCCTCCTTGTTTACTCCTCCCTTCCATGTGCAGTTGTTGTTGACATGTATCCACCTTTGTTGCCTCATCGTTTCTCTGGCCGCTCGTAGAGTGTCATCTTCTTAAGTTTCTCTCTCTATTTCTGCTAGAGTTACTGGTGCAGGCGTGCTTTGCTTTAGCACGAAGTTTAAGTATTTTTCTGCCATTGAGGCCTTTTTTTCTGCATGTGGTAGTGGATGCCGTGACATGTAGTCTGTTGGATTGTGTTCTTTCCCTGGTTTGTGGACAATTTTGAAATCGTAGTCCATTAATCTGATGCCCCAGCGCTCAATACAGGGCAGCATCTTTGCCGCTGGGTTGCCGTAGATTGTTACTAGTGCTTGGTGGTCTGTGATGATGATGAACGGCCACCGCTAAGCTTTCTTTCTCCGGCTGTGAGTATGCCTTCTCAATGTCTGTCAGGCTATTGCTGGCGTATGAAACAATCTTCCTTGGTGACTCCTTTCCTGGCAAGTGTTGTGCTAGTATCGCTCCTAGCCCTACTGGGCTGGCATCGACTGTCAGCTCGGTGCAGAGCAGAGGGTCGAAGTATGCGAGGTGCTCCACAGTCATCACTGCCTTCCGTATTTCTTCGAACGCTTCATTGCATTGTTGAGACCAGACAAACTTCTGGCCTTGTTTTATTAGTTCTCTCAGCGGCGTGCTCACCGTAGCAAAGTCTTGTATGTATCTGGCACAGTAGCTTGCCAGGCCTAGGAATGATCTTATTTCTGCCACATCTGACGGTGGCTTGGTGTTCTTCAGCATTTCCACTTTGCTGGGATCAGGCCTCATCCCCTTTTTTGAGAATATGTGCCCGAAGAATATCAGTTCTGTTCTCCCTAGCTCACACTTTTCTCCATTCAGTGTTAGCCCGGCCTGCTCCAGCTGTTTGCACACTTGCCGTAGGGCGCCATCATGTTCTTCGTCCGATTTCCCAAATACTGGGATGTCGTCACTGTAGTTGAAACTGTTGTGCACTGGTCGTATCACCTGTCTTATTGTCTCCTGAAATATTTCAGCGGCTGACGAGATACCAAAACTGAGCCTTTTGTATCTGAATAGTCCTAGGTGTGTGGAGAACATCGTTACGTACCTTGACTGGGGGTCCAGTTCTAGTTGGTGATATCCTTTGCACAGATCTAGCTTTGAGAATCGGCACGCCCCTGTCAGACGGCTGATCATGTCGTTCAGATGAGGTCCCGGATGACGTTCCCTCGAGATTGCGGTATTCGGTATTCTCAGGTCCACACAGATCCGTATTTTGGTGTTCTTCTTCGGGACCGCCACAATTGGTGACACCCATGGTTTCGGGCCGCCTGCAGGCTCAATTATGTCTTGCTTTAGTAGGTTGTTTATTTCTTCTTCCACTTGCGGTTGTAGATGAATAGGCACTCTCCTGTGATGCTGTGCCACTGGTCTCACAGCTTCATTTATATGTAGGGTGATCTGTTTGTCTTTTAGTTTCCCCAGACCTTTCAGTATTCCTTGATACTCTTGCAGTATGTTGCCTTTTTCTGCCATGTGATAGGTCATAGCTAACAGCCCCATGACTTGTGCTAGGACGTTGCTCAGCAGGCAGGGTGCTGGGATGTCCCCTTTCAACACGTGTATCTCTTCTTGGCATGTCATGTCCTGATATGTCAGAGTTTCGTTGAATTTGCCCATGTTTTTGACCGGTGTCTTTGATCCTCACGTGAACACGTCTACTGTTGATGGCGATAATGTTGGCTTTACTCTCATCTTCATGTATTCTGACATGCACATTATGTTACATGTTGCGCCGCTGTCTAGCACGAACTTTGCTCTGTGGCGCCCGACGTCGATGTCTACTGTGGCAGTCTTTTTGATTTGCTAGTTCTCCACCAGCTGGACGTGTTCTTGCTGTCTTCCTTTTTTGGGTGTGTCGGACATGAGGTATAGCCGTGCTTCCCTCCCGGATGCTGTCATTCCATCTGACTCTTCAGACGAGCCTCTCTCCGCCGTCTCCATGTGTCGTGCGTGTCTTGTGCTCGTCATCCTTGGTCTGGCTGTTCGTCCCCTCTCATTCCTGAATTGCCGGCTCATGCAGGCGCTTGTGAAATGATTGTCCCTGTTGCCGGGGTGGGCTCCCAGCACTGATGTTCTTTCTCTGCTGGGCACTTCGGACCAGGGTGGGCTCCTGGCTCTGAGTTGATTTCCGCGACCGGGTATGCTCCGACAGTCGCCGCGACGCGTGGATTTGGATCCCGCCTCGTCACCAGTTGTCACGTCGCTTGCCCTGCAATGATCACCACCATGCAGTAAGTGTGAGTATTCTTTATTCTTGTATAGTTAGGCAGCTAGCATGCTGCGCGTCTGCTCCTCGTCATCACTTCCTGTAGACTGCCCTTAGGCCTCCCCCTGACTGGAACTGGTGTCCGGTGACCTGCCCTGGGCCTTGCCCTCTCCCAGGTCCTAGTGTCCACTCCTCAGGACACTACACTCAGTGGGGCAAATGTACTCAGAAAAGGACAGTGCGGGGCAGTGCTCCTGCTGTCCACCCCCTCTTAATGCCCCCCACACAAATTATAGTCATAGCTGGTTGGTGCCTACAACAGGCCTGACATTTTTACTCAACAGTACGCTGCCTTCTGTAAATTAAGACACGTATTTCAACATTAATAAAATGTAAATACAATTCCCAAAATGTACAATGCTGCTGACTAAAAAGCCTGGTTTGTTTGGAGAGAGCGCGGATGGAGCCTCGACCTGCACTGGGAGAACTGGACATATTGGTGACTGCGCTTGCACTGCTTAAAGTTTCTTTGTAGAAAACCTTTCCAAACTGTCATAATCAGTGCTTTAATTTAAGCCTGTGGTTGCAAGAGGGACCCACTGGCACTCATTTTTGAGGACCAACACTTACTTTCCCTCAATAGACTTCTAGCCAGAGCAAAAAAGAATAAGGGAAAGCCAATAGGTCTTACCTATGCAAAAGCTATTGCCTTTGCCAGTGTATGTTAGCCTTGTTAGATAGCATGGCTGAAAGTAAAATTAGGAAAACAATGGAATGGAAAAACAACCACAATCATGCTGCCAGTGCTGGCCTTGTCAAAGGGCTTTTTGTTGTATGGCAGATGTTGGGAGGAAACAACATAGACAAAAGGGAGGGTAGGTGGTGGGTGGGAGGCTGCAACATAGACAATGGGAGGGTGGTGTAGAAGGAAAGAAAAAAACAGACAAGGTTGGGGGTGGGAGGGGAAGAAGCAGCATGGAGAAGGGGAAGAATAAAGGAAATAGTACCTTAATCACAGCATGCAGTGGATGCACATTGGGAGGAAGGACACTAATCAACCTAAATCAATCAGTACTTGGTCCATGTTTCAAATGAACAAACAGGAAGTGATATCGACAAGTGCTGGCCAATTAGGAGGCAGCAAATAATGGTGACTATGAAGACAACGAATGGTAAGCAATGGGCTGGCACTAAGCCTCTTAAAGTAAATATGTTGTCCAGCAACAGCACATGCGCTGTCGGCAGGCGAGACCTAAATAGGATTGAAATGTTGCATACTTTTTCATTGCTGGGGAAGTGTTGTTCAAGGCAATAAACTAGGCATATTAAATGTGAATCTAATAACACAAATGTCTTTCTTTTTTTCTGTAGGGTGCATTGTACTCAAGCAATCCCCAGAGAAGCTGGAAGAAGGTCACCAAGGACCAGCTCACAACCTCCCTCAGCAAGAACCCACCACAGACATCCATGGACGCCAACACCTCAGCAAGAAACCTCCACCACTGAATCTCCAACTGCGCTAACATACTGGCCCCACTCAGGGAGCCCTCAGGCAAGCAGCCATCCGAGAAAGCCAGCTGGTTCTCCCCCTCCCTCCAAGAGTCCAGGCACACCTGCAGAAGGCTCGAGAAAAGTTGTAAGAGCAGCAAAATCATGGCAGACCAGGCACCCTTTATAAATCTGCCGTCGCCACACACCACTGCCTCATCAGAACAACAAAGAAAGCAGCCATCAAGAAACACATCAACACCATCACACATAACAGCAAAGAACTCTTCCAAAAGAATTTGTGAAACCCAGCCCAGAGGCAGCAGAACTCCCTCAATTTCAAGACATCTGCGACAACCTCACTACATTCTTCCACTGCAAGATCAAGGAGTTCTACGACAGTTTAGCAACCCAAGACTCATCCACCCCACCCACAACCACCACGCTCAAAGGCTCCAGCCCCCAGCAGACGTTGACCAACTAGACCACCCTCACCTCAGATGATAAACTCAGGACCATGGAGAGTATCCCCTCCGGAGTCCCCTTGGAACCCTGCCCTCCAAACATCTTCAATAGAGCCATCACTTCCATCGCAACCAAACTCTGCTGCTCAATCAACTGCTCCATGGAGTCTGCAACCTTCCCAGAAGTCTGGAAGTATGCAGAGACCAACCTCCTGATGAAGAGACCTTCTGCCGACCCAACAGACCTCAAGAACTACAGACCCATTGTTGGGAGTGGCCCTTTTTGCAGGGTTATCCCCAAATGTTTTGCTTCTTCCTCCTATTTTTTCCTGACCTGTTGTTGTTGGTTTTAGGACTCTGGGCACTCTACCACTGCTATTCAGTGATAAAGTGCATATGCTCTCTGTGAAATGGTGTTATGGATTGGTGTTTCCATGATTGGCATATTTGATTTACTGGTAACCCCCTAGTAAAGTTCACTGGGTGTGCCAGGGCCTGTAAATCAAATGCTACTAGTGGGCCTGCAGCACTGATTGTGCCACTCACATGAGTAGCTCTGAAAAGGTAACTCAGACCTGCCACTGCAGTGCCTGTGTGCAGTCTAGTACTGCCATGTAGATTTGGCAAGTGCACCCCCTTGCCAGGCCCTAACCTTCCCTTTTCTTACATGTGAGTCACCCTTAAGTTAGGCCCAAGGTACCCCTGTGGGCAGGGTGCAGTGTATATAAAAGGTAGGACATGCCCTGGTGTGTGTGTGGAATGTCCTGAAAGTGAAATACTGCCAATTTAGTTTTTCACTATTGCAAGGCTACCTGTTCCCATAGGATAGAATGTGGAGTTTGCTTATAACATCTTGTAAGCATAACTGCCCCTGGAAAAAAGGTAGGAATATAAAGTTTAGTATGCCTGAACTCAGAATGTTAAAATGCATCTTTTAGTGAGGGTGATTTTTACATTCTGTTTTTGAAAATACCCTTTTTAGAAAGTAGGTATTTTGTTGCTTAGCCATCCAGTTAAGCCTGGGCAAAGCACTACGCTATGCTCGCGTAGTTTGCGAAGTTTGCGCTACTTCGCACTACGCGAATTGCACGTAGCACAGTGCAAACATGCGTAGCGTAGTGTTGCGTAGTGCAGCGGTCATTTTTTGCTTGCTCGCGGTCCTCAACATCAAGTTGGCGACCACAAACAAGCAAAATGACATCCCGGCGAGACTTTTTCCTTGTTCGTGATCAGCAACATCAAGTTGCCAATCGCGAGCATGGAAAATAAACATCCCGGCGAGATTCTCAACACGGGGAGGTCAGGTTTCTCATTGCGAGTGGTCGCGTATGCTCGCGACCGCTCGCAATGATAAACTACCAGTCCGCGTTGAGAAAGCTGCCACTCAAGTAAAAATCTACTCGAAAATTACAGCTCGCACTGTGCAAGATGCCGTTTTCAATGATTGCACAGTGCCGTATGCTTGTCCGCACTGTGCAATCATTAAAAACGGCATCTTGCACAGTGCAAACAGGGTACTATGCAGTTCGCGAAGTGCTACGCGTAGCTCGCAAAGTGCGAAGTGCAGTTTGCATAGCTTTGCGTAGTGCTACTTCGCGAACTACGCCCAGGGTTACATCCAGTGTGCCTCTGCTAGGATGTGTATTGACTGGCTTTGGGGGTGACAGGGGCTGGGGATGTGCAGTGGCTCCAGAGAGTCTGAAGAGTCAGGTTTGGGCTGAATAGACCTGGACTGCATTCAGAGTAGTGGGAGGAGTTTTCACTTGCACCTGCATATGCCTGGTCTACTGTAGACAATGCTGTCTCCACCTCCTGCTGGGAAGCTGGGCCAGAGAGGACAAAACTGGTTTGGACTAAGCACAGACAGTCTCTGCCTGAGAGGACAAAATAATCTGGGGTATGAATATTGGAATCAAGAAGACTACCAAGAAGAAGAGCTGGAGAAACTGTGAGGAGAGACTACTACTTTGCTGCGTGCTTTGCTGAGTTGGCCTGCAGTGGCTGCTTCTATCTTGGGCAGTGAAAGGACTGGACTGAATTTTTGGCAACTTCCTTTTTGTGAGTTTCTTCAAGGGCTTTAGGTAGAGCTTGCCCCCTGTTCAAGAAGTTTTAGGAACAGCAAAGACTTCAAGTTCATCTGTTACCAGCACTGGGAACTGTGTGTTTTGTGAGACCACAACCCTGGTCTCACCGACGACACCACCTGATGCTGCCACTGAGATGCTGTTTGGACCGCGACCTGTGGGCACTGCACTCTGCACCTCCTTGCTTCACGCCGTTGCTCTGGTGTCCCCGACACTGCTGCTCCACTCTGACATCAACGCTGCTGCTTGCACCATGGTTTGAGGGCACACAACACACCATCCTCATCCTGCACCAAAGCCTTGGCCCACCGACACCAACACCATTCACTCTAGTTCGTCAGCCGACAATAGAGCTTCAGAAACGACAATGCTGCTACTTGCACCGTAACCTGCCAGCACCGCGATAAGCACCGCATCACTTCACACTGCAGCCCTGGTCTCACTGACGCTGCTGGACGACCGCCACAAAGTCGGTGCCTGCACTGCAACCTGAGGACACTGCACAACACACCGCTGCACTTGACACCGCAGCCCCTACACTTGCCGACACCGGTGCTCCCGACTTCAACCGTGAGGAGTTCGATCTGCAACATGTGTGAATTCAATGGCCCAATGACTCCTGCATTGACCTCCGGAACTAATGCCTGTGGACGCCGGCCCCTTGGGGCTCACCGAGAGGTCGACGACGCCCTACATTTCTAAAGGTAGTGTTTTGCGGGTCTTCACAACACCACAGCTGGCCCGGGATGCCGCAGTCAGCCAGAAATGTTTGGATTTGTCATTCACGACGCAGTGACAGCCCCAGACAGAGCTATCAACTGTATTTCAAGTCTATTTTAATTACAGAACATTTCTGAGAACTATATGGTGGATTTTTTATCATTTTTGGTCATGTTTTGGATATATACAAATATTGTATATTTTTCTAAACTAGTGTGGTGTCCTTTTGTAGTGTCTTCACTTTATTACTGTTGGTTATGTGCAAATGCTTAACACACTGCCTCTAAGATAAGCCTGACTACTTGTGCCAAGCTACCAAGGGGGTGAGTAGGGGTTATTTTGGGAGTGTAACTCCCTTATTCTGACTAGAAAGAAGGGCCCCTACTTGGACAAAGGTGCAAACCCTTGCCAACTAGAAACCCCCCTTCCTAACAGGTCCTCTCTTAATTGGGTTTCAGAAGCAACCACAGCACTGAGACCACTCCCCTCGCCTCTACGGATGACATTTACACCCTCCTCAACCAAGGCGAGACTGCAGCCCTCATCTGACTGGACCTCTCAGCCACTTTCTACACCGTCTCCCATCACACCCTCTGCAAAATACTCCATGATACCGGCATCCACGACAAAGCCCTAGAATCAATCCGTTCCTTCCTCACCGGCCAAATGCAGAGAGTCCGACTTCCACCGTTCAACTCCGAAGCCACAGACATCAGCTACAGAGTGCCACAGGAATCCTCCCTGAGCCCCACCCTCTTCAACATCTACATGGCCCACTTGCAGCCATTGGCAGAAGCCACAGACTCAACATCATCTCCTATGCTGACGACACCCAGCTGATTCTCTCCTTCAGAGATGAACCCACATTCACCACGAGCAACTTTTTCCATGATGGGTTGAAAGCAGTCGCCACTTGAATTAAAGACAGCTTCTTCAAGCTTAACTCAGACAAGATTAAAGTCCACATCCTGGGCTCCTCCCCTTTCACCTGGGATGACCCATGGTGACCCACAGCACTCGAATTCCCCACACCTATGGACACAAACGAAAAATAGGTGTTATCCTGGACTCCTCACTCTCAATAAACTGCCAAATCAACACCGTTTCATCCTCCTGCTTCCACATGCTCCGCCTCCTTTGTAAGATTTTTAAGTGAATCCCCAACAACTCCAGAAAATTGGTCATCCAATAGACTCATCAGCAGCATACTCGACTATGCAATACACTCTATGCCGGCACCACCCAGAAACTCCTAAAAAAATGCAGACCATCCAGAACGTCTCCACCAGACTCATCCTGAACATCCCATGCTGCAACATCACTGGCCACCTGAGAGACCTTTACTGGCGTCCTGTGACCAAGAGAATCACATTCTAGCTTCTCATACACGTATACAAAGCCCTAGATACCTCAACCACTTCCTCTCCTTCTACAATCCCACCAGACATCTCTGTTTTGTTCCGCCCAACTGGACCTGGCCACCATAACACAGATCTGCAAGACCACGGTTGGAGAAAGTTCCTTCTCCTACCTCGCTGCAAAGACTTGGAACTCCCTGCTTCTGCACCTCAGGCAATCACCATTGCTGCTGCAATTCAGGAAGAACCTCAAGACCTGGCTCTCTGACATACCAGACCGCCCTCGCCCAGCGTCTTGGAGACACTCACGGGTGAGTAGTTGCGCTTTATAAGAACACTGATTGAATAATTGATTGCTTCATTTCTGCAGCTCTACTGCCTGTAAAAATGCTCTGCCTTCATCATTTACTGCTCAATATTCACCCTGCTTAGCACATATGTGAAAGTATTGTTTTACAGATAGTTCATTTGGAAAAAATGTGTTCATTGGTGCAAGTCTTTATTTAATTTGTACTTATTTATTACTTTTACCATTTGTATGTGCGCTAGTAGATAGGGTGGCAGAACCCCCATGGTTGGCACAAGATCGGTTTCAAGTCCTATGATTTCTTGTAACAGAACTGTGCATTTTGCGACATGTAGTATTCTTTTTTGCGACATATGGGCTGTCACACCAGATAGCATTAAAAAGATAGCACTCAGGACAAGAATCTTTCCTTGCCACATGAACCTATTTATTGTAAAAGTTCTGCTTACCATGCTAGCATATCACCTTCTGGTACTTCAGGGTGCTATAGAGTAATACGTTCTTTGTGTATAAGCTACCTAATTTGGCTAACATGCACAAATCACCCTATGCCAGTGTTTTAACAGTCTATGCTCCCCTGTCTGTTCATGCCTCCCGGAAGTAAATGGGAAGCTTAGAAATACTGATGCGTACCCATATGCTGGTACCTACCCATCTTTCTATTCCTCCCCAAAATATATCTGATGGAAGGTGTGGGGAGGCACAGAAATACTGTTTCAGGCAATGTTTTCAAATGCGCGTTTACTTCTCTGTTTCCCCAAAAATAGTGGAATTTTGCTAACTGAAAAAAAAGTTGCTGTAAACTATATTTTGAACTCCATTCTGTACAATTAAAGCACACCAGAGAAATGCAAATGTAAGTGCATCTTTTCATTTTGGATCTGTGACATTTGCAGCATTGAAAACGGTGGTCTGAAGAACTCCCTGGGCTAAAGTATTATTTAAAATGGGTACATGAACCTTTGCGTTTTTTCTGTGCATTATAACAATTTAGGCAATTCTGGACAGATAACTGTGCATTTGACAATGAAATACGCCTTAATCTGCTGACAAATTTGAATTCTACAGGGCACAATCAGCCTTTCTTCCCTCCAAGGTCGCTAAATTGAGTACCACTAAACTGGGTAGTAGAAACCTCTTTTCAAAAGCATTTAAACACTGCATAAGCACATTATGAAGGACTGTATAAATATCATAAGAGTTTATAATAGCCAAAGCTGCTGACTTTGGCACTGTGGCAGCAGGTTAAAAACCACTTATGGGGCTGCTCATAAACGTAAATTACATTCTAATTAATTTACATGTGGAATTTACTCTGATGCTTTTGAGTAACACTAATACATTTGTCTATTCACAAAATCTAGGTGAAAGTTACTCAAAAGTGTAGAGTTACAAGTCTACGATCCCTGAAAATGGGGGTTGAGTGTAAGTTACTAAACCAAACAAGCATTGGCATAGCCAATAGGTCTCGCCTTTGGGACCTTATAAGTATTTAGCCATGCAACAGTTGCATAACTAAATACTTATAAGGTCCCAAAAGTGAGACCTATTGGCTATGCCAAGCGGCCATGCAGCCGCGAAAGTTAAGGTAATCGCGATAAAGCGCGGCACGCAATCCCGCGCACATGCACTGTAGCTCTAGGCTGGCCTGGTAGGACTTTTTGGAGCACTCTCAATAAGTCTTGCCAGACCAACGCATGCGCTGGGTCAGGCGAGACCTAAAAAGAGACAGCAGTAAATCTAGCACCCCACTTGGCTAACTACTGATACGGCAGCACCCTCCTATAGAAAATAATAGAGGTAGAAACATAAATAAAACAACATAGGAAATAACGTTAAATTTAATAAAGTCAATTAAAATAGTTAAAATGTAAATAAATATAATTCAATGTTTTTAAAATCTATAACTAGCACACATTTAATATTTAATTATAACATAGTTTAATAAACTTTACATTAATTTTAAAATAGTTCTATACTCAAATTTTAATAATTATTAATGCATAATAAAAATAATTTAGGTGGGAATACATTTTTTTAAGTTAAGAAAAATATTCTTGTTAAATTTTCTAGATTTAAAATGATTGAATATTTAATAAAATAGTTTTGAGTTAAATAAACTCTTTTTCCTTTTCCCTATTTACCATATGGAGATCGCTGCCATGACTGGGGAGTCTCTGTAGTAAGCTGGCTCTATATATACTATAGCAAGCACAAGGAGATGATGGACGGAGTGCTGAAACTTTTCAAATACTCACCCCCAGTCCCAGATCCTGGCTGAATCCATCATTATTCTTTTGCTCACTTTGCCACCCCAGTTCAGACACAGCTATATGCAAATCAGTTTTGACCCTGTGCCTCATGGGTCTGAAACAAGCCTCCTGGGACCGGTTTTGGGCTAACAGCCCTCATCAGACAGGCTAGCTTGAATCCAGTG
The DNA here is from genome assembly GCF_964204655.1 of Triturus cristatus. NCBI lineage: Eukaryota > Metazoa > Chordata > Amphibia > Caudata > Salamandridae > Triturus > Triturus cristatus. The sequence goes on from NC_140585.1 coordinate 1,067,062,610, forward strand.
GCAAAGTGAGCACGCTAGCTTGGCAGTTTGGGTTGGAATGTTCCCATGAGGCACAGGGTCAAGACTGATTTGCATATAACTGAGGTCGCGAAGTGAGATAAAGAATGGTGATGGATTCAACCCAGATCTGTGACTGGGGTGAGTGTCTGAAAAGTTTCAGCGCTCCATCCATCATCTCCTGGTGTTTGCTTTGTTCGTCCTAAGTTGGCAGGGTATGCCCAGACATGGGTCTCTTGCTAATCTTGCCGCTGGATTCAAGCTAACCTGGCTGATGAAGGGTGTTACCCAGAAACCGGTCACGGGATGCTTGTTCCTGGTTCAGGGAAGACGTAGCTTGGCAGTTTGGGCTGGACTGTTCCCATGAGGCACAGGGTCAAGACTGATTTGCATATAGCTGGGTCTGAAGTGAGGTGGTGAAGTGAGCTAAAGAATGATGATGGATTCAACCCAGATCTGTGACGGGGGTGAGTATCTGAAAAGTTTCAGCGCTCTGTCCATCATCTCCTTGTGTTTGCTCTATATATGCTATACCCAAGAAAGGTATAATGTGCACAGAACCCAGGATGTCCCCACAGGTATAGGAGAGTCTACATTAGGCAAGTACTAACAGCTCTCTTTGTGGTAGTGTGGGCAGGCAGTTAGTCTTATCCGGCAATGCCGCTCCAAGCTTACATCAACGCTGCTGCCTGCACCGTGGTTTGCGGGCACCACTCATAAGTTACACAACGTATCACCCTGTTCCACTCCGCAGTTTTGGCCCACGGACACAAGCGCCGTCGACTCCAGTTCGTCAGCCGATGACAGTTCTTCAATGATGATGATGATGCTGCCTGAACTGTGACCTGCTAGCGCCGCGATGAGCACCGTCCCACTTTGCATCGTAAGCCTGGTCTCTCCACCACCGCTGGACAACTGTCATCAAGCCACTGCATGCACTACAACATGAGGGCACTACACACCACACCACTGCACTTCGCACTGCAACCGGTGCCTCTGTTTTCAACCTCACGGTGTTCGATCACCAACGTGTATGGCTTCAAGGGCCCGACAACACCTGCACCAACTTCCAGAACCGACGCATGCCGACACCGGCTCTTCAGAGCTCATTGCACAGTCCCCGACGCCCTGCTGACCTACAATACCACAGCCGTCCAGAACTGTTGGATTTGATTGTTCACGATGTCATGATAGCCCCAGACGGAGCTATTGACGTGAAGGAAATGCTTTAAAAGCCTTTTTTCGCCTATTGATATTTCTGAATACTTGTATGTTGGATTTTTATTGTTTTCATCTTGTTTTACACAGATAGATATTGGCTATTTTTCTAAAACTGGTGTTGTGTCCTTTTGTAGTGGTTTCACTGTATTACTGTATGCTATGTGCAAATGCTTTACACACTCTTTACAGCCTGTCTGCTCGTGCCAAGCTACCAAGCGGGTGAGCAGGGGTTATGTTAGAAGTGTAGCTCCCTTACCCTTACTAGTAAGAAGGGTCCCTACTTGGACATGGTCACAACCTGCTAACCAGAGACCCCCATTTCTAACATATATACTATAAAGTGAATTTAAAAAAATCTAACATATTTAAATAAATAAAATGATTAAAGAAGCACAAATATTAATATGAAATAGTCTTAATTAATTTGTAATTACACACATTAGATATTAATTATCAAAAATAATAAATTACAAAATAATTTATTGAAATATGACTCCAAACAAATAATAACCAAATAAAGTGGCACATCCACAGTTAAGGATCTTAAGACTATATGTAACACAAAAAAAAGATGGGGCGGGAATTGCCTCCTGGAAACCACAATCCAAACCCTGTACAAAAGGAATCCACTTATACATAGGTGAGGACAAAATGGCACACTACCAGACAAAATGACCCAACAGGAGTACACAGAGCAAGCAGGAAAAAGGAAAACAAGGACCATAGCAAATAGTCAGGAGCAGGGCACTCAAGGGAAACTGGAAAACGAACGGACAAGTCAAACATAAGGATTCTAGTAGCAAGCAAGAGGCTGGACCTTCAAGTAATCTAGAGACTGCAACAGAAACACTCAGAAATGGAACATAAACAAAGGAAAACATCTAGGAGTCTGGGTAGAAATACAACAGCTGTGACAAAAGCAAAGGGTATAAATTAAGAGAAATAATAGCAGGAACAGAAGGAACAGCTTAAGGGCTGCAATTGACTTTAGAAAAAACAATTTAGTAAAACAAAAGCTATGCAGAGAGAATTCTGCAGCAAGCTAAACAGGGGGAGGACACAGACTCTGGCAGGCAGGAACTGGTCAGGAAAAAGGCAACAAGAGATTCAGTACACCAAGAAACTGATTTCCACACACGAACAAGGAGTTTCAGGTAATGGCAGCTTGTAAGTGGTTCCAGGCAGCTGCCAGCCCAGAGCGGAGTCACATGACAGGACTGCACAAGACTGGTCACAGGTGTGTGCCATTCACACCTCTCGAAGTCCTGGAAAAAAGAATCCAGCATTGAGGAACCGCTGGACTGCACCCATTGAAAGTGTTGCACAGGAAATGGCAGGTTTCTATGAATAGTGAGTTGTGCATTCTGGGATCATTCAGAAGTCCATGGAAGCAAACATAGGTTTTCCAATCAGTCAATACTGAAATGGGAAGCAGGCAAAAGTCATACAGGGACTTTGGATGAGTTTTAGCAGTGATTTTCAGGCTGCAGTTTGTCCATGTACAGTGCTCCACAGAAGTGGAACGATGAAATTGTCGCATGGTGCAACACAGTTGCTTTATTTTTTAATGGGAGCAGGCATGGATGGCCTTTCCGAACTTTTTTCAGGTCATATGGATCCCTACTTCCACAGGGTCTGCTGCACAGTACAGGGCACAGTGGATCCCATCCCTTGGTAACCGCAATGAGACTTGAACCGGATACATTGCCCACCCCTCACAGTTGTGCCTAGAGGGGGGTCACACCGACCACTTGCCCCTTTCCTGTGCTCAATGAGAAGTGCACTACTACCACCCCAAGAGAAGTGTAGAGAAGAGAGTCTGGTCCCACTAGATGGGAGCAAAACAAAGAATGTGCCAGTTCCTGCACACTGCACAGGAAGTGCAAATGCATGCAGAGAGTCGTCTGGGGACACGCGGCCTTGGGCCTTCTAGGAATATAACGCAACACAGCCACCTCCCTGCACGCAAAGCGCCCACATTCCGGCACCAACATGAAGCTTGAATACCTAGCCTTGCTTCCAAACTGCCAAACCGCCGATGCAGCAGAAGCTCCTTGCCTCAACCCAGCACGAGTGGTGAGCGTTTCAGCAGCCACTACATGCAGCCAGCTTTAGCTAAAAGTGTAGCCACTCCGAGAACAAGTAGCATTTATCCGTGTCAACATATGCAAAGGGCCTCTAGAATTATGGGGCAGGAGAGGGCCAAATTATGCGACAGGGTTGAGTAAATTATGCATCTATAAAAGACAAATTATGCGGCATAATATGGCTCATTTTGTAATAGTATTACTTCATTATGTTATGAATTTTAAACTTGGTAACACTGTCTGGGCATTGGTTGCACCTCATTAGTACCAGTTCAATTCCCAAATATAGTAGTAAGCAAAAGAAAGGTAACCAGTCCAGCTTTGCAAAGGACCTTCCATTGTACAGCAACTCGTGTTGCTGTGTTTTTAGTAACTTTTGATCAGTTTGAGATAGAAACAATATTTTTTTTGTTAAAATCTGCAGAGTATGTGGCAGATGATGGATTATGTGACAAATGTGTGAAATCTATAATAATGCGAAATTCGCTGCAGCTGCACAATTGCATAATTCCAGTAGCCCTGCATATACATGCTTGTAATACTAAGTATCTATTATAATTCAAAAAAGGAAGACATAAACATACCTTGTTTGGTTCTCTGTCACAGACAGAAAGCAATAGAGGTGGGACCATGGCAGAGTGGACTATTCTTCTACTCCTACGTCATGAAGAGAGAAGAAATACTAAGCACCGGTGATCGAAAGGTCACGCAGCGTGGTTAGAACTCTGTCTGACGTAGGAATACCTCGTTCAGTCATGACTGGAACGAGGAGAACGGAAATGAGGGGGTATTGGTAACACAAATTACAGGACTTCGAAACAGCAAAATTGTAGTAGAGCGCATTGTGCATTAACAAGCTACTGTTAGTATGTAATGGAACATGCGCTTTGAAATATTGTTTTATAGGAACTATGCGTACAGAGGTCGACTGATAATTGACCTGTCAACAATATATCCTGTTTTCCTTTCCGTTCCACAGTTTACAATCCGTGACACGTTTTAGGTAAGAACAATAATATATTGGCCTTGTGAGTGGCAAAGTGAGCTTTGTAATAGGGATTGTAAATGCGCAGCGCATGAAAGGTTGCAAATTGAAAAACATTTCTCCTGAAGAAAAACGACGAATTGCAATTCCAGCTCCAGCGAGGAGGACAAGGGCTAGCGTGAGCTTTTATGGAATGGGAAAAAAGTCTTCCGAAAGAAACATTTTTATTTCACTGCATGGTGCGCTTTGTATGGATCACATCGCCTGTATGTTCAACGTGTTACACTCAATGGGGCAGATTTATGTTCCCTGGCGCATCCCTGCAAATCAGCATGGATGCGCTAGGGAAGATGCGTCACGCAAGTTACCCTTGCGCCACAATAGATGCGCCGCATTTACAATGCAGCGCATCGTGGCGCAAGGATAAACAGATGCGTGACGCATCTGATGGCGGAAGTGCGGCACATTGCTGGAGTTGCGTCGCAAGCGCGACGCAGCTCCAGCAAGGCTCGGGGGTGCCCTATCGGTACAATGCTGCGTCAATCCTTACGCCTGCTTCAAGCAGGCGCAGGGATTTGACGCAGCATGGCCGGAAAAGTGACTGAGTGAAATCTTGTAGATTTCACTCAGCCACTTTTCGGAGGCGTTCCTGCGCCGGAACGCCCCCCCCTGTGAAGGTACGTCCACATGTGGTTCAGGGCTTTACAACGTGACGCATCTCCCTAGATGCGTCACGTTGTAAATCTGCCACAGCATGGCGTGACGCAACGGCGGCGCAAAAGCGACGCACAGGGCTTTTAAATCTGCCCCTTTATGTCCCCGATCAAAGGGCAGGCCGCCTTTCACAGAGATAAACATGTTGGTGCAACCAGAGCAGAGAGCACTGTGAATGCAGATCTACCACCTGCGGAAAACGAATGCACAGAGAAACCCAAGAACTGCCTTAACCTTCGCCACGTGACCTTTGTTGCTATATTTCTAGCTGAAATGTTTTTAATGTTCCCAAGTCTCTGAGATCTTAAAGTTTTCTATGAAACTCAATAAAGAGCCTTCTGGGGCGATTTATTAAGGCTTATCATCAGAGCAAACCCATTATTACTTGAAATTCGGCATATCCATCATTGTGTTTCCAATCTCCCACAGTCCCTCCAGGCACCGGCTGTGCTCCTCGCGCTGCTGCAGGCTTCACCGGGGATGCTCCCCCCACAGGAACATCTCGGCGTTCCGAAAATTACGAAATTATTACAGATCTGTAACGAGGGAGAAATGGCGGTGGCAAAGCGGGTGCTAACAAAGCAGAAAGCGAATTAATTGATTTTGCAGCGAATGGAAATTGGGTATTTTTGGGGGGGTCCGTGTCCTCTGAAAGTGCGGAAGCAAGAGTTCAGCAGGTCTCTTTGAGGGGGGCATCTTTTACAAGAAAATCCTTCCTCTCCTCGACCCGGAACCTCTACACTAATTACATCCATTGGTCGGAGATTTTAAGATGAATGTCTTGTAAGGACTTGAATGTCACCTCCTAAATAGTAGGTTGCTTTCTTGCCATATTTATAGGCAAACAACCACTAAAGAATACAATTCTGTTGTGAAATGAGAATTACAAAGCACTTATTTGACTTTGCAGTATGCCCACTCATCCAATCATGGGGTCGAGAGCAATATTTACAGTCACTGTCACTCACTGAGGTCTCTTGCTCCCAACATGTTAATGACTGACATTCGTTTTGAAGTCAGTAGAAATCGAAGTGCATTTGACTGTACACTGCTATATAACAAGTCTATCATGCTGATTGCGGCTGATTGCACGGTAGGCCTCCTTTTTTTACCTTTTCTGGACTGACATTTATTGTTGTCATGGCTCGGACACGTGAAATCTCCAGTTGCTCAGTGCATGTTCCCTGCCTCTAAAACCTAAGGAGAAATTGGCTACAGTCAGTTGGCTTTCTTGTAAGACAATGGTAAATTGGCATAGGAAAAGCATCAGCGGCATGAAATTTAAATGTCACATATCAGCTCTACTATATACTTACACCATCCACATGCAGAACTAAAAATGTATGGCCAGGCTGGCCACAGTAAAGCAATGCAGTAGCAAATGTTAGGGAAAAGTACTATTCCAATCAGTGATAGTGGCCCAAGCCAGTTAGTCCAAAGCAAAACCAAAGGAAATGATGGATGGAGTGTTGAACATTGCAAGCACTCACCCCCAGTCAACTGATCTGGGTTTAATCCATCACCGTTCTTTAGCCCACTCTGCCACCCCAGTTCAGACATGGCCATCTGCAAATCAGTCTGAACCTGTGCCTCATGGGAACAGTCCAGCCCCAACTGCCAAGCCATGTCTTATCTGGACCGGAAACAAGCTTCCTAGGACCGGTTTCTGGCATTTCAGCTGTCTTCAGCCAGGCTTGCTTGAATCCAGTGGCAAAGTGAGCAAGGGACTCACGTCTGGGCATACCCTGCCAACTTATGGCGAACAAAGCAAAAAACCAAAGGAAATGATGGACGGAGTGTTGAACATCCAAGCCAGTTAGTCTTCATTGTGATCACGGTTGCTTTGACCTAAATTAAAGGCCAGAAGAGTTCCTGACACGCGTTCCTTGGACTTTTGTGCCCAGTGGATTCAGTGCCTTCCGCAGCCTATGAAATGTGCAAGGAAATACTGAAAACAATGTGTAATGCAAAGCCCTCCTTGTTTTAGCACGATTTTAAGTTATTTATTAGCTATATTGTGGAAAGGTTGATCGGATATTGATTAGATGTATTATTTTATTAAATATTTTGCGCTGAGAGCCCAAGCAGTGAATACATTAGTATTTAATGACTGTAGAAGGTTATGTAGAGGGTTGCATACTTGCAAAAGATAAGCCGGGGCATGTGTTTGCTAATAATATCTACAGCGATATATGATACAGTATTTTATATTGTTATGCTGTTTTTTATTTGAAGAATTGTATTTGCTACTGGAATGTGCTTATCGTTTGCATTTTCATTTTCTCCTGCGGATTAGGCATTGCTATGTCTTGTTACTTTTGCAATCCAAATAAACATTAATAAAGACACTGCATCAACTCTTGAGAAAGTTGCACGAGCTACAATATTTAAAAGCGACTGCTGGTTTGATGGAGGTGCTTCCCTACAGGAATAAAACAAATACTTCTTCAAATGTAGGCACCCTGTGGTGCGAGAATGGAGATTTAGATTAGTTACACACTCTCCAGCAGCAGTGCAAACCCCAGTGGGAAAACCCCAGGCGTTCACGAGCATTTCCCCAAAGTGTCGTTGCATGCTTCACACATGGAGCTGTGATTTACACTCGAAAATGTGCAATTAGACCCAAATCAAATTGTTCTCCAGGGTTCATCATCCCTGTGAAAGAAAATAAATCTTGTTAGGTAAAATGGAATCTAACTGCTTCCATCTTCATTAGACAGCAGCATGCTAAACAACTGGCACGTGTCCTATGCATTAGCGAGGAGGAGGACGGGGGCTACCTTTGGGTGGCTTCCTTGCCTCCGTCAGGCCCTATCGGTTTCCTATCTCCAATTCTTAGTTTATGGCTTCTTCAAGCGCATGCGGTTTATATGTGCTATGGGAGCACTTTGGAAATGAGCCCCTTCCCCCGTGTAATTCACAGACAAGACAAATAACATCACCCCCTGCTTTCTTTGTTTACAGACGCGACCCACATCAATTATTTGTTGAGTTGTTAAAGGATAGAACTGAAGCTGCCTGAACAGCACCATGGAGCGTTTCAGTTGTCTTTCTCTGCATGGCATAGTACTGCTGCCCGTGACACCAGGAACAGGCTTAGGCGCTTGTGCATGTGCGCTAATAAGGCACCAACGCAAGTGCAACTTTGCCCCAACATTTCTGATGACTGCGCCAGCGCTAATTGTCGCTGTGCGCCAAAGTATGTGAAAGACGGCATTACAGAGGATCGGTCTGTAATGCACCGTGATGGTGGCACAGACCTTGAACTGTAGGGCTTATTTACATGCCCCTTGCGCCACACCTACGTCACTTTTCCAATGTTAAAATGACGCAAAAGTGGCGCAGGAGGCTTGTAAATAAGCTCCTCTGTGTTTATGTGTGTTTGCATCTGAGCGCATATTGGGGCAGATTTACAAGCCCCTTGCGCTGCCAGTACGTCACTTTTTGTGACTCACTAGCAGCTCATTACACTGGCCCGTATTTACAAGGACAAGAAAAGCCACCCTGCATGGCTTTTTCTGACCTTGTAAATACGGCCCCTTTACACGCAGAACTTTGCGTGAAAGGGGCGTTCCATGGGTGTTGCTGTGGGTGTTCCCACGCTACACCCATAGAGCCAGACACATTTCCAGATTTACGAGGATTCGTAAACCTGGAAATGCGTCAGTATGCTACGCCACCCTAGGGCAATTAGCTCTGGTGCAGTCATCTGTAATGCACAGATTGCACATGTACTGGCGCAATTTCGCATTTATATTTGCAGAAATGTACATGAGCAATAATGGCACATGTCAATTAAGTGCCTGTATGTATGCAGGGCGATCTCCACCCTTAATTCAGTGCTGGCGCTTGGATAATGGTAATTCTTGCCAAAAAGTATGCATCTTTGAAATTAGGGTGCCCACACCCGACATAATCCTGCCCACGAAAACATGGTGGTTTTTCTTGATATATTGTGGGCAGCCATATCAAGATGTTGTCCAATCATCTATCATCAGAAATTATGAGATTTGACTCACAATGAGCTGCAGGTACTGATTGGTCTGATTAGAACGACTGTCCATTCTAGTCAAAGAACAACGTTCCTCAATGGACATCATCAATAGGAAAACGCAACTAGATTGTTAAATAATTCCAGCAAACTGAAACTGGAAAAACTTAAACTGGGATGGATCTAGACATGCAAAAATGATTTGATAGCAGAAATAATTAGGAAGGCCGCCTGTGAGACTATGATGCCCAAGTTCCACTAAGGAAAAAAAACAAACATTAAAGGATAGTTAATGCTGCCACACTTCGGTAAAAATTGCTTCAAATTGTAAAAACATTCTTCAACCTTTTAACAATGCAGTCTAATATTAGTTTAGGTCAATCTTACTAATCCATTAAAAGTATCCGAATGTTTATTAGCAATGCAATTTATTAAAGATAAAGCACTAGTCCAGGAAACTCCCCGACAACCGGCATGCCACCAGATAAGCTTCTTTAACATAATATTTAAATAACATTTTAGCCTTGTATCAAAACTAAATTGTAACATCATTCAAAATAATGAATTTTTTTGGTAAATTTTAGACCCAGCCATGGTGACTGTGTTCAGGTTGCTAGCTCTACCTTCTAATCATGAGGTCTGCATGCTCACTCAAATCAACGAATTTGCTGTAGTGCTTTACAGGGCAGGGTTCCTATACAAATAGAATAGCCCAAACCTCTTTAGCAAGAATAAAAGCTAAATATTCTTATAAAATAACATGCATATTTGTAGAGCACACATTTTCCCCTGGGTAGTCTTTTAGCACTAGTGACAGATAACAAATGATTATTGTTATAGAGCTAAATGGCCCTCTTGTTATCACACTCAGAAGGATGAAATGTATGGACACAATGGAATATAAACCAATAATTTATGACTCTAAAGCATCAACCTACATTCCTTACCATATATGAGATGCCAGATATGTTTATGGCTTGATGTAAAACTGTATAAAAGACTGATGTGAACCCAATGTAGATTGAGACAGTCCTCAGGCATCATGCCCGTAACTGTCTCCTGGCCAAATTGTTTAATTAAACAAAACTGTTCCTGTTTTGCCAAATGCCTCTTGCCTTCTGTTTTTAAAGAATGCAAACCCCAGGAACATTTTGGTGAGCCAAATAGGATAATTAAGACCATGTACCCGACTGCGGCCGAAGGGAGGTGACCCTGCCTGGATGGATTCATGTTGCACAACAACATAAAAATGTGTGCAGACACCGCAATTGATTGGACGTTCTGCTGAATCTGTGGGGCATAGGTCTGCCCTGGAGCCACTGTCATAGAGGGTAAGAGAACATATCTGAACCTGAAAAACTGTCTTTTAATGCATCTGGCATATGGCAAACTAGGGAGAGGTGTAAAAAGATAACATGAGTTCCATGCCACTGACAGGGTCTGGCATATTGCCTATTTTTAGGTCTCGTCTGATCCAGCGCATGCGCTGGTCTGGCGAGACTTATTGAGAGGGCTCCAAAAAGTGCTACCAGGCCAGCCTAGAGTTACAGTGCATGTGCGCGGGCGTGCGCTGCGCTTTACCGCGATTACTTTCACTTTCGCGGCCGCAGGGCCGCTTGGCATAGCCAATAGGTCTCGCTTTTGGGACCTTATAAGTATTTAGTTATGCAACTGTTGCATGGCTAAACACTTATAAGGTCCCAAAGGCGAGACCTATTGGCTATGCCAATGCTTGTTTATGTTGTAAGGCGGCCTCAGAGACAATCTAGTGGAGGTCACCTTTTATCAATAGTCAGCACGCTAGGAAAGCTGAAAATGTATTGTACCGCCCTTTATGGCTCCCAGACTGCTATTTTTGTTATACAGCTATTCTGTATGGGCACAGTTGGCACCTCAGTCTCATAGTTTTATAGTCAATGAAGGATTACTCAGTTCTAACTGGTTATTTACCAACATTACTATCTGGAAGGAGTGAGATGTGTTGGTCGCTTGGACATCTGGGCATGACACACAGCGTGCACTTGGCCCCTGGGCATGACACAGGGTATAAATCGTACTTTAGGGAAAACTTGGACCCAGGAAACTGGGTGTAACTTGTGTTACCCCAAGAAGGGGCAATGATTCTAGAGTTACTACTGTTTGGTATCTGTGACTACCACCTTTGTCTAGGAGCAGATAGGGGCAGGCTTTCCAGATCTCTTAAGAATATTCTCCATGCTAGCCTTCTTTTTCTAGCGGATACATTTCAATGACCCACTGATTTATTTTTGACAAAGTAATTATATTTTTTCTGTTGATTAGTGATGACATTCATTGGTGTCTGTAAATGTTATTTGCATTGACTGTCGTTGACAAAACATTGTATGGAAATTAAGTTCATGCAGATTTTGTGCTAACCCATTACGTATACAGTCTTGTTCTGTTTCATATAAATGCTCGTAAATACTTGTTCTAACCGTTTTTGTAGGAAATTGCAAGCACTGAGCTCATTGTACATAAATTGTATGAGTGCACCGCACACGAATTACCCCAATGACTTGGCAAACCAAACTAGGTAAACGTAATTTGAATTAAATTAGCCACATTATTAAATTGCCATGAATTCCCCACTAGAACACATCGAAAATAGGTTCCCCAAGCAGGTAAAAATACTAAATAAGCTTTGCTGAGAGTGACACTCACACACAAAGGCACACATTTCCCTGGCCTAAGGAGGGAACATTTGACACAAACATATTTGAGCACACTAAGACACGTGTATAAACGAAATATACAGGTGAAAAGAGAGGCATTATTAGAATTATGGGCCATCATCAAGGAGGCCAATAGTGGTAGCCCTACAATGCCATTAGCAAATAAATCATCAGCATCTTCCCACCACATGCAAGGATGGACATGCTCACACCCACTACCCCTGCATTAAGTTACTCCAACCCAGTAGTAATAGAAACCGACCAGCCCCCCCCAATGAAAGAAGGCCAGTCATATCTAAGTCGGAGAGAAATAAAACTAAGCGGGCCCAGACACCTGCAGCACAGTCCAAGTTCCTAGTGAGAGTACGTGAAAGCTCGAATCCCTGTCCACCACACACCACAAACAACATGTGAAACCCCAAGAGCACGTAGGATAAGGATTCCCACTGGGACAGGTGAGCGTAAGCATGTGTCAGGGAAGTTTGTGGTGATCCTCAACAGTGATTCAGCAAACTCAGGTGAGGAACGGAGTCCCAGTACCCTGGGAACCAAGGACTAGGGTGGGGCTACAGGATTCACCCAGGTAACTGGGGAGAACACAGAGGGTGAACTCGAAAGCGAAGCTAGGTTGTCAAAAGCAGCGCATAGTTCAGAACAAAGGAGACATTTCAAACAGCATGAGGAACAGAGATGTGACCTCCTACTCGAGAGAGAAAGGGCACACAACTGGGAATTAGACCAAGAACACATGATGTCACACTCCCCTCATGAGGGAAGCGGAGATAGGGATAGAGGACAATGCAGGGAGGTAGATGAAAGGCTACTAGCAGGGCTCAGAGTCACAAAGTCTACTCATCAAAGGAGAAGGGCGGACCAAGATATCAGGGATCAAAGTAATGCGGTGCTCACACACCCGCATCTCAGGAAAAGCAGGATGGCACATTTCCATATGCACAAGGAGAGCAGCAATGAAGACATGCGCTGCTTCACAAGGGTGCATGGCAAAGAGAGACCTACCCCCATTGAAAAAATAGGCAAAGAGGAAGGCAAGAGTTTTGTGTTCCTGTTCTGTGACCTGTTAGCAGAATGAACTTAGGAGAGGGACCAATATGACTGGTCTTGGCCTGGGGAAGGATCATTTGAGCCCAAGGACATGGCAGTAGAAGAGGATTGCATAACATTTGAGCTCAAGGACTTAGCGATAGAGGAGGATTGCATCAAATATGAAGGAGGAAATCCAAATTGCAGCTTCACCTAAATGCAGCAATGCCTTACAAGGTGGTAATGGTATGTCAAGGATAAACCTGCAAGACCACCCAGGTTGAGAATGTGCCCACTAATGCATAAGGATGCGGCAGGGGTCATATATATATATGCCGTGGTCCCAGATGTACAAAGAGGGACTAAGAACGAAGTTACTGTTGTTGCTGGATGGGGCAGGGAAATAGATTATGTGTTTCAAAGAGAACACCACAGGTATTAACCTAGCCATAGGTGACATTAAGTGTCTGTTGAGCAGCCTAATTGGGGAACAGACAAACACAGTGTTCGCTCAAGCCCACATTCCAGCAACAACTCTAACAGAGACCCAGCATGATGGACTGCCTTTAACTCATAAGAAATATTCTCCGACCTCCCAGATGTAAGAGGGCTAATGGCAGAGACAATGAAACCACAGGAAAGCATAAGCGAGTTCCTGAATAGAATGAGGGAACGATGTGGACAAGAGACAGGACTGCCATGCCCCGTTTTGTCCCACAAGTCAGATTTTTCTACAGCATCCTTAAAAAGTGGCTTCCCACTGATATACAGAGCAGGCTGAGAATTTATATCAAACTCTGGAGAGAGATACAGGCTCTCATCCTCCACTACCACAAAAAGAGGCAAGAAAGGGATAGAGAAAAACAGGAGCAGGCCCAAAGGGACACCGCAAAGCTGGATGAAAACAAATTGAGAAAGACAGCCCTTGAGGAGGCAGTGATGGCCGTATTGTGCAGATGGCACCAGTCTCGATGGGGGCTCCACTGCAAAATCCTAGAGGGGTCCAAACAGGCTATGGCAGTAGAGGCCAGGAAGGTTGGCAACAACCAGACCCTTGGGAATGCTACTATTGTCATTGGCCGGGGCACCTGACAGAGAGATGCCAATTTAATACATACCATGAACAGCAAAAACAGCAGAGATCAATGAGCCAGCCATCACAATACCCCACCAATGTCCCACCACATCACCAAACACAATGGAATCCATATGTACCCCATATCCAGCAGGGAAGTCCGCCGGCCGCCACACAACCACAACAGGGATCCAGCAATTAGGGGGGCACATGGCAGCAGCACCCACAGACAGGGAATCCTACACAAAAGGGTCTGGGTCCACAACACCTGCAGGGAGGGGTGACAATGTGTGAGGTATCTCCTTCATGCAAACACAAAGCCAAACTGTGCAGTAAGAATAAAATCCCCAGCATAAGTGTTATACCTGATATCTTTCAGTGTGTTTCCCCGGCCTTTTTGCTTTCTGACCTGCTTTTTGATGGTATACGGGACTTACATTTTGCGTGTTTAGTGTCCCTGCACACCTCTTCACTGCTTTTTAGTGCTGACGTGCAAGTGCTCCTACTGTAAATTGTGTTATGATTGTTTTTCCATGATTGGTATATTTGATTTACTAGTAAGTTCCTATTACAGTGCACTGCATGTGCCCAGGGCCTGTACATCAAATGCTACTAGTGGGACTGCAGCACTGGTTGTGCCACCCACACAAGTTGCCTTACAAAGGTGTCTCAGACTTGCCAGGCCCTAACCTTCCCTTGTCCTACATCTAGGTCACCCCTAAGGTAGGTCCACAGTAGCCCATGGGCTGGGTGCAGTGTATGTGAAAGGTAGAACATGTAGTAGTATGTTTTACATGTCCTGACCTGTGACATTTTACAAGCATAACTTTCAATTAGGAAAAGATAGATGAATGGAGCTTAGGCTCCCTGAGATCAGAATTTAATAACAAATCTTTTAGTGAAGGTGGTTTTTCAATTGTGTGTTTGAAAATGCCATTTTAGAAAGTGGGCATTTGCTTGCTTTACCATTCTGTGTGCCTCTGCCTGTTTGTGTATTCACCCTCTGCTTCTGGAGTAACAGGAGCTGGGGATGTGCATTCACTCTAGACCGTCACAAGGGAGGTTGAGGTGTGTCCTGCCTTTCCAGGGTGACTCATAGCCATGCTGAATATACCTTTCTTCATTTAGAGTGGTGGGAGGAGCTTTCACCTGCACCTGAATAGACTGTGTCTGCTTTGCACAATGCTGTCTCCAACTCCTGTAGTGAAGCTGGACCAAGGAGGACAGAACTGTTTTTTCCTGGGCTTAGAGACTCTGGAAACAAACACTACTAAGAGAAAATGGGGTATGAGTATTGGACCTAAAACCCCAGAATTTTAGATCACTGCTGCCCCTGGCAAGAAGTTGAGCTGAAGAGCTGCCAGGAGGAGTACTATCCCTTTGCTCTGTTGTTGATTTGTTGGGTTGGCCTGCAGTTGCTGCTTGTGACTGTGGACAGAGGAAAGGACTGAAACTTGTGTCCTACTGTGGAATCCTTCTTAAAGAAGATCTCCAAGGGCTTGATGTAGAGCTTGCCTCCTGTTCTAAAGTCCCAGGGGCACAACGGCTTCACCTGCAGCATCCTTGAACTCCATTGCTGGGAGTTCTGACCTGCCTTGTGGTGCCAATTCCAATTCTGGTCCACTGGAGGTGTTTTCTGGGCTGCAAACCTCAAGAAAAGGATTCTCGATGCCGTCTCTGATGCTGCTGCCTGCACCGACGCTGTGGTCACCGCTCGCTGGGTAAGCGCAGCATGACCGCGATGACATCGCAGCCCTGACGCCTGATGACAACATCTCCGTATCGACTCCAACGTCCTCATCGAGGCCACTGCCTGCACCCAGACCGAGCCTATCACTCATGGAGCACACGAAGCACCGCCCCAATGCCAGTCGATGCCAGTGCCTCCCTTGCACCATTTCAGAGCAGATAGCTGATGTGGGTGACTTCCCGAATTCATCAACACCGCACCGTTGTATGAAACAGAAGCCTTGTTACCACCTCACGTCCCTCTGCACAGCTCGGACTCGATGCCTCACCTCCCCTGTATGGACACAACACCTCACATACCCTGTGGCAGTAAGGAACTGATGCCGCCTCAGCCCACTGATGCCTCTTCTTTTCAACTCTTTGCAGTGTCTTTTTACTTCATAATTTTCCCAGATACTGTTTTGGGGGTCCATGCGACTCCTTGGCCAGCCCGCGCACCACAATCGGTACCGTACTGTTGGTTTGTACCTGTCACGATGTTGGGAAAGCCCCAGTTGGAGCTACTGTCTTCCGAGACCAATATTTTTGTGTTAAACCTTTAAAAAGTGAAATTTTGAGTTATG
This sequence comes from Triturus cristatus, assembly GCF_964204655.1. Classification (NCBI taxonomy): domain Eukaryota; kingdom Metazoa; phylum Chordata; class Amphibia; order Caudata; family Salamandridae; genus Triturus; species Triturus cristatus. The sequence continues at coordinate 1,067,078,726 of NC_140585.1, forward strand.
TATGTTGGAGCTTTGTCATTTTGGGCTTGTTTGATTTAGATAAAGATCCTTTTTTTTCCTGAACTGGTGTGGTGTCCATTTGTTTTGTTTTCACTGGTTTACTGTGTGTTTGGGCACAAATACTTTACACATTGCCATTGGGATAAGCCTGTCTGCTCATGCCAAGCTACCCAGGGGATGAGCAGTGTTTATTTAAAGTGGGTAACTCCCTTATCCTGACTAGAAATCAGTGTCCCTACTTGGACATGGTGCATACCACTGCCAACTAGAGTGCCCCAGTTCAAACCGAGCTAACAAAGGTCACAGCCTATGGTGGTTTACTCCTATTTTGACCTTTATCTAAGTGACTTTTGCAGTAGATTTCCTGGGACAGGGTGCTCTAACAATTCTTAATATGCTTTCTTCTTGGTTGTTTTTGGCGAGCTATCAAACATGACCATTTAGATTTCAATCTCACATGAGGATCAAGCTGCTGGTAAACCTTGAGTAGCCTTTCAATTCATTTATGGCACTTTGTTTTGACACTCTAGGGAAACAAAATCGTTATATGCCTCAGGCACGTTTGGTTAACTTGTAACTGGTTCAAGTGGAAAGCCAAATTGTGTCCAATCCTTAGCCCAGCAAGTTCCACAGCTATCTAAGTCATGAATTAATTGACAGTAAAACATTTTAGAATTGTTTAATTTACAGGATATTTATACTTGGGGCAGAACATCACTCACACTTTGTGGAGCTCTATAATTCTGCATTTAAGACTGGTTTTTAATGGCAATGCCACTCACTTTTCCTGTCGCATAGTCTACATTATCTAATTCAAAAATTTATCTACACAGAAATGACTTGACAGTAAAAAAAAAGCAGCTCAGTATTCATAATCTAACTACATCTTAAATATAAAGCAATCACACAAATGTTTTTCCCAACATATCTCTTAGTTACCGCAAATAGGTATATATATTCTCCATACAATACAAGAGACATGGGGTATGCCCAAACCAGCACCAGAATGCTACTAAGAGCAGTATACCTGCTTTTTCACCCACCCACCACTGATTGACCTGGTTCTCTTGAAATGCAAATTAGAGGCTGACAAATGGTTGGTGAGCCCTGGCCATCCCACAGCTATCCCCAAAGTGGGATGAGCTGTGGGGTGCCCCGGATGGGTGCCAGGGCACCCTACTTTAAAAGATAATGTTTCTAGTTGTTAAGTTCCCTTGTGCAGGAACTGGAGCACAACACTTTAATAAAAAAAGTAAAAAAAAAAAAGAATAATAAATGATCAGACACAGCCGCATATTATTTACTACTCTTTGAAGAGATATATATATATATATATATATATTGTGTTTGGTGATGTCCCTAGAAGGAGCAGGACTAACCCCATGTTTTTTAATGTTGTGAGGGGCCTGTAGGGATATCTGCAGCCACATAACAACACTAGCAAAAAAAATAAGTCTCCCGGGCTATTAAAACCATGACTCCCTGGAGAACTTGCCATTTTTGTCTAAAGTATTTCCCATGAAGAAGCTTTAGCGCAACAGCTGGGATTTCAGTGCCACCTGGGGGCCTGTTGAATTTTATGTTTTAGAGGTATATCACAAAAAATAAAAGCATTTTATGTGGTTATTTTACCACTGCGTTTTCTGGGTGTAAAAATATGAAAAGATAAAACAGAGATATAATGGTTTTATTTTGTTTCTTAAAGAAAAAATAATATCTCTCTGACTATTTGTTTTCACATTTTTCACCCCCAAAATGTAATAATAACAACTATGTAAAAAGAAAATCAAATACATGTAGTTCGATAAAACTTTATTAAATATTTTAAAGTCACTATTGAAATATTGATTTGATGAAGATTAGTGGCAAGTTTTAGAGAAAGATGATAGATCTGCTTTTTTATATAGGATGTTTTATATGTAGGGTGGGTGGAGGTTAGGCTGCCTGTGGAAGTTGGCTGTGGGGGTTGGATAGAGGGCTTGGCAACAGGTCAGGCCACGTAGCCAACTACCCGCCACACAAGGCTGAAGGCCGTACATGGTGGGAGGTTGGCTTTACGTATGGGAAAAAATATTACTTTACATTAAGAACACTTAGAAATTCTGTGAAAAAAACAAAGGTTAAAGTAACGTGGCCCAGTGCTCGCGCCCTCACCATACACTGCTAATTATTGCACATATTACATCACTCATGACATCTTCTATGACATCGTTAATAATATCACTGCAACATTTTCAATTAAAATATTGAGAAAATTGTACATGACTGGGACGCGAGTTATAGTTACCTCAAGGCACGAGTTATTGTTACTTAAGGTAACTATAAATGGTGAATTTCTGTGGGTTTTAGAGTATACATTGTTACTCAACAGTTCACCTAACTATAATGTTACTTTAATCTTTAGTTTTTTCAGCAAAAAAAAAACAGGAAAAAATTAGAGGTTAAAGGGAAGTTATAGTTAGGTTCACATTTTACCCACAAAAACACATACATTCACCATTTATAGTCATACTTATAGTCATACTTATGTTCAGAAACTATAACACATGGCCTAAAGTTACTTGACAGCATGAATTACAGTTTCTTCACACAAGTATAACTATAAATATAACTATAATTGCTGCCTTGCTATGTTTTTGTGTGGATAAATTATGAACCTAACTATAGGATCCCTGTAACCTTTTTTTTTCAGTGAATTTGTATTTTTTAAATGTTAAGTTATATATAATTGCCGTACATTAACACTACCATCACCATCCTTCGGTTGTGCGCAGCAGGGTTGGCTGTGGGACCTAGTGGGACTCCACCTGCACCCAACCCCATGCACCCAACCCTAAGCTGCACACAGCCATGAACAGAGTAGAGTTGGCTGCATGCGTGGGGTTGGCCGAAGGGCCTGGCTGCAGGTCAGATCCTGTTGCCAACCCCCCGCTGCACACAAAGCCTCTGCACAGCATGGCATTAGCTGTCTTTGGCGGGATTGGTCAAAAGGCCTAGCCACAGGCCCATCCTGGTGGCCAACCCCCACTGTGCATGACCTTCAGCCATGCAACACATGATTTTGGCTGCATGTGGGGAGCAAGCCACAGGGCATGGCTGCAGGCCTGGCCCTGCAGCAAATTCCCTGCTGCGCACGGCTTTTGGCTTTCTTAACCTATTTGGGTTATTTGTATGATAGCAATAATGATGCTTCATATTATTCTGAGCTATTTGTCACTTAAATTCATAGCTCTTATGCTATACCCATTTACAGAACAATGTGTACAAAAGAAGTTTGATGATTTCATCAGTGATATTATCAGTAATGTCATAAATGATGTCATTTGAGATGTCCTCAGTGATGTTATAAATGATGTCATAGAACATGGCATGAGTGATGTAATATGTGAGGTCATGAGCAGTGCATGATGGGGGCACAAGTAATAGGTATCGCTGCTAACTATAACTGGTGAATTTCTGTGTTTTTTTTAGTTCTCAACGTTAATGTTGTCACTAACATATTCACCTAACTATAACATCACTTTAACCTTTGGGTTTTTCAGTGAAAATATATATGTTTCTTTCTTTTTGTCTTTGTGGCACAATTGGTTGGGGTCATTTCTCTTTATAAACGACTTTGCTATCTCAAAAAGTCTTATGGAGCTTTTTGAACTTTCTTCTATTGTGGGATTACTACCCATAGGGATTGAGGGAAGTTTTGCTTCTTTCTTCCATGTCCACGATTAGATTTGGCTGGGTTAACACTGTCTTTTAACAAATAAGGGGGAATTGTGCCTTTTAGCGATTTTATGAGGCTGTTTCCATTAGGGAAAGCACACCTTTGTATATTGCTCTTTTTGTGATCTCATGCAGCCAAAATTTGCATTTGTGTCAAGGTGATTGCACACCACAAGGAAGAAATTGGTCTAGTTAACTTTTGTGTATGGTCAACCCTCCACATTATATTTAAAGGAATGTGTTTGGTGTGTTTTAATTCAAGCTGAGGAAATGCGCTTTGACTTTACTTACGACGGGCACTTCGCCTTTGTGGATATCATTTGTTTGGTCTTTAAACATCCCCCTGGCACATATATTGGGTAACTGGAATATATTTTTTATATCCGGCACCACTATTTTAGCTGAGTATAGAATTTCAATTACATGCTCCTAACCTTAAATATATATATTTTTATAGTTATTGGAGGAAACTATCGAAACTGACAAAGCACTAGGTCACGAGAAATTTGGGAACCCTTTATCAGGAGATTGGTAAGAAATATATTTTTGGGAACAATATCGAAATAAGGTATATCATTCTTTTTTATACTGATGGACTTTGATAAACTGTATGTAATAGGGGTAATTTTTACTGCCACCCAGGGCATACTATTGAATGTTCCTCTGGGTGAAGATTTTAGAATATTTAGATTTTGCGCTGTGTTATTGTACATATTGTGACCAATTGGGCACAATGATGCTATGTGGTACTAAATTTGGTTTTGGGTTACACCTTATGTATAAACATTTCTGAAATGTACATATGTAAATCTGTAAGACGGGTTTCCTTCACCTGATCACAATTTACATGCCCAAATTACATGAATGTGTATGTCATGCTGTTCGATGGGATGTACTTAACTTATGATCCAACTGCCCTCGACAGAGTCTGTAGATTTAGGCACATATTGTATTATTTCTTATTATTTATTTTCCCTTTTACCAAGTATTTTATTTATATTAAGACTTCTTTTTCACAGTTATTTAGTTTTAGTTGTTTCATTTAACTCTGTATTTAATTGATGGTGTGTTTAGTGTCCTACATGTAATAAGTCCTTTTGCACCATAAAGTGTATAAATTTTAGTGGGTAATAGTGGTATGTTTCTCTTATTAACAGGCCTGAAGAAGAGAAACTTTCACGAAACACGTGTTGGCTTGGCTATTGTTACCACTGCATGTTGACGAAGATCATAATCAAGTTTTTGACAGATACTGTATAAACTGAAGATTATCTGTTTCAAGTGTTCCTAATAAGGATCTCCAATAAAAAGGATATATATGGACTTTTACAATGTAAACTGTGTTCTTCTCAGTGCATGACCAAATGTATGGAGTATTCCCTGAAAGGAAAACAGGGAACTGAACAATGTTTTTCTGACTTTTGTTTGCAATTTACCATAGGCTAACATTGGACTCTACAGATTGTAAAGCTTTTCATTTGAACTCTCTTTCTGGCTTTTCTTCATAGTCGTATAGGGAACATCCATTTCCCTATTCCTCACACCGTTTTTTAGCTCTATCCACTGGGGATACCTATTAAATTCATTTTCCTCTGATGAGATAGTTTTAATTTACTTTTGATTTAATTTTTGCACTCAGCCCCTCACTCATTGAAACATTGGATGATAAAAACACCTCATGCTCCTCTCCTGAGGGAGAGTCGTAGCCCGCACTGTGTACCTTGCGGTCGCAGTGTGCAAGAGGGAACCCAATGATGAAGCATGTCACCTTTGGGTGAGTGAGGGTGCTCGTCTTTATAAAACAATTGCTTTCTACTTTCAAACATGCTCTTAACCCATATTTACATATAGTTGGTTCACCATCTGGGTACTTTTTGTGAGTATTTTCTTCAAATATCTCATTATAGCCAGCAAATTTATTTCCAATTTGATTCACTTGTTTTGGACCTTACATTATTTTTTTTTTATATATGTATGTTTTTTGTGTGTAGCTGAACCATCCAATAGACAATAACTGTCTGACACTAAGTTTTGAGCTCATTTTACTAGCAAAAGCAGAGCCTGGGAAATGGAAGGATTCTTTGGTTTTAGTCTTTGATTTCACCTGGCAAGGTTTTGTGAGAACTTAGCTGTAACAGATTTGGCACTATCCACCTCCGTGTGCCAGAAGGATTCCATACATCTGAACTGTGTTTCCAGCTAGAGTTGTTATTTACTTGATTAACAATGTCTCATTTGAACAGGGGGGGCTACCGACTGGTCGCACACTCTGGCTTCACCACTGGCTCCAGAGGGGTGGGCATCTTGCTGCGCTCTTCCCTTCCACTTGAGATTGCCAAAGTTACTCTTGATGATAGAGGGCGCTATGCGTCTTTGACTGGGCGGTGGGAGGGGCAAACTCTTTCATTGGTTTCGGTCTATGTTCCCCCGGGCCTCCAGACCTCCACTTTCTCTGATGTGGGTCGTATGTTACTTGAACTTCCTGATAGTCTCCTGATTGTGGGTGGGGATTTTAATTCCGTGATTTCTGGCGAGTTGGATCGTTACCCTCCCTGGGCCCTCTCTGCCGCCCAGGCGTGGCTCGGCGGGTTCTTGGACACTTTCGGTCTGGTGGACTGCTGGAGGTTGCTACATCCGACACAGCGTCAGTACACATTCCACTCCGGGGCCCACGGGAGTCTCTCCAGACTAGATTATTTTCTAATGCCCGCGGCCCAGACCACCCGGGTCCGGGAGGTTAAGCACCTGGCCCGGGGCATTTCCGATCATTCCCCATTGTGGCTCCTCTTCGATACCGGGACGCGATCCGCCGGGCGGATCGCCCCCATTAACCCCTGGTACTTGCGTGACCCCAAGATTCGCAAGGGTCTCATTAAGTCGCTTGATCAGTATTTTCTGGAGAATGAGGGGTCCGTCTTGTCCTCAGTTTCCCTGTGGGAGGCCTTCAAAACGGTCCTCCGAGGACACGCCCTATCCCTGATCGTGGAGGCCAAGAAAGCTAAGAACGGGGCGGTGGTTGCGTTGGAGGCTGAGATATCGGGGTTGGAGGCTGCCTTGGAGACGGGTGTCACTCGGGACGGGCTCCATGCCCTCAACTTGAAGCAGTTCGAATATAAGTCCCTTGTTACGGATGCTGCTCGGACACTGTATAGGGAACAGCAGGGTAGACTGGATGATGCTGGGGATAAGGCGGGTAAATTGATTGCTTGGCTTGATAAGAAGGAGAGAGTGAATCGAGTGGTCCCCGTGCTTCAGACATCGGAGGGAGTGAGTGTGACTGACCCTGGTGAGATTGTGGAGTGTTTTGCGGACTACTTCTGTGCCCGGTGTCTACTAGGGATGAGGCTGACTCTCGTCACTTGTTGAATGATTTTGCTTTGCCCTGCTTGTCGGTCGAGGAGCGTGAGCAGATGGATGCCCCACTTTCGGTCGATGAGATTGCAGCCGCGATTCGTTCCCTTCGCTCAGGCAAGGCTATGGGTCCCAACGGACTCCCGATTGAACTCTATAAACTGCAACCGGATAAACTTGCGCCATTTCTCCGTCGTATGTTCTCGGAGTCGCTTGAACTCGTCTTTCTCCATGATGACCAACGCCTGGCCACTATAGTCGTGATTCCCAAGGACGGTAAGCCTCGGGACCGTTGCGCCTCGTATAGGCCTATTTCTCTGCTGAATGCAGAGCCGAAAATCCTTGCCAAGGTTCTTGCGAACCGTCTGCTTACTGTTATTTGCGATCTGGTGCATCCGGACCAATCCAGTTTTATCCCGCACCGGAATACGGCCCTTAACCTGCGGCGTCTACATGGCGTACTTGCAAGGGCGGAATATCTTTCAGAGCCGGCCATCTTGGTTTCCTTGGACGCCACGATGGCCTTCGATACGATAGAATGGCCGTATCTTTGGGCCGGCCTGGCAAAGTTTGGCTTCGGGACGGGATTTATTAATTGGGTTAAGCTCTTATACGCTGCCCCGCTGGCACAGGTGGTCGTTAACGGGAGGGTTTCCCGGCCCTTCGTTCTTTGGAGGGGCACTAGGCAGGGGTGTCCGTTGTCTCCTCTGCTCTTCGCGTTAGCTTTGGAACCGCTCGCTGCTTGGCTCCGTTGGGAACCGTCGATAAGAGGGATCCAGTGGGCCCCCGGCTTCGAGGATCGTGTTTCGTTGTACGCGGACGACATTCTCTTGTACCTCACCTCACCACGTAAGTCACTCAATGTGCTCTTTGACATCCTCACTTCCTTCGGCAAGAACTCTGGTTTGATCATTAACTGGTCCAAATCTGTGTCTATGCTATATCCGGTGGCTTTCCTCTCTTGCCTTCTCGTTTTCCCATTAAGGCGTCCAGCTCCGGCTTTACGTACCTGGGGGTGTATGTCTCATTGGATCCTGCTGTCCGCTACGAGCATAATCTCCTTTCCCCACTTCGGAGATTGAGGTTAGACGTGGCCCGTTGGCGTAAGCTTCCCTTGTCTCCCCTCGGTCGTGCAGCACTTTTTAAAATGATGTCTCTTCCCCGATTTCTTTACGCACTTCAGAACTCCTTTGATATTATTCCGGCGGCTTACTTCCGGGAAGTGGAGAGCTTACAAAGGAGACTTGTTTGGGGCGGTCGTGCACGTATTGCTCTTGCAAAGCTGACTCTCCCCTGGTACGACGGGGGCATTGTGCTCCCGGACATCAGGAGGTACTATTGGGCTTCCCAACTATCGACTATTAACCATGCAACGTACTCACCTGGTCCGAATCTGGCTTTCGAAATGGATAGATTTTTGTTGCCCGGCGGCAACTTTAACAGAGCGCTTTACTCTCGATCGGCTGGGAGGACCTTAACCGGTCCCACCAAGATTGCAATACGCTTGTGGAAGGCTGCGAATGTGGCCATGGGCTGGCATGATCGCTTGACGGGCGCGACCCCCTTGTTTGCGTCTGAAAGATTGGGAAGCCTCTGGACAACGAAGGGGTTCGAGCGTTGGGACACGATTGGCATCAGCAGAATAGGTGACCTTTGGGTGAAGGGTGCGGTTAAATCCTTTGCGGCGCTGCAGAGTGAGTACGAATTGAGTGAGAGGGAGTTCTTTCGGTACGTTCAGGTTCGCCACGCATTGCTCTCGGCCATCGGGGCGGGGACTGCAGTCCCTGTGTCTTCGCCACTCGAGGACCGCATACTCGACGGTCACTTGCCCGACAGTACTATTTCCCTTATCTATAAAAAACTAATAAACATTCGGGCGGATCTCCTCGTGCGTCTGCGGGAGGCGTGGATCGGGGATGAGGTGGAACTGGACGACGAGGACTGGCAGACTGCGCTGTCCTCCCCTAGGGAGGTGGCCATACCCGCGCGTCTCTGTCTTGTCCAGCTTAAAATTCTCCACCGTGTCTACGTGACGGGCCCTCGTTTAGTTCTGATGGGTTTCTCTGAGGACGGACTCTGTAGGCGCGGCTGTGGGCTCAGCGCCACTTTTCTGCATGCTCTCTGGGAGTGCCGTAAGGTTGCGGAGTATTGGCGCCGGGTGCATGCTGTCATGGAATGTGTCACTGGGGTCGCCCTGTTGCCTGAGGTTCGCCGCTGTGTGTTGAATGTGTGGGAGCCTAACGATTATAATGCGGCTCAGACTCGGTGGGCGGCCCTTGGGAACATGGTTGCTAAGAGGGACATCGCACAGCTCTGGGGCTCCCGGCGGCCTCCCACCGTGTCAGTATGGAAGGAGAACATGGACTGGTGCATGTGCAGGGAGAAGACTGTGTATGTGGCCCAGGGTAAGCCGGGGGCGTGGGGTAGAATTTGGGGACAGTGGAACGCGTACCGTGGGAACATCTGCACACCCCCCCTCGTGGACTCATCTGATGCTGCCTTGTCCCCCTGATTCTGAGGTTCCCGGACTATTGCATTTCACCTATAGACGGTTGTGGCTCTCCCGTCTCCCCCACCTCCCCCTTGATCTTCCTCATTGACCACCTGAGGGTGGAGTTGGTACTGTGTGGTCCCCCAGCCGTGGTTAGACGCCTCTTTTTCAATGGTTTCCGCCTTGTCTTTATGTGTTATTTTATTTTTATTTTTATTTTTTGTTTGTATTTTAAAATGTATGTATCCGGATAACTTCTGATGTGCACTCAATACTTTGTCAATTCGGCTGAGCCCCAGGGGCCCCATTGCTTTCTTGATATTGTTGAACATGTATATATTAGCGGCCGGCCCTGGTGGTTGTAGGCCCATGTTTGTATTGAATTTTTCGGTGCAAAAAAGGTTTTTCAAAAAAAAAAAAAAACAATGTCTCATTTGTACTGTTTGCGCCTGACCATCTTTAGAGAAGTGTTTTACTGGTGAATGGACACCCATTTACTTGTTTGTTTGCAGTGGATGTGCCATGGTGCAGTCAAATAGAACAACATCATATGTATATGAACATTTACTACAGAAGAAAAGAAACCATTTCAATTCGAGATCGCATAATAAAAAGTGTTCAGCCATCATTTCATATGTGTCCACGTAATAAGCGCAGAATAGAATTTTAGTGCATAGAAATATATTTATTTGCAAGCAACTCTGCCACATTCAAACTTAGGCGTATTAAGGCAGCAGAAATCAAATTACTGTGGTTTAGGTAGTGAAAGTTTATAGGTTTCTGAAAAACATTAATCTTTCCCACATTAAAATTTTCTAATTTAAATTAACTTGATGTGCGCTTCTTTGTCAAATGAAACACAAAGTGATTTCAAATTGACTGCATACCCTTTAGAAAAAGGTTTATATACAGTTACATTTAATTAAAGAGTTTGAGTCTGGGGATGTCTCTCCTCATTAAGTCTCCGTGTAGTAGATAATGGGTAGGACATGCTGAGAAGGGAATTATTAGACCTTTCAGCATTCACAATGAAATGCTCTACTAGCATACATAATGTTATTTACTGCAGGCGTGGAAATTTCTAAAATTAATATTTATCGTTAAGTGTCTTAGACAACCGTATATTAAAAAGAGGCAGCTTCATCTTTTTCAAATGCGTACAGAATTTGGAATGCTGTGATTAAAATACTTTGTGTATATAATTTAGCCATTGCTGCTGAAACCAATTGAAATCATATTTGCCCCACGTCTGTACTAGTTAACCGATCATAGATGCAAAAAGGACGCATTTAAATAAAAAACAAATTCTGAATCCTCCCGAACCTGTAAAAGTCATACTCTTTTTGAAATGTGCACCATTTTCCTTAGGAACAATAGATTTATTTATCCACCAGTAAGACGAGAGAATGATCAAATCAATTGCATTGATTTATTTAAATTTAACATCATCCAATCGAAACCACTGATGTAAACCTCAGCCTACGGTTGGCTCTGTACTTATTTGTAGGGCCTGGTAGAATAAACCATTTTATTCCCCTGCACATCTTTCCACATTTTGGGGATGTTCAAGTTCTCATAATTCCCTGGGATACAAATGGGCTGCAATAGTCACTATCAGTTTGATTTAAGAGTCACCAATTAAAGTCTACTCAGTAGATTAGTCAGTTGTAGACTGTTCGTTACTCATTCAGACTTGTGTTAAAGAAGCGACATCATCAGTCAATATGGTGGATGAGGAACTTTATAGCATTAACCTACATCATCAGCCACTATTGTGTGGGCGGTATCTATATCAAAAGCAATAATTGAACAACATGGATCTGCACCACCAGCCAATCTGGTGGCGGACCAATCTACAGCATCAGGTAGTAACAGGCAGGAGGAATCTTCATCATCAGCCAGTATTGTGTAGGACGCATCTGCATCACAGGCAGTCGTCATTCAGAATTGCTCAGTAGTTAGTCCATCTTATTCACAAAGGCCTGATTAATCCTATGCTCTAGACCATCCATGTTAAGCAGACCATGTCCTAGATCTCTCACTCACTGCCCAGAGGTTTGTTACATGGGTGGAGCATCCTACGCATCCACAGATGTATTCTGGAGAATTCCCAGACTTACCAAGAGTGGTAGAGCTGGGAATGCATCAGAATGGTATGCCTCCCCATCAGACTACGTCGTCTCTAATTGGGCTGTCTAGGAGCTCCTTTTGGTCTGCTGTCACCCGTGGGAGTTCTATGCCAACCAGAAAAGCCAGCTGTAACTTCTTGTCAGCGGGGTCCATGGTGAATAAGTGTTCCTTTTCATTTTTAACTCAAAACTGTCATACCAGATGTGTCCCTATCATGTTCCCTTATTCATATGTGAGTTTTTTAAAGTGCACTGAGGTAAGTTTCACCCTATTTGTGTAGATAGCTTTAAGCTTGCCACATACGGCTGTGACTTTCCTTTGTAATATCAGCGAGGGAGAATCCTTGTGGGCTTGCACCACTGACTGAAGCTCAGTCTCAAGCACTAACTGGTTTTGGGGCTTCTGCTGGAATAAGGTAGAAATTAGTGAAATATGTTTCTGTTAGAAATGGCCCTTTTTGGGATTCTTTACCTTGACTTTTTGCTTTTATCCCTCCTGGTTTTCAACTGATCTACATGCTAGCCTTAGGACTTTTAGTGCTTTGACACTGCCATTCAGTGCCAAAGCGTAGTGCTTGTTATATAAATAATGGTGATTGGTGTATACATGATTGGCTGATTTGAGTTAGGTGTAGGTCTCCTTTCCAGTGGTAAGACATATACATAGAGCATGTAACTCAAATGCTACTAAGTGGGCCTTCAACACTGGTTGTACTGCCCACAGAGGTAGCTCTTCAAACATACCACAGGTTTGCTATGGCGGGACATGTGTGTGCAGGCTACTGTTATTCAGCTTGGCACTTAAACCTACATGCAAAAGTTCTGCATGTCTCTTGCTACATCCGAGCACTTCCTGGGGACAGGGTGTTGTGTAGGGAAAAGGTAGGGCTTGTGCCCGTGTGCGTGGCATGCCCTAGTAGTGAATAACATTGAATGGTGTGTTCAGTACTATCAAGCCTGCTTCTCACATCGATTAACACGGGGGATCACTGGAAAGGCTATTGAGCTGTATTTCATAATTGGAGAAGAGTAGCAGTATGGTGTTTAGTATCATGAATTAGTAATGCAAATCCTCTCCTGTAGTGAGAGTGGATTTGACATTACTAATGTGGAAATGCCACTTTGGGAAAGTGGGCATTTCTATGCTCATGGCTCTCCATGTGTCTGTCAGCCTTTCTCCAATCTACATCTGGGTACTGTGGGGACAACTATATCTGTGTATTCCTGATAGACGGCCATAAACTAGGGGCACTTAAGGGAAATTGCAGACCTCTGACTATGAGGGGAAATCCTGGGATGGATAAGAGGGGGTGAAATTGGCACCTGCCTTCCAAGGGGCAGGGTACTGGCCCCACTACAGATATTGATCAAGCTTCACAGGGTAGGAAGGCAGGCAAAATAAATTTAGAGGGTACCTGTTTATTTCAAAGGTGGCCTTTTGAAATGATCTCATCTTCAAAATCCCTTGTGGGTATAACTACTCGGGCTATGTCCTAAAGAGTTTAGAGACACTTTTGGAATTGGAACCATTCTACACTAGATCGACTTTTGGACATCAGCAAGAGAAACCATAGGGGCAGGAGGGACTGCATTAGGATTATCTGCGAACATGTGGTGGCCTCAGGCTTGTTGTGCTCCAGGAAGGGGACTATCACTTGATGGATTTTTGCCTGGATGTTGCTGGCCTACAGTCAATTGCCTCCTGTTGTAGCCAGGGGCCCTAAGCCCTCTTCAAAGGGTGGTTGGCTGGCCTCCTCTCCACAGGATCTCAGGGGCAGAAAAGATCTCCCCGTTTCCATAAGATCCTAAGGACCATGCAGGGTTTCTGAAAACAGGTGGAAATTATCGTCAGTTGAGACAAGGACCATCCTAACGTATGCTCTAATTGCACCGTGCAGAAGAGTGTGCTCATAAAGTTAAGTGGCCCACCTATGGTGCCGTAACATGAGGAGTTCAACGAGTGCTGGGGAAGTTGCAGAGGGATGTTGTGGGACGTTTGTTGAGTCCGTGGGACCTAAGCCAGAAGCCTGGACTGTCTCTGACCTCCAGATCGGAAGGACGACAGTGCTGGACATTGCAATGTACTCTGTTGTTGGTAACATCATGATTGGACCCAGATGGCCTTGTTGTGCATTGTGTGCACCCACGGCTGGCTACCTGGAGCAGCTGCAGCTAGCACCTCAGCGTGGGGAAAACATTTCTCCAAATTAGATGCACCCCAAATTCCAACATCACAGAATTTTGCCTAGGGAGATAGTGATTCTGCATTTGAGAAGGTTGTGTGGGGTGCCTTGGTGGCCTAATCCAGATGGTCAAAACTAAGCAACCATTTCCTTCTGCGTAGGTGGTCCTGACAATCTAATCAAAGTCTCAATGGTGGGTACAAGTGTATCGTTGGCTGGTGTAGTTTGAGTGACTGCAGGGCTGGGTCACGAGGCTTAGGGGAGAACTGTAACTTCTTGTCCATTACAAGCTGTGATGAGTATGCTATATTGGGATATGTTGTGTTTTATGCTAATGTTATAATATTAAGCCTGCATAGATATTCTGTTCTTTTGATGTGGAAGGGATAGCTTGGATTGTGTCTACCCTGGGAAAGTTTGCACATGGGTTTATGTTGCTTTTGAGGCTGAGGACATAACGGGGCAAGTAAATACCCATGACTGGTCCATATATGTTCATGCCGCTCTGCTGTTAATGGGTAAATTCAACAATTGCATATAACTGTAAAGCATATATAAGATGTGTATGTTGTTTTGATTTCAATCTGGGTGTAATATAAAGACCAGTGTTTTATACATATGGTGTGGAGTCTTTTTGTAGTGTACTCATTGTGTTGTGAGGGCGGTGCTGTGCCAATACCTTGAACCTTAGGATTAGCCTTACTGCTCTGCACCAAGCTACCAAAGGGTGAGCACATGCTATGTTATAAGTGTATCTTACTCCTCCTATCTGGGATACTTGATACTGTCTGGCTTCAGTGCTTCCTAGCCAGCCAGAAACCGCTAGTACAACAAATTCACTCTAAGAACTGCTTTAAAAGTATCCTATGTGGTAGAGGGGTCGGTGTCCTAGGGATTGTTCAACTGGGAATATGGAATATCAGAAATACAAAAAAAAAGAGGAGATTTCTTTCTAGAAACCTCGACAGACAAGAAATTGTTGCCCTCAAAGAACTCAAAGGCAATCCCGACATCATATTAAAGGAAGCAGACAAAGGGGGCAACGTACTATTGCTACACCTCAATGACTACATTGCAGAAACAAACAGACAATTAAATGACAGAATATGCCACCAAAACCTATCATCAAATCCCACCAAAAGAATACTTGCTAATCTTACAACAAAGTTGAATGTGTGGTATAGCAATAGGGGAACAACCTTTACAACGCAACTTTTACAACGCACTACCATTACAACGCATTTTTTACAACGCATAATCCATTACAACGCATGACATTACAACGCATGACACTACAACGCATTTTTAAAAACTACCTTTACAACGCATTCCATTACAACGCATACTACCATTACAACGCATACCATTACAACGCATAATATTACACTATACTATCCAACACTTACCCTACTGATGCACCCCCTGGAGTTAGAATAGTAATTTTTACCCCTATACTATCCAACACTTACCCTACTGATGCACCCCCTGGAGTTAGAATAGTAATTTTTACCCCTATACTATCCAACACTTACCCTACTGATGCACCCCCTGGAGTTAGAATAGTAATTTTTACCCCTATACTATCCAACACTTACCCTACTGATGCACCCCCTGGAGTTAGAATAGTAATTTTTACCCCTATACTATCCAACACTTACCCTACTGATGCACCCCCTGGAGTTAGAATAGTAATTTTTACCCCTATACTATCCAACACTTACCCTACTGATGCACCCCCTGGAGTTAGAATAGTAATTTTTACCCCTATACTATCCAACACTTACCCTACTGATGCACCCCCTGGAGTTAGAATAGTAATTTTTACCCCTATACTATCCAACACTTACCCTACTGATGCACCCCCTGGAGTTAGAATATTAATTTTTACCCCTTTACTATCCAACACTTACCCTACTGATGCACCCCCTGGAGTTAGAATAGTAATTTTTACCCCTATACTATCCAACACTTACCCTACTGTTGCACCCCCTGGAGTTAGAATAGTAATTTTTACCCCTACACTATCCAACACTTACCCTACTGTTGCACCCCCTGGAGTTAGAATAGTAATTTTTACCCCTACACTATCCAACACTTACCCTACTGTTGCACCCCCTGGAGTTAGAATAGTAATTTTTACCCCTATACTATCTAATACTTACCTTAAATGTAATTTAATATTATGCGTTGTAATGGTATGCGTTGTAAAGGTAGTATGCGTTGTAATGGTAATGCGTTGTAAAGGTATTTTTTAAAAATGCGTTGTAGTGTCATGCGTTGTAATGTCATGCATTGTAATGGATTATGCGTTGTAAAAAATGCGTTGTAAGTGCATGCGTTGTAAAAGTGTGCGTTGTAACGTCATACATCCATAGCAATAGCCTTCTTTCCTTGAAAGAACTGAATAATCTCTATATTGAACACTCTACTTTGGCAACACTATACCTTCTTCCCAAAGTACACAAAAACAGTTTTCCACCACCTGGCAGACCCATCATAGCAGGAAAAAATTCCATCTGCTCGAAGATAGGGAAATACATAGACTACCAACTTCAACCATGTATGAAAGACCTTCCATCATAAATATGCAATACTAAAGATGTACTGCTCAAATTGGATGATATTCCATTGAACGATGAGTATGTACTCACCACCATTGATGTTGTATGCTTATACACTTCAATTCAACACGAGAATGGCTTAGAAGCTGTGCGCAGAGCTTTAGCAACAAAACCAGCAAACTATTTTTAATCAAGCCAAATGATATTGGTAATGTTATACGTTTGCCTCACCAATAATCTGTTCTCTTTCAATGCAGTATATAAACTGCAACTTCAAGGGAGTTTGATGGGGCTGAAATTTGCACCCCCTTATGCATTCATCTTAATAGGCAAAGTAGAGAAATATTGGCTATGGGACGAAACATTCTCAACCTACAATTCTCATGTTGTATTCTGGAACACTACATAGACAATATCCTGTGTATCTGGCAGGGTTCACAGGAGATTCTGAAACATTTCTTGCACAAAATCAATGTGAACAGATGGAACATCCAGACAACATCACATTTCTCGAAATCAGAAATAAACTTTTTGGATATTACCATCTGTGCACAAGATGGAAACTTACATACAAAAATATTTTGCAAACCAACATCAGCAAACTCAATACTAGGGACGCACAGCTGCCACCATCCCAAAACATTACATAATATCCAAAAGGGAAAGATATTTCAATGTATGCAAAGTAACTGCAGTGATATAATAACTTACCAAGATAAAGTGAAAGGCTTAACAAACAGACTGGCACAACAGGGCTACTTGATGAAACGATTGGAAAAAGTAGCTAAGGACTGTGAGAGAATGTCTCAAAATTATCTAATACAACATAAAGGTCCAGGAAATACTTTGAAAACTATCAACACAATCAGTTTCTTGACCGATTTTCACAATGGACACTGCCATATTTAAAAAATAAATGATTGAATCTTGAATTTTCCCCGAATGGGCTTCAGGAGAGCTAAGAACATTAGACAAACGCTATGTTGATCAGACTTTATTGACGGAAGAAAAGAGGCCAAACCAAACTTTCTGACAGAACCGTGAGGATTTTACACTTCCCACAACTGTAATGTCTGCAATCTGGGCATAAATAAACAGACTCAATTTTCCCCGACGACCAGTCGCGGCCCCTGCTGGAAAAGCGGAGTGGAGCGGGGGATGTTGACAAGTGACAGAATAGGATTTTTTAAATTTTCGCTATTCCGTCATCTGTAGTTTTAACCCTCCTCCTGCCCTGCACCACATCCCCACCTCCCCACCACGCTTACCTGCAGGAGCCACGACTGCCAATGATGCAACAAACAATCAAAATCAGAGACTGGATAAATTATTATTCTATCTTTGTAATCTACATCATCAGATTCCCTTGCAATAAATTATATGTGGGAAGTACCATCAGACTTTTCAAAACCAGAATCTTGGACACTATCGAAACATAAATAAACCTGAGTTGGGATCCCCCACTTACAGAACACTTTCAGGAACATCATCTCCATCATAAAACATTCAAATTCTTTGGATTGGTTAATGTCAAACCACATTTAAGAGGTGATAATCACAAATGAGACAAAGAGAGAGCAAACTAATTCTGAGACTGGATACTGTGAATAAGGGTCTCAACAAAGTTACTAATGCACCTACATCAGAGCCCATGTACATTAATCCACACACAGGACTTATGATTAATCTGTTCCCTCTATTCTTCAATCCTACATGTAATATCTTCCCATCCAACATTCCATATTTGATCTTTATAAATGAAGGAACATACATCTGTATTAAATGCCCTCCTTTCTCTACCATTCTTTGTCATCATGTCTCTCACATAGATTCCACCATCTCCCCATGTGAAGCCTCCAGAAAACTCCACAGGAGTGAGTTAAGCATGTGTTGCACCTATTCGAGAATAACACACAAAAAATAGACGAGCCTCAACTCTTCCTACAGTCCTGTGTTATGACACAGGAATAAAGGTATGTTGTGTCTCACTCTGTGATAATCTTTTAGATTGATAATGACACATCAGTGTCCACTCAAGATACACCCATTTATAAAACTCTTTCCCCCACCCCTTACCCCACCCCTTATCATCGTTAAGTGCAAACGCGACCTTGGCCTTTATTTATCCACCTTTCCTTTACTTCAATAAGAACTTTGAGTTACTATATTTTGGTTGCTAAAGCATTTTAGCCTCAAGAATGACTGCATGCCTTACTCAGTAATTTTTCGGTTTGCAGTTTTTCAGGGCAATATGCTGTCAGCGGCCATACTGATTTCTGGCCTCATACGCTGGTTCTGTTTTTGGTTTCCCGCCTATTTAGGCCCAAAAGGAATGGTGGTTACCAAATCACTCATCTCGGACAGCTGAGACCCCCATATTTCCAGGTTGGCAAACCTGCATTAGGACAAGTGTAAGTAAATGTTTTACTTTCTCACTCTGCCCCAAGACATTAGACCTTCCTTTTGAAAACTAACGTATGACTGCCTCAATTACAAACTTCACTGCACTTCTATATTTTAAATTTTTTACTTTCTCTCTCTACCCCAAAACATTTATTCTTTGTTAGAACTAGGATTTTCTAGTTGGCGGAGGTAGGTACCTTAGGCCAAATAGGGACCCTTGCTTCTAAGTCAGGGAAAGGAAGGACACCTTCTCAGATAGCCCCTGATCACTCCCTTGGTAGCTTGGCACGAGCAGCCAGGCTTATCTTCAAGGCAATTGTGTAAAGTATTTGTAACCACACTCTCAGCAACCCAATGATGACACCACAAATGTCCTCCACACGAGTTTCATAAAAGAACAATTATAAGTTTATATAAAAAGATATATGATGAGAACACACAATAAAAATCCAACATATGCGTATTTGTAATATTTCAACTTGCTGGTTATTAGGCCAGCAAGCCCTTGTAGGTTCTTGCAGTATTAATGAACACTTCTCTATGATCCCCTGCAGTCCTAATGCAATGCTATGCAGTTCGTAATGCAAGAATCGTCCACTTTGTAATGTCAAAATAATGCAGTTTGTTATGCAACAATCAGGCAGTTTGTAATGCCAAAATAATGCAATGTGTAATGCCTTTCAACAGTGAAAAGCTAAATGGAAACTATTTCACTGTTGGGACATGGAACACACCTCAGTACATGTCCCACCTTTCACATACACTGCACCCTGCCCAGGGGGGTACCTTGGGCCTACCATTGAGGTGTCTGATGTGCATAAAAAGGGAAGAGTTAGGCCTGGCAAGTGGGTGCACTTGACAGGACAACAAGGCAGTTTAACAAACTGTGCGCAGGCACTGCAGTGGCAGGCCTGAGTTCCCTCTTTAAGGATACTGGTGTGGGTGGCACAATTAGTGCTGCAGGCCCACTAATAGCATTTGCATTCCTAGCCCTGAGACACATTGTGCACTTTACAAGGGACTTTACTAGTAAGGCAAACATACCAATCATGGACAACCAATTACCATTACACTTTAAATAGGGAGCACTTGCACGTTGACACTGATCAGCAGTGGCAAAGTGCCCAAAGCATCTAAGTTGGCAACACCATGTCAGAATAAAGGTCTAGGGGGAAAGCAAAAAATTTAGGGAACTTTAGCCAAAAAGGGCCAAGTCTAACAATCTTTCTTTTGAAACATAATACTGCATCACAAACATCCCGCAACCTATCTTGTTACGCTCCCCTGCAAGGCTCCATTAGATGCATATTTATATGATGGGCTAATTCTCATTTCCTGGAAAAATAGATTATTAACTCTCTTTCGGTCTCAGGACTTTCGACTTGGCTCACGACATTTACAGCACTCTTTTGGTTGATACCTGCTGGCTCCATTATATCCATCATTATGTGACTGATTAACTTGGCTATACTAGATAACAGACCATTCTTCATGATCTGTTCCCACCATCATATTCTTGCTTGCGTTTTTCCCAACAGATTGAAAGTTTATTCATAAGACTCCTTGGTGAGTATTTCACCTAACCCTTGGTTTCTCCCTCATTGATCTTGTTAACACAGGTGCTTCTGTCTTTCCATGGCACAATCTGTACCTACTTTTTGCCCTGCAACAGTACGACTTTGATGCTCTACTAGGTTTAATGAACCCTATATTTTTCCGTTCTTGTTTCCACTGAACTTGCTACTAATGTTCTTCATATAAAGGGAAACAACGGTTCCTGTGGACTCATGAAAAATTATTCAAGCAATATAATTTGCACAATCGCAATAAAAAGAGGGTAGAATAATGTCAGAGGGCAAGGAACCACCAACACATTTGCACAATTATGACTAGTTTTATAAACACAACAGACTTACTATATACATTGTTTAAATTTACAATAGAACAGATATTTGTGCACTGTGTCCCTGTGGAACCTAATCGTAAGTGACGATTCACTGGGGGCAAAACCGAGCAATATGTCCCCAGTCCCCATAATTGAAACATTGAGGTCCTCGGGGTGGGGAATTTCCCTCTTAACATTTTGGGATTTTATCAGTTCTGGTATAGGCTTAGTGATTTTCTTCTCTATTTTCACCAATCCCATACCGGGACAGTGAGATTTTTCATTTTCCCAAGGAGAAGAGTGAGGCTGGGCTTGGGCGAAAGTTATGGGCATATTTACGGCTTGTTCAGCGGTAAGGTAAGTGTGCTGCCGTAGCCAGCATTGAGTATGAAAAGGTAGCATCTCTAAATAATGTTCTAAATAGATGAGGGCCATTATCTCCTCATTAGTGTTTTAATTTGGTATAAGCCATTTGTCTGCAACTGTTTTTTACTTAAAAAAGAGTCGCAGGGTTGTCTCCTGGGGATTCTCTTTCTTTCCTAAGTTTGACTCTATAGGCTTTGTGATCCATACCCAAGTGGTCCAATATTATTATTTTGATTTCCGTGTAGGGGTATTCCCACCAGCCTTAACCACCTGGTACGTGGCTAGACCCTTCTTGGTTAGAAGTGGGGCTAGGAACACCGGCCATATTGTGACTGTTCAACCACAAGCCTCTTGGCTCTCAAAATTCAGTAAGAAGGCATCTGGGTCTTCTCCCGGTATATACTTCTGGAGCACTATATTCGGAAACTCAGTGTGTCCTGCTTGAGGAGTCTGCAGTTGTGTGGTTAATTGGACTTGATCCTCTGCCACCTTATGGATACATTCTACTTGTTCGGGCATAAAGTCTTTAAATAAATCTCTGTCGATGCCGATGTCATTTGCTTCTCTAGGGCCCATTCCAGCGCTGCTTACCCCTTTATGAGTTGTTGTATAAGATTCTCCATAGTTTCAGTCTAATGGAGGGCTGCCCGCATTCTCCACCACGTGTAAGGATTTTACCAGGTTAATAATAAGGCAGAGAGCATAAATGGCTTTGTCTTTCACTATTTTTATTTCATAGTGAACAGTCTAGATATCACGTTTATAGTGTTCCTCTTTGTTTATTCTCTTTTCAGTTTCTTGCAAGGGTCATCTTCTTCTGCGCCAGGTGGTGTGGGTGCCTCCGAAAGAAGAGAGACCCTGCTCAGTATTCTTTTCTCTTCTTATGCCATGTTTTTAAGGACAAGGTGGTGAATGGGGATATTCACCCTTAAAGAAGTTTTCTCCACCAGTAAGGTAGTGCCTTAATCTAAACTGTTTTTCTCCTCTCTTATTCACAGTTAAGGCTTGTTCTTCCTTTCCTCCCTACTCCCTACTAGCCCCCTAGATGAATTCAGGGCCAAGCTCCTCCTAGAACATGGCAGAACACCTTGTGACACCATTGGCTTCTTTGTGACTCTGCAACTTCTTCAGGTAAGTCCAGGTCAGGCATCTCTTCTGGTCTCAAATCAGGGAATGGAGGTTCTCATTACGGAAGTTCCTCTGATGTGGTGTATGATTTGTTCTCGATGCCGCAAGACCTGCATACATCCTTCTTCTGTTCTTCCTGTCGTATTGTCATCTTGTCTACTCTCTCAATAGATTCCTTCTGCTCTGTTCTTCCGGGGTTTAAAAAACGCCCAGTGGGGAATGATATTGATCCGTTACTCCAAAAACCTTATGGTGACCCGAAAGTTTCCTATAAGGAGAGAGGTGCATCAGGGGTGTATCCTGGCTACTTTCCTCTCTAATTTGCACATTAGTTCTCTGAAGAAGGTCCTTCTGAATTCCAAAGTTGATTGCCCTCAGGTGGGTAAGTGTAGTTTGCCAGTCCTCTTGTATGCAAATGATGCTGACCTCATGACGAGGACAGCTAGGTGTTTACAACTCTTGTTGAATTCTTTTGTACATTTAATGGAGGATTTGGACTTACTGGTCAACCACAGCAAATCTTTTGTAATGCAGGTGGGACCTCGCACAGTTAATCCTTATACTTTTAAAGTAGGAAAGATGTCAATTCCCAAGATAAATGTCTTTTCATATTTAGAAGTTGTTTTTAATGATGCCTTGAGCTGGGGCCCCTTGATTACTCGAAAGAAAGTGGACCTGGCCAGAGCAACCACTGCAGTTTTTATTTATGCTTTTCAGATTTGGCCGTAAACCGATTGGGTCCCTTTTGCAGATCTGCAGAGCCAAATGTATCTTGTAGGTCACTTATGGGAGCAAGATATGGGGTTGCACTGGGCAGGGGGCACTGCAAATCATTGAAAATACTTTTTTGAGACTTTCATTATCACACAAATGAGATAGACCTACAACTTGATGCTTTAAGCAACATTTTTGGAGCACTACTACATGCACCACTCAATTATGTGGCAGGAGAGAGAGAGCAGGGTTAAGTAAATTATACGGCAAAAAAAGGCTAATTACGCAGCATAATGTGCCACATGTTTTAATAGTATTACTTCATCAGATGATGATTTATGTGGCAAATGCGGAAAATCTATAATTATGCGGAAATTGCACTGCTGTTCAATCGCATAATTCCAGTGGCCCTGGCTAATACCCTCGATAGGAGTGGAGTTAATGATGTGAAAATTAGGAAATTATTAATCTTGGTAGACAGGCTTGCTACTAATACTGCAAGCACACAAACAGTGATTAAGAAGGAATTGCTCGCTATGAGAGCAATGATTATACAAAATAGGCTTTCATTAGGAATGATTATTACATAGGAAGGCAGAGTCTGCAAGGTAATTTACGCTAGAGAATACTGTGCTTATATCCCTAGAGGGGATAACCAGCTTAACATTTATGTTGCAAATGTCACTAGAATTACGCATGAAAAAAGTCAGAAGAAACAGGTGCCTGGGAAAGAATAGGTTTCGTATTTGGGTGAATCTGAAACAGATTCACTAAGATAGGTGAATGGTTAAGGAGTGTAGGTGAATAAATACCAACGTTACTTTTGACCCCTTTTTTGGTTATACTAATCCGTATTAAGTGTGTGCTTTTCTTACTGAAACTTTGCAAACTAATTTTATCAAATGGTGGGTTAAGATGTGGGATCCAGAAGCTGAAACTGTTCAATATCATGAAGGACTTGGAAGGAGCCAAAGTAAAGAATCCTAAAATGATGACAGCTGTGTTGTAATAAAGCTGTAGATAGGATGATCTAGAAATCATCAGAGGGGGGGGGTTGTGCAACCTGTTTTTGAATTGTAGTGTTTAATTTATTGGATATAAAGCTTATGCTAAAATATGCCAGGTTTTGTGCTTTCTTCCCCTTTAGAAATGACGTTGCAATGCACTACATGATCACCAATGCTGTTGCTTTCCTTGCTGTAATAAAAAATTGTAATCTTCACACTGAAAGACTGAAGCTTCCCAGCTCAATCTGAATGCAATGTACATAAACAAGGACAACATGGCAGGCCCAGACAGTGTTACATACTTTAAATAAACTCATGCTAACTGAATAGACTCTGAGAATGTCTGAATCTAATGTAATGGTAACAGAGAATTTTCAAGAATTTTCTGCAGTAAAATGTTTCTTCTTGCTTGTCCATCATTGGTCAGACCGTGGGAACAATGTACTTGTGTCGTAAATGTATGTATGAAATCCTTTGTCAAAAGTCCTATAATAGGACCTGATTTTTTCCTGCTGTATAGCCCACTTTGTCCCCACTTTAGAAGGCTAATCTATGCTGGATTTTCTTTTGATCTTTACTTAGTTCTTTAAACTTATGACTTATGTACTATTATACTGTGATTGATGGTCCAGCTTATGTATTTTGCTTTTATGTTCTTCATGTAAAGTATCAAACTTTAGCCCCTGTCTGTCATTCTTATGGATAAAATTACAGCTTTATTCGTATTTGTAATATCTACAATATGGAAATGGGTCCAGTCAGGGAGCACCAAAGTTTGTAGAGGGACTGCACTACTCCCAGTCTGAGCCATTGGTGCACATTGTGCAAGTAAATAGAGAGGCAGGTTTGTGTGCTAGCAAGACCAACCTTCAGCCATGTATGGCCAGGCCCTGTCCCCAAAACCCTGCAACAACAACAAAGTGATGGATGGAATGCCTGAATTATTCTCAGTTACTAGCAGGTACAAAGGTTTGCAATCCATCCCGTCATTTTTCTCCAAGCATGCCACACTAGACAAAGTTCCACATTATACAAATCAGTACTGACTCTGTTCCTTAAAGGAACAGACCTTCCTGAATAGCCAGATGAGGCCCACACAGCGAGCTTGGGACCCTCCAATGGGCATAACCATCACACTTAGGGTGTCAACTGCAACAACAACAGGGGGATGTATGGGATGCTTTAATTATTCTCAGACACAGGCAATTGCTCATGCCACTTTAAGTCCATTGTGTTTTTTACCCACCATACTCCTCTAGACAAAGTGCCACCTTATACAAATCAGTACTGGCTGATGAGCCTCAATAAGGTGGGAACCAGTCTTGGATTGCTTGTGATCTTGTTCAGAGAGGACCTGGCCTGGCACTGGCAGTTCAGAATGTACTGTTCCTGTTGCAGCAGGACTAAGACTGATTTGAATGTGGCTGGGTCTAATCTGAGGTGGCATGGTGGGCAAAAGAAGGTGGGGTTGGATTGCTACCTCGAACAATTGTCAGTAGTTAGACTTATTGCAAGAATTCTTCTCATCATCTTTTGTGTATTTAAACATCCTCCTACAGGCAGCTACTACCCCGCAACACACAGCCTTTGGCTGTGGCATTAGCATGCCTGATGCATGATGGGATTTTGAATGTAGGAGAACCAAGTCCCTGCTAGCCAGGTTGCTAATACCAGGTCTCTTTCTCAAACTGTACCATGATTGGCACCACTTCAGCATCCTCTCTAAGTCTCTAGTAAATGGTACCCCTCATACCTAGAGTATGGGTACTGAAGAAGGTCCACATGAGTTGTAACACTGATGGTGCCACTCTAGGGACCCCTCACCAAGACCATGCAAACTGACATTGCAGGCTGTTGTTTTGGTGCAGAAAAAACTCAGGAGTCGACATTGCACACAGTCCAGTGGGCCATTGCCACATAGACTGCATGAGGGGTAGGTAAATCACCCCTACTGCAGGCCTTACAGCCCTAAGGCAGCATGCACTATATCCCATCTGTGAACATATCTGCAGGAGCAGGTAAAAACCTGCAATATTTGAGCTATTCATAGATATTGTAAGTGCACAGGGGAGCCACAGAGAGTACATGGGCTGAATAAATGTCATTACGAGTTTCCTTGCTCCATAATGGCTTCACTGTACCCTACGACGGTTGGTAAAAAACATCTCATCTTAAAAAATCCGCTCTTATGTCAGTGCTGAATTTATTAATAAACACACATAGAAGACCCTTTAGAGGGTCCCATGAACACCTCCCAAACACTGGTGTTGTCTCTGACTAGTCTAAGCCAGCCTGCCACCACCAGACATGTTTTTGATCTCTTGGAGTGAGAGCCAGCTCTCTCAGAGGCCAAGAACAAGCCTGCTCCGGCGGAGTTGCTTCACACCTCCTCCAGGCCGTGAAGCTTCAAAGGTGATGCTGCCTTTGAAATGCAACCCAGGCATCTCCAGATAGTGAAGGAGGCCAAACCCCCATTCCTGTTCCCTTTTGAAGGGAGGACAGGTGGGAAAACGTATTAGATTTGGAGATCTGCCCACATTAGGCCAACACCACCCCTAAGGTGGGGCAGGCAATGTGGACACTACTTTTCCAATTCCTCCATCTTGAGATTGTAGGAAATTAATCTATCAGGGCTAGGGTAGTGCCCCTTCCCATAGGAAGTAATAATTTAGAGGTGTAGACACCCTAAAGGTAGGCTTCCCATTGGCTACTTGCTGTCACCCCCTTTAACATACATACATTTAGTATTTAGTTGGCATCCCTGGACTCTGGATTTTAATTTGATGGACCTAAGAAGAGCAATGGACAAAGAAGAGCTGTTAACCCAAGAAACAAAGACCTACTGCAGAAAATTGATGTCAAACCCTGCCGGCTGCTTCCAGGACTCAACAATCGTGGTTTGCTGTCTCGTCCTGCAACTGTGAGGCCTCCAAGAACCCCTGAGCACCTCCAGCCTTTGACCAATTGCCAAGAACCTCCATTGGTGTAGAGGAACTACTCCCCTTCAGCCTGCAGGCCCTTAACTATGAAGTCTGGTTTACCAACTTGCTGCTCCCTAGCGACTCTGCTGCAGCACTCAAGCCAGAAGAAGCACATCAGATCTGGAGGGTCTGATCTGTCCCACACCAAGTGAGAGGACACCAGGACCTACCAGAGCTGCTTTGCCCTGATAATACCTGGGGTAGGAGCCCCCTACACTAAAGACTGAGAAGAAAGAGTCCAATCCGGACTCCAACTACCCAGGACACAGACACCCATTGAGGGACTTTTAGACCCCCTGAGATCGACTCCATGAGTGGCCAAGCTATCCCGGAATCGTCTCTGCAACCTGCCTGCCCCTGACTTCAGGACCATCTTTATTCAGAACGATTGGCTGACCTATATGCTCTAAACCCAGCCCGCCTGGCCTGGGTAAAGACAAACCAACTGTGCTCCTGTGGTCTTGAGGCCCTTGCGAGCAGCTCACTTGAGTAGGACCTCCCTGACTTACCTTTAAGTCCCTCTGTGTAGTGAATTTTCAGGTTGCCCCCTTCTTCATAGTAGGTCAGCTACCATCGACCTCACCACCCTGCTCGCAGCCGAATACAGGATGCTCCCAATCTTCTGCTGCTGAAACATTGGACCTGGCCTTCCTACTTACCTAAATCCAGAAGGTAAACCTCAAGAACCCACTGTGTGTTTTTATATGCTTTTCCCTATTTTCTCCCATTGACTTCTAGTGTGTGTAATTGCGCAGAACAGTGACTCATTTTGCAAACTTTGATAAATCATAACTTAAAAAGTACTTACGTTAGAACAAAGTTCTTGGTCTGAGCCATTATATAAAAATCGATTCTTTTTTTTCAAATTGGTCTTGGGTTTATTCTTGAGTGTGTGTCTCATTTACTGCCTCTCCCATTGAATTTTACAGAAGCCATGTATGTGGAGCTATCATTAATTGGGCAAACATTGTAATCTGGACATGTTAGAAAATGCAGAGAATAGTTTTCTCGACAGACTATTAAAAATTCCCCAAAGTACTCCCACACTCCCTATCCATATGGATGTAAATTTGAGATCCATCTAGAATATTGCTGCCTTGAGACCTAGTCAATATTGGTTAAGAGTTTGGGAAATAGAGGAGCTAGAGCCCTATAGGGAATGGCTCAGAGGTTCGCTGGAGGGCTCCTATGCTGATAGAATCCCTTTGTGTTCTCATATAAAGAGTTTGTTATTCAAGCTAGGTGTATAAGTTTTCTGGTCAACCCCCATCGACTCCCATGCAATGCCATTGGAAAACTTAAATCAGCCTATTGGAATTCTGTGTGGGGTGTGAAAATTTCAAGGATAACTGGGGTAGCTTGACAGACCCTTTTAATCAATTAAATGTGCTTTTGAGTTTGATATGTACCTAGGTACAGCAACCAAACCACCTGTAAGAGCACTTTTTGTCAGGTTTAGAGTGAGCACCTTACAGTTAGCAACTTTTACTTGCAACTGGAAAAAGGAGACAGGTAGATCTAACATTCGTCCAATGGGATGTGTGGTGATGGCAGAGTCCATCGAGCGTGTTTTATTCTTTTGCATAACCTATAATAAGCAGCATCTCCATTGGATTAAACCACTCTGCAAACTGATGGGCTGGTTATTTTTGCAATTGGAAAATTCCTATCATCCATATAGCATGTGAGGTACAAGAAAATGCAGGGTTAAGAAATGAAGATTGTTTTTCTAGAGAAACACCCTGAGATTTTAATATACCAGAGTTGAGATTCCTGAAGGCCATTTCAAAAATCACTTTATCAATTTGTATCATTTTTAAATGTAAATATATGTGTTTGATTGCAGGTGTTTTATTTATATATGATTATGAGCTGTTTCGTTTTATGGTGTTTTTATGGGCTGAAATAAAGGAATACAACAAACAAATGATTAGGCCTGGGCAAAAATTTCGTTCCGTTCGCGGAAATTGCGATAATTTGACATTTTTGCGTTCCGCGGAGAGCGCGAAAATGTCAAAAATTCCGGTTTCCGCAGCTTGGCGATAATTTGTTTCTTGCTCACGCTGTAAAATAATACATTCTCGCGCGCGCGCGATCGCCTTACCTGAATCCCTGCGTTCGCCGACAAGTTTTCTTGATCCGGTCGCGTTCTCCATGAGATGTTGTATTGTTTTTAGCCATTTGCGCTGTCTCGCGACAGTTCGCGCCCGCAGTGACGTCATGCGTCGCGCGATCACGTCTTTCTTCTCGCGATCATGCACCGCGAGAACAACTCAAAACAAGATGGCCGTGCCCGCAAGCAACCACATGGGTAAGTTGGCGACCCGCAACCATGCAGAAAATCTCGCGAACATGCCGGAAAAAAACTTCCGCATCTTCGCGATATTTCTGCTTGTTTGCGATAATTTTAAACATTCTCGCGATAATTTGCGAAGGTTAATTCCGCAAATTCCGCCCACCCCTACAAATGATGGACGGAATGCTGACAATGCAATCATTCTCCCCTAGTCAATAGATCTGGGTTAAATCCATTGTTCTTTTGCCCACTACGCCACCCCACTTTGGACCCAGCCATATGCAAATCAGTCTTGACCCTGTGCCCCATGGGAGCAGTCCAGACCTAAATGCCAGGCCAGGTCCTCCCTGGACCGGAAACAAGCATCCTGGGACTGGTTTCAGGGTATGTCAGCCTTCTTCAGACAGGCTAGCTTGAATCCAGTGGCACAGTGAGGAAGGGACCCACGTCTGTGCATACCCATCCCACTTAGGGCGAAAAGTGTTACAGCAAACAAATGATGGCCGGAATGCTGACAATGCAAACATTCTCCCCCAGTCAAAAGATCTGGGTTAAATCCATTGTTCTTTTTCCCACTACGCCACCAACAGTTTGGACCCAGCCATATGCAAATCAGTCTTGACCCCGTACCCCATGGGAACAGTCCAGACTGAATTGCCAGGCCAGGTCCTCCCTGGACTGGAAACAAGCAACGTGCTCTCCATGCCACTGGAGTAAAGCTATCCTGGCTGATGAGGGCTGAAAGCCCGAAACCGGTCCTAGGATGCTTGTTTCCAGTCCAGGGAGGACCTGGCCTGGCAGTTCGGGCTTTACTGTTCCCATTGGGTGCAGGGTCAAGACTGATTTGCATATGGCTGGGTCCAAACTGGAATGGCATGGTGAGCAAAAAAACGATGGATTTAGGCCCAGATCTCTGTACTGGGGTGAATGTATGACATTGTTCCGCATTCTGTCGGTCAATTGTTCTTTTTGCATTTGTCACCTCGAGTGGGACGGGTATGCCCAGACGTGGGTCCCGTGCTCTCCATGCTACTGGAGTCAAGGTATCCTGGCTGATGAGGGCTGAAAGCCTGAAACCGTTCCTAGGATGCTTGTTTCCAGTCCAGGGAGGACCTGGCCTAGCAGTTCGGGCTGGAATGGCATGGTGAGCAATACAACGATGGATTTAGGCCCAGATCTCTGTACTGGGGTGATTGTATGACATTGTTCTGCATTCTGTCCATCAATTGTTCTTTTTGCATTTGAAATAAAGGAATAGGATGATGATTGCCTCTGTGGGTATAACAAATACCTTCTGATAAGCCTAAATGCACGCCCACACTACCACAAACCCTAAAAAGAGCATTTGTATTTTCTACTTCATGCCTCTGTATGCCAGTAAGGGATCCACAGGACATCCCACATAGTGTACTTCTTTTTAGTACACTATATAGAGAGCTAGCTTCCTACAGTATGGATTAAATACATCTAGTCTGATCTTCTCTCTTTAACATCTTGCACAGAAATTTCTATATTCTTTCAAATTATGTGAGACCAGCAATGCTTAGTAGCCTAAATGCAAAATTATAGCACATTTCTTACAACTGCATTTGATTCCTTTAGGTAAGCCACAAAAAATAACCTATGACGTTTAATATGGGATTAATAACTGGACAAAAAGCAACTGGACTTGTTGAAAATAGATGCATACACTATGAGGAAGGTTTATATATACAGTAAGATTTAATTAAAGAGTTTCAGCCTAAGATGTCCCTTCTCGTTAGGCCCCATTGCAGATGATAAAAGATGGAACATCGTGAACAGGAAATTATTGGAACATTTAGCATTCAAAATGAAATGCCCTTCTGGCATGCATAATGCTATTCACTTGAGGTGTGAGCCTTTTTCAAACTAATAACTCTTCTTTAAGTGTCTTAGACAATGCTATAATGAAAAAATGACATCTGCATCTCCTTCGCATTCTGAAGCTTTTGTGTGCTGTAAATATGCTGCTTTGCGAGACCCATTTTGCCACAGCTGTTGAAAGCATTTTAAATCATATTTGTTCTCGCTTCCTTTTTTATCCGACTTACATGTCTGACCTTTGATAGTACAAAGTATTTCATACTTTAATGGCTCCTGTGAGAAGTGTTCCTACGGGTCAATAAAAAGTTGCACATTTATGAAAGCTGATGCAATCACAGATTTGGGGGGTTTAACTACGCCTTCAAAGATTGATTTTCTTGTTTATAAAAGTAAAAAAGGATGAGATATATTCTAATGTAGCAATTCATTTCCTTACTTGGCGCTGTAGAAATGTTTGGCTTTTCAAACAATGTTTCTGTATGCACCTCAGTTGCAAAGATTTTACAACGTCGGGAAAACGATATGTTGACTTATGAATGCTTCCTTTCCACGTGCAACAAGGTCGTTTTAGAGGACATGTTTTGTATCCTTGCCTTCTTTGGAAGTAATATATGTTGGCGCCATCAGGCAGCTGCCTACAATGATCTTAGCAGCTCCAGCTCTTCTTTAGGAAGAAAAATGAATAAAAAGAATTCTAACGAAAAACAATGCAAGGCTATTAATGTCAATACAGAAAACGCAAGCTTTTCTCCTATTTTCTAATGATGTCATTTGGAATTGTCTTATAGATTCACAAATGAAGAGGATGCTCTAATGCTGTCAAATGTTGCAGTTTAATTTATTCTGTAGTTTCCGCCAAGAATTTGACTAATTAACAGCAGTGCCAAGCCGAGGATTAAAGCATTCTAACAAAAAAAACATCACCCTTCATATAGCATTGTCGAAGACATACATTTTGGATATAGTATAAGAATGAAAAACAATGACAGACCGCTAAGGGTGATTTTGATTCCGTGGACTGTGGAAGTTCGTGTTTTCCATTAAATCCTCAGAAACATGTCGATTCTTGTTCAAGGATATATTATAAGGCACAATTATTATTTTCCAAGTGCCCCCCCCCCCCGCAAACTACAGTGGGATGCGCTTAGTCGCTTCATGGGCAGGAGCCAAAGCGGGAGCACCTCCTCTGTTTCACCAGGAAGTGGAACAGGTGTCCAGTGACGTCATCTGGCGGCGCCCGAACAGCATATAATGCATCACGGGGTGAGAGATCGGACTCTTTTACTCTCCACCGCGCACTAGCCAGCATACCTCAGCACACAACCCCCCACCTACTCCTGGAGGAAGGAGGAAGTGTCAGAATGTCTTTCAGCAGAAAAAGGGGGGCAGACAGGAGGGGGAACTGACCTGCTAGTGGTCCTGAACCTTTCTGCCCTACCCCAGAATGCCTGGAGTTGAACATTTTGGGCGGTTTGCCTGGTGACAGATACCCCGGCAGTGACGGAGCGCTATGCGGTACACTGTTGCATAGAACGGCGGGTATTGTTCCTGGAGAGAAGGATGCCATGAAGTCATGTCCCAGATGCCCTGGGTTGAGTGCATGGGCAAATGATATGGAAAAGGGGTCTGCTGGCATTTTTGCATTCAGAAGTGCTGGCAACTGTTTTGTTGCTTGTACAATCTTTGAGCTGTTTTGCTGATCTTCCATACTGTATCCTCAGAACAATATTGGCTATGATTGATCTTTCCAAGTGCAATGTGAAGTGTTGTGCTCTAATGGGTGGAGACAACTGTTTTATTGCTTGCTCATTTGTTGAGCTGTTTTGCTGTTCTTACATCCTGTTTTCTCATAACAATGTCTTTAGCCGATCTTACTGCATTCTCTTAACAATAATGTATGCTTAACTGTGGTTACAATTCCTCACTGATGCAATGTGACTGTGTGAATAAAAGGCCTCACCCTTGGTTAAACCACACTAATTAGAGTTATCCATCTCCTTGGAAGTCATTTCAGTGGGGGGGGGTTGCTAGTTGTACGTTTGTCAGAGCACTATTACCTTGTCAACTGAAACCGTGGCAATAGCCCAACCGAACATGGTGAAAGCGAATTCTCGGTGTCTCCTATGTGTTTGTCTGACAACCTGCAGGAGGTGCTGATTGCTGGTGCTGAAACTGGCTTCTGGGTTCTTGATCATTGACTGCTGCTACTACCATAAGTGAGGAAAAGGGGGTATGAGGGTACACTGCCTGGGAGCTCATGCTGCTTTGAGCAGACGGGCGAGCTGGATGGCCCTGCTTGTGGTCTGGGCATCTGGACTTTGGAGTAGTGGAGCGAAGTGGCTTGATGTTAGGGAATGACTAATTTATCCATGTTTCGCCCTCAGTGCCTGAATTAGTGCACATTTCTCACATGGAATGTTAACAGCTTATAAGTTATTATTAAAAGGCACAACCTTCCTAACTACCTGAGAAGAAGGGTGTTAATTGTTCCCTATGCTTACACTGGCAATATTATGCAAGTCACCATCTTGTAATATATATTGTTGCAAGTTGATAGTTTGCATTTGGTATATTATTATGCAATGAGCAAACAGTATATTGTTTCCAGATTTGCTTGATACTGTTCGGTGTCTTGGAGAGACTGAAGACAGTTTGTTGTACCAGAGTGTTTTTCTATACTGAATCTAGTTTCAAGAACCTTTAACACAATTTCTGAGCATGTTCTTTCACTTAGGCACATACTGTTGGGGAATTAAGCCCTCTTCACTCAGTTTTTTCTTGTTCTCTGTGTGCAGGAGAGTTATACTGTGTATCATGCTCCTTGTGCTACTTGTTTCTAAATCAGTTACCTTCACGTTGTGTATGATCTCTATGCATGTCAAACTAGAAGTTCTACTCTCATGACTTTACACCAGACTGTGTCAGAGTGATGAATTGTTGTGCCTGTGCTTTTGGGTCTAGGGTCCTATTTTGCTTTCACTGTCAGAGTCATCAGAATCAATGAAGTCACTATGTAATTCCCGTTTATTTCAGGAATATGTGTCTCTCCCCTCGGTGTTTCCATGTCGGTATGAGTTGAGATGTTGATGAGGTTTCAGTGTGGGTGACCTGTTGCTCAGTTTACGCCATGTGTTAGCTAATATTCTTTATGTTTAGTCATTTACACTTGCCAAGTATATCTAATTACACCACATAATTTTAATTACAATAAAAGTTGTTAACTGTTAAATTGTCTCAAGAAGTGTTTTGTTATCCTATTACAATATACTCATTGCAGATATTTAAATCCCCACTACATCTCAAAAACTAGGCTAATGGATATTTAAAAAGTCATTAGTTATATAATGAACTTAAAGGATATAGTGATTTCAAAGATAATTCATTCATTTTAGCACAAGTTAATTTGCCATCTTTCCCTATAATGTATTTAACTGCAACTGTGCATTAATGACAGTTAAGAGCATGGCTTGGGTATTAAGCAGTTCTGATAAAGGCAAGAACCAATTGCTACGCTTGTGGGGGGCTCCAAGCAATCTGGATTGTTTACCGTCACATAATTAGCATTACAAAAAATGTATGACGTGCAGATAGTAAGTGTTTATACACTGATGGTAGTTGCCAGATACAATGCATAACATATTTTGTTAAATTGTTGTGTAAAATAAATATATAGTTGTACTTAAAATGCATGCGATCACTTTGTTACAATGGTTTAAAATTATGCTAAGACGTGTTAAGGTACTATGTTACTCCTTCAAGTTAGCTGCTATATTATCCAGCCACTCAATTGGCATTTATTCAAGTTACTAAAAGGGGTGTGCTTAGGTTTTTTTTTTTTGCAACCTTCATGAATGTTCATGGAAAACATCATGGTGAACATTTATGGAAATTTGGCGTAGGACAGCACCGATGCCCTACGCCAAAGTGAAAGGGCAGGAATGCACCATATTTATACAATATGGTGCATTCCTGTCATTTCCCCCTGTGGTGTTGCCATTTTAGCAGACTAGCGCATGGTGCAAGGGTGCCTGTGTTGTCAGCAGGATTGTTTTTGACCAGGATGTGGCACTTTCCTGCACTGAAACAATCCCAAGAGGTGTTTTCCTCTTTCTATGTGTGCTGTATAATGCAGTACACATAGAAAGAAGAAAAACAAGGAGAAATAAAGTTATTTCTCCTCGTTACGCCTCACCTCGGGAGTTGTAAGGGTTTGGTGCTTTCCCAGCTTTACATGGTCACATAAATCGTTGTTGCGTGGGAAAACCCACCCCAATGCCCATGGAACGCCTCTTGAGCACAGGGTAAGGCACAGGCGTGATTTGCGCTGCCTTGTCTTACTCCATATCTATGAGGCAATTCAAAGCTACGCATAATGGCTTAGCGTGGCCTTACACGTTTGATTTTGTGATTTGCGCTGCAGGAGCATTGCAAAAAGTGACACTCCTGAGGCGCAAGGGACTCGTAAATATCCCCCAACAAGTATATGTTCTCTGGTTCTCCCATGTGAAAATTGGACTTTTGTGACTATTTATGTGGCAGATATTCTTGTTAAACACTAAAATGTAATTCAATCAAGATATACGTATAAGAAATCAGTTAGGCCCTTATTTATGGGAATTTGGCATAGGACAGTGCAGAAAGTCATGTTGCTTTGCTGCCCTACACCAAAGTAAAGGGGCAGGAATGACCCATAGTTATGCAATACTGTACATTCCTGTCCTTACTCCCTACGCTGACGCCATTTCTTCTGCCTAGCCCCAATGCAGGCACCCTTACACCATGGAGCAATGATGCCTGAGTTGCTGGAAGGATTGTTTTTGCGCAGGAAGGGACACCGTCCTGCACAGAAACAATCATAAGAGGTGTTTTCCTTTTTCTACATGTGCTGCAGAAAGAGGAAAAAACAAGATGAAATAAAGACATTTCTCCTCGTTTCGCCTCACCTCAGATGGCGTAAGGATTTGGCGCTGCCCCAGGTTTACATGCACTTGTTAAAGTGGGGCAGTGTCAAAATCCATGGGTGTTTCTTGGAAAAACCCACTGCAATACCCATAGAACGCCTCCCGAGCGCAAAGTAAGGCAGCGCTGTGATTTGTGCTACCTAGCCTTACTCCATATCCATGAGGCCATTCAAAGCCACGCATAGTGGTTTTCCGTGGCCTAATAGATATGATTTTGTGTTCTGCCCCGCCAGAGCATCACAAAAATTTGCTCTTTAATAAGCCCCTTAGGTTCTAATTACAGTGGGGCCGCAAGTCCTATTTTGGTTGCGAAGTCCTGTTTGCACCCAGAAAGGATTATTAATTGGGTGCAATGTTTGTGCACATATTAAATGGGGAATAACATACAAATTGTTCCTTCTTCTGTAGTGACAAACTCAAAATCAGGTGCACATTGAGCACATGTTAATTAGTGAACCATTTGCTAATACAGATTTGAAAAAGCAATTTCCACATCCATCATATTTGTGTGATTAAATGCTGTTTTTCTCCACAACAGCATTGTGCATAGAATAACTTAGCAAGTCGTAAACTTTCTGGTAAAAAAAATCTGCCTACGTTTTTCAGCAGAAAGTTATGGTACAAAAATACAAGTAGAGTGACTCCACACTTGCTGAATACTAATAAAGATAATTTGGACTAGAGAAATACCTTTCATGGAAGAAGGCAGTCCAGTAAACTGTGTAACCTTTCAGGAAGGGAGAAAATTAAAAGTTTCAATTTTTTTCAAAAGTTACAAATGGAAAACAACACAACTTTGCACAACTCTAGCTATTGCTGGACTAGCCATTCCCCCGTAGGCTACAGGCTCGGGTATTGCATTCAGAGCTAAACGTCCTCTATCAACCAATCATGAATGCGAGGGCTGATTCTGGTTTCCAGTTAGGCCCTTCTCTAGCTGCTATATATATCTGTGTCAAGTTTGCATGAAATTTATCTAAGCTAGACACTCATAAATTTGATTTGATTTGAGCAGGATTTATAAACTGCAGCTAATGCCCAAGGGTGTCAAGGCGCTATAGTTGCAGAGGTGAGGAACTGCCCCCATGGAGTAAAACCAACGGACACGTAAGAGCTATCCTGTATCATGAAAAGCCAGGTCTTTAAGCCCTTTCTAAAGGGGTAGTGAACTCTGAGCCTGATTCTTGAATATCAATTATGTAGGAGAGTAGATCTGCTTCACATGGGTACCCCCACTTTTTGCTGGTGTTTCACTGTTTTTCGACCTTAGTCTGGCTGCGACCCTGCTAATCAGGACCACAGCCTAGCTGCTTCCTCTCTAAAATGGCTTGCATGTACACTAGGTACATATCTAATTGGATTCTGGAGTGCCTTATAAGCCCCTACTATATGGTATACTATATACCTAGGGCATAGGTACCTCAGAGGCCTACCAGGGGCGGAAGCATGTATTATGCCACCCCTGCAGTGTTCAGAGTATCTCCTCTGATGCTGTTTGTGGTGCAGCCTGACCATATACTCTTAAGTGCATTATATCCTCGCGGTAAATGCTAACTTTGGTATGGCTGCACGGAAACATGTTGTGTTTGGTGTCAAACGCTTTGGAAGCGTTCCACCCTTCTTGAGGGAGAGACATGTTCACACTGGTCTAACCCGGTAGGACTTTCTACAGCCCTGGCATCACAAAATGGATGCCTCTGCCACAGACATGGGTCTGGCCTCCTGCTGCTGACCGAAACTCCGGCAGGGGAGGCCTGGACAATAGGTTTCCTGTCCCAGGGAGGTGTAACCACCTCCCCCAGACAGGCAGATGTGTATTGGGGCTGGGCGGGAGCACTCTCTGGTGCTTTGAAGTCCTGCACTGGGGGCACACTTGGTGTCCCTGTGCATAGTCCAGTTCAAAACAGTTGCAGGGGCTACTTGCCCCTGCTCTGGCGCAATACTGTACAAAGGAAATGGGTGTAACCATCCCTCTTTCCAAACCCTCCCATAGGTGGGTCCCTAGAGTATGTCCAACCCCCAAACTTAGTATAAGTATGGGAACCCAGTCCTTGCGTCTTTAGATTACCCTGGACAAAACTCTGCAACATACATCCTGGACCTTCGATGTTGTATCCTGACTAGAAGACTGAAGAAATCTCCCTTGGAGTCAAGGAGTGACTCCCCTGCTTGGCAGGCACCAAAGAAGCAACTGTCTGGTCTGCAATCCGAAGCACCCATTGGATGCTGAAGTCTCTGCATCACCAGAGGTAGATTTACTGACTTCGCTGAGGCTACCCTGAGTTCACAGCAAAGCTGAGGCCCGTGACTATTGTGGGTGACGAGGAACCTTGACCCTTGGGAACTGCATACTATTGCTGGTACATCAACTTCCTGTTTATCCTTGAAGTTCTGCTTTGGGCTCCGAATAGCCCTAGCCTTGAGCACTGACTGCACCGAAGATCTCTGGCCTCCACTCCATGAGTGACCCGTGGGCCGGGTTCCAGTGTGACCGCTCGAGGCACCTTCCCGATTGCTAGCTCATTGGCTAGTGGGTCCCCACAAAGGCAACTCCTCTTCTGCTTGGGCTTCCCTGGTTGCTCCAGATGTGCCCTTACTTACCTTCACTGGGTGAGTCCCTCAGATCTTTCTGGTCTGCACCGACGTCCGTCTTCTCTTTCCATGAGACTTGCTGTTGCCAAGGCTTGTTGGGTCCAATCTGGTCGCCGACACCGTAGCACTCAACAGACTTTGAGTTACAGCTTGAATCCTGCTCATAGACTTTGTCGACACCTCATGGACCTCGTGGCTGAAGAGTCAAGACACCCATCAACTCACCTGAAGCACCTACACCTGTGGGCATTGGTCCATCCTGCCCTCAGTCACTGGCAAGTGACCCAGACTCTGTCCCCTCTGCTTTCAGGTTCCTTCCATCCTATATCCAGGCTTGGATCTCTTCGGACACTTCTCCTCTTCACGGCAGCAGCAGTTCTTCTCCAGCTTCCATTGTAATCGACCACGCGACCAGACACCAAAAGACACCGATGCACCCGGCTTCCCTGGGTGAGGTAACTCGAGTACTCCGGTGCTCCCATGGGTGCTAGCTCTAGAACTTCTTAAGTCCAAAAGGGTCTGGTCCTGACTTGACTCTAAGTGTCCCTAATCTTTACATTTCCAACTGCGACATTCCCCATAGAAGCTAACGGGAACCCGCGGTTGTGTTTACACACTGCACACAGTCCCCGTGGGTCCCCTGTGTGACTACCATGGGTGGTTCCTTGGGGTCCCAGCGATTCTACAGGCTCTAGGCCTTGGGTCTAGTCCAGTCGTGGTTCTTATACCACTTTATTGGTATATGGTTTGGTACGCCCCTAGGGCCCAAACGTGTATTTGTGCTATTACTGTTATTGCTAACTTGTAAATTAAGTACTTAGAACTCCAGTCTCATAAAGAGCTAGAGGAGTGTGTTTTATCTTAAATACATATATTTTAAATATATACCTGGTGTGGTTGTCCTTTCATCTGCAGAACATCAATGGGGGGGGAGGGAAAAAGAAGCAGTGGTCTATTCAGCTTCCAATGGTTAGTACAAAAATCAACAACGAGGGGGGGAATAGACCACTTGTCCTGTGTACCAGGGTCTCATTTAACGTGGATGCTCGTCGTTAAAAAACCCTCATATACGTACACAAGTATTGGGCGGTATATGTTGGTTCTCCGCCTTCGTGTATCGTTATAGCATTATCATTGGGCTTTTTTTGTCCATATGCTTGCCTCCCCATGGAGGAAGACCAACTGGTTCTACAGTAGTGGTCAGAGAGATAAAAAAAGAGGGTGTGCTCGTGCTCAGTGAAAAGTGATTTTGAAGATAAAATACCTGATTGTCAAAACTCGTTTCCTTTATTCTTGAGATATATGACTTTGGGAAATTAAAATCGTGAACGTGTATATGAAAACCTAGTTATTGGTCTAATGCACTGGCAATAGTCTAATAAGGTCTGGTCTACATGTTTCAGCCTCGTGCAGAGTCTAGAGGCTTTCGTCAGGACCAAAGTTGTTTAGGGGAGCATTACTGGGCTCACCTAGTGAATTCTGGGGGTGGTTATTGTGTACTCACCACCCTCGGTGTAAGAAGTCAGATCTCTTAGTATCTGTTCCTGTGAAAAGAAATAGTGTGTATTATCACATTCTAACAACACATTAATTGCTAGTGTTTTCTCTCTTAATAATGCTAGAACGAATATTTAATTTTAGCAAACATTCTTAGTATACTTGATTAATTGCGCTTTCCTGGCGCCTTTAGTACACAGAGCGGACTGAAAAAAGGTTTAGAGTCGAGTTAAAACGGAGGTAAAGCAAACGCCACATCGCTTATCATTACTTGTTCTTATTTGTTAAAATGTGTTCAGAAAGACTATTAGCGTTGTCTAGTCAAAAAAACTCGTCG
Organism: Triturus cristatus; assembly: GCF_964204655.1. Taxonomy (NCBI): domain Eukaryota; kingdom Metazoa; phylum Chordata; class Amphibia; order Caudata; family Salamandridae; genus Triturus; species Triturus cristatus. Next base: position 1,067,119,170 of record NC_140585.1, read on the forward strand.
TTTACTGTCTAGGTGACCTGTTATATGTCGGTATGAGTCTATGTGTTCGTATTAAGATTAAAACCACTGTAGGTAGATAGCTTCTCTTCGTTCATCACATGTGTGAATCATGGCGTAAAGATAAAAGTCTGTTGGTAAAAACACTCGGCTACTGCTGCCTTTACAAACGTGATGTCTCTATTTGGTCTATTAGGTGTAGTTCAAAAAAGCAAGGCGGTTACCTTTTTTTTGAATTAGGACATCTTTCTTCAGGATGTCAGTCAGATGGTAGTAAACCTCTTGCTGTTGGAGAGGGGGGAAAGTGTTAGTTACTTTACTCACTGTTTGGCGCTTTTCGAAGACAGCTTCAGCGTCGCTTACCGGTTCCTCTGGCAGACCCACTTGTTCTGACTCTGACGTTATCCTGGGATAACGTACGTTCCGGTAGACTCGTGTTACATAGGTCGCCGCTAGTAAAATCAAGGAAGGACTTCTCGGTTTTGGTTGGCATTAGGTTAGGTGAAATGGTTGGCGTTATTGTTCTTGGTTGTCAAGGCAACGCACAAAAAGCCAATAATGGTGGAGAATGGAAAGGACACTTGGGGTTATTGGATGGTGTCTTAGGTGATTCATGTAGGCGACATTTCCATGATTGTATGTATGTTGTTATGCTGTTATACAGGTCAGCGTGTTATGGGAATGAAAGTAGCTCAATGAGTCATTCCGGTGGGCACTTCTGGTTGGTAATGTTGTTGAGTTAGGGTGCCTAGCTTAGGTTGATAATATTTATCATGTTGGGGTTCATAATAATATGGGAATTGGTATTCATGATGTTGTATTTTCATGATGGTTATCCTTTCGTTAATCTTTCTGAGTGTGGCGGGTCTTCATGGATCCAAGATAGGTAGTTGTCATCACTTGCAGAGAGTGGACCAGGGTATGGTGTCATTCAGTCCCTCTTTATCTGTCTTGAGACGATGGACCCAGCGTTGTTCCTTTTCAAAAAGTATATGTTCCACATTGTGGTTTTTGAACAGTAGGGTCTCTAGGATTACCCAATTTAGATCTTCCGGGGTATGATTAGTATCAATGAAATGTTTGCTCATTTTTGTTGTTGCTCTTTTGCATGAGATGTTACTGCGGTGTTCAATGATCCGTTGTTTGGCCTTCCGGCAAGTCATTCCTATGTATCTAAGGTTACAAGGACAAACAATCATGTACACCACATGTGTGGTGTTGCAATTTGTGTGGTTGCGTAATTCCCATTTAAGATTGGGAAGAAGTTGCAGGGTTTTCATCATCTTGGTTAACTTACAGACTGAGCAGGAGCCACAAGGGTAGTGACCCACTACCGGACTTAAGTTCCATGCTGTTGTTATAGTTTCTCTTGTAGTCGTGATCCTTGGTCTTGTGTGGACCAGAATGTCTTTAATGTTTTTTGTTCTCTTATTGGCGAACCTTGGTTTGGGCCATTTCAGTGTGTTAGAGGTTAAAATTCTCCAGTTCTTATTGATGATTTTCTTGACTGTGTTTGATTCAGTATTGTATGTTGTTACACACGTCAATAAATCCTTGGGTTCTTCTCATTGTACTGTGGATAGTAAACTTTCTCTAGGTTGGTTGCGAGCTCTCTTTTGGCATTTCTTTATCGTTTTGATGGGATAGTCTCTTTTGGTGAGTTGATGCTCTAAATCTCTTGCTTGCTGCCTGTAATCCTCCAAATTACTACAGTTTCGTTTCAAACGGAGGAACTGACTGTAGGGGAGATTGTCTCTTAGAGGTCGAGGATGAAAACTTTTGTAAGAGAGAATACTGTTTCTCGCCGTTGGTTTGTAGAAAGTCCTAGTATGTAGTGACTCGTTCATGGAAAAGATAGTTACATCAAGGAAGTCCAGTTGTTGTTTATCTGCTGTTGATGTAAATTAAAGGCAGTCGTCCCTTGTATTGATCCAAGTCAGAAAGTTGTTAAAAGCTTCTTGGCTGTCTTCCCATATCATGAACACGTCGTCTATATAACGTCGCCAGAACTTGATCTTTCTGTAGAAGAGGTTGTTGGGGGTTTGTACGTGTTCCTGTTCAAAGTTGCTCACATACAGCCCTGCTACACTAGGAGCAAATGTACTGCCCATCGAAGCTCCGTGACATTGTCCAAATAAGGTCCCTTCGAATTCAAAGTAATTCTCCGTGAGGGCTAATCTACAGCATTCCAACACGAAATGTCTGGGTGTTTTGTAGGTCCAGTCACAAGTGAATAAGATGTTTTCAAGAGTGTTAAGAGTCTTCTCTTGGGGTAAGCTGGTATAGAGACTCTCAACATCTAGACCTACTAGGAGCATGGTCTTTTCGTTGTAGGTCTGACCTTCAAGTAGGTTAAGGAGATCACGGGTGTCCTTCAGATAAGTAGGAGTCTTTTGTACCAAAGGTTTCAAGAATTGGTCGGCAAATTGGGAAAGTGGTTCTAAGACAGACCCAATTCCTGACACTATGGGGCGTCCCGGTGGCGGTGTTTTGTTCTTATGAATCTTTGGCAGAGAGTAGAAATAAGGGACTCTCGGTGTTTTGGTTTTTAGAAACGTGGCATCAAGTTTAGAAATCCATTGGTTGATTTCTGCTTCGTCAACCATTAGTTCGATGGTTCTTTGCAGTCTTTTGGTGGGGTCAGTCGTCAGTTTGATGTAAAATCTTCTATCTGAAAGAAGGTCAGTACATTGTTGATTGTAGCCTTGGTTAGTTAGTAGGACAATAGCTCCTCCTTTATCCGCTGGTTTTATTATTAGGTTGTCCTTTTTGCTTAGTTCGTCCAGCGCTCTTTGTTCCTTCTTTGATAGGTTTATGTAAGGTCTTCTGCTGTTGGTACTTAGATTGTCTACTTCTTGCATGATGGCTTGTTCGAAGGCTTGGATTTCAACTGGTATGAGATGCGTAGGTGGATTGAATGTAGACTTAGGCCTCAGATTTGTGTCACTTTCTCTGGGTTGTGTTTCTTTTTCTTTAAAGAATGTCTTGAGTTTAATTTTCCTGCAGAATTCTGCTAGTTCGCATTTTAACTTAAAGATGTCGAGCGGTGGAGTTGGAACGAAGCCAAGGCCTTTATTGAGGACAATCTCTTGGTCGTTGGTAAGTATGGTTTCCGTAAGGTTAACTACCAACGACTCGTTGAGCTGGTTCCTGGTTGTTCCTTGGTCATGCTTCGGGTATGCATTTGTCCTTCTTGCTCGTTCCAAGTGACTCCTTTTCTTCTTCCCCTCTGGCGTCCCGGACCTCTCCCTAAAAAAGGAGAGGATGATGGTTGCGCATTCATCATTTGGCCCATTTGTGGAGGACCTTGGAAGTATGGATTCATCCATCCTGGGTAGTTTGGCATATAGGGTTGGAAGAAAGGGGATGGTGGGTCATAATATCTGGGCATTTGCCAGTTGTTTCCTCTTTGGCGTCAGTTTCTCCTATTTTGACCCCTTCCTCTTCTTGTGGTGGTGCCTTCATCACTACTCCAATCAGAGTTGTTGTTGGAACTTCCTGCTGAGGAATCGTCATCTTCTTTGTAACGTTAACACAAACAAGTGAGTGGGATGAACTCACTGAGACCAAGAAAGAACTGGTCAGAACGGCAATTCATGGTATCATCATGAAAGAATATTTACGCGCTAATTCAGCACCCAAAGGTCTATGGGTACAAAATGCTCCACGCATCTTTTTGAAAGATGTACTCTTCCGCAAAGACTGGTCCTCCATTTCATGAAAGTGCAACCGCGACTATTTAGTCCTAATAATCAAAACAGCGACAAGTCTAGTTGAAACATTAACAATCAGCATACAAACCAGCGAAGCCAAATTAAAAACTATGGTTCAGATTTCAGTCTTCAAGAAAAAACTTGAAGAAATAAACAAAGAAATGAACGAGACGAAGGAGTACATCACCCAAAACAAAATCCAAAAACTGAACAAAGACCTCAAAAGGTTTTCAATGGAAAAGATGCACCCCTATTCAAGGGAAGATTACGTCACTCCGGACTACAAAGAAGACGACGATTCCTCAGCAGGAAGTTCCAACAACAACTCTGATTGGAGTAGTGATGAAGGCACCACCACAAGAAGAGGAAGGGGTCAAAATAGGAGAAACCGACGCCAAAGAGGAAACAACTGGCAAATGCCCAGATATTATGACCAACCATCCCCTTTCTTCCAACCCTATATGCCAAACTACCCAGGATGGATGAATCCATACTTCCAAGGTCCTCCACAAATGGGCCAAATGATGAATGCACAACCATCATCCTCTCCTTTTTTAGGGAGAGGTCCGGGACACCAGAGGGGAAGAAGAAAAGGAGTCACTTGGAACGAGCAAGAAGGACAAATGCATACCCGAAGCATGACCAAGGAACAACCAGGAACCAGCTCAACGAGTCGTTGGTAGTTAACCTTACGGAAACCATACTTACCAACGACCAAGAGATTGTCCTCAATAAAGGCCTTGGCTTCGTTCCAACTCCACCGCTCGACATCTTCAAGTTAAAATGCGAACTAGCAGAATTCTGCAGGAAAATTAAACTCAAGACATTCTTTAAAGAAAAAGAAACACAACCCAGAGAAAGTGACACAAATCTGAGGCCTAAGTCTACATTCACTCCACCTACGCTTCTCATACCAGTTGAAATCCAAGCCTTCGAACAAGCCATCATGCAAGAAGTAGACAATCTAAGTACCAACAGCAGAAGACCTTACATAAACCTATCAAAGAAGGAACAAAGAGCGCTGGACGAACTAAGCAAAAAGGACAACCTAATAATAAAACCAGCGGATAAAGGAGGAGCTATTGTCCTACTAACTAACCAAGGCTACAATCAACAATGTACTGACCTTCTTTCAGATAGAAGATTTTACATCAAACTGACGTCTGACCCCACCAAAGACTGCAAAGAACCATCGAACTAATGGTTGACGAAGCAGAAATCAACCAATGGATTTCTAAACTTGAGGCCACGTTTCTAAAAACCAAAACACCGAGAGTCCCTTATTTCTACTCTCTGCCAAAGATTCATAAGAACAAAACACCGCCACCGGGACGCCCCATAGTGTCAGGAATTGGGTCTGTCTTAGAACCACTTTCCCAATTTGCCGACCAATTCTTGAAACCTTTGGTACAAAAGACTCCTACTTATCTGAAGGACACCCGTGATCTCCTTAACCTACTTGAAGGTCAGACCTACAACGAAAAGACCATGCTCCTAGTAGGTCTAGATGTTAAGAGTCTCTATACCAGCTTACCCCAAGAGAAGACTCTTAACACTCTTGAAAACATCTTATTCACTTGTGACTGGACCTACAAAACACCCAGACATTTCGTGTTGGAATGCTGCAGATTAGCCCTCACGGAGAATTACTTTGAATTCGAAGGGACCTTATTTGGACAATGTCACGGAACTTCGATGGGCAGTACATTTGCTCCTAGTGTAGCAGGGCTGTATGTGAGCAACTTTGAACAGGAACACGTACAAACCCCCAACAACCCCTTCTACAGAAAGATCAAGTTCTGGCGACGTTATATAGACGACGTGTTCATGATATGGGAAGACAGCCAAGAAGCTTTAAACAACTTTCTGACTTGGATCAATACAAGGGACGACTGCCTTAAATTTACATCAACAGCAGATAAACAACGACTGGACTTCCTTGATGTAACTATCTTTTCCATGAACGAGCCACTACATACTAGGACTTTCTACAAACCAACGGCGAGAAACAGTATTCTCTCTTACAAAAGTTTTCATCCTCGACCTCTAAGAGACAATCTCCCCTACAGTCAGTTCCTCCGTTTGAAACGAAACTGTAGTAATTTGGAGGATTACAGGCAGCAAGCAAGAGATTTAGAGCATCAACTCACCAAAAGAGACTATCCCATCAAAACGATAAAGAAATGCCAAAAGAGAGCTCGCAACCAACCTAGAGAAAGTTTACTATCCACAGTACAATGAGAAGAACCCAAGGATTTATTGACGTGTGTAACAACATACAATACTGAATCAAACACAGTCAAGAAAATCATCAATAAGAACTGGAGAATTTTAACCTCTAACACACTGAAATGGCCCAAACCAAGGTTCGCCAATAAGAGAACAAAAAACATTAAAGACATTCTGGTCCACACAAGACCAAGGATCACGACTACAAGAGAAACTATAACAACAGCATGGAACTTAAGTCCGGTAGTGGGTCACTACCCTTGTGGCTCCTGCTCAGTCTGTAAGTTAACCAAGATGATGAAAACCCTGCAACTTCTTCCCAATCTTAAATGGGAATTACGCAACCACACAAATTGCAACACCACACATGTGGTGTACATGATTGTTTGTCCTTGTAACCTTAGATACATAGGAATGACTTGCCGGAAGGCCAAACAACGGATCATTGAACACCGCAGTAACATCTCATGCAAAAGAGCAACAACAAAAATGAGCAAACATTTCATTGATACTAATCATACCCCGGAAGATCTAAATTGGGTAATCCTAGAGACCCTACTGTTCAAAAACCACAATGTGGAACATATACTTTTTGAAAAGGAACAACGCTGGGTCCATCGTCTCAAGACAGATAAAGAGGGACTGAATGACACCATACCCTGGTCCACTCTCTGCAAGTGATGACAACTACCTATCTTGGATCCATGAAGACCCGCCACACTCAGAAAGATTAACGAAAGGATAACCATCATGAAAATACAACATCATGAATACCAATTCCCATATTATTATGAACCCCAACATGATAAATATTATCAACCTAAGCTAGGCACCCTAACTCAACAACATTACCAACCAGAAGTGCCCACCGGAATGACTCATTGAGCTACTTTCATTCCCATAACACGCTGACCTGTATAACGGCATAACAACATACATACAATCATGGAAATGTCGCCTACATGAATCACCTAAGACACCATCCAATAACCCCAAGTGTCCTTTCCATTCTCCACCATTATTGGCTTTTTGTGCGTTACCTTGACAACCAAGAACAATAACGCCAACCATTTCACCTAACCTAATGCCAACCAAAACCGAGAAGTCCTTCCTTGATTTTACTAGCGGCGACCTATGTAACGCGAGTCTACCGGAACGTACGTTATCCCAGGATAACGTCAGAGTCAGAACAAGTGGGTCTGCCAGAGGAACCGGTAAGCGACGCTGAAGCTGTCTTCGAAAAGCGCCAAACAGTGAGTAAAGTATCTAACACTTTCCCCCCCTCTCCAACAGCAAGAGGTTTACTACCATCTGACTGACATCCTGAAGAAAGGTGTCCTAATTCAAAAAAAAGGTAACCGCCTTGCTTTTTTGAACTACACCTAATAGACCAAATAGAGACATCACGTTTGTAAAGGCAGCAGTAGCCGAGTGTTTTTACCAACAGACTTTTATCTTTACGCCATGATTCACACATGTGATGAACGAAGAGAAGCTATCTACCTACAGTGGTTTTAATCTTAATACGAACACATAGACTCATACCGACATATAACAGGTCACCTAGACAGTAAACGACGAGTTTTTTTGACTAGACAACGCTAATAGTCTTTCTGAACACATTTTAACAAATAAGAACAAGTAATGATAAGCGATGTGGCGTTTGCTTTACCTCCGTTTTAACTCGACTCTAAACCTTTTTTCAGTCCGCTCTGTGTACTAAAGGCGCCAGGAAAGCGCAATTAATCAAGTATACTAAGAATGTTTGCTAAAATTAAATATTCGTTCTAGCATTATTAAGAGAGAAAACACTAGCAATTAATGTGTTGTTAGAATGTGATAATACACACTATTTCTTTTCACAGGAACAGATACTAAGAGATCTGACTTCTTACACCGAGGGTGGTGAGTACACAATAACCACCCCCAGAATTCACTAGGTGAGCCCAGTAATGCTCCCCTAAACAACTTTGGTCCTGACAAAAGCCTCTAGACTCTGCACGAGGCTGAAACATGTAGACCAGACCTTATTAGACTATTGCCAGTGCATTAGACCAATAACTAGGTTTTCATATGCACGTTCACGATTTTAATTTCCCAAAGTCATATATCTCAAGAATAAAGGAAACAACAATCGGGTATTTTATCTTCAAAATCACTTTTCACTGAGCACGAGCACACCCTCTTTTTTATCTCTCTGACCACTACTGTAGAACCAGTTGGTCTTCCTCCATGGGAAGGCAAGCATATGGACAAAAAAAGCCCAATGATAATGCTATTACGATACACGAAGGCGGAGAACCAACATATACCGCCCAATACTTGTGTACGTATATGAGGGTTTTTTAACGACGAGCATCCACGTTAAATGAGACCCTGGTACACAGGACAAGTGGTCTATTCCCCCCCTCATTGTTGATTTTTGTCCTTTCATCTGGTCATTCAAGAGATTACAGACTGGTAAAACAAGCTGCTTTACATTCCTTCAAGACTTAGCCTGAAGGCTGCTCTCCATAGCTACCACTAGGATAACTTTCAATAAAGGTTGTCTTTAACCAATTTACCATAAGGGGTTGTTTGGACTGATACAAGGTGCCCACTAGAACTAGTGGACAGCATATATCAGGCCAACTTCTCACATCGGTGTGCAGCTTGTGGGATTCCAGCTTGCTTATGTTTTACCAGATAATCTCAATTAAAATGATCAACTGAAAACCACTATAGGTACCTAAGGTACATATAATATCAAGTTTAGCTACAGTAAGTTCTACTGAACTTAGAGTTGTGTGTCAAGGGATAGCACACCCTTTCTACAACTCAAGAGAGTTTAGTAGGCTACACTAGTGTATGTAGTGCAATACACCACACCTCATTAGTAATGTCTAATCAGCCAGGAACCAGTGGGTCCCTGCCAGAAGCCAGTGGGCTTCTCCCCTATAAATATGAGGATCTCTCCTTTGCATAGCTTAGGGCCTTATTGTTCCATTAGGAAGCTGAAGACATTCAAAAGCCCAACCACCCAGCATCTCATAAAGATACTTAAGCTGGATAATATCTCAGGGCCTAGTGGGCCTGATGGGGTAGGCAGTGTGGGTGGGGCAGCAGGTGAGGGTGGGCCTAGGGGTAGAAATTCCCCTGACCCTACCTCTAATGCTGACCAGACTGATGACAATGATCAGAATCTGGTGAACACAGCTCTCCTGGATGAGGATGAGGAGGATGACAACAATGCTCCCTCCTTTATTCCTCCAGGTAGAGTTGAAAGTAGGGCTAGAAGGGATAGATCTCTGTCAAGGGCATCTGTCCAGTGTAACTCCTCTATAGGGACCTCTGCCTCTTCTCACAGAGGGAGGGAAACCTCCCAGGAGAGGAGAGAGAGAATGCTGAAGTATGAGCTAGACAAGTTCAACCTCAGAAAACAGCAGATGGTCTTAGATAGGGAAGCCCTGGAGCCTACAGAGCTAGTAAAATGGAGGGACTATAGTCCCTTGGTGGCAGCATTTTCCCTAGAGATAGGGAGAGGTCTTATGACCATAGAAACCTAAGTAAGATTGTCCCTCCCTACCAGAGTGGGGATGACATCCACAAATGGATAACTGCCTTGGAGAGAGCCTGTAAAGTACAGAAGGTCCCTCAAGGTCAGTGGGCAGCAATCATATGGCTCTCCTTTGCAGACAAAGGTAGAGATATGCTCCTCACTGTAAGAGAAGAGGATGCTGATGATTACCAGGTCTTGAAAAGTGCACTGATAGATGGGCTTGGCCTAACCACTGAACAATACAGGTTAAAGTTCAGAGACACCCAAAAACCACAACTAGGTTGACTTTGTTGACTGTGCTGCTAAGGCTCTGGAAGGTTGGCTATTGGGCAGTAAAGTGTGTGACTTCATAGGATTGTACAATCTGATAATGAGGGAGCAGATTCTTAATAACTGTCAAAATCAGCTGTTGTACCAGTACCTGGCAGACTCTGATCTGACCTCTCCCCAAGAATTGGGAAAGAAGGCAGACAAATGGGTCAGAACCAGGGTGAGGCAGAAGGTACAGAACCAAGGTGGTGACCTAAAGAAGCAGGATACTAAGAACTCTGACAAGGGTGTGGGGACAAGGGTAAAGACCAGAAGTCTTCTCAAGGGCCCCAAAAATCTTCTTCTAATGGGGAGTCACAGTCAAGTAAGGGTAAAGGCCAAGAAACCTTGGTACAAAATCTGTAAACGGAAAACTCACTGGACCAGTGACTGCATGAAGTCCAAAGAATCTACTCCAACCACCATTGCCCCTAAGTCAACTGTTCCCCCTAGTACAGCTACAATAGGTGGTGGCAATGTTCAGAATAAGGGTGTAGTAGGGTTGACCCTGGGTTCTGAGATCGACTCTGGCCTAGTCAGAGATCCAACTCAAGCTTTGCTTGTTTGTGATGGGGGCATGGATATGTCCCCCTGTGTGAGTACCAGTAACCTGGGCAAATACAGGCAACAGCCTTTGATAAATGGAGTAGAGGCTTGGGCATTCAGAGAGACAGGAGCAAGTGTCACAATGGACAAAAGATCTTGTGGATCTTGGGCAGATTATACTTGGTGAAATGTACCAAGTGACCAATGCTGGCAATGTCAGAACAGACCATTCTCTGGCATTTGTTAACTTATCCTGGGGAGGGGTAACTGGCCTTTAGAAGGTTGTGGTAAGTGCAGGCCTACCAGTACAGTGCTTGCTTGGCAATGATCTAGAGACTTCAGCTTGGGCTGAAGTGGAGCTCAGGACACATGCAGAAATGTTAGGGATCCCTGCTTATGTCTTTGCTGTGACTAGGTCACAGGCCAAAATGTCTAAAGCTGAACACGCCCTGGATTCAGGAATAATGGACCAGGTGCCTCACAAGAGGAGGAGCAGAAGGGTCAAGGCAGAGCCTTCCCACCTGACTCAGAATGCTGATCAGTCTCCTCAGGGAGATGATCTTGAGCCTGAAGAAGAAACTGTCCCAGAGGAGCTTGAACCTGACCAGGTTGAGTTCTTGGGGACAGGGGGCCCTTCCAGGTCTGATCTGAGCCAGGAACAGAAAACCTGCCCCTCTCTTGAACCCCTCAGAAAGCAAGCTGCTGATGAGGCTGCTGGGAATGCTAGTGGCACCCATAAAGTTTATTGGGATGATGGACTCCTTTACACAGAGAGTAGAGACCACAAGCCTGGTGCCTCCAGGAGGTTGGTCATACCTCTGAAGTTTAGGGGTTTCCTATTGACACTAGCCCATGATATTCCCCTAGCAGGACACCTGGGCCAGAACAAGACTTGGGACAGAATTATCCCTGACTTTCACTGGCCCCACTTGTCTGAAGACACAAAGGAGTTTTGTCGCTCCTGTGTAACCTGCCAAGCCAGTGGCAAAGCAGGTGGCACTACAAAGGCCCCCCTGTTACCACTACCTGTGGTGGGGGTGCCCTTTGAAAGGGTAGGGATTGACATTGTTGGCCCCATGGATCCCCAAACAGCATCTGGGCACAGATTTATACTGGTGGTGGTGGATCATGCCACCAGGTACCCAGAGGCAATTCCCCTAAGGACCACTACAGCACCTGTGGTGGCAAGAGCTCTCTTGAGTGTGTTCTCAAGAGCTAAGGAGGTAGTATCTGACGGGGTGCAAACTTCATGTCTAGTTACGTGACTGCTATGTGGAAAGAGTGTGGAGTGAACTACAAATTCACCACACCCTATCACCCACAATGCAATGGTTTCGTTGAGAGATTCAACAAAACCTTAAAGGGCTCAAATACTTTTGAAATCAGGTTAAACTCTTCTGCGGACTGGACTGGCAAGATTGCTTTAAAAGTGAAGAGTAATATAAGAACTGTGAAAATACCTGCCCAGTTGCACTCTGACCTGCTAGGGGACGGGAGCAGAGATGGAAAATGCAAGGTCTCTGGCACGTGCTTATGACACTTCACTAACGTATGTGTTCTTTCTTTCATCTCCAGCGAGGGTAAATATCTACTCCAGTCTAGCCTGTGGACAAGACTTGTAAAATGACACCACTTATTCAGGGACTGCATCAAGCCACCTAACATTAGAGTTTGTGATTCATACTTTTTTTGAAGGAGTGTCAATCTGCTGAAAGCATTAAAGCATTTAAGACACTGGGATCTGTTTTTGACACACTCCTGTCTCTGCATAAGTTCAAAGCTGAGAGGGTGTGCTCAGTCTTTCCTCATCTGGATAAAGAGCGTTGTTGAGTAATGTGCAGGGAAAGATTGGAATGCGGGGACTGGTACTGCTCCTGCCACAAGAGCGGATTTCCTCTTAACAACGGTAGCGCTGGCAGGGGGTGTCACAGCAGGGTTTTGCAAAATCACTGCTCAGTACTCAATTTAGGTTTGTTTCACAGGCAGCAGACCAGACCCCATGCAGAGCACTATCACTGCTGTTCAGAGCAATGGAATGTGGAGAAGGTCACTGGCACTCTGTGGCTCAGCCCATAACGGGCACAAATAAATGCATAATATATCTATTCCCCCAATCAGATACAAAATGTGATCCATGTGGGCAAAAGAGCAACACAACATTCAGAAGATTGACTCCAAATGTGCTTATACTTCAAGAACACAACATGGTGACTCATGAACCCAATGTAAATGAGGTCAACAACATGCCAGAGCAGACTTGTTGCAACCACTGAGATGAAGTACATACCAAACAATCATGCTACAATTAGTGAGAGATGCTACAGCAATCACGCAACAAGAAGAGAAAGATGTCACAGCAGTTATGTAACAAGCACAGAGATATGCCACTAGTCATGTACCGATTCTAAAGTGCTGCACTCAAGACACAGAACCAGGAACAAGCAGGTGGTGCAAGGGGCTTGTAAATAAGCTCCTAAATGCCTGGACTGAATTAGAACCTGTTGGTTTTTTTGCTTGAGAAATGCTTTTCTGCCTCTTCATTTGTTTGTCTGTTTTAGAGATCTTTATCTGCTGCTAATCTTTCTTTGAAAGATAAACTAAAGGCACACAGATTTGTTGTGCAGCTGAGGGCATTGGCACATGCATACGTGTGATGATATACACAGTTCTCAAAAAAGGAGACATGCACCTGAGCTACACAAGGCCAGAAGCATCACACAAAAACAGTAGGCAAAAACTGAGTGACGCTCATTAGCACTTTTCATGTCCTCTTCTGATACCCTCGGTGCATGGGCCCCTGGCTAGTTTTGACGGCACACAGATTGGGAACCATTCTGAAGCAACATTCCTGTATCTAGCGGGCCTCACAAACGCTGCTCAGGAATGAGCTAAAGACACACCTCTTTGAAGAGCACTACATGACAATGCAATAACAATTTACTTATTCGAGAACCCAGTGTCCCTTCAATCAGTCATTGACACTGCATAGGGCTCTGCAGTGGATAGAATAGGATAACACTTATGATTATAATACCTCATTGGTATCATCCCAATAATTTCATAAAGGTATATGTAATCTTCATGCCAAAAACACATAAATCATATTGTAAACTATATCACGTAAACTACGTAACTAATAATGTACAAGACCTAAATACATACATTTCCACATATCACCCCGAGGACGTGCCTGAAAACACTGAGCCTAATGAAGCTATTGACAAACAAGTGGAAATTGACAACAGCACAATTGCTACTCCTACACCCATAATTTAAACTCCAACTAGTAGGAGAGCAAACATTTCACCACTTTGAAGTTATTGAGGAAGGCGATGAAGAGCAAACACAAAGCAGGAACACAACTTCATCTGTGGGAAGGACACACAGACAACATAGAGTCCAAGAATGTGAAGTTCGCGAGGCTTGAGCCGGGAGATGATTTTGCATGTTTTCCACAACTGATATTGCGTACTTTGCACAACTGACATTTTAATTCCTGCATAGTGTTTGGTTGTAAATACTTTAAAAAATACATTTTAAGCTGTATGTTGCCTTGAATCTTTGTTGCACAGCTGGGAATGAGCAGAAGCTGGGGGACAGCGTTAGTTAGAGCGTAGCCGCCATCTTGAGGGTATTCCGGTCAGTGGGCTAGTTCTTATCCCCTGACTCTATATTAAGACATGCTGACGCAAGTGCGCACCGTTACTTCCTCCTCAGACTTGAGCCGGGAGATGATTTTGCATATTTTGCACAACTGATATTGCGTACTTTGCACAACTGACTTTTTAATTCCTGCATACTGTTTGGTTTTAAATACTTTTAAAAATACCTTTTAAGCTGTATGTTGCCTTGAATCTGTATTGCTCAGCCGGGAATGAGCAGAAACTGGGGGACCGCACAAGTTAGAGAGGGGAAACCATCTTGGGGGTTTTCCAGTTAGCGGGCTAGTTCTTATCCCCTGACTCTATGTTAAGATATGCTGACGCAAGCGGATGTGCACAGCGGGCGCACCACTGGTGTGCCGAAGGCGTGCCAAAGGCAAGCCCGTCTGCGCCTCTCTTTGCCAGTCCGCACTCAGCCCGCGCTCAGCGCCAGCACCCCTGCCCATTTGAAACCAGATAAGACTACAATCTTGAAGTACTCTAGAACATAACTTCTAGGGCTGAACATGACTGGTAAGGCTATTGGTTGGATGTGTCTCACCTTTAACACAAGGCCTTCATCTCCTTTAGTCATCTGCCACAACTGGAACATTCCTTTGCCTAATCTCTTCTACCAGACCATCAAGCCCATTAAAAACAAAACGACAATAACAGTTGAGCACAAAAAACCTGTGTTCAAATGATTACTGCTTAATGCCAGATCCCTAGTGAAGCACAGTACTGAGTGTGAGACACTTATAGAGGGAGGGGATACAAAGCTGGCATTTGTTACAGAATCATGGACAGAAGAAGCCTCAGGCCCAGATCTAATCAAAGCCACCCCACCTGAGTTCATATGCCAAACTCTCAGCAGGCCAACTAGGAAAGGGGGGGATTCACAGTAATTTACCACAATTAGATTAAAGCGGTCTTTCACACAGTCTCGAACACAGACTGTCCTTTAGCCTCAGCTTATCCCATCACCACACTTTTAAGGGCATCCTATTATATAGACCACCGCAACCCAGAAGCACCTTTATAACCTTGGAAATCTGTTGGAAAAGGAGCTCTGCACTGACTCTTTTACTATCATGGGAGATTTTAACTACTATCTGGAAGCACTTACAGAACCAGATTTAGTGACCCTCATGGATATGATGAACAGTGCTGACCTTAGGCAGCACGTAACAGGCCCCAACCATGTTGCAGGGCACACTCTGGATGGCATTTATTCCAACCACCCACATCTCTTGTAAACTGGTTTGTTGCCTCTTGTCCGTACAGAACGTGCAGCTGTACAATTTGAGCTGGCCCTTCCAGATCATCGTGCTGTTGGGGGGAGCCCCAAGAGGCAGATGGTAATTAGAGCCTGGAACAAAATTGAGGTCTCAGACTTAGAAGAAATGCTTACCACAACTGCTGGCTGAATGCCTTCAGGAGTGGAGGAGGCTACCAGCCAATAAACTGTCCGGGTGGAGTCAGCCTGTAAAAAAACTAGGCCCAGTAAAAATCCTGTTTCCTAAAAGATCTCAACCCTCCGCCCCATGGTACATGGAGGAACTTAAGAATCAAAAACTCACATGCGAACGTTTTGAGCGGAATTGGAGGAAAGAATTAGGGGTGGGTGGTATTTGCAAAGCTCCGCGAAACAGTAAAAAATATCCGCGAGCACGCAGAAATTCTGAGAACACGCAAAAACTTCTGCGAAGCCGCGGAACGCAGAATTTTGGGCAATTCCGCGTTCTCCACGGAACCCAAATTTCACAAATTCCACGAGCGGACAGAATTTACCGCCCAGGCCTAGAAAGAATACAAGGAAACAGAGAAAAAGATATACAAACAGAGTCTCGTGATTTATAAACAACTCTTATTCAATGCAAAGAAATTGTTCATTGCTAATCAAATTAACTTAGCTAAAAAGTCTGCTAAAGAGCTCTTCAAAACTGTACCTAGCTTGGCGTCCCCCTTCCCAGCTAAATTTCAGAGGAGCCAGGAATTATGCAAGGACATAGCCAGGTTCTTTCTGAATAAAGTGGAGGTCTTCTTCTCAGTGTTTAACTGTCCAGTGCAGTCATCCTAACAGAGGGACACAAGCCAGCATCTTTCCTCCTCCCTACCTTTGACAAGTTTGCACCATCAAACTCCGGACAGCCATGCAGCACACAAGGGCGCCATCCGCAACCACCACCACCTCATCAGGGCGGCCAAGACGACCTCCTTCAAAGACCTCCTCGACAACAACGCACACAATAGCAAGGAGCTCTTCAACATCGTTAAGGAACTCTCCAACCCCAGATCCAACACCAACGACATCCTGCCGTCGCAAGCCCTGTGCGACTCCCTTGCCACCTTCTTCCACCGCAAGATAGCAGACATCCACGACAGCTTCAACACCCAGACAGCCCCAACAGACAGCAACACAACAGACCCTCCGCACGCCATCGACCACGAACCCTGCTAGCCTGGGCCAGCGTGAGCGTCGATGACACCATCAAGACCATGAGCACAAACCACTCCGGCTCTCCGTCAGACCCATTCCCGCACCACGTCTTCAACAAAGTAAGCAGCTCCATCGCACCACACCTGCGCAAAGTCATCAACCTCTCCCTCGAGGCTGCGACCTTCCCAGAGAGCTGGAAACACGCCGAGATAAACACCCTACTCAAAAAACCTAAGGCAGACCCAAGAGACCTCAAGAACTTGCGGCCCATCTCTCTGCTCCCCTTCCAGGCCAAGGTCATCGAGAAAATCGTCAACAGACAACTAACCTGATACCTCGAAGAAAACAGAATCCTGGACCCTTCCCAGTCAGGGTTCCGCAGCAACCACAGCACCGAGACTGCTCTCATCGCCGCCACCGACGACATCAGGACCCTGCTGGACAATGGTGAGACCACAGCACTCATCCTCCTACACCTCTCCACCGCCTTCGACACCGTCTGCCACCGCACACTCCGCGCACGCCTCCATGCCGCAGGGATCCGAGACAAGGCTCTGGAATGGACCACCTCCTTCCTCTCCAGCAGAACCCAGAGCATCCGCCTCCCCCCATTCCGTTCCAAAGCCTCCGAGATCATCTGCGGCCCGACACTGTTCAACATTTACATGGACCCGCTCGCACACGTCGCCCGACAGCACAACCTCAACATAAACTCCTACGCAGATGACACTCAACTGATCCTCTCCCTCACCAAGGACCCCATCACTGCCAAAGCCAACCTCCACGAAGGAATGAAGGTCGCCGCCGACTAGATAAAGATCAGACATCTGAAACTGAACTCAGACAAGACAGAGGTCCTCATCCTCGGCTCCAACCCCTCAGCCTGGGACAACACCTGGTGGCCGATGGCACTGGGGGCAGCCCCGACACCCTCCTACCACACACGCAACCTGGGAATCATCCTCGACTCGACGCTCTCAATGACCAAGCAAGTCAACGCCGTCTCCCCCTCCTGCTTCAACATGCTCCGCGTGCTCCGCAAGATCTACAGATGGATCCCGACAGATACAAGAAAGACAGTCACCCAGGCCCTTGTCAGCAGCAGACTCCACTACGGAAATTCCCTCTATGCGGGAGCCCCGACCAAGCTCATCAAGCAACTACAACGCATCCAAAACGCCTCGGCGCGACTGATCCTCGACATACCACGACACAGCCTCATCACCCCCCACTTGACAAACCTGCACTGGCTCCCTGTCAACAAGAGGATATCCTCCAAGCTCCTCATCCACGCACACAAAGCACTCCACAAGACCGACCCAGCCTACCTCAACAGACGGCTCTCCTTCTACATCCCCAACCACCAGCTACGCTCCGCCGACCTCTCACTCGCCACCGTCCTGCGCATCCGAAGAACAACCACCGGTGGGAGATCCTTCTCCCACCTCGCCACCAAGACATGGAACACCCTCCCACTGAGCCTACGACAGACCCAAGACCTGCTGACCTTCCGGTGGATACTCAAGAACTGGCTGTTCGATCAGTAGCACCCCCCCAGTGCCTTGAGACCCTTGCGGGTATGTAGTGCGCTTTACAAATGATTGATTGATTTGTTATCTACATTTGACTCTCAAAGGCTCCTCATGTTGGCAAGATTAGGCTCTCATTACGATTCCTGTCCAGTCTCTGTGATCAAACTTGCCCTGGGACCTGTTGCCCTTTCTCACTTCCCTATTCAATGCAATGTTTGAAGCAGGACAGGGAACTTCCTTAAACTCTGGAAGGTAGTCTCGATACTGCCACTGCTAAAGAAGCCCCGTTTGTACCCCAAGGATCCTAACAATTTTCGACCAATCTCACACCTCCCGCTCCCAGCAAAACTGGTTGAGAAAACAATGAATGTGCAACTCAGTGCATGTTTACGTGAAACTCAAGCGCTGGACCCCACTCAATATGATTTCAGAGAAGGACACAGTACAGAGTCCGCTCTCATAAAATCCACCGAAGAGATTAGGGAAGCCTTGGATTGGGGAGGCAAGTCTGCTATATTTATGCTGGATCTATCTGCAGCCTCTGATACAGTCCATAATGATCTGTTGAGGGATCGTTTGATTGCATGGGGGGTGCAGGGTAAAGCGTGGATGCTTTTGAAGTCCTTCCTAACTGAAAGATCACAAATCGTGTCTTTGGGTGAATTCTACTTCAAACCTTTCTCCCTACCTTGTGCAGTAATGCAGGGGTCATCTCTAAGCCCCACACTTTTTAATGTGTATGCATCGTCTTTGGCCTCCCTGACCAGCTCCTTTGGCTTTTGCCTTACTTCATATGCAGATGACACACAAATTGTCGTGTCTCTGGTGCCAGCACAGGAAGTGGGAATCGGCAAACGTTTTCTTGACTGTATGGAAGCAGTCGGAAGGTGGATGTCACATAATTGCCTGAAGCTCAATGCGGGCAAAACGGAGGTCATCCTTTTTGTAAATGAAGCCAACTTCTGGACCCCAAATTGGTGGCCAGATACACTGGGCACTCTTCCTACTCCTACCAGGAAAATAAAAAATTTAGGAGTCATAGTGGATGATAAGCTCAACTTTGGTAACCAAGTTAATGCAGTGGCATCTGCCACCTCGTACATCCTCAGAACGATCAAGAAAATACTGACCTTTTTGCCGGCCGACAGTCGGTGGACAGTCGTTACATTACTTATCCTGTCAAGGCTGGACTAATGTAACAGTATTTACTTGAATATTCAAGAACGTTTTCTGAACAATCTTCAAATGTTGCAAAACGCGGCCGCTTACTGGCACATGTAAATTTGCATCAATTTCCATGGAAATCAAAAGACTGCACTGGTTACCTTTTAGGAATCAGGTGCGTTTTACATTTCTCTGCACCTTTTAAAAGGCCCTACAAGGAACAGAAAACTACCCATCTGAAGTGAGAGTTTCAGTGGTATATGCCCAAAATAACTCTTCGGTCTCTTGGAGCCAAATTGGTGACAGTACCACCCACTAAAAAAGCAATGTGGGGAGGGAGATGCTTTGCTGCCTGCACAGAACAACAGGATTGAGAAAGAAATCTTTCTTCTGCCCACCATCAAGCACTCCAAGAGCTAAAAGATGACCAATCCATAACAATAAAGCAAGCCGACAAAGGCGGATCAATTGTTATTTGGGGCACTGATCGGTATATATCAGAAGCAAATAAACAACTTAGCAACGCTTGTTGCTACAGAAAAATAACATCTGATCCTACAGTAGAACTCAAGGGCAAATTGTTTAACATCCTACAAATAGGTTTCGACCAAGGATTTTTGGGCAAAAAAGAGTATGACTACTTAAGAAACAAACATCCCCGCATTCCCATCTTTTATGTACTTCCCAAAGTACATAAAGACCAATCAAGGCCCCCGGGAAGACCAATAGTCTCGGGCTGTGAATCTCTGTTGGAGCCAATTTCCAAGTTCGTTGATTTTTTCTTAAAACCATACATCCAGGAGGTAAAATCCTTTTTACAAGATACAACAGATTTCCTCAATAAATTAGAGCAAATGGATTTTGACGAAGACAATAACCTCCTAGTGACATTAGACGTTATGTCACTCTACACAGAGATACCACAAGATGAAGGCCTAGCAGTGTTGGAAAGCCTACTCAATAAAAGACCCAAACCGGAAAAGGTGCCTACACAATTCATCATGGACCTAGCAACTTTTGCTTTAAAAAATAACTATTTCAGTTTTAACAATGAATTCTTTCTACAAATAAAGGGCGTGGCAATGGGTTGCCCCTTTGCCCCAGAATTGGCAGTTCTCTTTATGTCAAAATATGAAGAGACCTTTATTTACGACAACAATCCTTTTGCAGACAATATCAAGACCTGGGTTCGTTATATTGACGACGTTTTTATGATTTGGCGCGGTGAAGAAGATCAATTACAGTCCTTTGTCAATTGGCTCAACAACAGAACAGCAGATATCAAATTTTCCATGAACTATTCAAAAACAAAAATGCCATTTTTGGACGTCGAAGTCTATGCCGCAGATGGTAAACTAGCCACCACACTCTTCAAGAAAATGACAGACAGGAACAAAGCCTTACATTTTTCAAGTAGTCATCCAAGAAGCCTTAAAGAGAACCTGCCTTATGGGCAATTCCTGCGTATAAGAAGAAATTGCACATTCAAAGATGAATATTTTGCACACGCAGAGGTGCTTAAGAACAATCTCGTAGCCCGAGGATATCCTAAAAAGCTTCTCAAAAGAGCGATCAAACGAGCATGGTGGACCCCACGGGATACGTTACTCCAAAGAAAAGAAAAAAGAAAAACAGACAGGATTGTCTGTGTGTCTACTTTTTGCCCGTCTTCAAATTGGCTCAAAAAGACTATAAATCAAAATTGGCACTTAGTAAAAAATCTGGATCCAACACTCAAAGAGGTTCCCCTCTTTGCGTTCAAGAAGGACAAAAGTATTGCCAACAAAGATAGTCAGAGCAGCCCTTCCGAAATCTCAAAATATGACGATGAGAAGTTTTCTAAATTTGCCACCTATACAAGGTCACCACAAATGTGGCTCATGCGTGTGCTGTGAATCAACCATTGAAGGAGCACTTTTCACACATAAAGAAATACATTGGAAACATGATAAATTCACCAACTGCAAATCCAAGTACATTGTGTATGGAATAATATGTCCATGTGACAAGTTATATATTGGTAAAACCAACCAAGAAATTCGACTAAGGATCCAACAGCACAAATCGAGAGTACGCAAAAAAGTTCAGAATGCACCATTGTTCAATCATTGGTTGGCCCTTGACCATACGGAAAAAGACATTAGATGGACAGTGATCTCAAAGGTAGAACAGGACATGAGAGGAGGTGATCTAGACTCCAAACTACTAAAACGTGAGGCAATGCTCATTGTTAAATTTAATACATCTATTGATGGGCTGAATGAATTATCCGAAATTTATAATCTGTAATGATTTTCTATAAAACGGAATGAATAGTGCTATTCAGCACCAAATAGTATCCAACTTTCTTCCATCCACCTTGTTGTCCAGTATGTCTGCCTGAACATCCTCAGCCCACACATGAACTTACAGTTAATCAGCACACTATAACACCCCCCAAAAACAGGGCATTGATACCAACCAAATTGGTGTTTTCCTACCGTCAGTTTTCTCATGAGGATGGCTACTTTGGGAATACTTGAAATATGGTATCCATATCAAGAAAGACGTGTTGTGCATCTAACCACCACTACTAAGCCAGTTCAACTTACTTTCTGTCACATTCGTGCATCTGATTATCACGATTACACGACATGGATAAAGTGGATATTAGGGCACATGCTCAAATTTTCAAGGATTTGTACAGGAGACCATACGATCATATTATAAGTAGTAATCGGCCAAAATTGATCCTTTCAGGTCTTTTTTGCAGCAAGTAGGTATTACATCAAAAGACAATGCTGTGCATTCAAGATTTAAATAAAGTTTGTTGACATATATGAGCGCACAGCACGTCTTTAAAACTACAACTCCCAGCGGTAATAAAGATCGCGAGATCAGCAAGTCACATAGGAAATCCAATTCCGAGAAGTCGCCAATGCGGGGAAGATAACGAGCATCATAACACGCTGGAAATCGCTGCACTTCGAGGTAAGACCTACGCGAGCAAAATAACAGACTGTGTCTTAGAAACACTTTGAGTCGATTTGTACAACCAGCTGCGCCACGGAATTCTAATCGGTGCGTTTCTGCTTATCTCAGATAAACAACTGTTAAAGAACAAACTAAGACACCGACCGTCCCGTGCTCGCTCCATCAAAAAACGCCACGATTCAAGGCATTTTTTCAAAAATAGCAGTTTCTGAGAGCATGATTTAAATCTGCAACCCCCGTTTTCATAGTCATACGTTAATTTTTCAGCGTACCGAAATCTCCACTTCCCACCCGCAGCTGGGTCCATACACTACCAAGATACCACAAGTAAGAAGCCACGATTAAAACACTGACGATAATGCTTGTTCCAGTAGGCTGACAATGACTTTTAATTAAGCATGACTACATTAAGAGACCTTGTTTTACCCTTTCTTAGGTCCATATCAGAATTGATTCTTCTTCTTTTTACTGCAGCAATGCAGGTAAGGGTCGAACTGAACAGCTGGTAGGCTTTGACATGCAATATATTGGGTCATTTAGTAAATGCAGTTTTTGTGTTTTTGTTTCAGTCACACATGGGTCCTGATGAGGATCTCTACATGAAAGGGGATCTGAGACGCGTCGACCTTTAGTCTGAGGCCAATCCTCGAGTTAAACTAAAATAGAGTTTTCTGTGATTGTTATTGACGTAGTATTGATGGCCTTTACAATGTATTTTGTAATATTGTAATTTGTACAGATATGAGTGGTATGAATGGGTATGACTGACGTATTTAATGTTTTTTGTACAAAAAGTTTTTTGTTGCGTCTTCTCTAAAAAAAGTGAATTTTGTATACAAAAAATTATGTATATCACTTTAAGTTGAGTCTTTTGGTTGGGGTACAATGTAGTGTTATGTGTTTTTTATAATTCAAATCATTGAAGATTAAATCTGACAGAAAAAGAAGTCATCAGTGTGATTTTTCAATGATCACACTTTGAATGTGAGTATGAGTTAAATAATGGGCAGCATTGGCAGCTCTTTTTGTTTTGTTGATATTATTAGGCTAAGCCTTGCTGCTGACTATCCAAGACCCTTGATTGTTTTTTCAGCCTGCACAGCACAGGCATGGAATGACCTGGGGAATACCACTGACCTCCTGGCATTCAGGAAATGATTAAAAACCTGGCTCTTTGCAATGTAAACTTATCTACAGCGCTCACTGCTCAGAGGACAGTAGCTAGCGCCAGTACACCTTCAGGTAACCGCTGCGCTTTAGAAATATCTATAATATACCATGTCTCTGATTACATGTTAGACAGTTCACAATTGGTTGGTGGGCTTGAAAAATCAATTGTCAATTGTAAAAACAGTGAATGGGTATCTGCAAAGCATGTCAGATTCAATGCTGAAATTGCAGAAAGGTCAAGAGCATAGGATTGTTGGCATGGAAAAAGGGCAAAGTATGCAAAGCTGCAGACAGAAGCAGCACATGGCACTCTATGATGCATTTCCCAGATTAATAGATCGATTGGCAGTAGCCACTACTACTCTTGCCAGGAGAACTGTGAACACCCAAAATGACATGGGGCACTGCGGCCAAGATGTAGCACATGGTCTGGTCGAAGTGACCATAGCTCTGGGGAACGTTTAGACACGTAACCTGTCAGTCCCCAACATATTACCCCACCCGAAAGCAAAGACAGCTCTACAGTCAGTGGCATATCTGTGCCAGATGGATGCTGTCCACTGAGAAAATGATGATTATGACAAGGCCTATGTGTCCCCTATGTGTTCCCCAACGTTTCGTGTACATGCATGTACGCCATGCATTTTCCCTCCATGGCCTGTCAACCATGATGCCTATGCTATAACGTGGCCTGCCATCAAGTCTCCCATGAGAGAAACGGCAAATCTGCACTGAGGCCTACACGTTTTGCATCATGTTTTCCTGCACTCGTGCCATTTTCATGAAAGCCCATTTTGTGGCTCAGCCGGAGCCCGAAAAGAGGTTTCAGGCCTCAGACGCTCTGAGAGCTGCAGCTGCAGCTGCGTATCCTTGGCCTCGCACACTTGGGCCTCAGCCAAAGGGACCCAGTCCGGGGTGCCGAGATAGTATTGAGCACGGTTATCTGCTTACTCCTACTGAATCACATTCCTGCCTGGAAAAGGAGGAATAAACAAAACCCGCCTGCAAAGGATAGAGCCTAGCCTTTCTGTCTCCCTTTCAGTGATTGCAAAGCTCACGTCAGTGAAAAACCCATAGCCCCCATGTAAGGCCCACGCAGTGAATAAAGAAATAGAAGCCACATCGGCTCTTGGTGATGGGCAACCTATGTCACAGATCAGTTCCTGCTCCGGACTTTAGATATCAGATAATACAAGATGTGCTGGTCGTCCTGACACTGAAGGCCTCTCTTCCAGACTCCCTGGCTGCACAGCAACCTTCCCCCAGTTACACGTCAGTTACACGTCATGCTCGAGTTGAGCACAAGTAAGGCAAAGTTCCAGTAAAGTTCCAGCTGATCACGCAACCCCCTCCAGGTACCCACCCACCTATGACACTCACCTATGACTCATCAAGTGGACGCCCACATGGACACCCACCTTCACGCCTACTTAAACGCCCACATGCTCTTATCTCATTCTCTCTTGCTCTGCCTGAAGCGCTCCTGCTTACGTATAATATGGAATGTATATATACTGTGCTCTGTGAATAAAGTGGCAGAAGACCCTTCCTGATCCCTTGTGGTGATGGAACCATTCTCCCTATAACTCGAGTTATTGGAATAAAGCCCTTTTGAACCTGATACCACGGACTCAGCCTCTTGCTTTATGCATGATCCTATTGATACCTATAGAAATTATGAGTGTGTAATACTTTATCTACGACATTATTATGGCGCCCGAACAGGGACGAATCCCCTTCCCCACGCGCATTAAGTATTCAAGTATTCAAGTATTCAGGTGCACTGATTCAACTGTATGAATGTTATTGTCTTAGTCAGGTTCAGTTAGGTTTGAATGTGTCAGGTTTGTATGTAAGATTGTTTCATTGTGATTTTTTGTTTTTTTTTGGTTACATTTCAACATGCCGTTGTTTTCGAAACTGCGTAAAATAGGTACTAGGAAAGGTGTATTAGAGGAATCAGTTAACATTCCGCCTAGAGAAACACCTGGACATTTCATGTACTGTAAACATGGTTTAGATGCCGTGTTGTTTTTAGAGCTATGGGTGGATTACACAAAGGATTTAGAGACACAGTATAGATGGCCTATCACGGGAACGTGGGATGCGGAATGCATTATGAAGGTAGAGGAAGAGCTACGGAAGAGAAAATGTAGACCTGCTCAGAAGGATGCCATTGAGTTTTGACGCAAGTAGTCACATAGAAGAACAGAGAAAGAGTTCCACAAAGCAGAGAGAAGTAGACAGGAGTCTAAAAAAGCCAAAGAAAAGAAGTTACAGGAGGAAGGGGAGCGGGTCAAAAGAGAACAGGCTGAAAGTGAAAGAATTACTGTCGTTGCTGGTATTTATCCCGTCCTTTCAGAGGAACTAGCAAGAGTGGCCCCAGTAGAAAGACCCGTTAGAGTGCCACCGCAAGTACCCCGAAAAATAAGACCAACAGCATCCGAAGCGTTTGTTACCACCTACCTAGAGGAATCCCCACCAGCATACCTAGACGGATCTTTCCCTGCACCCCCAACACAGGCCCAACTCCAGGAGCTCGAGGACGGCAGGGAGGGATCCGGGACAGCATCAGGAGGGGGGCCGACTGTAAAGGTAGACATCTCCGAATGTATATACGATCCAGATCCAGGAAAGAGCAATATGCTCGTGATATCACTAAGACTTAGACAAGCAGTCGCATATTTGGAAAAATTACCAGATATGGATAAACACCTAAAGAAAATGTACAATTTCATAAGAACAGGGGAGGGTCCTGAGTGCATAGCAGAGGCCACACAAAACCGAAAAGTAATTGTTAAGAACTATATCCTTCGTTTCCTAATTAACTGTCTGATCAGGGAAAAAGACGAAGGTGACGGGGACGTACACCCTTGTTATATAGGTTGGAGTGATCACATAGATGCCGGTCAGCATGATAAATCAGGACAGACAGACAGCATGTTGACCAAAATCCGAAAGGCAATAATAGCCTCACACGAAGCAGGACCGGACGGAAAGGCTGAGTCATCCTCTGATGACGAAGCCGGGGACAAAGACAAAGTACTATAGGTGGGCCATGCCCGACGGTTCGAGAGGCCCAAGGGCCTCAATTACCGTAAACAGGGAACGGCTATAAAAGAAAGATATTCCCTTGAAAGTTTATTCCAAACTACCGAAAAGGCCCTGAATAGATGGATAGGTAACGACCAGCCCCTCACCCCGACCGAAAAAGAATTAGCACGGTCAGCCACCCTGTGGGTGTCCCAATATGATACATATAATAATGATATAGTAGCCCAAACGTTCTTGAGCCTCCCACCAAACGAACAGCGCATAGCTGGTGTTTACATGGTCCAACATTTGATTACGTTGTATGAGAGTCAATATTCTGATCCCGGTCTATTGTATAAGTTGCTGGACGACATAGTACTAGATAGGTGGACGAACATGGGTACTGAATTGATTAATGTCATCCTAGATCAGCGACACAAATATATAGAATTCGTGACTAGGTCCCTGCTTCCCGCTCCACCCCATGATAGGCGACAGTTATACGACAAGCTGAACCCCCTACGAGAGGTTCATCCTGTAAAAGATACAAACAATGTGCTACAACGGGTGTATGTCTACACCCCCTTGTCGAAATTAGAGATACTGGAAATGAAAAAGATGTTGCCCTCCCATGATAAAGACCCGGGGGGTTTTCACCGAGAACTAAAAGACATTCTCCGCTTAGGAGAGTATACATATGCTGACATTCTAAAATTATTGAAAGTACTATTGCCTGCTGGTATTTACGAGAAGCTTAAAGAAAAGGACTGGGAGGTGGGAGAGAAAAAGATTAGCTGGGATGTGTTGGAAAGAGAGGATGCAGCCAGAGCCCCGGGGGTTGGTCTGGGTCCCCGAGCTAAAGAATTAAAGAATTACCTGAACTCCTTGTACAAGTTTTGCCTAGATTATTAGTTACTAAAAAGGAAGACTGGGATGCTATTTCAGCCTGTAAGCAGAAACCAGACGAGGACACAAGCGATTTTTACTCTAGGTTTGAGAAATGTTTTACTATCAATAGTGGCCTTAAGCCCGGTAGCGAATCATATCCCCATCTTTTCGTGAGCAAACTAGTAGAAAATTCCCTACCCGAGATTAAGTATAGGGTACTGAAGGTTGAGAGTACTTGGCAAGCAAACAGCCCTTCACAAATGTTACAAATGTTACAATATCACCAGAACAGAATTAGAGAAGAACACGAGCAGGAAAAGAGACGCATGAAAGACACAAAGATGAAGATGCTGGTGGCCCAATCGGCACTGTCAAACACAAACACAAACAAAAGTAGCGCGACACCAGTTAAAGGGAACTGTAATTATTGCAAGAAGCCAGGCCACTACGTAAATGAATGTGCAGTCCTGAAACACAATATAGCTACAGGTAAAACAAAGCCACGTCCATCTCCTCCCAAGGAAAATAACACGCATCAGACATCAGATACGTTTCCACCGCCGCCACTGCCAGTTCATGCACCTGCACCCACCCACGCTACAGCACAAATGTATCAGCACGCTCAACCTAACTATCCAGAATACCAAGCATATTCATGAAGGAGCCTAGAGAGGGAATTCGACTTGCCCCTTATTCCAGTTCCTGTGGACCAAGAGGGTCCCTATGTACATACACGTTTACTGGGACAGGATAAAAAGTTTTTGATTGACACTGGGGCA
Source organism: Triturus cristatus (assembly GCF_964204655.1). Classification (NCBI taxonomy): domain Eukaryota; kingdom Metazoa; phylum Chordata; class Amphibia; order Caudata; family Salamandridae; genus Triturus; species Triturus cristatus. Next base: position 1,067,147,122 of record NC_140585.1, read on the forward strand.
AGTAGAACTACCATCAGTCATTCCGAGGTTCCAGGGGCACCCCTCTCGGGCTCAAAGAGCATATCCCTGGGTTTTTCAGGAAAGCCAATTATTAACGAAGTTTCGGAACCAGTCTCTTTAGGAGTTAGTCCACTGATACATACAACAGACTTACTTCTTACTAAATCATGTCCAGAAAACTTACTTGGTATAAAGACATTAAAGGAACTGGGAGCAATTATCTGTTGCTCGCCAGAAGGAGTGCGACTGTATTTACGTGATTTCAAGGGACATTTTGTAATAACAGATTTTGACATCAGGCTCCAAAATGTACCACAGCACCTATGGGCACAAGGTCCGACTGACGTAGGTTTCATGAACATTACACCACACCAGGTCACCCTCAAAGCAGGAGTAGTGCTGCCACGGATACGACAATACAAGATCCCACCTGAGGCTGAAGTAGGGTTACTGAAATTAATCGACTAACTCATTGCACAAGGGGTGGTGGTGGAGACTGATTCAAACGTATGCAATTCACCTGTTCTTCCTATTCTTCAGCGAACTGATCCCAAAGCACCACCTGTCTATAGATTAGTTGTGGACCTGCGAGAATTGAACAAATGTGTAGTCCCACAGTACCCGGTGGTCCCGGACATTTCTTCATTATTGACTGGTATTGATGCAGAGGCTACGTTCTTTACAGTTATCGATCTGAAGAACGCATTTTTCAGTATCCCAATACATCCAGACAGCCAATATCTTTTTGGCTTCAGTTTAAAAGGCCGCAGCTTCAGATTCACAAGAGCTCCACAGGGCTACACAGAGAGTTCTAGCATCTACAGTAAGGCACTCAAATGGCAACTAGACAGTATTCATATGCCTACCACTACAGCACTGATACAGTACGTAGATGACATTCTCATCACAGCAAGATCAGAAACTGACTGCGAAGATGCATCACTCACGGTTTTACACTTTCTGGCTGACAAGGGGCACAAAGTGTCCCCTTCGAAGTTACAATTCTGTGAACAGCAAGTGGCGTACCTTGGGCAATTGCTGTCCAAGGAGGGTAGGCGACTGACACCGGAACGTATTCAATTGATTTCTGGCCTTTCACAGCTCAAGACACAAAAGGAGGTACGTGCATTCATTGGCCTCACTTCATATTGCAGGCAGTGGATTCCCCAGTATGCTTACATAGCCAAGCCCCTAATGCAGTTGACGACACAGGAGGCAGCTCCTACTAATGTCCTCCCTTGGACACAAGAACACACTGTGGCATTTGAAGAATTAAAAAGAGCTTTATGTCAAGCACCAGTTTTAGCGACCCCTGATTACAACGAATCTTTTATGCTTTTTGTGACAGAGCGGGATGGAACAGCACTATCTGTCCTCACACAAGATCATGCAGGAAAACACAAGCCCTGTGCTTATTTTTCTAGTACATTGGACCCAGTAGCCCAGGCTTTGCCTGCGTGCCTAAAATCTGTTGCAGCAACGGCCTTAGCCATAAGACAAAGTGACTCGATAGTGCTGGGCCACCCCCTGACAGTACAAGTACCGCACGCAGTGGAGGTTCTCTTGAACCGGACACAAACCCAACACCTGACTGTAGCGAGACTGACAGGTTATGAGCTGACGTTATTTCAACCACACATAGAGATCAGACGATGCAACATACTGAATCCTGCTACTCTTTTGACCTCTAGTACAGAAAACGTTCCACCACATGACTGTGTTGAAGTGATGCATACCGTGACTAAACCAAGACAAGACTTGACAGATGTTGCACTCCCAGACCCTGACCTAACACTCTATGTTGACGGCTCATGCATGAGGACGGGGGCGGGAGAATTAGTGGCAGCGTATGCAGTGACCACTGCTACTGAAATCATAGAGACTAAAAGAATAGACATACTGTCAGCACAAGCAGCAGAGCTCATCGCTCTGACACAAGCATGCATAAGAGCTAAGCACTTGAGAGTAAACATTTACACTGATTCACAATATGCATTCGGGGTAGTTCACGATTTTGGAGTACTATGGAAAGAAAGAGGTTTCTTGACCTCTCACGGGGCCAAGATACAGCATGGCCCCCTTATACAAGCCCTTCTGGAAGCGATACATTTACCGACAGCTATAGCTATCCTGAAATGCAAAGCACATACTAAAGCCACAGATACCATTTCTCAAGGCAATGATCTGGCAGACCGAACTGCTAAACAGACAGCTCAGACCCCACTAGACATGACAAACTCACAGATACCATCAATGACCAAAGCCATGACAGTCAGGGATCCTTCCAGGGATGTACAAGATATACAGACACATGCTACTCTAGACGAATTAAAGAAATGGTCGGAACAAGGAGGGGTACTGACTGATCAGGGTTGGATGACTAAGGGCAAGGCAACATGGTTTCTTCCTGATTCGATGGTACAAGTGATCATAAATACCGCACATAGTCCTGCACACTTAGGAGAGAAAGCAATGCTAGACAGCTTACAGAATATCTGGTTCAACAAGCACCTGCGTGCAGCAGCGAAACAAAAAGTCAGAACATGTATGATCTGTTGCCAATTCAATCCAGGTAAAGGCATTCCGGTGGAACAAGGTGGATTCTCTCCACCTGACCATCCTTTTGAAGTCCTCCAAATGGATTATATCCAAATGAACAGATGTAGAGGTTACAAATATGTCCTGGTAGTTGTATGTGCACTCACAAGATGGACAGAAGCCTATCCAGTCCCTGATTATACTGCTGTAACTACCGCCAGACAATTGGTGCGAGAGTTTTTCCCACGTTATGGATTACCGCGTGTCGTATATTCCGACAACGGTCAGCCTTTCTCCTCTGAACTCATGAAGCAGGTGTCCCTTCTGTTAGGGTATACCTGGAAGTTTCATTGTGTGCGACATCCTGAAGCAGCAGGCCTCGTAGAAAGGCACAATCAGACCTTAAAGACAAAACTAGCAAAGATTTGTGCAGAAAAAGGTGTAGATTGGATGGTAGCCCTGCCGGTTGCCCTCTTTTACATGCGAATGGTAGCCCATTCTAGAACTGGCTTATCTCCTTACGAAGTGGTCTTTGTTAGGCCACCGAATATGTGGGGCACTCCGATGCCTAAAAAGATTACTGATGTTGATAGTAACTTGCTGACAGATTACCTGGCTTCCTTGATGTCTGCACTACTCTCTTGTCGTTCGCAGGTTGCCGCCGCCTTCCCTGACAACACCCAGGTCAAGGAACACTCCATCGCTCCTGGGGATTATATTTTAATAAGGAACTTTGACAGGACGAGTCCTCTTGAGCCGAGGTGGTATGCGCCGAAGTTAGTGCTATTGACGACGAGGACAGCCGTTAAAGTCGAAGGACGGAAAGGATGGCTGCATATACACCACTGCAAGCGCTACTTCGGGAATAACGACTCTTTTAAAAAGGAAATGAACTTTTCAGACTTTGAGCCCCCTTTACTAGAGGAGACTCCTCAGCAGGAGTACAAAGCTAAACTTAGATCTAGAAAGCCAGACCCCGTTTGATCAATTAAGTCCACTAGGTGGTGAATCGGTTGAACATGTATTCTGACTTGCATAAGATCTCGGACAATGATAATCATAAAAAGAGCAAGATGAAAAGCAAATACTGTAAAATATTACGTGGTAGATGTATAGTGACTTTGATTTTTCTATCTCTTCTGTGCATCACGATAATATGTATCAGCTTAATACTACATGCTATTTTTCCTCCTATTGCCTCACTCTTACACTCCTCCACTAATGATACCATAAAGCATACATTTAGTGATCTGCCATCCTATGAGCTATCCTATCGACTTGCCCTGCGCAACAATACCTTTATTCAGATGCTGCACCATTCACATCAGACTAGCAATGCTACAGACTGCTGGGTCTGTGGCCGACTTCCCCCGTATCAGAAGGTGAAGGGAGTGTTGCCTCTTTTCCCTTTTCCGTTCTCCCATAATGGTTCTTGCGGAGCATGGTTTGCCTTAATGACATCCATCAACGGTGATGCCAAAGAATGTCAAGACAAGGAGTGTAGGGGTGACTGGGTATGGGGTAACTTGAATAAAGTCATGAATGAAGCATGTTTCCCAGACGAAGAAGGTCTTCCCCAAAGAAAAGGTACAGATCTAGAAAATGAAGAGTATCAGCAAGGAAATGCGACCCTCGACTTTATAATGTTGAATGTCAAGCCCATACACAATGTAGGTCCATCCTCAATTACAATCCTGCCAGTAAAAGGGGACTTGTGTGTCAGAAAAGAAGGCTCAGTACATTTGGGGCACAGCGAGTGTAATACTATAATAGAGTTTAAAGACAAAGGAAAGTCCTATTTCAGAGCATCACGACACACCTACTTTATTTGTGGCCAGACAGCCTATGTACAGCTGCCCTTAGACTGGGGTGGGACGTGCTACATATCATTTCTTTTACCACCCGTTTTCTTGGCCCCATCGAACTATCATCAAGATCCCCAACTAGCACTTATCAGACACAGACGAGGGCTCGATGCCTCCGGCATTGACCAGATCGAGACAGCTTGGGAGCAATATACAGATTTCAACAAAGGATTCTTTTTCTTCATAGGTCCCGTCCAGAATAGTAAACTTATCCGCCGGCTAACAAGGATTCTAGAAACAGTTGTAAAAGAGACTGCATCAGCCCTGGGGAACTTGACCCAGGAACAGTCTGCTATGAGAATGGTCGTTCTTCAGAACCGCCTTGTTCTTGACGTCATCCTGGCGGATAGGGGCGGGGCTTGTAGAATCATCGGCTCCAGCTGTTGCGTTTTTATTCCTAATAACGGACCATCTGTATACAAAGCAATAACAAGGCTCCACAAGATTGCCCAAAGCATACATCAAGACCCAGGCACGTGGACTTGGTCCAGTTGGCTCTGGGGAGTAATATCGGCATGGGGATGGAAAGTGTTGACCGTCTGTGGGTTAATACTACTAATGGTATTCAGTTGTTATCTATGTCTGCAGTGTGGCCCGGCCATTTGCGGCCTGTGTGCTACTGCATGTGTTCCACGTCCCCATAGACAAAGCATTGAAAATGGAAAAATAATGCTGCAAGAACAGATCGACTGTCTCATGAGAATAGATGTGACATGAAGGGTCCACTAGGGGACAAGGAGGGAATGAGAAAATAATGATTATGACAAGGCCTATGTGTCCCCTATGTGTTCCCCAACGTTTCGTGTACATGCATGTACGCCATGCATTTTCCCTCCATGGCCTGTCAACCATGATGCCTATGCTATAACGTGGCCTGCCATCAAGTCTCCCATGAGAGAAACGGCAAATCTGCACTGAGGCCTACACGTTTTGCATCATGTTTTCCTGCACTCGTGCCATTTTCATGAAAGCGCATTTTGTGGCTCAGCCGGAGCCCGAAAAGAGGTTTCAGGCCTCAGACGCTCTGAGAGCTGCAGCTGCGTATCCTTGGCCTCGCACACTTGGGCCTCAGCCAAAGGGACCCAGTCCGGGGTGCCGAGATAGTATTGAGCACGGTTATCTGCTTACTCCTACTGAATCACATTCCTACCTGGAAAAGGAGGAATAAACAAAACCCGCCTGCAAAGGATAGAGCCTAGCCTTTCTGTCTCCCTTTCAGTGATTGCAAAGCTCACGTCAGTGAAAAACCCATAGCCCCCATGTAAGGCCCACGCAGTGAATAAAGAAATAGAAGCCACATCGGCTCTTGGTGATTGGCAACCTATGTCACAGATCAGTTCCTGCTCCGGACTTTAGATATCAGATAATACAAGATGTGCTGGTCATCCTGACACTGAAGGCCTCTCTTCCAGACTACCCGGCTGCACAGCAACCTTCCCCCAGTTACACGTCAGTTACACGTCATGCTCGAGTTGAGCACAAGTAAGGCAAAGTTCCAGTAAAGTTCCAGCTGATCACGCAACCCCCTCCAGGTACCCACCCACCTATGACACTCACCTATGACTCATCAAGTGGACGCCCACATGGACACCCACCTTCACGCCTACTTACACGCCCACATGCTCTTATCTCATTCTCTCTTGCTCTGCCTGAAGCGCTCCTGCTTACGTATAATATGGAATGTATATATACTGTGCTCTGTGAATAAAGTGGCAGAAGACCCTTCCTGATCCCTTGTGGTGATGGAACCATTCTCCCTATAACTCGAGTTATTGGAATAAAGCCCTTTTGAACCTGATACCACGGACTCAGCCTCTTGCTTTATGCATGATCCTATTGATACCTATAGAAATTATGAGTGCGTAATACTTTATCTACGACACCACAGCAAACATATTGACACACATCTGGCACAGATATATCCCCAAATCCACAGCCAAGTCCTTCTGATAAAGCGACGAACATCAGAGGTCATTAAAAGTAACTTTTTTATGCACTCAGATGTATGTTACTAAATATGTTTGTGTTCTCAAACTTTGTTGCTTTGTTTAAACAATGACATCACATAACGATATATCTGATGATACACAGTTTTAAAACATCAGTACAACCTGAATAAAAGGTTATCTTTCAGTAATGGAAAAATATTACCATCATGTGTGTTGGCTATTTTATAAATGTCGTCATCATTCTTACCTTAAAAATAGTTGTTTGTGATCTCCGTGTGTCGTGCTCGACCCTCTGCTGCACGTGTCCTGCTGAATAGATAGTGGTGATAGTTTGGCATCTGAGTCTGATTCTGGCTCTATGTTATCGTTGTGAAAACAGTTCTTCATGGTTATGTTGTGAAGAATAACATATGTGACAATGACTTTGCAACAGGTCTCAGTCTGTAGGGTAGTGCTCAACCCGCCTTACATAGGCATCTGAATTGAGATTTCAGTATTCCAAAAGTCCAATCAATTATTGATTGCATTTTTTTTTAGTCCTGTTGTGCTGCTTTTCACTTCTGGTTTTTGGATTCAAGTATGATGTTAGTATCCATGGCATATGCACTGTCTCCTTAAACAGTATGAGAAGGAAGAACAATTATATTATTTTACCTGTATGCTATTGAACACTGTATGAATTGAGTTTGGAATCCTTTTAACAAATTAAAAACCATCACCATATTCACCCTGAGACAGACGGTCATTTATTCCTGTGTCGCAGAACATAAAGGAGTCATGTGTGCTGCCTAGGAATCTGGCTAAAAGGTCAGTTATGAGGCATGAGGCATCACACTCTCCCTGAACATTGATTGAATGAATACTTTTATTGTTTCTATAAATGAATTAATTTGCACAGGGGGTCATATGGCAATATGTGTACTATCAACACAACCAATAATGTTTGAAAACTGTGGTACCGATAAAACATTCCTTTTGTGTATTGTATATCTTGGGAGTGTTTGGAAAAAAACTAATCAGTTCAAGTTTCCAACCATAATGTCCAAAAAACTATGAGACACCTAGAAAATCATTGTGTGACACTCTCCCTGTCACTGCTATTACTCTCTGGTAAATGCCAGAAGCTAAAAGGTGTAGGCAACACAATACCGGCACATATGTTGGACTTGCAATGCTTCTGACTTTTAGGGGTTGTAGCTGAGAATATAACTCAGTACTTAAATCCAAAAGAACCTCACAACTCAGTCTATATCAATCTCCTCCTCAGTCTGTTCAAACCGGGTGACCCTTACCCTATCTCTTCTCCTTCTCTACCTACCAGCCCAAATCCTCATCCTCCTCACCAAGACATACTGAGCAGCCATTCTGAAAGAGAATGATGCATTGTTGGTCACTTTTTATAGTTTGCACCTGATTACCACCTGATATAAATTGATGGTATTTTCATTTCCTAAATGGCCATTTTGTGACTAATCGCAATTCGGAAATCCTTTTTACATAGTGTTAGTAAATCGCTATTTGGTAATTCCAATTTACGATTTCCAATTTCAAAATGCAAAAAACATTATTTCAGTATAATGGAAATCACAAATTGCACCATTTTGCATTTCCTAATGACCTGAAAAGCGATTTGCACCCTTGGAAAATGCAAAATGGCATCATAGATATGGCCCGTCAATTATGTGTATGAAGGAGGAGGTGTTGGATGTAAAGGTACTGCACATGGTACTGAATGATCTACTCTTCCTCAGAAGTCATGCACTCCCCTATGGAGCCATATTCCCACGTCTCCCATCAATAAAATTACCAATGAGAAAGTTGAAACTGTAAAAAGAAGTCTTAGGGATTTTCTACCTAACATTATAAAACAATGGATACATGGTTCTCATTATATTTAAAATAGATTTGGTCTTGAGTCTTTGTTTTATTTTATCAGCAATCTTGCTTCTGGGTAGAGAGAAATACCATTGCACGCTCTGACTTCAAGCATAGGACAATGAGGAAAACAAGTTTTTCTGTGTCACCAGTGGAGGACTTATGAACAGGAACCACATTAGGATGGTATGGAAGGAACACAATTATTCTTTAGCTCTGTAATTGCAATGCGTACTGGAAAATATACAATAAACAGATAAGGGAAGTAGTCTTGCAGTGGATTATGTATTTAGTGTTAGCATTTCTTCAAAATTAGTAAATATGAATGTGAATACTTCTATAACAGTGAATGCTAAAGAAATTAGTATTACCTTGCAACACCAGAATCTTTCTATTTCTGTCCATCTCCCTCTGTAGTCCTGTACAAAGAAAGGGAAGAAGCTTCAGGGCCTTTAAGTTTGACAAAGATGGTCATCCAATAAATATTGGTAAATGTCCCTTCTTCTGTATTTAGAATGCTAATGACTTCAATGTATGCTTAATATGATTGATATGACATCCACCACTTGAGGCAGATATCCCGCATCTATCAAAATGTAAATAAGGTCCAAAGTCACTAAGTCCTCTATTTCCTCACAGCTTATCCTTCTAACAGCAATCTCTGAAGAAATTTAAAAAACATCTTTATGTGATTATGTGAAAAGAAGCTTAGAAAACGCCCTAGGGAGACATTGTCTTCTCTTCAACAGCCAAGAATAAAGGCTTCTGTGATCAAAGAGAGGCTGTATTGTGATCATGGGAAGGCAAGGAGCCTGTGGGCTTCTCAGATACAGGCATTATCAAATTTGTTTACCTGCCAAGAAACCCTCTCTAGTGTTGCCCTGGCAAGTGCTTGGTTGCACTTTCACAGCTGGATATTGACTGTATTTATAAGCATTCAGGGTAGTAAGATCTTTTTGTCTCTCAATCCGGAGTCAAAAATGGCACTTCCTGTCATGTTGGAATGCAAATACCCAGGAGTTATGCCCCCAAAAAACCCACTAGAAGCCTCATCAATCAGAATCAGTATTCTATCTAGTAACACCAGCTCACATGGATTACAAATAATGGGCTACCTATAACTCAAGGGGGTCGAATTCCAGAGGTTTTACAAGTGGGGCCATCAGGGTCCCCTTAGAAATGAGGTATTAGAAGGGAGCCAGTAATTCTAGATCAGATTCCTCAGGTAATTCCTAATTTTTCACCTGAGTATTGCCTGGAGGTTTTATCTGCTTTTGGCAGCTGAAACTATGGTGAAATAAAATGGATTCACAGTGTTCCTGTGGCTCACCTAGTTCTGTGAAAATGGTAAATGGAATTAAGAGGGACATTACAATCTAGGCCCATATGTAAAAGAAAGGCTGTGTCTCTTATAGGCAGGCTCTTTTTGGAAACTATCAATATTTAATGAACTTTCCTACTTCTATATTGCACTGTAGTATCGGTGCAGTGTTCTGAAGTAACAGCTTATATGTTAGAGCTACAGAAAACAGTAAAATGAATAAAAAGTTCTTGATACATTAAACAAAGATGTAATAACACCAGGAAAATCCATGGATAGCAAAGACTAACTATATACACATATTTACTTGTTTTAACTGAAAGTGCAATTTTAGAAAAATTTCCATTTGTGAATGGGTGTCCTTATATGTGTTGCGTTTTACTGGACTTAGTTTTTGATGCCATGAAAATGCTGTGCATTGCCACACTGTCCTACAGTGTCCTACCTCTAAAATTATACAGTAACATTTGTGTCAACCGGTTGGTTTATTTATCTGTGTCTAGTAAGGCCATTCTAAGTAAAAACAGGGAATACACAAATGGCATGAAAGTAAAATGTCATGTGCAAGTTTCAGTGTGTATTTTCAGTAATTTCATACATGGTAAATATTTATGGCTGCCATGTGCAACCTTGTGCCTTGGCTGGACTGTGATACAAGGCAGGGGAAAGTGCTTTTGCCATATGGGAAAATCTATTTTTGCAGACAGAAGTCACCCCTTAAAGTGTGCCATATTAGCCCACAGTTTGGGTGTTTATATCTAAAAATATGGCAAACTACATACATAGATTAGTAGGCCCTCAGAGTGAATAATTGTTCTAAAGTGCATTTTATTGTGCAGGAAAAAGCAACATTTTCTAGTAACATGGCTAGATTTGAAAAAAATATATATTTATTAACTCTGCCTTGGAAAATGTTAGAGACATGTTTAAAAGATTTTCAATTAGTGAGGGGGAAAGGGCCATAGTAAGGCTCTGCATGAGAAATATCACATGTTAAATACTGATTCTGCATGTTATGCCTCAGGTGAATGATAAAAATTCAGAATTTGAGTTATTTACCACCAGTATAACATCCTCACACCGGGGTAATGGTATTTACTATATGCTATCACAGATAATATCTATTAAGGGGAGAAAAGCCACAACACTGTGGCTGTTACCCCACATGCCATCACAATGCAAGCGCTACAATGCATGTGCTGTAACAACGCATGACCATCACAACACAATTTGTTACAATGCATGGTCCTTTACAACAAATATCGTTGTAAAGCCATGAATGGTAAAGGGATATGCTTTTCAAATGTAAGTATTAGGTAAGTATGGGTTTTCGGGTGGTATGGGTAATTTTATGGCTTAGGGTGGGCATGGGCTTTGGGGTGTCATGGGTAATTTTAGTGTTTAGGGTAACTATGGGTTTTGGGGTGGCATGGGTAATTTTAAGGTTTAGGGTGGGTATGGGTTTTGGGGTGGCAAGGGTAATGCTAGGGATTAGGGTGGGTATAGACTTTGGGTGGCAACGGTAGTTTGAGGGTTTAGGGTGCGTACGGGGTTTGGGGTGGCAAGGGTAGTTTTAGGGTTTAGGGTGGGCAGGGATTTTGGAGTGGCAAGGTTAGTTGTAGGGTTAAGGGTGGGTAGGTGTTTAGGTGTGGCATGGTTAATTTTAGGGTGGGTAGGGGTTTGGGGAATGTTGGATTTATATATATGGTTTCATATATTTCAACAGACATCATTGTGTGTGGAATATATAAAACATATATAAAAGTAAGTACATTATTTTTGTTTTACATGTATTTAATGCATTACCATCATTTTACAGGGAAATATATATAGCTATAATATATACATAAATAGCATTTACATTTACCTGTAAAATACTTATATTTTCAATCACAACTTTAACCACACACATGCTTTTACAAAACATGCTTTTGCAACAAAATTTGTTGTAAAGATATATGCATGGTTAAAGTTTGCATTGTAATGGTAATGCGTTGTTACAACTGTGTTGTAAAGGCACGCAACATAATGGCATGTGTTGTGGAGACATACAACCCTATGAAGGACCATCATGAATGTAGAATAATGTAAATAATCTATTGAAAGTTAGAGACTGATGGGCTTGAATTTAGAAACAGTTCAGACAACTTGCAGAACAACATCAATATAGTTGGACCAGAAATAAGTGTATTTTAATGGCTGTGAATTTCATTAGCTAAAGATAATTTATTTTCATTGTCATATATCAGGGATAGAAAATAACACATTATTTGGTACTACAACCAGGTGCTGTGGGGATGGTCATGTGACCTTTCCATGCCAATGATACATTTAACGTGTTACTCTGATTACTGTCATGTACCTTTCTTTGAATTTGATGAGTGATATATATGCCTTTCAATCTCATCTGTGCTATCCTATTTTTTCAAAAACTCTCTAGATTGAATTGAGCTTATGCAGTAGACAGGCATAGCTGTGGTGTGAAATAAATAAGGTTATTTCAATGCATTCTTGCTTTGTGTGCTGATTACCATTTTAACTGGCAGGACTTTGTTATTCCTAAAACAATATCTCTGCTTTGACAAAGAACCAGGAACAGACATGAAATGTTTGTTACTTTTCGTGCTGGCTTGTAATTGCATTTTATATAGCGCTTGCTATCTCTGCCGAGGCATTGAAAGAAATATAAACCGCATGCACTGTTTATAAAATTCCAGTAATAATAAGCAAAACACGTAACTTTAAAGGTAAAATAAATATTTTAAAACTGATGAAGAAAAATAATTATTAAATGTAGATATTTTCATGAAAACCCTTGTTAAGAATTCATTGTTCTGGTTCTCACGTCGCCTTGATCTTATTTTTTTTAAGTTCAGAAAGTTTTTATTGAAAATAAAATCAGGGTGTCAATACAAAATATACACTGTAAATCGTACAACATCATGTTCCATAGTTAAGACATAGAAGAGTAAATAAGAATTGGACTAAGAATACAATATTAAGTCATAAAACAAAAAAAGAAAAAACAAAGTAAATGAAACGTATACGCATAAAGGTACCTAGAAGAAGCTTGCAGAATTATTAGGGAAGTCAGGGAGGTTTGGGAACTTCCTGTTGAGAGGGTTTTGGTTAGGCCTGGGCAGTAAATTCCGTTCCGTTCGCGGAATTTGCGGAATTTGCGGAATTTCGCGTTCCGCGGAGAACGCGAAATTGCCCAAAAATCTGCGTTCCGCGACTTCGCGAAATTTTTTGCTTGTTCGCGTTCTCAATATGCATGTTCGCGAGATATTTCACCCCGAGCACGCAAACAGCGATCGCGAACAGAAAAAAAGTATCGCGAACAAGCAATTCCGCGTGTTCGCGGAATTTCTGCGTGTTCGCGGAGATTTTTTACCGTTTCGCGGAGATTTGCGTAACGCGATTACGCAAATTCCGCCCACCCCTAGTTTTGGTAAAGAATATCGTTTAGCACTGACATCAATATAAAGTGCAACAGGTGACCACAAATCCGCACGTTTAATAGCCATATGAGGAGGATATACAAAGGCATTATCTAATCTGTGATTATGGCAAACAGTATACCACCAAGCCTTGTATGAAATTTTCGAAAAATCTTTCCAATTAACAGCAATTTGTTGAAAGGCAATTGCTAATAATAAATCAATAATCTTGACGTTAAGTGAGATCTTGTCCCAGACAGAAGAAAGACTGCCTTGAAAGATATGAATGAAAGAGAAAGGAAAAGTGGTGCCGTAAATTAGGTTAATTTGAGACCATACTTGTTTCCAAAAGCTAAGCACCTGTGGACAAGTGAATAGCATATGAAACAAGTTAGCATTGGGAGAGGAACAGGACCAGCATGTGTCCGGAATGCTTGAAAAACAATTAGATAAAGTGGCTGGCGTGAATAAGAGTCTATTATAAACAAAAAATAAAGTTTGCGTGGTATTTGCTGCTCTAGAAGCTTTACGTAGTTTGTACCAAATACTCTTCCAGAGTGATATTGACCAACACACCTCAAAATCTTGTTCCCATGCCTCTTCAGTTTTCGTTTTCTGTTGATCAATATCAATGCCTTGCAGGTGACTATAAATAATAGAAGCTTTGGGCGTGGTCAGTAACAAAGCACAAAGTCATGAAGAGGAATCTGGGCTATTGGAGGTGTCAGTTGTGGTGTGGGAGTGAGAGTAAGTTTCCAGCACTGCACTTTTGAGTAAGTTATATTTATGGATAAAGGAGGTCGGTAGATTGAATGTCCGCATGAGTGTACAAAAGGCAAGAATTCTGAGTTCGAAAATAATTGATTAACCCAGACCAAACCCTTTTCTCTCCAAGTCCGCAAATAAAATGGTCTGTTGTGGATCAAGAAATCTTTATTATGCCAAATTGTTGAGTTTAAAAAGGAGTCCCTAGGACAATGAGTGGGATGGGGGGGTAAATCAAGTAATTTGGAAGTGAACTTGAATATAGGGGTAGAAATGGATTGTGGTTTGCGAGAAAAAGAAAGATATTCGCGAAATGAGTACGGGGACAAAAACAATCGTTCTATTGAAGTCCAAAGGGCACAATCATCTTCGGAGTCAAGCAACCAAAGTGAGGCCTGACGTAATAAGAAAGATTTCTGATAAGCTTGGAAATCCGGAAAATTGACTCCGCCCTCCATTTTAGGACGTATTAATTTTAATAAAGACATTCTAGGTTTCTTATTGTTCCACAAGAATGAGGATAAAATTTAGTTGACTTTTTTCAATAATTTGGAAGAGATGGGGACCGGAATATTCTAAATAGAATATAAGACTATGGGAGATAACATCATTTTTATGGTATCTTGGCGGCCCCACCAAGACAAGTAAAGAGGATGCCATTTAGAGGTTAATTCCGTAATCTTCTGAAGACATTTACTCATACATAATGTTACCGTATCTGAAATTGAAGGGGTAAAATGTAGACCCAAATATTTAATGTGATTTGGACTCCATTTGAATTGAGAAGCCTGGAATTGTGAACTGAAAGTATATTTTGTTAAAGGTAAAATTTCACACTTATCATTATTTAGTTTATAACCTGAAATGAAAGAGTAAGATTTTACCTCTGCTAGAAAAGCTGGAATTGATTCGTCTGGTTTGGACATAAAAAGTAAAATATCATCAGCATAGGCTGCAAGTTTGATGTGGACATTTGGTACTTGAAACCCATGAATACTTGAGTTTTGTCGTATTTTGGATAAAAAAGGTTCTAAGGCTAGATTAAAAAGAAAGTGAGAGAGAGGACAACCTTGACGCACTCCTCTGACTAAGTAAAAAAATCAGGAAATTAAGCCGTTAGCACAAACCGCAGCACGCGGATTGGAGTAAAGGAGAGATAATACATTTATTAAAATTGGGGTCAAATCCAAACCATTTGAGAATGTAAAATAGGTATCTCCACTCAACCCTGTCAAAATCCTTTTCGGCATCCAGTGCGATTGCTGCTAAAGGATGTTTAAGATGTGAAGATTTGGATAAGACATCAAAAAAGAGTCTAGTATTATCCGCGACGACTCGTCCTTTAACAAAGCCAGATGGTTCTTTTCCTAGTAAGTTTGGTAAGTAAGAATCAAGACGTATAGCTAAAACTTTCGAAAAAAAATGATAATCAATATTAACCAGTGAGATAGGTCTATAGTTTTTACAGTGCTTAGAGTCTTTGCCTTCTTTTGGAATAAGGCAATTATGAGCTTCAGAAAATGAACCCGAAGAACTTTTTGAGGCAGAAAAAAAGTTTATAAGCGAATGTAATTGGGATATGAGAAGCTTAGAGAAATTAATATAAAATTCGACAGTAAAACCATCAGGGCCAGGAGCGTTATCTTTTTTAAGAATTTGAAGGGCTTTTAGGAGTTCAAGCTGGGAGATTTCCAATTCTAAAGGGAAAAAGTCCAAAGGATCATGTTTAGGCCTATGAATATTCTAAAAGAATTGCGATAGTGAATGATCCGTAGGTTGGGTCTCTGACAAAAATAATGATTTGTAAAAAAGCGAAAATTCATTTAAAATCTCAGTGTCTTTGAATTTTAGAATTGAGTGTTCGTCAAATATAGAATCAATGTTTGACTTGTTTTTGCAGATCTTCAAGTAATTAGCCAACATTTTCCCTGCTTTGTTTTTACCTTCATAGAATTTTGCACTCGATTTTAATAGATAAAGTGAAGCATCTTCCGTTGATTGTTTATTACATTTCAATTTAGCATTTATGAGAGTCCTGAGACAATCCTCTGAGTGGGATGTGTAGTATGAGTGTTCCAATGTTTTAATGTCTTGAAGGAGGTCCTTAGT
This sequence comes from Triturus cristatus, assembly GCF_964204655.1. NCBI lineage: Eukaryota > Metazoa > Chordata > Amphibia > Caudata > Salamandridae > Triturus > Triturus cristatus. The sequence continues at coordinate 1,067,162,984 of NC_140585.1, forward strand.
AATCTTACGTGCAGAATTTCGTTTCTTAGCAACAAAGCCTAGGATAAAATCCCTTGCTGATGCCTTAAAGGCATCCCAGATGGTTGCGGGAGATAGGTATTCTGTGTGATTTTTCTCAAAGTAGTCCGTATAAAATACAGTGAAGGCAGCAGTGAATTTGGGATCTAAAAGGAGTGCATTGTTAAAATGCCATCCTCTGGGAGCAGTATTCTTAGGCAGTATGTCAAAGCCTAAGGAGACAGGCGCATGATCCGAAAGGAGAATAGGACCCATTTCTGCGTGGATGAGAGACTGCGAGATGTTATGTGAGACAAAAACATAGTCAATTCTTGACTGGGTGTGATGGGTTGAGGAATAGAAAGAATATTCTCTAGAGGTTGGGTTCCAAAGGCACCAAGCATCAAGCAATTTATGTTGATGAACAGTGTGAGTGAAAGATTTATGTGTCTTATTAGGGGAAAAGGGCACCTTAGAATTTCTGTCTAAAAAGGGATCAAACACCTGGTTACAATCCCCAGCCAAAAGAAAATTGTCTTCAATGCAGAGGGAGATATGCCTGGCTAAAGCAGGCCAAAAGGAGGTATCACCGCCCGTGGGAGCATAAACATTAAGAAGTGACACTGGGACCCCCTTTAGTGATAATTTGACAATCAGCCATCTCCCATCAACATCTGATTCTTGTGACAACAACGTAACTGGTAGAGACTTACGGCATAATATCGCAACTCCATTTCGCTTACCATCCCCTGTGGAGAAATAAACCTCACCCACCCAGCCTTTTCAATTTCAAAGATTCAGTATCCGTAAGGTGCATTTCCTGTAAGAAAACAATATCACCATTTCGCTTACAATCCCCTGTGGAGAATCAAACCTCACCCACCCAGCCTTTTCAATTTCAAAGATTCAGTATCCGTAAGGTGCATTTCCTGTAAGAAAACAATATCAGCATTTAACTTGAACAAGTGTGACAAAACCCTCTGTCTCTTGATAGGAGAATTTAGTCCCATAATATTCCAGGAAACTAATTTAAGCGGCATGAAACATTTAAATAAGGTAAAAAACAGTAGAAAGTAACAGTCTGTTCAATAAGATGAAGGTAATACAAATAAAATAATCTAAGCTTAAAAAGCCAGAGTCCAATTCATTGCACAATGTAGAGCATCAAAAGAAATAAAAGAAGTAGGAAAAAAAGAAGAGAATTCAAAACATAGAAGAAGATAAAAAGTATATAGGCAAAAACAGGAGCAACAAGGGAAGATATAGAAAATAAGTGAGCAAAAACAAGAAGGAAACGAAAAAATAGACATATGAGAAAAAATTAGTATAGAATTTTGATAATAAAGGAAAGAAGTAGAGGAGAACATTGCAAAGCACGGAACAGAAGACAAAACAAGTAACATACCTATAGGGAGAGTATGTAGAGAAGAAGAAAACAAAAAAAGTAAAAATATGAAACAGACATCCAGTTCTTTAAGGAAGATTATAAGAGGAGAAAAAAGATAAGAGTAGATGATCGAGCAAAAGAAGAGGTTAAAAACAAGTGGTCGGAGCCAGAGATATAATCCATACATAAAGTTACAAATATAACTGGAAAAAACACATGAGTAATGACGAGGCAGGGAGGTAATAACATTTAGAAAAGCAGTACAGAAAAAAAGAATGAACATGAGAGTACAAGAGGAAAAGAAAATATTAGAGACACCAGGAGAACGAAACAACAAGGAATGCCGGAGAAACAAAATGACAAAGGATAAAACACAAAACATATCTACAAAAAGGGGATGTGGAGGTAGGGGTAGGTGGAACCAAAAGGAACAGATGAACGTCTGGGGATGACCGGACCAGACCAGGGGGAATCACGTCAGAACGTAGACGTAGCTGTGGAAGCGAAGGAAAACATATTTAATCATGGATAAGAAAATGAGCGAGAAAAGCAAAATGATGAAACCCAATAACATGAAACTATTATTAACGCTAATAACAAAGGTAATGTAAATCTATTAATGAGGAATAAGCAGTGCATAGAGGAAAATAGCAAAATATCTCGCAACCTATAAGCTCCAAAAATTAGAGACAATGTAAGTGTAAAGTGAAGAAAAGTCATGTAGCACTTGAGGACGAGGGACCTGAGACCACCATATGGTCCATATCATGCGAGTTGATGAAGCTTTGCAAACGTATTGGATCCTCGTATGATGTTGTTCTATTGTTGTAGGTAACCTTAAAAAGACATGGGTGGAATAGGCCATATCTAGCCCCCATAGAACGAAGAACTGGTCTCATGTCCTAGAAGGCTTTCTGTCTAGCTGCTGTGGCTTTAGAGTAATCTTGTGCAAAGAATAACATAGAACCAGACCAGGAGAGGTTGAAGAATATGTAGGAACGCGGCCCAGTCTATGGGTATGTTGTATGTTCAACATAGTTCAACATAGTGTCCTCTGGCATGTGAAGAATCTTGGGCAGGAAGGATTTGAAAAATGCAAGAGAGTCTGAACCTTCGGCCCCTTCAACGATCCCGTAAATGTGTAAGTTGTTCCTTCTGTTACGGTTTTCGAGGTCCTCGACCTGCTTTTGAAGTGTTGAAACCTGAGACTGCAAGGAACTAACACTTTTGGTAGCATCACCTAAGGAAGAAATATTTTGCTCAACCACTGTAAGTCTTGTATCCAGTTGAAGCCAATTGTCTGAAAGAACTTGTAATTTGGAATTGGTTCCCTCAACAAAAGGTCTGAGGGCCCTAATTTCCTGTAGTAGTAACTCCATTGAAACCTGCGGATTTGATTTAGGTGGCGAAGGGTTATCCTTTCTCTTTGGATTTTCCCGGTAGCACTGGAGCGGGATCCATTATGGTATCTGTGTTTTCCGGTGCGATTAGGCCGGAATCTTCCAGTTTGGAAAATGCCGAAAAAGGTTTTGAGTTCTTGACGAAGGAGCGCTTTGGTTTGAATGTAACGAGGAAGGAGCCTTTTGTTCTACCCATTAAATTGAAGAATGAGTAGAAGAGGATTTGTATATGCGAACTTGCAAAGCGTGAAAGGTGAAAGGTGAGCGTAGTAGAAGGAGAAACAGTTCTGGTCAAGAAGTGATAATTATACCTTCAGGGTGGGAATTCCAGCAAAAAATGTTATAGAAGCCAGTTGAGGTCCATAAGTAGTAAAACATTCCCTAACCGCAGTAATATTGATGACAGAGAGCTCCTTGGTACACCACACTTCTCATAATGGTTGTAAATCATGCAAATAGTGAAAAGTACAGGAGCTTAGTAGAAATGTATGCACAGACACTGCATAGGACGATATACAGAGCAATAGTTGTAAACCCTATGTGAGCAGCATTAAAGCTGGAGGAAGATTCCCCGGGCAATTACCTTAAAATTTTGGCGCAGATACGCAATTTAGGGTCTGTTTGAAAATCCCCTAGTGACGAGCAGCATTTCAGAAAAGCTCGCTTCACTCGAGATGGCCACCAAATGCGATTCCATCGCATCAGTCCGGAGAGTCCTACATGGACGCCGCCATATCCACTGGGCGCCAAGCCACGCCCCGCCTTGATTTTATTTTTCATTTGGACTGCTAACCAACAGTTGGTACCACTTATTGCGCATGCGCGCTGGCTCAGCATATGAGGCTACACATGTGCTGGCAATATCCAGAACCAAGGAAATATGCAAAATGGTTTATTAGGATACACCTAGGAAAATATATCATAGATATTGTAGTGTAAAGATAATGGCTAGATGAAAAAAAAGACATAATGGGCTGTGGCTGAAGAGAGTCTTGTAAATCCCCCAAGAACAGAGAGCCAGCACACAGAAGACTTAGCATAATGGTACAATAATGATTCAATCTTTTATCATATCCCCCAGATGCAAGGCTGCTGTGAGAGTACTAAAATTAATTTTGCATCGTTCAAGGGAAAAGGAGACTAATATGGAACAATGCAAGTCAGCAAAATAGGCAGCTGGGAGTAAGGAATGTTTCTATGGTGGTCAGGTGGGGGATTAAATGGAGAGAAGTATGAAAAGGAAAAGAATGTGAGCTTCTGCTTCATTATTAACAGGATGTAACTGACATAAAACTGAGGGGTATATTATCAACAGTCAGCGATGATTATCGCAAAGCGCTCTTAGCGCAAATTTAATTATCGCCATCTATTGCTGGATTACATCGCCGAGTTAGCGCGTCATCATCAACGCTTATCTCCAAGGCGATGAAAAACCCAGTGATAGCGGCGAAATGCGTGAATATCTCTGGAAATCCAGCGATAAAATCTCAGCGATAGGGAAATCCTTGATGATAAACCATGGTGGAGTCAGCCTGACAATCCACCTCCCATTGACAAGATGGCTAAGTCAGGTTTCAATCAGGCGTTCAATATCAGCGTTAATCGCGGGTAGTGCGACTTTTATTATCACAACGCAGGTCCGGGGCCGCATTGATAATAGAGGGAACTCGTGTTAGCGACTGCTTTCATGTTATTTCAGGATGGCACGCCTACTTTGCATCTCATTAGCGATGTATATCGCTAAGATGCGTAGCGTTAGTAATTAGGCTGCTAACATGCGCTAATGCATGTTAGTGCCGCCTTGTTAATAGGGCAATAAGAATATCATCGCATAGGCAGCAAAATGTGCTGCTAAAGCGGCGATACTGCCCTTGATAATATGCCCCTAAGGGTGAGCAGTCACCGGGTCATAGTGCTGGAACAATAATATTCTGTGTCTCAACTTAATGATACATATCATGTTTCAGATTTTGCTATCCAGGTGCTGACAGCACCTGCTGTATTTGTGCCGGTTCCTGATAATTTCTCCGGAGATGAAGGAATACTTGTTACATATAGTTGCTGGACATTATATATGTATTTCTTCATATATGTGTGTCTGTGCGTGTGCGTGTGCGTGCATATGTATGTGTGTATGTTTATTAGAATGGAAAGACTTCTTATTGCATGTTTCCAAGTGGCCTCAAAGCTCGTTTTTGACTGCTGCATTAATTTGCATTACAATCAGGCAACCTAAGCAAAAATAAACTAAAAGGATGGTTAATGTATAAGTACTTATTTATTTTAGTGGTGTTTAAAAACATACTTGCACAATGACCATGCTGCTCTCAGAGCATTAATCAGCACAGGTGACAATCGCACCCTTGGAGGTCCTTCCTTAAAGTAATTATCTACCAGTGAATATCCATCAGTGTGTGAAAATAAACAGCAAAATATGACATGCACATTTTTCTTTCTTTTTATATGTCTTGTTTACCATATTTCTACAGTGTCAATGTACTACAAAGTAAAAGCACATTTTAGCAAGCGTGTTTTAATTGTCTTACAAGGCACTTCTGCATTTACTATTTGATTTGAAATAATACGCATTTTTGTGTGAAAACACAAAGGAAGAGCCAGGTCGAGGAACTGGGTGGAAAGTTCCTCGAATTTAGGGCAGGGTAATACGCCCATTAGGACCAGTTCTGAAGAATTAATTAGTACACGGCCCATTGTGGTGCACAGCACATCAAGAACTCTCTGCCAGCACGACATTTGTGTGGCACAAGACCAAAGCATATGAAGCAAATGGGCATCTACTTGCATACACAGAGGACATGCAACTGAGGCTACCGGGCTGATGCTACAGGGTATATTTTCTTATTTCAGGCAGGTGTAAGGTAGGCTCAGTTCAGAATATTAAACTGATTGTACTTAAAATGTCAGCCGAGGGATACGTTGTGGAGATTGTCCAATATTTTAGCCCAGCCCATTTTGTATAGAGGTTTGGCCATGTCAGCCTCCTAGGTAGTACGGAGAGAAGCCCCGTCCTGGCTTATCATTTTGCCAGTTGCCAGTGCTATAGTATAGAGCATCTGGTACATATCATGTGGGGTTGGTGCTAGGTGGTGAAAATTAAATAGGGCTTTCAATAATTGTTTAAGGTGTTTGTAGGTGAGGAGTTTTCCCAGGTGAAGATTGTAGTCTGACTAAATCGCAAGTGTAACAATGCACTTGACCCTGGTTGCACAGCTTAAATTAAATATTCCAACAAAATCATACAATGTTAACCAAAGTTCAAAACTCGTAATGTTCTTACAAATACATTCATGAGTCCAATACTATAATGGTGTTTTTATTCTCCGCGGATTCCTCTCCGCTAATGCATAATCATGATTTATGATACGTAAATTTACTTCAGTAACTACGTATAGAATATTAACAATTCATGTTTTCAATGAACAATATATGAACAGAATCAATCTTCTCTCAAAGATGTTCCCAATGCATTTCAGGATGGACAATCCCTTCTTCAGGGGTGTAAGAGAAGCTGCTGATGGCTTGTACAGAACTAGTATCTAAACACGTCCTGCATTTAAGGACCGGAGGGATTATACAGATGACAGGGCTATATAGCTCGCAATGTGACAAACTGTCTCGCTCGTAGATATCACAAATATCTCGTTACAATGAAGTATGCTTCATACTGCTCAGCATCACATGCGCAGCCATAAGGGTTTGGAAATCTAGCGGCTCGCCATCAACAAACATATCCCACAATTTTGAGAGGCCTGTATCCTTCCATTGTAGGAAAGTGCCTCTTTTGATATGGTTAGCCCCTTCTTTTTGCTTGATTCATGATGTGATTTTGAACTGTAATTGCACAGAGTTCCGTCTAACCAGGTTCCCAGTGCCAGATCATTTTCCCAAAACTGTACCACAATTGCCACAACTTCAGCCACCCTGGTAATTCCTAGTAAATGGTACCCCTGGTACCTATGGCATAGGTACTGAAGAGGGCCCAATGGGGCCATAGCACCAATTGTGCCACCCCAGAGACCCCTCACCAAGACCATGCAAACATCTACTGCAGGCTGTGTGTCTTGGTGGAGAGAAAATTGAAGAGTTTAGATGGCACACAGCCAAGTGTACCATGGCCACATACACTGGGAAAAAACACTATATCCTATCTGTGGAAAATATCTGCATGAGCAGATATGACCCTGTAATGTCTGAACCATTCTTAGATATTGTAAGTGCACAGGGAAGCCATGACGAGTGCATGGGCTAGATACTTGTCATTACGAGATTTCTAGCTTGGTATCATCATCATCATCAACAAACTTTATTCGGTTTTATGATAAACCCATAAAAGTCAAACAAACATGAATAAAAACATCTTCCAGAATACAGATTTAGCTAATGTTGATACATCAAATTACACTGGATTTATAGTAAAAATACATAGATTATAATACAGAAATTAATCGCAACTTGACCAGAGTCTGAGAGCAACCCATAAAAAATTGAGAGTGTAAAAAACAGTATCATTAGAGGGGAGTTGTAGAAAGATAAATGCTGGTCTTACTCTCCTGAACCCAGCTTTTTTAAGGATAGGAATAATAAATAATTTTCTAGGACCATCCTAAACACTGCAAAACATTAAAAAGTTCATCATGTCCTGAGGAGACTCACTGTCGCAGCCACGGGTCATGAGGCACTGACCTCTGAGGGAGTCATGAGGTTGAGCCAAGAGATAGTGGAAAAGGTCGAACCGAAACCTTGTCAATATAAAACGATCATGAATGCTTTTGAGCCCTAAAAGATATGGTTTGGTGTTTGGCACCGTTTTTTAACGTGATGTGCATACGCACACAGGGCTAACACAGCTCTATTTCCTCTCTTTCCCAACGGCTCCTTATTAAAAAACACTCTTTGGCCATGCATAGTCCCTCTTACTTATGCGCTCAGGGTTAGTAAATAGTTCTGCTCTACCTAACCTGGAAAGGCCTACTCTTATGCAGGCCTGGGCGTAGTTCGCGGAACTCTGCGAAGTTGCAGAAAAACTCCCCAAAGTTCCACGAGTGGTGGAGTGCAGTGCGAACTGCAGTTTGTGCTGCTATTCCTGCCGCTCGGGTAGAAACTCTATCCGAGCACCATCTCTCGCTCGCGAACTTACCGTTCGCTATTGCGAACTTACCGTTCACGATCGAGAGTGGGAAAAAAACTCTGCGAGCTCCGTGGAGTGCAGAGTGCAGAAAACTCCGCAAACTCTGCGGAGCGAAGTTCACCGCTCAGGCCTACTCTTGTGTACTGGAGCCATTGGATGCATGAGAGATGGACAAGCGAAAGACAGTCCTTTAAGACATGCTTACTGAGTGTATTTTCCTGCTAGGCCCAAATCCTGAGCCGCTCTGCCAGGGATTGACTAACCAATTCATCTGAGAGGAAGGGCATCCCCAGCTCTTCATGCACAACATACAATGGAATACTTTGTGGCACAGAAAGGGCGCAACGCAGGGAAATAAATTCGGCGATTTGCAGTGACCCAACCCCAATATGGCCCCATATCTCGCTCTCGTAACTGGCCTTTGAGATACATTTGCCTTGGTAAATCTTCAAGAGAGCCCCTATTGGTTTCCCTCCCACTCTGGTGGCCAAGTTAATAGCTGCATAAGATTTCACTAGGTATCCTTTCTTCCGAGTGAACGAGGGGGACCAACTGAAAGAGTCATCAAACACTAACCCCAGGTTGGAGAAGTCGTTAGTCTTGGGTATTGGCGATGGTCCTAGCTTAAACATCAACTGCTTTGTGAGGTCCCACCTGCATGATAAACGATTTAGAATGATTGACCGTCAAGTCCAGGTCCTCCATAAAGATAGCAAAAGAGTTCAATAAAAGTTGTAGACCCCTGGCTGTCCTCGCCATGAGAACTGCATCGTCCATGTATAGTAGAGCCGGCAGACTACGCTTGCCTACCTGGGGACAGTCAGCTCTTGTGGCCTTCTCTAAAGAATTAACATATAAGTTAAAAAGAAAGGGTGCTAGTATGCACCCCTGGCGCACCCCTCTCTTAATGTTTAATTGCCCGGTAACTTTCATATCTTTCGTATAGCGAACAACCACCTTTGATTCTCGATGAAGGTCCCTAAGGAATAAAATATTGTTACTGTCAATGCCAATAGAAAACATCAACTGCCATATCTTGGATCTGTTGACAAAGTTGAACGCTTGGGACAGGTCCACGAAGGCTAGGTGTATGGTGCTGGAACACGCCACAGTGTACTTATTCAGAACCATATACAGATTTAAACACTGTTCCACGGTGGAACGGCCTGGACGGAAGCCGTATTGAATATCAATTAAAAAGTTATTTTCATCAGCCCAGGATACGAGTCTGGCCAGGACTATATGACCAACCACCTTCACCACAGAGTCCAGGAGAGAGATGAGCTTGTAGCAAAGAGTACTGTTCCGGTCCCCCTTTTTAAAAATCGGGACTATAAACGACAAGGCCCAAGAATCTGGGCGGCCGGCCTGAATTGCAGCATTAATAACAGCTATGAGAACCGGTACCCAGGTGTCTACACGGGTGATGTAGAGATCAGCCGGAATCCCGTCTGGCCCAGGGGCCTTATTTTTTTAGACAGTTTCAGAATACCAGCTCTCACTTCATGCATTGTAAAAACAAGGTCCGCCTTGCCTTCCATCCTTTCTTGCCTCTCAGTTTGCGGGATGTCCAACTGAAAAATGCCCTCAAAGTGATGCACCCTGTCATCCTCTGTAATGTGGGCATCGTTGCCGTTATCTCCAGTTAAAAAGGGACTATTAATAATGCACCAAAACTTAGAGCTATTGGCCAATGTGCTAGCCTCATCTAAATCAGACCATGCCTCCTCCTTAAGGGCAGACTTATGAGTAGCTAAAAAATCCTTGTATGCTCTTTGTAGGCCTTTGACTGCCGCCTGATCCCAGGGCTTAGCACCCAGAGCCTTTCTCAGAGTCCTGGAAGCCTGGGAACACTCCGAGTTGAACCATCTTGGGCCTAGTTGCTTGCGGCCCCCGCCTGGGCCCATAGTAACTTCCCTATAGCAGTAGGCATTTTCCCAAATGGATCCATAATGCCTGAAGCACTTGCCTCACCATCAATACAGATGTCAAACTCTCTATGACACTGAATTAGGAGGTACTCGTGAAGTAGCTCTGTTACTATATGCCCCCACTTTAAACTCCTTTCTGCTTTCACCACTTTTAGAGGAGATCCAACACCCCCCCTTTGATATTACTATGTGCTTGTGACAAACCTGTTAAAACACATACAGGATTATGGTCACTGTGTACACTCGTCTGGACAGAAAAATCAGTAATCAGAGAAAAAACAGGGTAGATACAAAGGCAAAATCAACTAAGGTCTTGCACCCTTTCCCAATAAAAGTAGGAGTAATATCAGTTTTTACCGGGGGCAGTTTGTTCATGACAGATGTTAAATCAAATGAATTCAAGATATTAATGAGATCAATACCCTAGGGTTTGTGTTCGATATGCAAGCCGGCTTGTCGTGCACAGCCCATAGCTTCCACTCCTCCTTGCCTGATATCTCCACATATATGAATATCAAAATGCCCTGTTAAAAATATGTGATGGTAATTCTGGCCTTTCAAATTAATATCCTGAAGAACAGACCCCAACTGAGCAGTGTTACCTTCCTCCATGTGTGCAACTCCTGCATTATACAAATTTAACAATAGAAGCTTTCTTTGTCTAGTAGTTAACAGCATCACCTGTAAGTTGGGGGAGACATGTAATGGGGTAACGGAGATGCCAAGGACGGCTAATGAGACAAAGGTGACAAGCCCCCCCCTTAGCTCTTCCTACCCTAGATGGTATTGCTGGCACAAAGAGGGTCTTATAGCCATCCAGGTGATAGCTGTTCTATATAGCCCAAGTTTCCTGGAGGCATATCATGTAGAAGCTCTTAACAAAAAACAACCATTAAGGGACCTCTATTTTACTTGCCAACCCCGTGATGTTCCAGGTAAGACATTTACACCCTCCATTCACCCTGGATACCTTTTCCTGGGGTCATGCCTATTTCTGTAGTATAGGTGCCGCAGGGTCCAAAGAACTCTCGCACCATCAGTCGCGATCTTCTAGTGAACTTAGGGAAGTAAACTTATTTGCTAGGCTTACCCCTGTAGCCCTCACGATTCGGCCCCCATGGCCCAAGTCTGGAAGCCACTCCCGCTGGGGTCCTGATTGGTAATAATTGGATCTGTAAAAATTATCCCAGTGGGAGTGCCAAGTCTACTGAGTTCCAACACCTATAGCTGGTTTCCACAACTGCACTTAAAATTTTATTTACCACAACAGAATTGTTAAAACTAATGATAACACAATCCCCCAAGCAGGTTTTCTTGGCGCTTCCCAACCACTGTGTTTGACGCACAATGAGTATTTGATTTTCCACCCTAGACCCTGGGCAATGTTAGAGTTGAGCCAGTGCATCACCTTATTCTTCAGCTCAAATAAGTCTTCCTTAATCCCGGGATCAAGGCGCGGAACATTGGCTAACACCACAACAAGCGGAGTGGACTCAGGTGGGAGGTGAACAGAGCACAGACTGGGAGAATGGTTATAGGATTCCCCAGGAAGTGTGCTTTCCCTCCCTCCATTCCCACCCCTTCTTTCCCCCCATATTCAAGACTAGACAAACCTCCCGACTTGAAACCCAGGGGTTGGCACAACTGAGAAGAAGCAGGATTCAAAATATTCCCTCTCACAATTGTCTGGCCGAGCCAGAGAGTCAATCCTGTTTGTTGGTGGTGCCGTTTTGACAGGTAACACTACTGCTGCCGCTGACTAGGTTGCTTCGTGGTAGACGCTGCTCTAGCTCCACCCCCATGCCACTGCCACTAGGGCTGGAGATAGTGATTGTGGTCAAAGTTGTAGGCTGTGGGAAAGGGATGCTTGTGACGAGGGGAGCGGGGTCCCTTTGCAAGGATGCGGTCAATGTGGCAAAGTTATTTTCCAGTGCAGAAAGTCGAAGTAGAATAGGGTCCAATTTGATATCAAGTGCTGACAGTAGGGCTGCTTTGAGCGTTTCTAACGTGATAGCTTCGGGTTAATCGCTGCTGGATGTATGGCTGTGGATGACTGTGGTCCAAAGTTCCTTCTGCATTTACATGGGCCCCCTGTTAAGGGGCACTTCCCCTTGGTGCCTCCTACTCCCGCCCCAATGCTGGTGGCCGCGCCAGGCCCTTCAGTTGGGGCAGGCGACTGGACACCGACCCGTATGGCAACAACTGGTGAAAGGGGAACAATACCCACAGCCTGGTATTGTGACATGTCTGACAAGTCTGCTTGGGAAGAGTGTAGGTGTGATTGAGCACCTACTAGTGAGGCAACCGAAGAAACCAGTGGATTGGAGAGGGGGATAGTCGTCTGGCAGCCAGTTCAATCTCCTTATCCAAAACCCTAACAGCACGCTGCAAGAAAGCTTCCATGGTGCTCACTGTATTCACTGGCTCTTTACTTATAGGTCCAGCCACTCCCTTGCATTTCCCCATTGTTAAAAATCTTAGTCACTTTGTCACTTGGCCCAGCCCAGCCCCCCCCTTGTCGTCGTTCTCTACAGACAAAATATCTTAATGATGACGGCCAGAGAACATACAAAAAGTAAATGCCACACAGAACACGATGATATGCTTGACTTCTGGGCTGAGTTAAGGGTGAGAGAGGTGGCCAGTTTGGTCCAACAGCACTGGGCTCATAAGCAATAAGAGGGAAGAACAGGAGAGTTCACTCTTACCTAAGGTATGGGATTCATTAAAGGGCTTAAAAAGTCTCTGAGATCTGGAGCGATGAGTGCAGGCCCAATGAGGGTCGAAAATAGAAGCACTACGAGGAAACCAAAGGGGGTGGCCCGGCCTCCTCCAGTCTCTGATGGGCTCAGAGGGGTCTCCCTTGGCCTGGGCGCGTCCTGTGCCACGGGAGCGGGCACTGACATTTTTGCACCTCCAGGCGCAACAGTGATTACGGGGCACCAGGGAGTCTGGTAGTTGGAGTCCCACTCCTTGCGCCTCTACCGCTCCTCATGATGCAGGCTGACTCTGTGAAGGGCTGAGCTGTGCTGTGGCATGGCTTTGGCTTTTCCGCTTTGGCTTCATGCACCGCAGGAGGGGCCACGGATATTTATGCGCCTCCAGGTGCAACGGTGATTATGGGGCACAGGGGAGTCTGGGAGTTGGAGTCCCACTCCTTGCACCTCTCCCGCTCCTCTTGATGGTGGCTGAAGGGCTGAGCTGTGCTGTGGCTTGGCTTTGGCTTTTCTGCTTTGGCTTGGTATCGACCATCTTGTCTTAATTAATCCTCACTGAAGTCAGTGAGAGATTTAATAATGAATGCACACAGGAGACTCTTTAGAGGGTCTTCTAAAAACCTACCACGCACTGATGTGGTTTCTGAGTAGTCATAGCTGGTCTGCCACCACCAGATATGTTTCTGACCTCATAGGGGAGGAAACTGCGCTCTCCAGGGCCAGAACATGAAGCCTGGTCTGGGTGGGGAGCTACACACATACTCCAGGACCGAATGGCCTTCCAGAGTGGGAAGCTTCAAAAGCATTTCCACCTGTGAAGTTCAGCCTAGGCTTCCCTATCTAGTGGGGGATGCCAACCCCCCTTTCCAGCTCCACATTTGGTGGAAGGACAGGTAGGAAAATGTGTTAGATGAGGAGGAGGATCTGCACTCACCCAGCACCACCCTACGGTGGGGCAGGCAATATGACCCCCTCTCTTTAAAATTCACCTTCTTGGGATGGTAGAGAAACAACCTATCAGGGCTAGGGTAGTGTATCTTCACACAGGAAGAGTGATCTTAGAAGGTGCCCGCAACCTAAACGTAAGTAGCCCATTGACTACTAACTGTCTCCCTCCGTAATGCCCCATAATTCAGTATTTAGGTGGCATTCATAGACCTGGAACTTGGATTTGTTGGACAAGATGAAGAAAAGGACAATTCGGACCTGCTGCACGATAACCGAACCCATGTTCCAGAAGAAAAAGGTGCCAAACCCTGCCTGCTGCCTCTAGGACTCGACAATCAATTAGTGCTGCATTGACCTGAACCTGTGAAGACTCCAAGAATTCCAGAGATCCGCCAAACTTTGAAAAAGCACAGCAAACCTCCTTTGGAGTGAAGGACTCACTCCCCTGCACACTGCAGGCACCAATCCAGAGAAGTCCAGTTTTTTTGAGTTGCTGCTCCCTGGAAATCCTGAAGAGCGTCTATACCAAAATGAGTACCCCAGCTCCAGAGTCCGGCGATCCTGAAGAGCATCTATACCAAAATGAGTATCCCCGCTCCAGAGTCAGATATGCATCTCCACCAAGTTTGATGGCATCAGGATCTACAGGAGCCGCACTGTACCCATACGTAAGGGTACTGAACCCCCATCTGCAATATGCAAGAAGGAGAGTCCACTCTAGACTTCCAAAACATCAGAAGCAAGCACCCGACGAAACCCCTGAGACCCACTTCCAGTGGGGCCCAGTAGTCCCGGAATGTCCTCTCCAAATTGCCTGCTTCTGGCAGCAAGGACCTCTTGACGCAAGACGCACAGCTCCCCTATCTACTCTGCACCAGGCCCCACCAGGCCCTGTAAAGTTGAACCCACTGTGCTCCCACGGCCCTGAGACCATTGCAACCTCTCCCCTCGAAGAAGAATCCTCGGGCTTACCTTTAAGTCCTTCTGCACAGTGTGCTTTCAAGTGGCTCCCTTTATCATATCTGAATCAGGAGGGATACTCCCAAACTTCTACTGCTGGAACATTGGACCTGGTCCCATTATTGACCTACAACGAGAAGGTGAACTTCGTGAAAGCATTGCCTGATTTTCAATACATTTTAACACTTTTTCCTATTAATTTCAATGGTGTGTATTCATAACTCTGAAAGTACTTACGGTAGTTCAAAGATTTTGGTATAAAAAATTACACAAAAATTGATACTATTTTTATACATTAGTCAAGTGAGTACAAGACAAGTTTAGCACAACTCTCTGATAAGTCTAATTACTCCCCCACACTGCAATAAAGGAGCATTATAATTATCTGCTTTTAACTCTGTATACCAATTGGGTACTCTGCACAGTGTACTATATATAGAGCCAGTTTTCTTCAGCCACTGACTAAGTTGCCCTGATCGCAGCTGTCCTTTGTAAGTGGGAAGGCTTAGCATAGGTAGTGCAGAAGCATTGTTTTTCTTCATGTTAGTGAATTTTTGGGTTGTAGTAAAACAAAATAAAACTGTGGGGAATAACCCAGGGAGGCGTGCGGTAGAATGGTCAGTAGGAAACAATGAGCAGTACAGTAAGCCTTCCTTAAAGACTGTGCAATTAAACCCCTTCTCATGCAAGTGGCCGCCAGACAGTCAGGGAGCCAATCCATTGGAGCTGTGCAGCTAAATAATAGAGTTATAAGTCTGGAAAGGCTAATACACTCACATTCACAAGTAGCTTTAGAGTAGAGAGAGCTACCCAACAGCACCCCAGCCCCCAAATCAGACATGGGACGCATCTGAAGAAGGGACAAGAGTAGAGCAGGGGAAGGTTTACAGAACAGTCACTGACAAAATATCAAATACAAAAATATCTACATACAAAAATATTGATTTAAAAAATATCGACTCGCTATACTTAGAACTAAAATATTCAAAAAATATATAGTTTTCACTAATATAGTTGTCCAAAATATTGTTTTTTAAATATATATAAATTTAAATAATAAACATTAATTAAATTAAATGAGGATATTCAAAAGTAATATTTTGATGTACATATATGTGCATTAATCTAATTTACTTTTTTGAAATGTAAAAATATACAAAATGAATATATATAAATATATCTGTGAGAAGTTGTCCTAGTATATGCTGTCCACTAGTTATAGTGGGCACCTTGCACAAGTCCAAACAACCCCTTATTGATGATAGGTTAAAGACAACCTTTATTGAAAGCTATCCTAGTGGTAGCTTTGGAGAGCAGCCTTCAGGCTAAGTCTTGAAGGAATGTAAAGCAGCTTGTTTTACCAGTCTATAATCTCTTGAGTGGCTAAATGAAAGGAGACCACATTGGGTATATATATAACATATATGTATTTATAACTAAACACACACCCCTAGTCTCTTTATGAGGCTAGAGGCAAAAGTACATAAGTTGCACTTCAAATATCACAGTAAATTAGCACAATATATGCTAGGCCCTAGGGGCGAACCAAACCATATATTAAGAAAGTGGTATAAGAACCACAACTTGACTAGACACAAGGCTTAGAGCCTGTAGAATCACTGGGACCCCAAGGAACCACCCATGGTAGTGACACAGGGGACCCACGGGGGACGTGTGCAGTGTGAGAACACAGCCGCGAGCTCCTGTTAGCTTCTATGGGGAGAGTCGCAGTTAGAATTTTAAAGTTTAAGAACACTTAGGAGTGGAGTAGGAACAAACCCTTTTGGACTTAGATGGTTCTAGGGCCAACACCCACGGGAGCACTGGCATACTCATATTACCTCACTCAGGGAAGCCGGGTGCATAGGTGTCAAATGGTGTTGGGTTGCGTTGTTGTTTTCAATGGCAGCTGGCTGAAAAGTGCTGCTGCCGGGAAGATGAGAAGTGTCCGAAGAGATCCAAGCCTAGATCAAAGCTGTGAGAACATGAAAGCAGAGGGGACAGAGTATGGGTCACTTGCCAGTGACCAGGGGTACGATAGACGAATGCCCACCGATATCGGGCGCTACAGGTGCGAAGAGGAGAAGCTTGACTCTTCAGCCACGAGGACCAGGAGGCGTCGAGGATGACCAGGAGCTGGATTCGAGCTGTCCCACAAAGGATGTCGCGTGCTGCAGCGTCGGTGCCCGGATTAGACACAACAAGCCTAGGTAACAGCAACCCATGCAGGAAGAGAAAAGACCCTCAGGAGGAAAGGGGACTTCATCCCCCAACCAAGAGTGCACCGAGAGGTTCTGACAAGAAGTACTCCTGTGGGAGCTCCTTAATGTTGAAGCACTTGCAGACTATACATCCACGGCATCTTGCAAGAGAGCAGCACAGACATGACCTGGAAAAGCAATCTGGAGTGGAAACCAGTGGCCAACCAAGCACTTCATCAGCTTTGTCTGCGTCATCAACACTGCATATTGTACCCCAATATGCTAGAGTGCTGCAGATGTGCAACAAGTGCAAAGCAATCTTGTGCCATGGTGAGCAATCACTGAATGCTGTAGTGGTTGCAATTGAAAACCATCATTGTAATTTTTTTATTTTTTTTTGCAATGATTTTAAAATTGCATACTGTTTTGTAGCCTTTCACTGTTCGCTGTGTTAATTTTTTTGTTCTTTTAAAGAAACACCCCAAAAAATCAAAAAAGAGTTGAAAAAACAAATACAAAAGAAAAAAAGAAGAAAAAATGGTTCTTTTTGGAACCACCTCTTTGGTTTAAAAATAGCCAAATTTGTAAGTGTTGTATGAACTGTGGTAAGTGTATTATATGAAGTAATGAATGGGTTCTGCATGTGTGATTGTATGAATGTATGTTTAGTGCCTTGGTGACTGTAGATGTACAAGTGTACTATCTGACTGATTACATAATTTGATGACTAACATTGGGAGATTGTAAGAGTGCACGGGTAGTGGGTGCATAATTGATTACATGACTGCATCAATACTGTCTGAGTGTTTTATGGAGTGCATGAGTAATTGCAGGGTGCATGGAAGAGTACATGTGTAGTATGTATGTGATTGGAGGAGAGCATGGATAGTGACAGGGAGATGGCTGCACTGCATGGGTAGTGCACAGGGGATTGTAGCAGTGCATGAGTTAGTGCATGGGTCATTTTATGAGTACATGGGTAGTGACTGGATGAGTAGAGTGGAGCAAGGATAGTGCATGGTGCATTTATAAGTGCTTGGATTTTGGTGAAGTGATTGGATAAGGACATGGGACTGGTTGGGTGATTGCAGGAGTGCGTAGGTAGTAACAGGGAGATTGCTGGACTGCAAGGGTAGTGCTCACGAGATTGTAGCAGTGTATGTGTTAGTGTCTGGGTCAATGCATAAATACATGGGTAGTGATTGGATGATTAGAGTACTGTGAGGAGAGTGCATGGTGAATTTATAACTGCTTGGGTTTTGGCAGAGTGATTGGATAAGTACATGGGGCTGGCTGGGTGATTGGAGGAGTGCATGGGTAGTGACAGGGAGATTGCTGGACTGCATGGGTAGTGCTCACAAGATTGTACCAGTGTATTTGTTAGTGCCTGGGTCATTGAATAAGTAGATGGGTAGTGACTGGATGATTAGAGTACTGTGAGGACAGTGCATGTTGAATTTATAAGTGCTTGTGTTTTGGCGGAGTGATTAGATAAGTACATGGGGCTGACTGGGTTATTGAAGGCGTGCATGGGTAGTGACAGGGAGATTGCTGGATTGCATCAGTAGTGCTCAGGGGATTGTAGAAGTGCATGTGTTAGTGCCTGGGTCAATGCATGAGTACATGGGTAGTGACTGGATGATTAGAGTACTGCAAGGAGAATGCATGGTGAATTTAAAAGTGCTTGTGTTTTGGCACAGTGATTAGATAAGGACATGGGACTGGCTGGGTGATTGGAGGAGTGCATAGGTAGTAACAGGGAGATTACTGAACTGTATAGGTGGTGCTCAAGGGATTGTAGAAGTGCATGAGTTAGTGCCTGGGTCATTGCCTGAGTACACTAAGCATACATGCAACTGTATAAATAGAATCTGAACACATAGATAACTCATTACATACTATCTAGTTAAGTAGATAAGATAACATGCCAGAAAGTGTAATATATGGTGGTTTAGTTTTGAGTTACATCTTTACCATTAAATCTACAAATATGCTACATCATTAAACTATACCTCTCAACAGACTTAATAAAGAAGAACAATTAACAAAAGCTGAAATGAGCATTTTTAAAACCACACTTTTATTATTCATCTTCAGCTTTGTATCCAAAATTATGTGGGCCATTCAACTATACCTATGCTTAGACTACAAAAAGAAACCTATTTAACAGCACCTTATTTCACTATTCTATCTTTAAATATATGGCATCATGTAACTTTATCTTCTGTACAAATTAATAACAGAAACCTAATTAATAACACCTTATATGATCATCTTTCAAACAGCACAGTTGTGCTGCATCTTTACCAAAGTATATATAATTATGCAGTATCATTCAACCATGCCTTTGAAGAGAGAAGAAAAAATGAAGGCTAATAAACTACACCTTATATGAACATCTTTCAAAATACACATTTGTACTGCATCTTCAACCAACTATCTAAAAATATGCGGCATCATTCTGCTATACCTTTGAACAGACTTAAAAAACAATCTTAATTAATTACATCAGTGATCATCTTTAAAAATACACATATTACTGTACAGACTGTTTTTTTAAACAAACTTCACATACAATTAAACTAATTCCAATATACAACTCTACATTTATTAATATATTTCAAAAACACCGTTTTAGAATAATGTCAAATCTTTCTTAAATAAACCTCAAAAATGTATAACTCACCTTGCAAATAAATGTGTTGAATGAAAAAATCTCATACACTCAGACAGGATTTTCTTTTACACACAGTCAATATAAATCACCAGACTCTGCAAGGTGAAACCAGTAATGGCAAGGTTCCCCTCTCTTTTTCCATACAATTATACATAAGCAACAGATTACATTGCTTCACTGAGATTTTCAAATTGTAAAACACATTTCTATTGGTCAGAGATAATAACCCTTATCTACTGACTTCTTCACCCCTTCTGCTTAATGCCAGTTTCCATAGAAACGGATCATGCAACATTCAACTTAACTGACAGGTCACAAGTTCACTATATTTTTAGGTTCACCACACAATGTTGCAAATGAATACAGCAGGTGTGGTTGGCTTTGCAAAACAAGAACTTTTCCTTTCCACTGTACCTTTCCAACATTTTTAGGTCTCGCGAAAGGCAGCGCATGCGCTGCCTCTCCGAGGCCTCAAGTAATCTGTATATTACCTGAAACTCCCAGTACTTTCTCCTGCCGCTTGCCATTTGTTTAAAGTTGGCATGTGTCCTGTTAGCTTGCTTTTAAGTGGCTGTTGATCGGATACTGACTTCCGTGTAGTCCGGAAGCAGCGGTGCCTAACTACTGTTTTCTTCCGCAACGCCGCACTACTCCTTTTGAATGCTTCCCCCTTCCGCTTCATGTTATAGACCCTACCTCACCCTCCTAACGCAAATGCACGTTCCCCTTCATTAGACCGCGATACTAGAAGACCGCGAGTCTGTTCTTGAAATGCCTGTGCCTGCGCTGGGAAGGCATACCACCCGCGGTTTGTGATTCCCAGCTGAAAGACATACTGCCCGCAGCTTTTGGCGTGTGTGGGAGAATGCGCAGTGGCGTCACTTAATACACTTATTTTCATCCTGCTAATGACGGTGGTGGAAGACACGCTGCTGTAAGCCCGCGGCTTGTGATTCCTGCTGATGTCTGCGTGCGGGAGAGAACATGCTGCGTTGCCATATACACGTATTTTTATCCTGCTGATGGTGGGGTACAATGCAGTGCTGGAAGCCATATGGCCCACGGCTTGTTTGTTTGTTTTAGTATGTTTGTATTGTTTCGAGAAGCTCCTATCCAACAGCAAGATCAAAATAAATGCAGTGCCTAAAAACCTACACGGATAAATATGTTGCCTTGTCCTTCGTTCATTCATCCACAAAACTACACTCCAAAAATCTGAATTTAAGGTTTCTCATTCTTTGCCCAGGACTGAAATTACTTAAATTGTCTCTGCTGAGCAGGTTTGGAATCCAGTCACACAGGTAACTCTGACAAGCGACCCCCAAATCTGTTTCCTATTAGACAGTCCAACGCAAGCAAAGTCTGAGCCGGTCGTGTTCTCCTTTGCAGTTAGTGTCCCTGAGTAGATGTACAACAAGCTCTTACTGTCGGCATTTAAAAGGTCGTTTATTACAGTGGCCTTAAAGCAGGAGAGAAAAAAAATGTCGAGCGCATTTGCTCCGGGCTCCTTGGCCCTTGCGCGGCTCCGGACCTCGATCACGTTTTTTAATGTCACAGAAGAAGAGTTAATGCAGCCTGCGCTCCCCGTCTGGGTTTCGCTCCAGTACGCTGGCTGTGTTAGTTTATTTTGCTTAGGTCTTTCTTGGAAGTAGGGCTGATAATGTTAGCAGCACAACGCCATAATTGGCCCATATTAAATCGACATAGTGATATGCTTTGCCAAAACTACGGCGAAAGGCCGAGTGTAGACAGTGGAGTTCTTTGGAATGAGGTGGAGTCCTCGAACCCGCAGGGTAGGCGAGGATAAAGCACAGAAGAGCCTCCCCTCTTAACCCCCCCAGCACTCCCCCAAACCCCCTTCTGAGCACTGACAGGGTGGAGGCAACAAACGTCTTGAGCAGCTGGCAGGCGCGTGGAAGGTGCCAGCCCTAGAAGAAACAGCTATTTCTGAGGAATAACTGCGCAGCCTGGAACCTGCCACACTGCTGTCGCTCCACCAGTGCCCACCATGCCAAGGTGAAGAAAAATAAGTCATTGTTCTCCATGCCTGTGTCAGCCTTCCCACCCTGACAGATATGCCAACTTGTTTTTTTTGTAGCTTTATATAGCGCAAATTCGACACAAAGGTATTGGAGCGCTGTACATGAGCACCAGTTACGTTACACAAGGAAACGTTCATTTGATTCTGGGCAAATCACTTAATATCCCCGTGCCTACCAAAAAATGAATGTGTCCTTGTGTAACGTAACTGGCGCTCATGTACAGCGCTCTAATACTTTTGGGTCGAGTTTACGCTATATAAAGCTACAAGAAATCTGTGGACATTCTAGCACTCTCTTTTCCAAATAAAAGAAGAGCAGATAGTTAATGACAGACAGCGACTGACCATTCAAATATAAATTGCACGGCCGTCCTGGTGACTCATTGACTAATACAGCCACAGCAGATGTCTGTCTGTGTTTAAATTGTGTGGATCCAGGTTCATATGGTGGTAGGTTCCTTCAGCCTTTCATCCTTCTGTGTTATATAAAAGGAGCACTATTAAGGACTTCATTACAAGTGTCCTTGTAATCCCATTTCAGATTGAAAGGGGGCTTTCTGCCATAATTTCGATAACAGATACTACAGATTGGATGCACTCCTGAGCCTTTTTCCCATGCACATTTTGTGAGGAAAAGTGGTGAAATGGGCATGCGGTAATCTGAGGTGCAAACTGTGATTCTCCGCTTTGTTTCTTATTTGGCCTCCCTAGCTTGCAATCAGTCTGTAATAATGACTCCTGAAAACACTTCATCCTGCGGTATTTCTATTTCCCACAATGATATTGACATGGAATAATATAGTGGCGTTCCAAATGGGGAACTCATTTAGGTAACAATAAGCCCCAACAACTGATCTAACTATGAAAAACCACTTTATAAATGTGGCTATTAAAAAAAACTATTAGTTTCACATTCAGAAAACATACTTGGATTATATCATATCACAATACCATAGTGGTTCAGACAGCAGACCTATCGCTCAGTTTTTGCCATGGCTGTCTTACATAGGTCCAGAAGGGCCAGATCCATACTAGATTTCCTGGATATCTATATAGAAGAGATTTACATACAATTATTCTAAACAGACCTCATTAACGAAGTGAGGTGTTCTGGAAATCTCGCACAGATCTGTCTCTCCTGTACCTGTATTTGACAATCCTAGTTACCAGAGGTTGGACAGAAGGGGCACTTGGAGAGCAAAGTACTTATAGGCCCATGCTTTCACCAGCACAGCTAAGTGCTACAAAGTATTTCATCAGGGGCCTTATAAGGGACAACTATTCTGGGAGTGCAATAGAAAGAAACTTTGGGGGACCTTCAATTACCAGAAAGCATCATGATTTTGTGATGTGAGCTCTGACCCTATGGATAAGAATGGCAGACTTTAAAGGATATGCACAAGCGAATACTTGCTTTAAAGATCTTTTATACATCCAGTGTGGTTTTTTTGGTCAAAATCTGTTTATTGAATTTTATTCACAGGTTACAAACGTGTGTGTTGCCTGAAGGTCCTAGATTCGAGTTGTGGGAAGGCACACACTTAGCCTTTAATGTTTGATAAACAGAGCCATCCTTGTGTTACACGCATCATCACATCTAAGACAGTAAAGCAATGCCTCTGGTTACAAGTCTGGTGAGCTGGCATTTTGTGACCATGGTTATTGCTAATCAATGTTTATTGTTAATCAATCGGTGTAACAAATTCCCATCCTTTGCCACAAATCTGCAATGAGGGAGCCACTTCAGCATGGAAAATGAAGGTTGCTGTAACTCAAGTAAACACAAACATTTGTAATGCAATAGGTCTCACATTTGCGAGAGTTAGAGCAATTGGCATTGTAAATAACAATGCCTTTTATTTATGTGTTTTTGAAAACTTGCAAGAGGTGTGTAAACACGCAATATCTAGGTTTTCTGAACACTTAAATAAAATGCATTGTCATTTACAATGTCAATAGCTCAAACTGTCGCAAATGCGAGACCTATTGCATTGCAAATGCTTGTTTACTAACTAATAAGAAACTTGCTTTTTAAACAAAGTAAAATGCACCCTATTTTTGAATGTACAATGTTCTTAAACAGCCAATCAAATCTCTACTTTCTTAAAAACAGCATCTTCTCCACCATTTTAGATATCTCTCATTCTACCAACTGACTTCCTCAGCTACAGACATCTTTTGATTACCTACAGACATCCCTTCAAGATGCTTTCTGTGTGGATTGTTGGGCACAGCTATGTATTCTGGTGCATAAGGTATGCTGAACACAGAGGTATTGACAAAGACCTAGCATTGCAAAATGTAGATATAAAATGGATTGGGCAGAGAGGATTAAAGTGGCAGCAATTGATGCCTTTGGTTAAAACTCCAAGCCCCTGACCTCATTATTGTGCACTGTGGTAGCAATGACCTAGGCACATTGACTGGTGTAGGTCTGGAATTGCTAATGAAGGACACCTTTGCAGAATTGATGTTGCTTTTCCCCCAAACTGTCTTTGTATACTCTAACATATGCCAAAGACAGAAATGGAACTGGTCCAATCAATTTTGTCCTCAGACTGAGAAAGCTAGAAAACATTTCAATAAAGCTGTTTCTGCTTAACTCAGAGACCAAAGGATGGGTTTTATCTATAACAACAATCTTCGTTTCAATAAGGATGGCATCTACAGAAGTGACTCAACAACCTGAAGCTCTGCATCCGCACTTACATGTAGCTTCAACAAATCTCCCAATGAAAACAAGGGCTCTTTTTAGAGCCACACAATAACCCAACATATAACCTAAGTTTATATAAAAAATTCGTAATTATTTTTGATTGGAGTCGCGCATCCAGTGTGACTTTAGGAGCCGTGCACCCCTCACGTTCACACCAGGGGGCTGTGCTGAGCACCACGCACCCCTTGTGTTCTCACCAGGGGGCCATGCTGAGCACCGCGCAACCCTCGCGTTGACATCAGGGGCCATGCAGAGCACCGTGCACCCCTAGTGTACACACCAGGGACCCACACTGAGCATCACGCACCCCTCGCGTTCATACCAGGGGGCCACGCTCAGCGCCGCGCAAGGGTCACGGCTCCAAACTTTGGCGGAAAAAATACATCTACTACTATTAATTTATATTTGCCCCGGGGACCCCATCCACTAGTCATGCCAATTTGTTTGTCTTTTTTAAAAGGGAGGTCAACCACGTGGCCCCCCTCCCAGGCCATTTTTGGCCCCGGGGACCCCATTCCCTGGGGCATAGCCTCACAGTTGGGAACCGTGTGGGGAGCCCCAATTCCCCCCATGGTCCCTCCGGCTCCCTGCATCCTACGGGAGCCGGCATTGCTTTTCCACAAGAGGAGCTGCTGACATGCAGCTCCCCTTGTGGAAAAGCAATCCTGCTTTGCTTCGTAGAAGCGATAGCAGGTTTCCCTGCTCTCACTTCCATGAAGCAATTCAGGAGTTTGCTAGGGCAGGAGCCGCACGGCTCCCGCTGTGTCATTGCAAACAGCAGTGTCCTGGGGGTGGGTACCCTGGGACACTGCGGTCCCCAGGGCATCGAGGGCTCCTGGAGGGGGGCCGCGTGGTCTCCCTCACTTCATTTCATTAGCCCAGGGAGGTGGTGGTCCTAGGGGCCCAAGGGTCTGCAACGGACCCCCATATTTAAATATTCACTGCCCAGGGGAGGTGGTGGTCCCCGGGGTAGTGTGTGGGTATTTCCCCCCACACACACTCATTTATCTTTTCTACCCCGGGGCTGCAGGAGCCCCCACAGGCCCCTGCACATTAATTTGTGAGTGCCCTCGGGACCTTGCCCACCCGGGGGCTTTTTCAAAACGACAGTCCACGCTTCTTTTGTTTATTTTCTTGGCAGTAGTCACGACCCCAACGGGAGTTCTGCCATTTAAAACAAATATATATATATATTTTTGTCCCTGGGGGGTCCTTGTGGGACCTCCTAAGCAACCCTAGGGGGTCAGGGTGTTTCTACCCTGCCCCCTTTTATTCATTTTACACTTTGTTTTACTGTTTTCTTGTGACTCGATTCTACCAAGCCACAAGATGGCTGCCAACAGTTCCTGTTCTTAGATTGTTTTTAACTGCTACTGATCTTTGTATACTGCTGCTAGCGCACTTTGCATGGCGCGACCTCACACACTTTTTATGCTTTTAAATATTGGCAACTGATGTAAAATACCTTCAATTGTTACTTCTCACTGCATTTGAGTCTCCCCGGTCCACCACAGCTACCATAGCTGATTGTTGTGGAGGGAGGTACTCATGCCGAACATCCTCACTTCCGGGTGGCCACTAGGTGACGGCCATCTTGGAAGCCGGCGCTCTAGTCCTCACACTAATCATTGGCTCAGGTTACACTTAAATTCGGGATGGTGCCGATGCGCAGTGGACGCGCAGCTGGCGTGCCAAAGGCACGCCTAAGGCAAGCCCATCTGCACCCGTCCGCACCCATCGGGGATCAGGGGCCAGGAACCCTGCCATCCTCCCTGGAAAACCTATTACATACACTAACACAGAGCTTTTGGCTATGAATATAGTAGCTCATCCATTGGGCATGCATGCTTTGAGAGCAGAGCTGCCCTTGAACTGCCCGGTCTGTGGGTTCACTGGAGAGACCAGGGTGCCTATTGTACAGGGATTGGATAATAGGACGGTTCACTGCAAAGCCTGGAAGATGGTATTAATTAACTGTAGATCCCTCCCTAAGCACGCAGTGAAGATTAGACTTCTAATAGAAGAAGATGAATAGGAGTCCTGTTTTTAACCGAAACCTGGCTCTGAGAAAGTTCAACCTCAGAAATTATAGAGGCCCTACCTCAGGGCTATGAAATTTTCCGCCTTGATAGAATCGGAGCTATAGGAGAGGGTATCGCAATCATTTGTAAAGCACAGCTAGGGTGTACCATCACCCCTCTCAACATCGCTAAATCTGAGGCCTTCACCTTCAGACTATCCCTCTCGCCGTCATGGTCCTTCTCAGGTGAATTGATTTACAGACCTTCAGACGCCTTTACACAGTTCTTAGAATCTGCCCCTGACATGCTGGCAAGCATGCTAATAAGAAAAAGTGCCCTCAAAGTGTTAGGCGACTTTAACATCCATCTGGATGATCTCAATGACCCGTCAGCTAGGAGATGCCTAGCTGACCTGGAAGCCATACAGCTCTCACAACTGGTACCGTCAGCCACTCACGAAAAAGGCCATCTCCTAGACCCCATTTTCTCAAATGACCCCAGACTGGAGGTGCTAGCACCCAAGCGGATGCCTTGGACAGATTACGCCATGATTCCATTGCGCCTCCTTAAACTTCATATATGTGATTAAAAAAAAAGAACCTAGAGTAGTGGGGTGTAAATGGCCTAGGAAAGTTCCTGAGGTGTGGATCACTGATCTGGAATCCTCCACACCACCAGACACTAAAGACCTGGAAGAGGCCCATGGCAACTGGCTAACTTGGTTAAATAGCTCCATTGACCGGAACTTTAGGAAGCCAGGTCCACTAATGCAAAAAAACTCGAACAGATCATCCTGGTTTTGCCCTACGCTGGTCGCTCAAAAGAAGAGCTGCAAAAGGCTAGAACGTAACTGGAGGAAATCATATGATCCAGAGCTCAAAAGAGCTTACAAACCAGCCATACAGCTCTACCACAAGAGCATCAGGAAAGCTCAAGCAGCTTTCTTAGAAGAAAAAATAGCAAGGTCCTCCAACTCCTTTAAGGAGCTCTTTAACATTCTCAAATCACTTACCACAATAGACCCCGGAATAAACAGCTCCCAACATTCCAAAGAAAGATGCAATGGGTTAGCCTAATTTTTCAAGAGCAAAGTGGAAAATATCTACAATTCCCTCCACCCTAACTCCACCTCGACATCTGGTGCCCCAGAGGGCCCCCATGGCACTTTAAACTCCCCAAGGAAGAGTGAACAAATTGGACCGCCCCACCCCTCCGCCCCTGCCCTCCTGTCTTTCCCGAAAATGAATGAAGATCTGGGGTGCTCCATATTACAGAATATTAAATCTGGCTCCCCGCTAGACCTGTCCCCACCTCATATCCTTGCCCAGGGTGGGAAAGCTCTTCTCAGCCAACTTTCCAATCTAATCAATCTCTCCTTTGAAAATGGCAAGGTACCCAAAGAGTGGAAACACGCCATAATTAAACCCTGCTAAAAAAAACACAACTGGACCCCGCAGTTCTGGAAAATTATCGCCCAATATCCTTGTTGCGTATCTTAGGCAAGATTGCAGAGAAACACACAAACAGCACGATCTCTAGTTTCCTTGACAACTACACCATCATACACCACACCCAGATGGGATTCCAACCAAAACACAGCACGGAGTTAGCCCCCTGCTGGTGGTCACTGAAAAACTCAAATCATCTTAGACCAAGGTACTTTTGGATTTAAGCGCAGCGTTTGATACGGCAGACCATACAGTGCTAATCCAAAGACTGGAGAATGTTGGATTTAGAGGAACAGCCAAACAATGGGTTGCGTCATTCCTGAGCGAGACATTCTTTAAATGTATGGAGGCCGGATTCAAGTCAGACTCCCTCTCATCACCTTGGGGAGTCCAACACTCTTTAACATATATCTCAGCCCCTTGGCACACATAATACAGGAATATGGCCTCTCCATCGTGTCATATGCCAATGACACGCAACTAGTGTTCTCAATCTCAGACTCCCTTAAAACAGACCATAGACAACTTGTCCCTTGCCTGGAAAAAATTGGATCTTGGATGGCTGATTGTAGCCTCAAATTGAATGGGGACAAAACAGAGCTAATGATCCTGTGCAGCAATTTCAGTCCTCGCTCGGAGATTTCCTGGCCTGCTAACTAGGGTCCGCCCCCGCCTCCAAAGAACAGCCATAAAAGACTTAGGTATGTGGCTGGACCAGAACTTGACAATGGAGGTCCAGGTCAAAAAACTATCAAGTACTTTCTTTGGGATACTCCGCATGATCAGAAAAATAATGTCCCTGCTCCCAGAGGAGTCTAGGAAGACTGTAGTCCAAGCCTTGGTGGTATCAAGGCCGGACTATGGCAACTCTCTTTTTTCTGGGCTATATATGTAACAAATAGACTGCAAGTCGTACAGAATGCAGATGCCCGACTGCTGTTGAACATACCCAGACACCACTCAGCTAGACCCTCACTGAGAGAGCTTCACTGGCTTCCGGTCCAAGCCAAGATCAAATTTAAGTCTTTAAGCCTGGCTCACCGAGCCATGTATGGGAGAGGCCCCTCCCTAATCCAAAAGTTGGTCTCACACTATTCTCCCTGTTGACACCTCAGGTCAAGCTCCAACTTCCTGATGAACCTGACCACATTCAAGAGAGCCAGATGGGTTGGAAGGTCATTCACCCATCTGGTACCCAAACTATGGAACAGTATAGATCCAGAACTCCGACTAATTGAAAACAAAGGGTCAAAACATGGCTCTTCCCCTAAATCCAAGTGCTAATAGCCTCCCGTCCTGTATCACCTCAGCGCTGGGATGCCCAAGGGTAGTCACACGCTTTACAAATCCCCTAAACCTAAACCTAAACCTAAACCTAAAGAGTGTTGGCAGCCAATGAGAATGAAGCTCGTGCTCGGGAGGGTTCACAAACCCACCTGCCCTAGATATCGAAACTTTTTCTTTTTCAAATTTCTCAGGAACTACTGAACGGATTTACACTATTTAACAAAAAGGATATGGCGTGTTTTGTAGGGCATACAGGAAGCGGGGGAGTGCCATCATATTGAAGAGGGCAGCTCTCCCCAGAAGAGTAAGGAGCAGCGTCTTCCAGTGCTGCACATCGGCCCGAAGGCGATGTAAAGTAGGAAGGAGATTGCTCTGATGGAAGATGTCCGTGTCCCTTGTGACATAAATACCCAAATGACGGAAGCCCTCTGTGACTATAGTGGCGCTGCAGCCTGAGGGAAGGCGTGGGGGCCATCCCTCTGGACATAAATCAATGACTTGTCCCAGTTAATGGTGTAACCGGAGTACTTCCAAAAAAGGGTGGAAATATGCAGTAGTTCATGAATCGAGGATCGGGTTTGGCCAGAGAATGTCGTCGAATAATAAAGAAATTCTGTCCGACCACCCCGGAGACCAGTTCAGACCACGAATAAGGGGGTTGCCTCTTATCCACAAAGCCAAGAGCTCCAGGGCCAGGGCAAACAACAACGGTGACAGAGGGCAGCCATGCCTCGTGCCCTTTCCTAGCTCAACAATTGCCGATCTGCCACCGCTCACAGTAATGCAGCCAGGGGTTTGGTGTAGAGCAGACGCACCCAGGACAGGACCTGTATACCGATCCCGTATCTCTCAAATGCGGCGAACAAAAATGGCCACTCGATCATATCAAATGCCATTTTGGCGTCTAATGACATAATCACTGCATCCTCTTGGATGGTATGGGCTTTGCCCAACACGCCGAAAAGACGACGGAGATTGAGTGTGGTATTTCTAGCCGGCATAAAGTCGGATTGGTTCGGGTGGATTAATTTGTGGAGGTGGGGTGAGAGGCGGAGGGCCAGTATTTTGGCCAGGATCTTGGCCTCTGGATCAAGGAGAGAGATTGGTCTGTATGAACTGCAATGTCCCGGTGGTTTACCCTTTTTATGTATGACCACAATATGAGCTAGTCTCTGCGTTTCAGGCAGTATTCCTTGGTCCACACTCTCTTCATACATTCGCGTGAGGAATGGGGCAAGCACAGGGGAGACAGCTTTATAGAGCTCAATGGGGAGGCCACTAGGACCCATGGGTTTCCCAGATTGTAGTGCTCCAGTCACCTTGGAGACCTCTTCGGGGTTCAAAGCAGTGCCCAGGTCAGTGACATCTTGGGGATCCAATCTTGGTAAGGGCAGGGTGAGTAACTCGGCTGCTGCATCCTGTGCAGAGGTGGATGTGGGGACATAGATTCGCTCACAATGGCTGGAAAAGCACTCAGTGATCCCATCTCGGTGGTAGCGCTTCATGCCATCTGGAGCCACGATTTCAGCCACCCACCTAGAGGCCAATTCCCACTTGTCCAGCCATGCTAACAATTTACTGGCCTTGTCCCCAATATCATACACATGATGTTGAGTGGCCCGGTAGCGAATTTGGGCCGCATCCTTAGCTATGTCACTGTACTCTTTTTGCTTTACCACAAGTTTGTGGGAGGTGTCCGGAGAAGCAGACTCGAGTAGTTCACGTTTGAGACAGGCTACCTCACGTTCTATGTCATCCAGCTGCTTATGTTTCTCTCTCCTGTGACCAGTCATCGCCGCCACCCCACACCCCCGGATAACTGTTTTGTATGCCTCCCAATGCGACAGAACCTTTGTTTTCTCCTTAGCGGCCTTTATCAATGTGTCCCGTATTTCCAGCACGTTAAGATACCACGGATTGAGAGCCATCTTGTGACGAGAGCGAAAGGGCACACCGCCGTAATGAGCCAGGATGGGGGAGTGGTCAGAAATACCCTGGGCAAAAAGGAAATTTCACTGAACATGTGGAGTTGAGTGGCTTGGCAGAAAAGGTAGTCTATACGGGATATACTCCTATGGACCCCAGAGTGGAAAGTGTATTGTTTGTAGGCGGGGTGAAACGTTCGCCATACATCTACTAGTCCCATGGCTGCTGGAACGTCAGTCAAGAGTTTCCCTTGTGGTTTTCCTGGTCAGGGCGGCAGGCGATCTAGGTCGCCAGCCAAGGCAGCATTGCAGTCACCCCCTAGCAAAATGTCCCCCTCGAGTAGATTCAACATGTGAGGACCTTAGTCCATCAGGGTAGAGGAGTGAAGCCTGGGAGGTATGTACAGTGAGGTCACATTGAGGGATCGGCCCTCCCACTGCCCGGATACCGTGACAAAGCGACCAGAAGGGTCGCGCTTATTTTATGGATTTGAAAGGGGAGGGAGGTGTGTACCAGAATGCCCACCCCTCTGGACCCCCGGGTATAACCTGCATGGGCAATCAGTTTATATCCCCATCTATTAAGTGCACAGTAGGTGGTACCGGGGATGTGCGTTTCCTGGAGTAATACAAGGTCAGGGGTGAGGCGTTTGAGATATTGTAATACTACCCCCCTCTTGATTCGGTCACCCAACCCATTTACATTCCAAGAAAGGAGTTTGAGTTGACCCATCGGTGAAGAAGTGGTAGGGATGTCACTCACATGTGTGGGCGATCTGGAACCCCACTTCCCACAGGGGCAAAAGGACAACAGTACATAATAGGATACCTAATCATGTTGTGAAAGAAACATAAGCAGATCACAGTTCCGCTCATGCGGAATTGAACAGCTCCATCAGGAGTAGCCCATGGGACCACAAGGGGAGGATTGTAAGTGGCACTGCACCAGAAACACAGCAGCGGCATGCAGGATATAACGACCTGTGGGACTGTACCCTCAGCAAATTTACATGTGACAGCAGAAAACACACTGCTCAAAAAACACATTAAGAAATTTAAAAAATACCCTTGAAAACACCCTCAGACCCCACCCACCCTGCCTCCCTGCAACGTGGAGTCAGAAGTGCCCACCACCCCAATTTGCAGAACGCTTGTGTACCCATAACTAAAATTGTGTAGAGGGGAACGCTATACAGCCAAACTATCCCAGATCCCGACCGTCCCCCCTACAAAACAATTGCATTTGCCCAGGATGAATCCCTAATGGTTCTGTAGCCCCGGGCTAGAAATATGGAGGTCCGATCACCCAGAGGGAAGTGTCTCTCCAACCCCTCCTTCAAGATCGGGCCTCAGATAAACATTTAAC
This sequence comes from Triturus cristatus, assembly GCF_964204655.1. NCBI lineage: Eukaryota > Metazoa > Chordata > Amphibia > Caudata > Salamandridae > Triturus > Triturus cristatus. The sequence goes on from NC_140585.1 coordinate 1,067,195,155, forward strand.
CTAACCTCATGCCTCAAGTGGGAAACACAAGATAAGTAGCAGATAACGTTTGAAAAGAAATAGGACCCCTCTCCCATGGAGTCAGCAACTGTGAGGTGGGCTGCTTAAGTGCCGGTGCTTCGATCAAACACTAAAGATGGGATAGGACCCCAGGTCCTGGCAACGACCAATGATACCTTTAACAAGTTCTCTCAGTCAACCTTTTCCAGGTGGTGGTCGGATCTGTGGGGGTGTTCTGGGGATGAGCGGCCATGTCCCTCGGAGGAATGCCACCTTTCCAACCAGTCCCAGGCGTCTGCTGGGGACTGGAAGAACAGCGACTTACCGTCGGAGTCAACACACCGTTTTGCTGGGGAAAGCATGGCGTATTTCAGGCTGTGGCCCCTGAGCGCTCATTTGACTTCCAGGAAGGAGCAGCGTTTCTGTTGCACTTTATAGGTAAAGTCTGGAAAAAAGGTGATGCTTGAGTTTTCAAATTTGAGAGGTGGGCCGACTCTTGCAACTTGAAGTATAATGTTCCTATCTCGAAATTTGAAGATTGCCAGGATGGTCCGCGATGGAGAACCTTGCTTTGGAGGGACACCAGGCACTCTGTGGGCGTGCTCGACAGAGAAATAGTTGGAGAGGGAGCGAGGCTGCAGATGATTTTGAATAAGGTCTTCAACAAACAGATATGCGGCCTGCTCCTCCGCCTGCTCGGGAACTCCAAGGATGTGCACGTTATTTCTCCTTGCACGCCCTTCGTAGTCCTCCAGCTGGGCCTCCAGGTCCGACGTCTGGGCCAGCAGTTGCTGCACCGTCATTTCCAGCTGTGTCGTGAAGTGTTTGAGCATTGCAACAGAGTCTTCGTTCGCCTTGACCCCTTCCCCCATGTTCCGCATATCAGCACGAATAAGGTTGACGTCTATGGAGACAGTGTCGATCTTATGTTCCAGTGCCGTACGTACTCCCTGAATAGCCTCCATGATGTTCAGCAGTGTGGGAGTCCTGTCTTCAGTTTGTTGCTTCGCCTCTGCGCCATTTCGCCTCCCCTCTGCACCATCTGACTTAGAGTGGGAGAATTTCACCAGCTTTTGCAAGGAGGACTGCCTGGAACCCTTCGCGGTGGCCATTGCGTCCTGCTCTCTCCCTCTGGTGGGGATTCACTGGACCAGGGGAGCAGAGGGGTTACGATATGTCAGAATTCAGACAGGGGCCGGATAAGCAGAGTCAAGACCCCTGCTTGAAGAGGGAGGCGGGAACCAAATATCACTGGTGTAGTGCCAGGTCTGTGCTCACCTTTGGTCGTTGTAAGTCCCCTGAGGTCCAAAATGGTGGCAGCTGGCTCCCGGTCAGCTTTGGAACAGTCACAGGGGCCCCCAGGCCCTAGAGAAGACACTGAGCCCGAATCGGACGCCGAGTGGCATGATGCTGAGAGGGTTGCAAGGATGTTGGCCAGGCTGTGACCGCTGTGACAGAGGTCACTCAGCTGCACGTTATAGACAGAGGGAAAAAAAAGGTGGGGAAGTGTCTTCAGAAATAAATTCCCAGTGAGAAAAGTCAGTATACCTCAGAGGGGGTCGCGGCAAATGCACCTCGGGTCGCCGCATGCCATCGGCACTCCGGTGCGCTGGATGGGGCGCCTTGGGACTCGGGTTGCTGGCGGGTTCGAGGGGGCCCGTACAGACCTCTGGTCTCGGAGAGTTCGGGCAGAGATAATCACTTGCAGGGCCACCAGTCACTTGATGCCCCCCAGGGCCAACGGGCTCGTCTTCGCAGCGTCGGGCAGGCGGAGGGAGAAGCCGCGCAATGTAACGGCCAGAGCCTCAATCCCCACCTGGCCGGCAATGACGGGGCTGGTTGCATTGGCAAACGGGGTCAGATTCACATCCGCAATGGACCGAACGGACCCCAGACGCACGGAGCCTCAGTAGCGGGCAGAACTGTGGGGAAGTGGATGATTTAATGGATATAGGGGGAGATTTAGTCAGTGGCCGGCCGGAGCACCATTCCAGTGTGGCCATCTTGGGTGCTGGTTAGCCACGCCCCCTCCAATATCATTCTTGACTCCATCTGCCTTAACAAGCTTTCTCTGTCACCTCCTCTCCGGAGTTTAGGAATAGCAGCCACTACAAAATACTTCAAGCAGTTGAGATTATTGTTATGTTCTTGCTTGAAATGGTGAGCCTCTGGATACGTAGCATTGGTATTTACAATGGCTCGCAAATGTTGCAAGACACTGACATGCACCTGCAGCCTGGTACTACCCACATATCTCAAGCCACAGGTGCACGTCAGAATATAGACTGCAAACTCCGTTCTACAGTTAAAATTGCGCTGAATGGTGACCTTATCAGGGCTGAACGGAGTTGAGTAGTGTGTGGTGTTCTCTCCAAATTTGCAAGCTCTGCATGAAGAGCATTTGGAGAATCCTTGTCTGGGTTGTAACCACATTTTTGCTGCTGATAGTTCCGGACTGTTTTTAACAATTTGTGATCGCATTGAGGGACCTTTTCTATATGTGACAGTAGGTTGCACCGGAAGGCTAGGAGCTAACACACCATCTGTGAGCTGAACGGGCCAATTGTGTGTTGTTATTGACCGAATCTTTCTTTCTTGTTTGCTATATGTGGTTATTAATCTAGGGGCATTGTTGGCAGCATTGGATGTTTCTTTTCTAGTACTGGAGGTAAAAAGGGATTCCCTTGATCATTCACTTTTTTTACTGCCTACTTGAGGATACCCTCACTGTATCCTCTCTTTTTTAATCTAAAAAGAGCCTGATAGCCTGCTCAGTACAGATATTCAAGTCTTCTTCCATACTGCAGATTCTCTTTAGACGTAAAAGTTCACCAACAGGAATATTTTTGATGAGATGTTTAGGGTGTGCACTGGTGGCATGGAGTGTTGAATTCAAGCAGGAACTTTTCTGTGCAAAGTGGTTCCTATTTTGCCATCTTTTATGTAAACTTTCACATCCAAAAATGCGATGCTATCTTTACTAATCTGAGAGGTGAATTTCAGGTTGGCAGTATTTACATTAATGTGGTGAATAAAATCAGTGGCACTTTTTTCATCCCCTCTGCACACAAAAAAACCATCGTTGATATACCTCAACCAGTGTTGCACATGGTTGGTATATTCGGTACAGTATGCGCGCTTGAGGACATGCTCCTCCCACCAACCAACATGCAAGCATGATTAGTTGGGGGAGAAGCAGGCCCCCATCACCACACCCCTCTTTTTGTGATAAACGTGATTACCAAATGTAAAATAGTTGTTATGCAGACACCAAGAGACTAAACTTAAAAGCATCTTATTAATCCAAAGGCCTAGTATTAAGATAATGTTTAACTGTGTTTAAACCTGTGACATGCTCAATACTGGTGAAAAGCGATTCGATGTCCAGGGTGATGAACATCAAATCTTCTGCCCATTGGATGCCATGCAGTTTCTTAAGGAAATCCCCAGTATCCTTAACGTACGTTAGGAGTTGTTTTACAAAATCCTGCAGAAAGAAGTCCACCTATTCCGTTACTTTTCCTCCACGCTGATGATGGCCGATATAATTGGTCTGCCAGGGATAGGTGAGGATTTTTGTGGACTTTTGGAATAAAGTAAAACCTCGGTAACGCTGGATGTTCAACATGTAAAAATTGATATTCTTCCGTGGAGATGATTCCTTCTCTTTTCCACTCCAGAAGATTCTTTTTCAAGTTGTCCTTAGCTGAATTATATTGTGTATAGTTAGTGTTTTCATAGCATGATTGATCATCGAGGCATCTGGGTGCTTCCAATAAATAATCTTTTTGCGGCCAAATCACTATATCGCCGTTTTTAACGGATTTAGCAACAACTATCTCATGATTACTACTCAATTTCTTCATCAATTTGGAATATATATGTAAAGATATAGATATATATATTCACTGAAAAAACCATAGGTTTCAGGGACGTTATAGTTAGGAATTGGCATTTAAAAAAACCTTTGAAATTCAGTGAGAAAACCACAGATTTCACGGATGTTATAGTTAGGCTGACATTTCACTCGTACAAAATCAGAGAAATTCGGCCCTTATAGTTAGCTAAGCAAACATTATAGTTAGGTAAGCTAACTATAACTCACGCCCCCGTAATGCACTGCTGATGACGTCACATAACCCCTTTCTCCACCACTTTGTAAACGCGACTGCTAGTTAAAAATACATAGAAATTCACACAAGAAACAAAGGTTGCAGGGATGTTATAGTTAGGAAATCAAACTTGAAAAACCTTAGAAATTCACTCAAAAAATCCAAAGGTTACAGTGACATTATAGTTACAAAATAGATTTTTTAAAAATTCTTAGAAATTCACTGAAAAAAGCAAAGGTTACAGACACATTATAGTTAGGCTTAGATTTCACTCGTACAAAACAAGTGAAATTTAGCATTAAAGTTACCTGAGCTGTGGGACATACTGGAGGTAACAAGAGGAGTAGTTGGCCCCCAAGGACCCTCAGGAGTAAAGGGGACTTTATCCCTCAACCAGTAGAGCACTCAGAGGTGTGTTTGGAGAGGGTTGCTGAAGGGGGCGGGCCTCCTGCAACTTGCCGGTCAGCATTTTTTGAAAATAGTTTTTGGAGGGGGGCCCCTTCCCAGGCCAATTTTGACCCTGGTAACCCACCCCCTGGGGCCCAGCCTTTTTATTTTATTTTATTATTTTACATAAAAATAGGAGGGCCCATTCGGATTTCGGCTCTGGGGCCCATATCTCCTAGAGCCCGGCCTATATTGTGGGTACCCTGGTCCTACCCAGGCCACCCACTCATGACTGAGGGAACCACAGGGGGGGCATGAAAGCCCCCATGGTCCCTGCTGACTCCCCACCTCCTGTGAAAGCCAGCATTGCTTTTACAGAGAGGGATCTGCTGTACATGCAGCTCCCTCTCTGTGAAAGCAATTTCGCTCTGGTTCCAGCAAGCGAGAGCAGTCTTAATACTCTTGCTTGCTGGAAGCGGAGCACAGTTTTCAATGGCTTGGTGGGAGCGGTAAAGCTCCCGCCAAGCCACAGCAAAAAGCTATATCCTGGGGTGGACCCCAAGGACATAGTAGGAGACTGCCCTGGGGAGTAGCGGCCCCAGGGCAATCTATGGTTTCAGGAGGGGGGCACGCAGCCCCTCCTTTCTTTTGTTATGGTGGGGAATTAGACAGCCCCAGGGAGGTGGTGGTCCCCGGGGCACGGAGGTCTGGGAGGGCCCCTGATTTGTTTTTGATTAGTCCCTGGGAGGTGACAGTCTCCAGGGTAGCAGGGGAGGCCACACAGATTTCCCCAGCACTAATATGATAAATAGTTCCTGGGAGGTGAAGGTCCATGGGGCACAGGGGTCTATGAGACCCCCCAATACTTATGATTAAGCCCCTGGTAGGTGGCAGTCCCCGGAGCATGGACGTGTCTTGAGACCCCACATTGTTTAAAATATCTATAGGCACATGCCCCCAGGACCTGGCCCACCCAGAAGCTAAATAATAGAAAAGTGCAGGAGTCCGCGCTTCTCTTTCAACTTTTTTTTACAATGGATTTGAGAATATCGCGATTTTGCTGTATTTGTTTTTTTTAATGCATTTTTGGCCTTCTGGAACTCCAGGAACAACTTTATGGGTTCAGGGTATTCCTACCCTGCCCCCTTTCATTTTTTCCCAAGATGGTTGCCAACACTTTCTGGTGCTCTGCATTTCCCTGCATAAGCTCAGTATTTTCAGCGAAGTTGACGTGGTCACAGATAACTATATTTTCTTAAATTTCTCAACCATTAAGGAACGGAATTACACCAAATAAGACAAACCATAATCTGCGTAATCAAATGTACCAAAGTTGGTGCAGTTTTATTCAGTGGTTCAGGCTGTAGGTGTGTTTAGAAATCCTATGGGAATTTCCATGAGAAACACACCTCCCTTTTTCTCCGCTTCCACTAGAAGGATCACCCCAAAAAATTCCATGCACATCAAGACATAATATTACACTTTTTTTAGGAACATTTCATGATGATTCATCAAACAGCACCAACATGGTCCTAACTATAACTACCTACTGGCGACCGTATGACTATATATGTATATGTATTATGTGTTTGCTGAAGTCAGAAAACTGTGGCTGGAAGTAGGGGCAAAGGGAATGCTTGATTGCCTTGAACGTTGCGGGAGTTGTGAACCTGACTACACTTTCATTAACAGCACGCACTAACCGTTTGCAAAATCCAGGGTTGAAGAAGAAGTTCTCTTGTGCAAAGAACACAATGCATGATGGGACTTGAAGTCTTCATAGTACTGTTTGAACGTTTTCTAAAGCAAATGCTGATCAGGTGTGCTGCCACCAACGAGAGGGGGAGGAGCATGTATAAAAAGAATAGCAAAAGCAACCCCATGCCTCCCAGGTATCAGAGGAAGGCTTGTCACCAAAACGCTTAATGCTAGAGTAACAAATAAACAAGTGTCTCAGAGCCCCGCTGTGTCCCCTTGTCTGCTTGAAAAAAGGAGGAGATGGAGTGAGTATATATATATATATATATATATATATATATATATATATTCACTGAAAAAAACATAGGTTTCAGGGGCATTATAGTTAGCTGGACTTTTCACTCGTACAAAACCATTGAAATTCCCCTGTTATAGTTAGTTCAGCTAACTATAACTTTCGCACCCGCAATGCACAACTGATGACGTCACATATTATCATGACATGGTCAGTGACATCACTCATGACATCACTGATGACATCTCAAATGACATCACTAATTACATCAATGATGACATCATCCTTGTAATAGAGTGGCAGACTTCCTCTTCCCCTAATATAACCTTTGATACACACATTCAAAAATAGAAACTACAATGTTCAAAACAATGGACATACCAATACCAGTTACAACAACCTATTCAGTAATTCTAAGATCCACATACACATCCACTCATTCACCAACAGTCCTATACAGTCACTCATACATGTACTCACTCATCATATGTACTCACACACCTATACATCCTGTTACACAACGCCACTCATCCATAGAGTTACTCACACACATAGTCACTCATGTTAATAAAGAATCAAACATCCATTTACTTGCATATACAGTTATACACACACCACCACACTTAATTCTACAGAAACTTACACATACTTAGTCTTTTAAACAATCACTTATAGAAACACATACTTATTCATACAGGAACTCTTCCAATCTCTCACTCTCACATATACTCACTTATATACACTAATAGTCACATATACTAGTTTAAAACATATGTAGTTACTCATAAAGACACTATTGAGACAGTCTATCACTCACTAACACACCCATGCACACACTCATCCACCCATACAGTCCTGCAAACATGCTGTCTTCAACACATACAAACAGTGAGTCACTCATTCATGCACCTATGCGCTATGTAATACCCCCCACCGAACCATACAGACACTCAGACACTCATACTGATACTCAAAAAAACAACTAATAACCTATATAGACACGCATGTAGCTACTCACCAATACATGCAGCCACTTATACACAAAGTGAGAGACTAATACAGATATTTACACATTAAAACATTACTCACTAAGCCATGTATTCACTAAGATAAACTTAATCAGTCAGTTATACAATCAATTTTTCAAAAACAAATCATCCATTTAGACACTTATATACCCATTTATTCTTCCATCGACCTTGAGATATACATATATAAAACATATGTAATTTTCAGAAAAACACACATTCACTGGATGATGTCATCAGTGATGTCATTTGAGATGTCATGAGTGATGTCATGAGTGATGTCACTGACCATGTCATGAGTGATGTAATATGTGACGTCATCAGCAGTGCATTGCGGGCGCGCAAGTTATAGTTAGCTGAACTAACTATACCGGGGGAATTTCAATGGTTTTGTACGAGTGAAAAGTCCAGCTAACTATAACGCCCCTGAAACCTATGGTTTTTTCAGTGGATTTCTAAGGTTTTTTAAATGCTAATTCCTAACTATAACGTGCCTGAAACCTATGGTTTTTTCAATGAATTTCAAAGGTTTTTTAAATGCTAATTTCTAACTATGCCTACAGAGATAGGATATGTGAAGAAAGAAGAAAAAACACACAGAAAGAAAAAAAAGAAATGCAGAAAGAAGCAACAGAAGTCCTCAAAGACGAAGAAAAGTGCAGGAAGAAGGATAACGTGCAGAAAGAACAAACAGAAGAGCAGAAAGAAGCCTTGTTGTAAAATCATCCTGTACCCTCAACTTTTTCAGACGGATACTGGTGGTAACTGAGTCTGACTAACCAGTCCTAGAGCCAGTGCTATGTTAAAAGACACTCAGAATACAGTGAAAACACCTACATACACTAGGGAACACTATGCGTTGGGGTCCCCCTGTGATCAGCATGACCTCTTCTGTAAGCCCCTAGTATATAATAGGGCAGTGGATTAAAGCTACCTCTTAAAACACGCCACAGGGCGTGTTTGCACACGTCACCTCGGGCCCCGTCCCCTCACTTCCCCATTGTGTAAACACGCCCTGTGGCCATTTTAAGTTGGGAGATTAAGTCCCCTTGAATCCTGAGGGTCCCTAGGGTCCAACTAGACCACTAGGTACCTCTAGTAAGCGCCACAGAGCTGCGTTGCAGTGAGATGTAAAAAGGGGCACGGCCTAGACCACCTCTCTGCAACGCAGTGGAGTGGTGCTTAGAGTAAGCACCTGGTGGGCTAGTTGGCCCCCAGGGTCCCTCAGGATTGAAGGGGAATTATTTCCCCAACTTAAAACGCGCCACAGGGCTTGTTTGCACACGTTAACTCAGGCCCCGTCCCCTCCCTTCACCACTGTGTAAACACGCCCTGTGGCCGTTTTGAGTTGGGAGATTAAGTTAATTTGAATCCTGAGGGTCCCTAGGGTCCAACTAGCCCACTAGGTACCTCCAGTATGTACCACAGAGCTGCGTTGCAGAGAGGTGTAAAAAGTGGCATGGCCTGGACCACCTCTCTGCAACGCAGCTCAGTGGCACTTACTGGAAACACCTGGTGGGCTAGTTAGCCCCCAGGTGCCCTCAGAATTGAAGGGGAATTATTTCCCCAACTTAACACGCGCCATAGGGCGTGTTTGCACACGTCACCTCAGGCCCCGTCCCCTTCCTTCCCCACTGTGTAAACATGCCCTGTGGCCGTTTTTTAAGTTGGGAGATTAAGTCCCCTTGAATCCTGAGGATCCCTAGGGTCAAAATAGCCCACTAGGTACATCCAGTAATCGCCATTGCAGGGAGGTGGAAAAAGGGGCACGGCCTGCACCACCTCTTTGCAACGCAGAGCAGTGGCACTTACTGGAAGCACCTGGTGGGCTAGTTGGCCCCCAGGGTCCCTCAGGATTGAAAGGGAAATATTTCCCCAACTTAAAACGTTCCACAGGGCGTGTTTGCACACGTCACCTCAGGCCCCGTCCCCTCCCTTCATCACTGTGTTAACGCGCCCTGTGGCCATTCTAAGTTGAGAGATTAAGTCCCCTTGAATCCTAAGGGTCCCTAGGGTCAAACTAGCCCACTAGGTACCTCCAGTAAGCGCCACAGAGCTGCGTTGCATAGAGGTGTAAAAAGAGGCGTGGCCTCAGAACACCTGTCTGCAACGCAGCTCCCTGGCGCACACTGGAGATACCTGTTGGGCTAGTTGGCCCTCAGGGACCCTCAGTATTGAAGGGGAATTAATTCCCCAACTTACAACTGGCCAGGGGGCGCATTTGCAGAGTGCTGCAAGGAGGGGGCGTGGCCTCCGGCGCGATGCCTGTCTTTTATTTATTTTATTTTTTTAAGAAGGAGGGCTGTGTGGCCCCCCTACTTTTTGTAATTTACTGGTCCTGGGGACCCCATCCCCCAGGGCCTGCACCTTAATTTGTTTTGTTGAAAAAAATAAATTTGGCCCTCCCAAGGCCTTAATCGGCCCCGGGGACCCCAACCCCCGGGTCATGGCCTTTTTTTAATTTAAATTCTTTAGGAGGGGGCTGCATTGCCCCCCTCCTCAGGCCACTTATGGCTCCGGGGACCCCCTCCCCCGGGGCCGGCCTTTGTTTTTTATTATTTTAAAAATATATATATTTATAGAAACACCTAGGGCATGCTGGACAAACCGTATGTACCTATCACCATGACGATTTGCATGATATTCATTAAAAGGCGACTATGCATAGAATAAATCCACATGGAATGTATTTACACCGCTAGTGAAGCTCTGACGTGTCTGGCACCATACCGTTCCTAATCCCGGCGCCCCCGCCGGCGGGTACTCTCCAAGTAGACACCCTTGTCGTTTATTTATACAAACATGGGTAGCTATTGACGGGCACATTTAATATACACGCACACCAAGCCATTCAAAGGGGATTCGACAAAAATTCGAACAAACTATGCAAGAAACCCCCCTCACGGTTAATAAAACACACATCCACCGCCATATGTGTAAAACTTCTTATTTTACTCTCTGGAAAGGAGACGAACCTCACTTGAGAGTCACAGCGTGCTCCTGGTTGAGCCCAATGCTGTGTTACACCCACCAGTGCCCGCTGATTGCCTCACACCTCTGTGTTGTATTCCACCAGCTAGTGTGTATGCAATGACACTCTCTAGTCCATGTGCACTGTAACACCACCCCGTAAATATGTCATGCCACACTTGCCTTTGCACGGGTTATATTGCCCCATCTAACGTTCCTTCCTCGATACCTATGTTATAACACACAGCGCTATGCCATACATATTACAATATGGGATCCATATCTTTGTCATAGTGCATATGCAACATTACACTCCCCAGCACATATTTTATTTTACAACTTTAGAGACTAGTTAGGTTACACAACACTGCCGTGTGCATATTACACTCCAAGGCGCATATCGCATGGCACGCGCTAGTGCCTGTGCTATTTCGCGCTCTCCAATGAATCTGATATTGCGCACAATGTATTGCATATTATATTTCACGCCCCGGTTCATCTTATATCACACTTTTTGGTGCATAGTTTATACCATACACTATATCTAGTCTTCATTTTCAATCGTGCTCTCAGGACTATGTTCTATATAACACTGCGTTCACCTACCCTTTTCACGGGCATTACATTTTACGCGATGGGGGTTGAGGGTCAGGGGGTGTTTCTGCCAAGTGAGCCCGGAGTCACAGTCACAAACGTCCTCTTCTTCCTGAATAAAAGTGAGATTATGCTGCATACTTGTTCATATTTTAAGTAGTTCGCACAGACACACATTTTAAAAACAATAAAGTTCCTTCTCTGAACAGTTAGCTTGCTGCCCCATCCACCTCCTCCCTATCCTCTGTTGTCTGAATCCATAGACTAGCCTCCTCCCTCCTGTCATGCATGGTCTGATGTAGGGGTGGGCGGAATTTGCCTAATCGCGCTACGCAAATCTCCGCGAAATGGTTAAAAATCTCCGCGAACACGCAGAAACTCAGCGAACACGCGGAATTGCTTGTTCGCGATGCTATTTACTTGTTCACAACTGCTGTTTGCGTGCTCGGGGGAAATATCTCGCGAAAACGCGTTTTGAGATCGCGAACAAGCAAAAATTCCACGAAGCCGTGGAAATCAGAATTTTGGGCAATTCCCGTTCTCCGCGTAACGCAAAATTACCCAAATTCCGCAAATTCCGCGAGCGGAACAGAAATTGCCACCCAGACTGAGTCTGATGTGCTGCCACTGCCTTCCATTTAGCATGATGTACCAGTCCACTCCTCCTGCCCTCCATTGGCCAATTCTATGCCCCATCATTGACCACCTGCTTAGCCTCTGTGCTTAGCTTGCTGCCCCTATTCTCCTTCCCCCTGTCCTCCGATGTCTTTGTGCATGCCCCTGCTCCATCCTTTTTGCCCACCATGTTCCATGGACCTGCCACTCCTATCTACTCTGAGTGTTCTGTTGAGCTGCCACTCCCCTCCCACCTGCCTAGCATTGTCAGATGACTGTAACCTGTCCCTGCCACCTCCACCCTGCCTGTCCTCATGCCATGCCCCTATCCCCTTCCTCCTGTCCTCCATGGTCCATTTTACTGCCACAACCTTCTGCCCTCCTTGGTCTGTTGTGTTACAACTGCTCCTCCTGCATGCCCCGCGCAGTTTGTTGTGAAGCCCCTTCCCCTGAACCTTCTTGTCTGTGCCCAGGTCCTGACCTTCCCTTCTATCCTCCATGGTCCTTTGTGCATGCCCCTGCACCCTCCTTCTTGCCCATCATAGCCATTGTGCCACCACTAACCTTCCTGCTTGCCATGCATGGTCTTCTGTGCTGCCACGGCCACTCCCACCTTCCCTCCATGGTCTGTGTGTATGCCATCATAGTCTCTCTGTTGCTCTCCATGGTGTGTCTTGTTTCTAGTGCCCATCCTGCCTCACCTCCATGGTCATCTTGCTGCTCCTGCCCTGTCCCCTTGCCCCCAGCCCTCTGTTTCCATGTGCAGACCCCTATTCCCTCCCTCCTGGCTTGTCTGTTCCATTGTAATGCCCCTGATCCGTCCCACCTGCCCTTTATGAGATGTTATGCTGCAGCTTTCTCTCCTGTCTGTCCATTATGGTCAGCTAGCTAGCTACCATTGCCTCTTTCCCCTCTTTTCTCTGTTGTCCATGTGCATGGCCCTGTCCCCTCCCTATTGCTTTCTATGGATTGTTGTGCTGCACTCCCGTCCCGCATGCCCTGTGTGGTGTATTGTGCTGCTGCAAACCCTGATGCCTTCCCTGTAGGGCCAGTTTGGTGCACCTCTCCATGTCCCTCCTGTCCTCTGTTATACGAATCCATGTCCCTACTCCAATTCCTCCTGCCTTCCATGATCCAATGTACCATACTTGCAAACATTTTGAACTTGGTAAGAGGGAGATTTTGAAAATAAAATGGGGTATTGATTTTCCCCTTTGAGTTACATTAAAAAAGAGGAGATTGTAGACAGGAGACAGATCAAATAAAGCCCATTTGAGCTTAAAAACAATGGACGTTTCCTAGCTGAATCGGGTCTGTTGGCATGTATGGTTGTACTACCACTGCCTCTTCCTTCTGCCCACAATGGTCTATTATATTGCCACAGCCTCTCTTGCCAGTCCTGTATTGTTGGTTTGTTGCCCCTGCCCCCCTTTCCACTGCCCTCCATAGTCTGTTGTGCTGCCACTGCCCTTCCTTCCTGTCCAGTGTGGTCAAATTGTTGCCTCTACACCCTGCTACCTGCCTTCAATTTTCAGAGTCCGTGCCACTGGCCTCTGCCTATCCTAATGAACAACTAGATTGCTAACATTCTATATTTATTACAAAAGTGTGGAACGCCTGACGTCATCTTGATGTAATCAAAACTGTAATACCTAGAGCATTTCCTGTAGAAATTACATATATGAGAGGGTCTTATTTGCATCAAAATTATGGTTAGTGCTCTAAAAAACGAAAATGAGGACATATTTTCTGAGTTTTCAAATAGCGACAAAGCACTTTTAAATTATTTGTTATCTTTATGTTTTTTTATCCAGTTGTCCACTTGATTAAATGTTGCACTTAGGGGAGAGGATGTGGTGTTACTTCCAGAGCTGCAGACGTTGCAACTGGGTTGGAGTTTCTGCTTTAGCTCAACATTCTGTGATTCTGGTCAAATCACTTAATCTCCCCATGTCTACAACCAAATGGAATTTGATCTTGTGTGATGTAACTAATGCACATGTAAAGCACTCCAATACCTGACAAGTCTGCACTATATAAAACTGCAAAAACACAAAAAATAAGTGTTTTGCACACTTCTGTCATTGGGCTACATGTGGGCTACATCTGGGTGATATTTGTGCTGCATTTGGGCTCTTTTGTCTCTGGTGGCCATCTTGCGAGATTTATTTGTTATGAAGTTTCCTAATTTCCTCATTTACTGCAGTCTCCTCAGTAGGAAATGCTTTCAGTTTTTTACTTTGATTCCATCAAGAAGGTATTCAGATATGTCACACATTTGCCATGAATTCTGAATGTTAGCACCCTAGTTGCTCATTAGATCACTGTAGTAAAGCTACTGCTCACCAAGGAAGTCTGCTGCTGGTATTCAAAGTGCATGTTTCAGTCTGCATGGCATAATTTTGTTATGAAATAGAAGATGATTTGAGAAGTCAAAATGTGCCGTAATTTTTCTTTCTGCAGCACTAATCATAATTTCTATGGCAAAATGAATCCCCTCATTCTGTTCCTTTGCAAATTAAATGTTTTAAGTGTTACCACTTTATTCCAATCAAGATGGCTTCAGGTGTGCCATACTTTTGTCATAAGTAAGACTGTTAGCGCTCTTGTTGTTCGTTAGAACACTCTGGGACATTCTGTCATTGGGCTATACTTGGGCTATATCTGGATGATATTTGTGCTACATTTGGGCTCTTTTGTCTCTGGTGGCCATCTTGGGAGACTTATTTGTTATGAAGTTTCCTAATTTCCTCATTAACTACAGTCTCCTCAGTAGGAAATACTTTCTGTTTTTTACTTTGATTCCATCAAGAAGGCATTCCGATGTGTCACACATTTGCCATAAATTCAGAATTTTAGCACTCTAGTTGCTCATTAGATCACTGTAGTAAAGCTACTGCTCACCAGGAAAGTCTTCTGCTGGTATTGAAAGTGCATGTTTCAGTCTGCATGTCAGAATTCTTTAATGAAATAGAAGAGGATTTGAGAAGTCACTCAAAATGTGCCCTAATTTTTCTTTCTGCAGCACTAACCATACTTTCCATGGCAAAATGAACCCCCTCATTTTGTTCCTTTTTAAATTAAATGTTTTAAGAGTTACCACTTTATTCCAATCAAGATGGCTGCAGGTGTGCCATACTTTTGTCATAAGTAAGACTGTTAGCGCTCTGGTTGTTCTTTAGAACACTCTGGGAAGCTGCAGTAGAACACAAAGGAATCAACTGACAGTCTCTGCCCTTGTTGGATGTACATGTTTTACGGAGAATGTCAGACTTCATTCTCACATGACTGAGAAAGATAATGTGAATTTACAGAAGATATGCTCTCAGTTTAGCTTATAGATCACCTTCCAAACCTCTGTGGGAAAAGCGTGAGAAAATAGTTTTCTCTCAAACATGACTCATGATATCACAGCAGAAGGCTTTTTCACATGGTAAAATCTTAGAACACACCACAATTCCTAAAATGAGTATGGTACCATCAACAAATGACTAAAGTCTTAAAACCTTCTATTAAGTGCAATGCTTTTTAATGAGGTGCTATCATGTATATTGGTCCCAAGATGGCTGCCAACACTTGTACACCCACTTATTCTTCAACAGGCCTTTCCCTATATATATTAAATATAATAAAACTGTACAGAAACACATACTCAATGGATGATGTCATCAGTGATGTCATCAGTGATGTCATTTGAGATGTCATCAGTGATGTCATCAGTGATGTCACTGACCATGTCATGATTGATGTAATATGTGACGTCATCAGCAGTGCATTGTGGGGGCGCGAGTTATAGTTAGCTGAACTAACTATAACAGGGGAATTTCTAGGGTTTTGTACGAGGGAAATGTCCAGCTAACTATAACGCCCCTGAAACCTATGGTTTTTTCAGTGAATTTCTAAGGTTTTTTAAATGCCAATTCCTAACTATAACGTGCCTGAAACCTATGGTTTTTTCAGTAAATTTCAAAGGTTTTTTAAATGCTAATTCCTATCTATAACTTATCTCTGAAGATATCATGTTTAATGATTTAATGATTTTAATTGGATTTCTATATTTTTCAAATTTAGTGTGTCATTTCATTAATTACATTGTTTTTTAAATACTTTTTATCACCATTTTTAAACGTATTTTTTCAATTAATTCTTTTAAAAATTAAAAAATATTATTTGAACTTAATGTGTTTTTCAAACATATTTTTTTATATTTTTCACAATATTTTATTAACTATATGTGCAAAACTTTATTTTATATATATTTTTCCCATATTTTTGGATCCGTGCACCCTGCGCGTACCGTTCTCGATCCCTACGTGATAGCATCTGCGCATGGTATGCGTCGGGTACGTGGTTAGAGCGCGATTCCAATGCGACCGGTACGCGACTCCCAGCCTATACGCGACACGTTCGATGTACGTAACGCGATGTTTACACGCTTCCGCAATGCGTCATCTGCGTCTATGACGCGGTGGGTGCACGGATCCCGCGAAGTATTTAACATTTAAAAAAACATATTGATGTATTTCATGTGAATATTAATTGAAGACAAACTCTAAACTAGTCTTAAAAGTAATATATTTTGACATCTAATCCTATATTTCTTTTTAATTCAATTTCGTGGATGCACGCTGGGTGCGTGCTGCGTACGCGCAGGGTGCGCGGATCCCATGTGACCTGCAAAAAAAGAGATTTGATTGGTTCATTACACTTCCTGTTCTAACTACTGAAAGACCCCACCCATTTCAATCATTCTTCTTTAAGCTTCTTTGGAGAACCACCTCTTTGGAGAGAAGAAGATTTTTTAGACTAAGTTTACACTTAGCTCTAACTTTTTTCAACCAAAAATGGCTTCAGGGCAGCAGGCATCACCTGCATCACCTCATAGTTCTGAGGATGAGTTTTTGCCGGAGGCACCACTCAAAAAACGTTTTTCTTCAGTGGTGTGGAAATTTTTTACTTTTCCCGAGGGGCAGAATAAGACCAATACCACCTTGGTCACGTGCAAGATTTGCAAAAGAGTCCTATCGAGAGGGGATCCTAACAAGAAATACTCTTGCGGCACGGAAAGTATGATGAAGCACATGAGGACCCTTCATCCAAACAATCTTGCAAAAGAAGAGTGCCGACGGATGAGAAACACTCCTTCTCCTGCGGCATCCACCTCATCGCAGCCGAGCACATCAAGAGTGCATCCATCAGCCCAAACCTTGGACATCCGTCCTCAATTCAAATTTTAAAAAGTGCTCTGCACTAAGTGCAATAAGACTTTGTGCTATGGCGAGCAGTCGATCGATCTGATCTGCCGCCGCCAAGAAAGTCACATTTGCTAGTTTTTTTTATTGTTCCCTGAAGTTCATTGTTTGGTTTCGCCTGTTTGTTTTTTTTTCAGAAAAACCCCAAAAATCACAAAATTGTTAGAAAAACCAACAAAAAAAATATAAAAGAAGAAAGAAGAAAAAAAAAGTTCTTGTAAGAACTAACTTTCCTGGTTTAAAAAAAAAAAAAAATTTCTTTGTTAGTGTGTGAAAGTTTAGATGAATGTATCTGTAGTACGTAATTGACTGAATGAATGCATTAGTAGCGTATGGTGAATGTATAAGTGCAGAACTATAGGGAAGTGCTGCAGCATCACACAGTAACATCTTTAACTGCAGTGTGCTGTAGTTCTTCCGAAGCACAGGGATGCAACATATGTACATAAATATGTTGCAAACCTATACTTCTCTCTGCACGGCTGCATAAACTGCAGCCATGTGGTGACACAGGGACCCTTGCACCATAGTCCAAGGATATCTGTGTCATGTGCTGTTTGTGTTTCTACAGGAAGACACACCTTCCTGCACAAAAACAATGAGAAAATGCATTTTTCTCCTTCAATGTATGCTGAACATTTCAGCATGCATTGAAGATATAAAAATGTGGAGAAATTAAAACAATTCTCTTTGTTGTGCTTTCCTACACCAATTTTAGAATGGTGCACCATTCACACCCATATCGAGATTTATGATTTCTGATAAATCTAGACATGTGTCTTGTTCTATGAGTATTAAGTGCACTCATGCACAACAACACTTATAGAACACCCTTTCAACACAAAGTGGTCTAAATGATGAGGTTGTATTTAGATGGAGTATAAAAAGTGCACAGAGTGCCTTTTCCTCTCTTTGTAAATATAAAAGAGTATCTTGCACAATAACTATGTTACAAAAAGTGACATATTTCTGTTTTTAAATTTCCTTGCGAATGATAGAAGGACAGAGTTTTGTCTGCAAAGATGTTCAAAGAAGAATGATTGAAATGATTGCGGTCCTTCAACAGCTAAAAAGGTGAAATATTATGAACCCCTCACATCTCTTTTTTTGCAGGTCACATGATATCTGATTATGGTCAGATTTCAAAACGACATAAACAGAGTGTTTTTAGAAACGTGTTTCAACTTTGTAGTTTCTTGCAGGCCTCTTCATTCTGCATATTGAGACTTAGTTAAACTTACCTTCACAGTAATAGGAATAAAAAATAGTATTCATTTTTTGCTGTTTTTCATTCAAATATAAATTCTTAAAAATTGCTTATTTTAAAATTTGGATCCGTGAAAGAAAAGAAAAAAAACTTATAACATATAATAATACTTTTTTTACAACACAACATAATTTCCACAAAGTAATTTGTTTGCCTTCTTTGCTGTTCTCAGAATATATTGAATTTCACTTGAAATAGTGATTTCAATGGTACTCATCACTTAACAGCGGGCAAAAAAAAAACAATCAGAAAGATTGTTAAAAAAAAAGCAACATACTATTCTCAGTAAAATACCAGAAAATACAAATCATACATATATGAAATGCTTAAAGATTACAACATTTTATAACTTTAACTTATAAAAACTGTAAATGTTGCCACATTAAAATAATCACCGAATAAATGACCACCAAAAAGTCCATAATTCAAAAATATACCTTTCCTTGAGGCCAAATGGTATTTTTGCACTTCTTCTTTGTGTAAATTGTCTAATGGTAGTCCTATTAAATTATAATAATAAATTCCTCAGAGAGTGAATTATCTTCCTAAAACTTTGGCTTTAAAAATATTAGGTAGGAATTTTGTAAATCCCTAGGCAAAAGTTGTTTGAAAACCAACTGGGTATCATCACAAAGTGTCCAGCCTTTGTCACATTTTAGATAGGCAGTGTAATGTCCAGATGTGGTGGAAGGACCATCATGGAAAATTATTGCAATTGCTACAAAAGTCCTTCCTGATATTGATAGTTGTGCTGCTACAAATTGTTTTATTAAAGTATCCAATTTTCTTCCATCAGCTGTACAACGTTGCATCATTAAAATGATGTATTTTCCATATTTTGTTAAGAATAATGTGGATAACATTTCTGATTTACATTGGCTACACTCCATGTTTTGAATTGCACCTTTCACTAATTTATTGAAAGACACTGATTTACAGTCTGGTAATGTTAAATACAGAAATCTCTCAGTGTCTACATTGGTGCTACATGTATACATGCAATTTTCACAATAATGTTCCCATTTGTAAGAAAGGCCAAAAATATTTTCTATTTCTACACCTTCATTTTTAAAAATTGTAAGCATATACATTAAAAATTCCTGAGCATCTTGTTGGATACTTTGTGTAAATTGTGTAGAACCAGAACACACATCCAAAAGATTACGAACATCTGAAACAGATTGTATTTTACTTCTATCTGTTGTCAATTTTTCATAAACAGAATGCAACAGGGAACAAAATCTTTTTTCCAGATTCTGCATAATTTGTGCTTGCAAACCTTCCAGATAAAAAACAACATTGACCACTACATTAGCATAGCAGTTGACACCAGAACTATTTTCAAACTGATAACCAACAATCTCTTCAACAGTGTCCAATTTCTTTTTACCTGCAATCACAACATTATCTTGTTCTTTTCCCTTCTTGACATCTTCAGTACAGATATTCTCTAACCTTCTTTTTCAACCAACCACACGCTTTTCAAATACAGGATATTGACCTAAATTGGGAGCATACACCCTTCTTAACCTATTATACTCTTTTACACAGTTTGCATCTGCAGTAACCTTTGTCTCAGCAAAATCAATCAAAAACAAACCAGATAATGTTCTGACTCGCGACAAAGTAACATATGCCATACCCTCTTTTAATACAGTAGATCCAATGTTCACCAATGCACTGTCTACACTTAATCCTTGAGATTTATGAATAGTCACTGCATATGCCAGAGAAAATGGAAATTGTTTCCTACGGACATTTAAATCTTTAACAAGCAAAAAACGAACTGAACAACGACCAATTTCTTTAACTTCATCAATCTGATCAAATTTAATTTTAAAAAATTCAATTCCTTCTTTTTTCTGATAATTCACAAAATCCACCACTTTGCCTATTGCACCATTAACTAAACCTTTCTCTACATCCAAATTACGCCTTAAAATTACCCGACAGTTTACACACACATACAGTGTCTTTTCCAAACCAGCAGTTTTAGATATTGTTTTTTCTAAACAATCTAGTTTTGATCTCAACTTACCCGTCAAAATAATAGTGATTCCTTCATGTAGTATTTTATCGATGGCTTCCATTTTTACAATTTCTTCATTTTTCCAATTTTAATAATTCTTTGTTGAATATTGAACACTCACGCAGTGTCGGCATTAAGCAAATCACTGACTTATTTTTAGCAATTTCCATGTACACTTTTGCAGCAACTGCATTTTCATTTGGAAAGGCATTGCAAAGTAATCGACTCTCCAAAGCTTCTTTCCCTTTTTTTGAAAGAATTCCAAATTCTTATATCTTGAAGAAAACTTCCATATTCAGCATCATTTGCCTGTTGCATATTTGTTGTCAGTTCTTTGTATTCAAAATTACTCCAAATGTTCACATTACCAACACTGCCAAGAGACTTTCTGGTATCTTCATGGGCAAGTGTTTTAAATACCGTTTGTCCTTTTACCGGTGTCAGTTGCAGTAGATCTCCAAAAACTATGACGTGTTTTCCTCCAAATAACACGTCATACTCTGTTTTAAGAATTTGCTGCATTCTTAAATGCACAAAGGCAAGCATCAAGTTTGAAACCATGCTCACCTCATCAATAATGAGAAGTTTCATTTTCTTCAGCACTCTTGAAACTTCACAACAAGCTTCTCCAGATAGCTTGTGGTATTCCAATTTGTTCTCATGCTCTACTGGCAGCATTAGTAAATGATGTAAAGTAATTCCTTTAATGTTATGTGCTGACAACCCAGTTGGAGCAGTGAGAACACAAGACAAATGCGACTCAGTTGTTTTTTGCAGACAACTTGTAATTACTTTAATTAAGAAACTCTTTCCTGTTCCAGCTTGACCACTCACATACATTCGGATAGGTTGAAATGATGTACATGAGCACACTCTCTTTTCATGAAGTAATCCATGGTCAATCTGCTCTTTCACTTGCTGATATATTTGTTTCTGTTCAACATTTAGTTGGTCTTCCAAGTTTCCTAACTGTATTGCATCTTCTTGTGCTTGATACATTGCTGTTTCCACCTCATTCATTGCAATCGCTGCTTCATTTTCAACAATTGGTTGTCCTAGTGGATCTTGACTCAGTGCAGCAGAACTTTGACTGTCTTGAGAACTGTCTCTAGCAATCTCAGCTGCAATTGTAGCTTCTTGATCAATTTCATCATTCAACATTTTGACATAATTTGCGAAAGCACTGCATTGTATGCTATCTTTACAAGCATTAAATGAATCTTCAAAGGTGGGAAAATCTCCAAGTAATTCCAGTTCAGAACGCCATGGTTTGAACATTTGCAAAAGGGCTAAATAGTAAAATTCCCTTTTGTCAGCAGTGTCGCAACTCAGTTTTCTGTGATTAATTAAATTCCCTTTCCTTTGTTTCACCAGACATCCTTCAGAACCAATCACTGCATATTTTCCATCGTTGATGTTCTCTGTAATATTCCGTTTAAAAGTGTAGTTTTGCAGCACTTCATAGAGACACATGTTCTCAAGATGATGACTTCTCTTTGGATAGTATGTTTCCAACATATTGGTTTTCAAAATATCTGTACTTTCAGGGTAATTTTCTGCTAAATATTCAATTTCTTGAACAGATTTCAGTACCCGATTTCGCATTCCTGCAAGACCTAGACTCACCCAAATGATTCTTCTACTTTTGGAATATAGACTTGCAGATGATAACTGATCTGAACATTCATATGCTCCAATTTCACGATGCGATAACATCTTCAAACTGAAACTGTATAATTTCTTACTTAGAGTCTTCTCATGAGAAATCTCTTCCCACATTTCTTTCAATTCAGTCTTTTCTGATTTAGTAATGTAAGACATTACATATCGAGCAACAGCAATGGAATTGTCCGCAACATACTGAATATCCATGTTAGCGTTCCACATGGATAAAATAACTGGATTGTAGTCATTTATGTATTTTGATTCTTCTCTTTTTCTTAAGGTGTAGGTGTTTTTCGGAGACTTTCTTGTGATGGTATGTCGTACAGCTGACAGAAAACTGTTCACTCTTCCTTTGGCTAATACAGGACGTGGAAATCCAAAACGACATTTGGTATAGAACTTATCCTTTGACTTGTACTTTCGTCTACAGTATTTTCCACACCTATGGCTTTGAAATCGTAAGACTTGTTGTTTTAAGTTTTTCTCTTCTCTGCTATTTGGAAGAGCACATGTAGCATAATCTTCAATGAAAGACAAAACAGTTTCATCTGAATCTGTTCCAAATTTGGGGGCGTCCTTGACCCATAACAACATTTGTATGTGAGGAGCACCTCTTGCTTGATACTCCTTTCTCCAAAAGAAATCCACAACTTCTCCAAGAGGAGGATTCTTTTTATTGCAGATGAAAGACAACATAGCTTCAAATCTATGATTGAAATATCTGCATACATTGACAGGATCCAAAGAGCACAGTTCTCCAGGTGTCTTGTATTCAATATTTTTTATATTGGAATTTGCCTCTCGAAGAAATTCAAGTAAATCATCCCAAGCATACTCAGCACAGCTTAGTGTAACAAACCATGTAGGAGTTCCCAAGTTCCGTAGCATGCATTTCAGTTCTCCATGTCGACAGTACCAATATTCATTAGTCCCACGCTGACATGCCATCAGATTAATCAACTGAGATTCTAAATGATCATCTCTCTGATGCACTTTATCCATAAAATCCTTTGCAGTTACATTTTGAAGATGCATTCCAGTTTTTAAAATGTGAGTTACTGCATATGAAAGTCCAGACAAGTCACTTTCAAACAGAAGATGAAACATATAAGGGATACATTGTCTAAATCTTGGATCTTCTGCATATAATCTTGTTGTCCGATAATCAGATGCAGGAATCTGGATAGGACGTTCATCATATCGTCCACCTTTTCCTGTTGGAAACAACTGCGGGAAACAACGAGCTTCCAAGCTCTCTTCCCATACACTCATGGGACTTCCTGTTGCTTTTTTCATTTGAAACAACTCAATTGTATTCCCCATCACCTCTTTGGAATGAAGTGGATGTACACTGTAATGTTAATAGATCTCATCACATCTGGACATGTCCACTTTTTCAATTTGTCCACTTAATGTTTCACTATCTTCTGCTAAATCTATTTCTTCTTCTCCAACAAACACATTTCTATAGTACTCATTATTTTTTAACATATACAATGATGCCTTTTGCACTTTTCTAACATCCACTAACTCTTGCCAGATTTTCTTATTCTTAGTAGGAACACCATTAACTAGAATGACTAGTGGCTAATTTTCTGCATGATCTACACCAATAGTTTCAACATGTTTCCTTAAATCTAATAGTAAATACACAACTCTTCCTTTCAATCCTCTTTGCAACTCTGATGGAGGTAATTTACTTGTTTTGGGCTCCATACGAACAATAGCCTGAAACGGGTAAACACATTGTATCAGAATAGACTCATACGTATTTAAATCTATCAGCTCTGGAGGAATAGCAACCAACTCTAGATTATTATGAACAGCTCTAGCAGGCATTTTATTCTCATCTAATTTATTATAACAATATTTGCAAATACGCTGCTCACATCCCAAATCAAAACAATCCTCTACCAACAAATAAGTTGCAAATTCCAGCCACTTATCATTATCTTCTATTTCACTTTTTAAATACAGATTGACACCCCTAGTCTGATTTTTATAGTGACTTCGCTGACAACAAATACAAGAATCATTTGGTCTTTCACCTGAAATTACCTTAAACTTTGTGATTTCATCCTCAAATTTTTCTGTAATTACAGGTTCTACATTGTCTTCAACATTTTGTTCTACTAATGTGTCAGTTTCTGCACTCTCTTGCTGAGGCCCAAAGTAACAAATCTCAATATCCTCACATACCTGCTTTGCATCTGAAACTGACCCACGCAAAAGAGCACTGTTCAAATCACTTAACATTAGTGCTGGACTTTTTGCATAATACAGCCTTCTCACTAACTTCCGCATTTGAGTATGACGTACTGCCAGCATTCTGAAATGGTGAAAAACACTTTCACAAACTTTCCTAGAAAGACAAGCCAGAGAATGACCTTGCAAACCAGTATGTTTTCTCACTCTGGAAGGGTCTAGTCCTTGCAACAGCTTAATCTTTTGTTTTACACTTTTTTTAGTATAGACTCGTAAAAAACTACATAATTTTTCAATAGATTCTTGTCGTACACTACAAACACTACTGCAATCCCAAGTGTACATAGGGTTTTTAGCACGTCTCCCTAAAACTTCATCAGCTATCACTTCTTCTGCATTTCTTTCAACCATTTTCTCTTTCTCCATTGGACAACCATCACTAACCTCATAACCTCTACCACTGGTGTCAACTGAATACAATAATTTTTCACTTAGTGAATAACTCTCTTCATTAAAAAAAGGCTCTGAACTAGAACTGTGTTTCCATTCTCCCTAAAAAACATCACAAATGTTTTTTTTATTAATAAGTCTTTTCCTCTTACTTTTGGCCTTCATTACATATATTGGTTTATCTAGTGATCGAATTCTGTTTACCAGTAAAATAAACAGTTTCCTTTTTACTTCAAAAGCCTTTTCCACAATGCTTTCAATATGCTTCTTCTTTTTATAAAATAAAGCTCTCTTTTTATATTTCTTCACATCTTTCAGCAAATTATGCACTACTCTCTTGTAAAATATTTTTTTGCGTAATTCCTTATACTGATTTTGTCTGCTTTTACCATACTTTATCTCCTTTGACTGAACATTTGCTTTTTTACTTTTCCTCTTATTTTGATTTTTTTTCTTACTTAAAAAATTCTCTGAAGTTGCAGCATTCTCTACATTCTGTTTGCTCCTACAAACATTTTTAATAAATTGCTTCGTGATCTTACCAGAAGATTTTTTCCTTTTAGCCACATTATCTTGTTCATTCAATACTTGTGGTTGATGTTTCTTCAAAAATCCTCCTGTCTCTGTTCTTTTCTTTTTATTTTTTTTTCTGGCATAATTTCTCGATTTTAACGTTGAAAAACAGTATCTGCTATAAAGAATCACACATAAATGTATATTAATAATTTTCAAATTTACAGTATTCCATTACTGTACAAACACATTTTATAAAAAAACAGACTAAGAAACTATAGCCCTGAACCACAAGTGTGACTATGATTAAAACACTACATACATAGTGCATACTACTTTGAAGCAGTTCACGCCCTAATGCCTACCTCACTAAAAGACTACATGCTAACTGACTGAATGATTACAGTACTAAAAGGAGACACACTGGGTGAGCAACAGGGTGTTTGCTAGAAGTGTATGAATACTAACTGGGAAATTGAAGGTGCGAAAGACAACTGTGTAGCTGATTAGAGAACTGAATGCATACTGGATAGGCATTTAAAGCAGTCCATGTGCTAAGGCCCGGCTCACTGCATGAGTACTTGGGTACTGTCTGAATGATTAGACTACAGCAAGGAGACTGCCTGGATGAATTTATAAGTGGTAGGCTTTTCGCACAGGGAATGGATTAGTACTTGGTACTGAATGGGTCACTAGAAGAGTGCAAAGGGAGTGACAGGGTGTTTGCTGGACTATATGGATACTGACTAGGGAATTGAAAGTGTAAAAGACAAGTCTCTAGGTGGTTAGAAGACTGCATGCATAGTGCATAGGGGGTTTGAAGCAGTCCATGTGCTAAGGCCTGGCTCAGTGCATGAATAATTAGACAGTGACTGAATCATTAGAGTACTGGAAAGAGAGTGTCTTGGTGAATTTATAAGTGTTTGGGTATTGGCACAGTGAATGGATTACTACATGGTGCTGAATGGGTCACTAGAAGACTGCAAAGGGAGTGACAGTGTGTTTCCTGGAAGTGTATGGATACTGACTAGGGAATTGAAGGTGTGAAAAACAACTGTGTAGGTGGTTAGAGAACTACATGCATACTGCATAGACATTTGAAGCAGTCTATTTGGTAATGAATGGTTCACAACATAAGTACTTAGAAACTGACTAAATCATCAGACTACTTCTAGGACAGTGCCTGGGTAAAAATATTAAATTTTCAGTTGTGGTGCAGTGAAGACAATACTACATGGTACTGCACTTTAGTGTCAAAGCATGACTCATTTTATTAATGCATAAGCAAACACTGGCTTCTAATGCTACTAAAACTTGACAACATGACAGGTTTTATAACAGTTATCTGTCAGCAAATACACGATGTTACCAAACGCTTCCCTCACAGTGGTTCCCAAATGCACACAGACTCACAGTGTGATTCTAGACAAGCACCACTATCCCTAGGAGTTTACCAAAACTCATTAATTACAGTGGAAGTGGTAAGGGAACTGCACACAATCTACATATTTCACAACTGCACTTTACTGTCAATGCCTGACTCATTTAATGAAAGCATACGCCATAACTGTCTTCTAATGCTACTAAAACTTGACAACATGACAAGTTTTAAAACAGTTATCTGTCAGCAAATACACAATGTTAACAAACGCTTCTCTCACAGTGGTTCCCAAATGCACACAGACTCACAGTGTGATTCTAGACAAGCACCACTATCCCTAGGAGTTTACCAAAACTCATTCACTACAGTGGAAGTGGTAAGGGAACTTCACACAATCTACATATTTCACGACTGCACTTTAATGTCAATGCCTGACTAATTTAATCAACGCATAAGCAAAGACGGGCTTCTAATGCAACTAAAACTTGACAACATGACAGGTTTTAAAACAGTTATCTGTCAGCAAATACACAATGTTACCAAACGCTTCTCTCACAGTGCTTCCCAAATGCACACAGACTCACAGTGTGATTCTAGACAAGCACCACTATCCCTAGGAGTTTATCAAAACTCATTCACTACACTGGAAGTGGTAAGGGAACTGCACACAATCTACATATTTCATGACTACACTTTACTGTCAATACCTAACTCATTTAATGAAAGCATAAGCCATAACTGTCTTCTAATGCTACTAAAACTTCATAACATGACATGTTTTAAAACAGTTATCTGTCAGCAAATACACGATGTTACCAAACGCTTCTCTCACAGTGATTCCCAAATGTACACAGACTCACAGTGTGATTCTAGACAAGCACCACTATCCCTAGGAGTTTACCAAAACTCATTCACTACAGTGGAAGAGGTAAGGGAACTGCACACAATCTACATATTTCACGACTGCACTTTAGTGCCAATGCCTGACTCATTTAATCAACGCATAAGCAAAGACTGGCTTCTAATGCTACTAAAACTTGACAACATGACAGGTTTTAAAACAGTTATCTGTCAGCAAATACATGATGTTACCAAACGCTTCTCTCACAGTGGTTCCCAAATGCACACAGACTCACAGTGTGATTCTAGACAAGCACCACTATCCCTAGGAGTTTACCAAAACTCATTCACTACAGTGGAAGTGGTAAGGGAACTGCACACAATCTACATATTTCACGACTGCACTTTAGTGTCAATGCCTGACTCATTTAATCAACGCATAAGCAATGACTGGCTTCTAATGCTACTAAAACTTGACAACATGACAGGATTTAAAATAGTTATCTGTCAGCAAATACACAATGTTACCATATGCTTCTCTCACATTGGTTCCCAAATGCACACAGACTCACAGTGTGATTCTAGACAACAACCACTATCCCTACGAGTTTACCAAACCTTATTTACTACTATGGAAGTGGTAAGGTAACTGCACACAATGTGCATATTTCAAAAGTGCACTTTTGTATCAAAGCCTGACTCATTTAATCAACGCATAAGCAAAGACTGGCTTCTAATGCTACTAAAACTTGACAACATGACGGGCAGGCAGCTAGATCCCAAGCTCCACGTCACGTCCTTTTTGATACATATTATATATATGTGGAAGTAGCAGGTTCTCTGTGGCCAACTAGCTGTGGAGTTTACTGAGCTTGTGGCATACTGGTGTATATATATAAATGATGTTTTTTTAATATGGAGGGGCTCTGAACAGCAGGCCCTTCGGTTCATCAATGTGATCAATAATAACTTTTTAAATCTACATTTCACAGGCCACATTAGTAACAGCAAAATTTGTTTATTTGATGTAGAAGTCTTTATTCACAACAGCAGATTGGAGACTAGATTATTCAGAAAACCTACAGCTGGCAACACAGTGTTGCACGCCATGAGCCATCATCCGGGACACTTAATACGCAGTATCCCCTTTGCGGAGATACTGCGTATTTGGCGTATATGCAGAACACAAATTGAATGTGACTCAGCACAGAAGGCCAGTATAGACAGGTTTGTGGCAAGAGGCAATACTGAGAATATGGTTGACAAAGCCATAAAGAAGGCCAACGGGATCTCTAGAGATGTGGCCCTATGCAACAAAAGTTCCAAGGCAGCCGTTGTAGTTGGTGAGGACAATGCATCCACAAGATTAGTTCTGACCTACAACAGGCATCACCAGGCTTTACGGAAAATCTTCAAAAAGAATTGGATTTTGGTGCGCAACAATCCAGTAATTGGCAGCTTTATGTCGGTTAGTCCTGACATTACATTCAGAAAAGCCAGGTCAATGAGTGACACACTTGTTAAGAGTAGCCCAGAACTGGTAGTTGCTAAATCTTGGATAAACTCTAGGAAGGGATTCATGAAATGCGCTGCCTGAAAGGCATGCAGGCAGGGTGTTAGCAAAACATCTTACACAGTTACCTTCAAAGAGGCCACAGATCCCAGTTCCAAACTCTTACATGCAAGATGGAGTTTGCGGTATATGTGCTGGAATGTCCTTGTGGCCTGCAATATTTAGGAAGTACCAAGTTGCAGGTCCACAAGAGGATACTTCAGCACATTAGAGCGATCCACGGCAGCGATGCTTCCTACCCAGTGGCACGTCATTTTAAGGAGTCTCACGATAACAACTCTGATCTACTGAGATTCTTTGTGATTGACACAGTTATGCCACTTAGAAGAGGGGGGGATCGGGAGGCCCTTCTTCGAGCATTGGAAACCCGATACTTTCTGACACTAGACACCAAGACACCTCATGGTCTTAATGCTAGTGAGAATTTTTTCACTTGCTTGTAGCCGCAGTCAGTTTTGCATTGTCTTTTTGCACACATTATATATGAATTCCTCGTAAATGCAACCTCCAATTTGTGTACATAAATATTTTTAAAGCAGTTTTTTCACCATTTGTTTTTAGCACATATTCATCTCACTATTGTACTGTATAATCGTGTTCTTGACATAGAAATTCAGTATCATGCCCAATGGGGCTTGATCTGTTATCATATGTTTGTTTCTTCTTGCACTGGCACTTTGGGCTGTGTTATTTCTCAAGTTTTATGGAAACTTGTTTATTATGTCGTTTTTCCATTTTCTTATCAAAAAACACCATGTTTATTCCAATCAATGACATTTCATGCATTTCTTTTATTGATTGTGAATGCATCTTATTGAGAAAGTTTTTTAGTCCTTTCAGGTGCAACAAATTCTAGATTGAATTATTCCGTTTTGCTTATGGTAACAAATTAACACCCACCAGGGTTATATTTTATAGTTTCAAGCAATTATGGTAGTTTAGGTATTTTTAGAAATTTTTATGAATATTTTATGAATTTCCCTGAAATAGTACTGTAATTACCTAAACATTCATCATCCTCTTATGATGTGTTTATTATGTATACTGTTCTATTTAGATATGTAACCAGTGCAATATTTGAATCAGACTTAGGCACTTGCCTATTATGCATCTGTGTTTTTTCTATGTCTATTGACCATGTGATACACGTCAGTTACTGTTTTCAATGAACGTAGCACTTTAAATACTGCACCATTCCTCCTGAAGCATCATGTGAACAAGGCCTCTTGGAGGCTGAAATGCGCCATTACAGACATAAAGAGATTATAATAAAAAAACTTTACACCGATTTCGGGTCTGCTTCATCTGTTAAAACTGAGTGATTGCAGCGGCGAAGGCTTGGGCATGTATATATATATATATATTCACTGAAAAAACCATAGGTTTCAGGGGCGTTATAGTTAGCTGGACTTTTCACTCGTACAAAACCATTGAAATTCCCCCGTTATAGTTAGTTCAGCTAACTATAACTCGCGCACCCGCAATGCACTGCTGATGACGTCACATATTAAATCACTCATGACATGGTCAGTGACATCACTCATGACATCACTGATGACATCTCAAATGACATCACTGATGACATCATCCAGTGAATGTGTGTTTTTCTGAAAATTACATATGTTTTATATATGTATATCTCAAGGTCGATGGAAGAATAAATGGGTATATAAGTGTCTAAATGGATGATTTGTTTTTGAAAAATTGATTGTATAACTGACTGAGTAAGTGTATCTTAGTGAATACATGGCTTAGTGAGTAATGTTTAAATGTGTAAATATCTGTATCAGTCTCTCACTTTGTGTATAAGTGGCTGCATGGTTTGGTGAGTAGCTACATGAGTGTCTATATAGGTTATTAGTTGGTTTTTTGAGTATCAGTATGAGTGTCTGAGTGTCTGTATGGTTCGGTGGGGGGTATTACTTAGTGCATAGGTGTATGAATGAGTGACTCACTGTTTGTATGTGTTGAAGACAGCAGGTGTGCAGGACTGTATGGGTGGATGAGTGTGTGCATGGGTGTGTTAGTGAGTGATAGACTGTCTCAATAGTGTCTTTATGAATAACTACATCTGTTTTAAACTAGTATATGTGACTATTGGTGTATATAAGTGAGTATATGTGAGAGTGAGAGATTGAAAGAGTTCCAGTATGAATAAGTATGTGTGTCTATAAGTGATTTTTTAAAAGACTAAGTATGTGTAAGTTTCTGTAGAAGTAAGTGTGGTGGTGTGTGTATAACTGTATATGCAAGTAAATGGATGTTTGATTCTTCATTAGCATGAGTGACTATGTGTGTGAGTAACTCTATGGATGAGTGGCGTTGTGTAACAGGATGTATAGGTGTGTGAGTACATATGATGAGTGAGTACATGTATGAGTGAATGTATAGGACTGTTGGTGAATGAGTGGATGTGTATGTGGATCTTAGAATTACTGAATAGGTTGTTGTAACTGGTATTGGTATGTCCATTGTTTTGAACATTGTAGTTTCTATTTTTGAATGTGTGTATCAAAGGTTATATTAGGGGAAGAGGAAGTCTGCCACTCTATTACAAGGATGATGTCATCATTGATGTAATTAGTGATGTCATTTGAGATGTCATCAGTGATGTCATGAGTGATGTCACTGACCATGTCATGAGTGATGTAATATGTGACGTCATCAGCAGTGCATTGCGGGCGCGCGAGTTATAGTTAGCTGAACTAACTATAACGGGGGAATTTCAATGGTTTTGTACGAGTGAAAAGTCCAGCTAACTATAACGCCCCTGAAACCTTTGTTTTTTTCAGTAAATTTCTAAGGTTTTTTAAATGCTAATTCCTAACTATAACATGCCTGAAACCTATGGTTTTTTCAGTGAATTTCAAAGGTTTTTTAAATGCTAATTTCTAACTATGCCTACAGAGATAGGACATGTGAAGAAAAAAGACAAAACGCACAGAAAGAAAAAAACAGAAATGCAGAAAGAAGCAACAGAAGTCCTCAAAGACGAAGAAAAGTGCAGGAAGAAGGACAACGTGCAGAAAGAACAAACAGAAGAGCAGAAAGAAGCCTTGTTGCAAAATCATTCTGTACCCTCAACTTTTTCAGACGGATACTGGTGGTAACTGAGTCTGACTAACCAGTCCTAGAGCCAGTGCTATGTTAAAAGACACTCAGAATACAGTGAAAACACCTACATACACTAGGGAACACTATGCGTTGGGGTCCCCCTGTGATCAGCAAGACCTCCTCTCTAAGCCCCTAGTATATAATAGGGCAGGGGATTAAAACTACCTCTTAAAACGCGCCACAGGGCGTGTTTGCACACGTCATCTCAGGCCCCGTCCCCTCACTTCCCCACTGTGTAAACACGCCCTGTGGCCGTTTTAAGTTGGGAGATTAAGTCCCCCTGAATCCTGAGGGTCCCTAGGGTCCAACTAGACCACTAGGTACCTCCAGTAAGCGCCACAGAGCTGCGTTGCAGAGAGATGTAAAAAGGGGCACAGCCTAGACCACCTCTCTGCAACGCAGCGGAGTGGTGCTTACTGGAAGCACCTGGTGGGCTAGTTGGCCCCCAGGGTCCCTCAGGATTGAAGGGGAATTATTTCCCCAACTTAAAACGCACCACAGGGCTTGTTTACACACGTTAACTCAGACCCCGTCCCCTCCCTTCACCACTGTGTAAACACGCCCTGTAGCCGTTTTTAGTTGGGAGATTAAGTTAATTTGAATCCTGAGGGTCCCTAGGGTCCAACTAGCCCACTAGGTACCTCCAGTATGCGCCACAGAGCTGCGTTGCAGAGAGGTGTAAAAAGTGGCACGGCCTGGACCACCTCTCTGCAACGCAGCTCAGTGGCGCTTACTGGAAGCACCTGGTGGGCAAGTTATCCCCCAGGGGCCCTTTAGGATTGAAGGGGAATTATTTCCCCATCTTAAAACGCGCCACAGGGCTTGTTCGCACACGTTAACTCAGGACCCGTCCCCTCCCTTCACCACTGTGTAAACATGCCCTGTGGCCGTTTTTTAAGTTGGGAGATTAAGTCCCCTTGAATCCTGAGGATCCCTAGGGGCAAAATAGCCCACTAGGTACATCCAGTAAGCGCCATTGCAGAGAGGTGTAAAAAGGGGCACGGCCTGCACCACCATTCTGCAACGCAGAGCAGTGGCACTTACTGGAAGCACCTGGTGGGCTAGTTGGCCCTCAGGGTCCCTCAGGATTGAAAGGAAATTATTTCCCCAACTTAAAACGCGCCACAGGGCGTGTTTGCACACGTCACCTCAGGCCCCGTCCCCTCCCTTCACCACTGTGTAAACGCGCCCTGTGGCCGATCTAAGTTGAGAGATTAAGTCCCCTTGAATCCTAAGGGTCCCTAGGGTCAAAGTAGCCCACTAGGTACCTCCTGTAAGCGCCACAGAGCTGCGATGCATAGAGGTGTAAAAAGGGGCGTGGCCTCAGAACACCTGTCTGCAACGCAGCTCCCTGGCGCACACTGGAGATACCTGTTGGGCTAGTTGGCCCTCAGGGACCCTCAGTATTGAAGGGGAATTAATTCCCCAACTTACAACTGGCCAGGGGGCGCGTTTGCAGAGTGCTGCAAGGAGGGGGCGTGGCCTCCAGTGCGATGCCGGTCTTTTATTTATTTCATTTTTTTAAGAAGGAGGGCTGTGTGGCCCCATTTCTTTTTCTAATTTACTGGCCCTGGGGACCCCATCCCCCAGGGCCTGCACCCTAATTTGTTTTGTTGAAAAAAATAAATTTGGCCCTCCCAAGGCCTTAATCGGCCCCGGGGACCCCAACCCCCGGGTCATGGTCTTTTTTTTATTTAAATTGTTTAGGAGGGGGCTGCGTTGCCCCCCTCCTCAGGCCACTTATGGCTCCGGGGACCCCATCCCCCGGGGCCGGCCTTTGTTTTTTATTATTTTAAAAATATATATATTTATAGAAACACCTAGGACATGCTGGACAAACCGTTTGTACCTATCACCATGACGATTTGCGTAATATTGATTAAAAGGCGAATGCATAGAATGAATCCACATGGAATGTATTTACACCGCTAGTGAAGCTCTGATGTGTCTGACGCCCTACCGTTCCTAATCCCGGCACCCCCGCCGGTGGGTACTCTCCAAGTAGACACCCTTGTCATTTATTTATACAAACATGGGTAGCTATTGATGGGCACATTTAATATACACGCACACCAAGCCATTCAAAGGGGATTCGACAAAAATTCGACCAAACTATGCAAGAAACCCCCCTCACGGTTAATAAAAAACACATCCACCGCCGGATGTGTAATACTTTTTATTTCACTCTCTGGAAAGGAGACGAACCTCACTTGAGAGTCACAGCGTGCTCCTGGCTGAGCCCAATGCTTTGTTACACCCACCAGTGCCCGCCGATTGCCTCACACCTCTGTGTTGTATTCCACCAGCTAGTGCTTATGCTGTGACACTCTCTAGCCCATCTGCACTGTAACACCATCCCGTGAATATGTCATGCCACACTTTCCTTTGCACGGGTTAGATTGCCCCATCTAACGTGCCTTCCTCGATGTGTATATTATAACGCACAGCGCTATGCCATACATATTACAATCTGGGATCCATATCTTTGTCACAGTGCATATACAACGTTACACTCCCCAGCACATATTTTATATTACAACTTTAGAGACTAGTTATGTTACACAACACTGCCCTGTGCATATTACACTCCAAGGCGCATATCGCATAGCACGCGCTAGTGCCGGTGCTATCTCGCACTCTCCAATAAATCTGTCATTGCGCACAATGTATTGCATATTATATTTCACGCCCGGTTCATCTTATATCACACTTTTTGGTGCATAGTTTATACCATATACTACTTCTAGTTTTCATTTTCAATCGTGCTCTCAGGACTATGTTCTATATAACACTGCGTCCACCTACCCTTTTCACGGGCATTACATTTTGCGATGGGGTGGAGGGTCAGGGGGTGTTTCTGCCAAGTGAGCCCAGAGTCACAGTCACAAATATCCTCTTCTTCCTGAATAAAAGTGAGATTATGCTGCATACTTGTTTATATTTTAAGTAGTTCGCGCAGACACACATTTTAAAAACAATAAAGTTCCTAATACCCACCTTCTCTGAACAGTTAGCTTGCTGCCCCATCCACCTCCTCCCTATCCTCTGTTGTCTGAATCCATGGACTAGCCTCCTCCCTCCTTCCATGCATGGTCTGATGTGCTGCCACTGCCCTCCATTTAGCATGATGTACTAGTCCACTCCTCCTGCCCTCCATTGCCCAATTATATGGCCCATCACTGACCTCTTGCTTAGCCTCTGTGCTTAGCTTGCTGCCCCTATTCTCCTTCCCCCTGCCGTCCGATGTCTTTGTGCATGCCCCTGCTCCATCCTTTTTGCCCACTATGTTCCATGGACCTGCCACTCCTATCTACTCTGAGTGCTCTGTTGAGCTGCCACTCCCCTCCCACCTGCCTAGCATTGTCAGATGACTGTAACCTGTCCCTGCCACCTCCACCCTGCCTGTCCACATGCCATGCCCCTATCCCCTTCCTCCTGTCCTCCATGGTCCATTTTACTGCCACACCCTTCTGCCTCCCTGATCTGTTGTGCTGCAACTGCTCCTCCTGCCTGCCCCGCGCGGTCTGTTGTGAGGCCCCTTCCCCTGAACTCTCTTGTCTGTGCCCAGTTCCTGACCCTCCCTTCTATCCTCCATGGTCCTTTGTGCATGCCCCTGCACCCTCCTTCTTGCCCATCATAGCCATTGTGCTGCCACTAACCCTCCTGCTTGCCATGCATGGTCTTCTGTGCTGCCATGGCCCCTCCCACCTTCCCAGTGTGGTCAGCTAGCTGCCCCTGACCCCTCCCACCTTCCCTCCATGGTCTGTGTGTATGCCACCATAGTCTCATTGTTGCTCTCCATGGTGTGTCTTGTTTCTAGTGCCCATCCTGCCTGACCTCCATGGCCATCTTGCTACTCCTGCCCTGCCACCTTGCCCCCAGCCCTCTGTTTCCATGTGCAGACCCCCTATTCCCTCCCTCATGGCTTGTCTGTTCCATTGTAATGCCCCTGATCCGTCCCTCCTGCCCTTTATGGTCTGTTATGCTGCAGCTTTCTCTCCTGTCTGTCCATTATGGTCAGCTAGCTACCATTGCCTCTTTCCCATCTGTCCTCTGTTGTCCATGTGCATGGTCCTGTACCCTCCCTATTGCTTTCTATGGATTGTTGTGCTGCACTCCCATCCCGCATGCGATGTGTGGTGTATTGTGCTGCTGCAAACCCTGATTCCTGCCCTGTAGGGTCAGTTTGGTGCACCTCTCCATGTCCCTCCTGTCCTCTGTTATCCGAGTCCATGTCCCTACCCCAATTCCTCCTGCCTACCATGATTCAATGTACCATACTTGCGAACATTTTGAACTTGGTAAAAGGGACATTTTGAAAAAAAACTGGGGTATTGATTTTCCCCTTTGAGTTACATTGAAAAAGAGGAGATTGTAGACAGGAGACAGACCAAATAAAGCCCATTTGAGCTTAAAAACATTGAACGTTTCCTGGCTGAAACGGGTCTGTTGGCATGTATGGTTGTACTACCACTGCCTCTTCCTTCTGCCCACACTGGTCTATTATATTGCCACAGCCTCTCTTGCCAGTCCTGTAATGTTGGTTTGTTGCCCCTGCCCCCTTTCCACTGCCCTCCATAGTCTGTTGTGCTGCCAATGCCCTTCCTGCCTGCCCAGTGTGGTCAAATTGTTACCTCTGCACTCTCCTACCTGCCTTCAATTTTCAGAGTCCGTGCCCCTGGCCTCTGCCTCTCAACAGTATCCCAATGAAGAACTAGATTGCTAACATTCTATATTTATTACAAAAGTGTGGAACGCCTGACGTCATCTTGATGTAATCAAAACTGTAATACCTAGAGTATTTCCTTTAGAAATTACATATATGAGAGGGTCTTATTTGCATCAAAATTATGGTTAGTGCTCTAAAAAACTAAAATGAGGACATATTTTCTGAGTTTTCAAATAGCGACAAAGAACTTTTAAATTATTTGTAATCTTTATGTTTTTTTATCCAGTTGACCACTTGATTAAATGTTGCACCTTGGCGAGAGGATGTGGTGTTACTTCCAGAGCTGCAGACTTTGCAACTGGGGAACCAGGTTGGAGTTTCTGCTTCAGCTCAACATTCTGTGATTGTGGTCAAATCACTTAATCTCCCCATGTCTACAACCAACATGAATTTGATCTTGTGTGATGTAACCAATGCTCATGTAAAGCATTCCAATACCTGACAAGTCTGCACTATATAAAACTGCAAATTCACAAAAAATAAGTGTTTTGCACACTTCTGTCATTGGGCTACATGTGGGCTACATCTGGGTGATATTTGTGCTGCATTTAGGCTCTTTTGTGTCTGGTGGCCATCTTGGGAGATTTGTTTGTTATGAAGTTTCCTAATTTCCTCATTTACTGCAGTCTCCTCAGTAGGAAATGCTTTCAGTTTTTTACTTTGATTCCATCAAGAAGGTATTCAGATATGTCACACATTTGCCATAAATTCTGAATGTTTGCACTCTAGTTGCTCATTAGATCACTGTAGTAAAGCTACTGCTCACCACGGAAGTCTGCTGCTGGTATTAAAAGTGCATGTTTCAGTCTGCATATCAGAATGTTTTAATGAAATAGAAGAGGATTTGAGAAGTCACTCAAAATGTGCCCTAATTTTTCTTTCTTCAGCACTTATTATCATTTCTATGGCAAAATGAACCCCCTCATTGTGTTCCTTTTTAAATTAAATGTTTTAAGTGTTACCAGTTTTTTCCAATCAAGATGGCTTCAGGTGTGCCATACTTTTGTCATAAGTAAGACAGTAAGCGCTCTAGTTGTTCTTAAGAACACTCTGGGACATTCATTTTGCAGTGTTATATAGTGCAGACTTGTCAGGTATTGGAGTGCTTTACATGAGCATTGGTTACATCACACAAGAACAAATTCATTTTGGTTGTAGACATTGGGAGACTAAGTGATTTGACCAGAATCACAGAATGTCGAGCTGAAGCAGAAACTCCAACCTGGTTCCCCAGTTGCAAAGTCTGCAGTTCTGGAAGTAACACCACATCCTCTCCCGTAAGTGCAACATTTAATCAAGTGGTCAACTGGATAAAAAAAACCATAAAGATAACAAATAATTTAAAAGTGCTTTGTCGCTATTTGATAACTCAGAAAATATGTCCTTATTTTAGTCTCTTAGAGCACTAACCATAATTTTGATGCCAATAAGACCCTCTCATATATGTAATTTCTAAAGGAAATGCTCTAGGTATTACAGTTTTGATTACATCAAGATGACGTCAGGCGTTCCACACTTTTGTAATAAATATAGAATGTTAGCAATCTAGTTGTTCATTAGGATACTGTTGAGAGGCAGAGACCAGGGGCACGGACTCTGAAAATTGAAGGCAGGTAGGAGGGTACAAAGGCAACAATTTAACCACACTGAGCAGGCAGGAAGGGCCGTGGCAGCACAACAGACTATGGAGGGCAGTGGAAAGGGGGGCAGGGGCAACAAACCAACAATACAGGACTTGCTAGAGAGGCTGTGGCAATGTAATAGACCATTGTGGGCAGAAGGAATCGGTCGAAATCAGAAAGTATCGGCTGCCATTTTCTGTCTCTCGCACTGAAAAACAAAGGTTGATAACATGAAAAGGGGGCAACGAAGAGAGTTGCAGACCCCCTAGCGTTCGTCAGGGGGTTCACGAAGGACCAAAAAGTATGAAAAATAAATGTAATAATTTTTAAAAAAAATCGCGGAGTGCGCGTACGGTAAGCTTACCGAACGCGTACGGTAAAAATAAAAAAAAAATAAAAAAAAGAATTAACAATCACATTTAATATATAAATCTAAGGACCCCCAAGGGAGAAATAAACAATTGATATTTTGTAAAAAATGCCGAGGCGTGCACGGTACGAAATGCGCAACGTGGGCGCTCGGTGCGCAAAGCGCACCGAGTGCCCACAGCACGCGCACGATGCACGAAGCGCACCGTGCGCGCAAAAATTAAAAATAAATTCATAACTTAGCATTTAAAAAACCGTACAAATTCACTGAAAAAACCATAGGTTTCACACACGTTATAGTTAGGAATTAGCATTTAAAAAACCTTGCAAATTCACTTAAAAAACCATAGGTTTCACACAAGTTACAGTTAGCTGTACATTTCACTCGTAAAAAACCAATGAAATTCCACGTTATAGTTAGATCAGGTAACTATAACTTGCGCGACCGCAATGCACAATGTGTCATTTCAGATGTCATCATTGATGTCATGAGTGATGTCACTGACCATGTCATAAGTGATGTAATATGTGACGTCATCAGCAGTTTATTGTGGGCGCGCAAGTTATAGTTACCTGATCTAACTATAACGTGGAATTTCATTGGTTTTTTACGAGTGAAATGTACAGCTAACTATAACTTGTGTGAAACCTATGGTTTTTTAAGTGAATTTATATATATATATATATATATATATATATATATATATATATATATATATATATATATATGTATATATATATATATATATATATATTTATTTATATAGATAACAATGAAGGATGTGGCATGTAGCTTGGGAGCTCTCTGCTGCCAAAAGCTATTTTCAATACCCTGGGAGGGGAGCGCCGGCTCCTTCTCAGCTAATATGTAACACCAGGAGCCTCAACAGGGGAAGAAAGAGCCAGTAAACAGACCGTAAAAGAGACTACAAGATCGCACACTCCAGCCTCCTTTCTGGGGTGAAATCTCCCAATCAGGGCCACAGGACATGAAGATTGTCATAGGGAAAAATATTCATTTTTCTCCTGGGCTGCAGCACTGCAAATTGAAGTGCTTAAAAAGTGCAAACATGGAGAAAGCGCTATGTACCTGTAGAAACAATAACAATGAAAAGATCACTACTAATTCCATCACTACTAACACTTCTACTGCAAAAGCAGCATTATTATCACCATTAATATTATTAGTAGTAGTACTATTATTATTAGGATTATTATTAACAATAATGCAATAATTATTATTATTTTTATTATTATTTTTGCTGTTGTTATTATTATTATTTACTAGTAATAATACTTATTACTATCATTATTGTTATTATTATTATTGTTATTATTACTATGCCAACATGCTGTTTTTGTGATCGGCAACATTTCACCCACAGGTATAATTTCCGTAGGTAAGGTCGACATAGTGTTTGCTTTTCTATAAATTTGTGCAGACATACGTCCGATATTGCACAAGGTCTGTTTTCCTTGTACACGTGTGTATACATTGAAATACATGGCCCAGTCTATCAAACCTCCATTCGTAGCACCGTAGATTTTCTTTTATTATTTGCCCACATCCGAAATTATCCAGTAGAAATTCAAAGCTGAAGGTTTCGTAAGAAGCTTGTTCACTTCACGTGTGCTAAAGCACACAAAGCGCTGCCGGAGCCATTAAGGGGGAACAGGTGGCGTGCAGCGCTACGTTAGTCACCGCACGTATAAGCAAAAGGCATGTGCCTCAGCACATCTTTCCCATATATATATATATAAACTCTGACTTAAAAGCATTTGGTGCCGTGAAGCGTTGTTTCTTTTGGAACGGAGTA
Organism: Triturus cristatus; assembly: GCF_964204655.1. Lineage (NCBI taxonomy): Eukaryota > Metazoa > Chordata > Amphibia > Caudata > Salamandridae > Triturus > Triturus cristatus. Next base: position 1,067,235,680 of record NC_140585.1, read on the forward strand.
ATGCAATGTAGATTTGGAATATATATATATATATATATATATATATATATATATATATGGTAATTCAATCTGTTTCAATAAGTACGCTCTCAGAAATCACTGGACCCAGAGAAGAATGCTAGAAAACTGCTGATTTAATAAACACAACACAACGCGTTTCGCCGTCCGGCTTGATCACGTGTAGGTGAACACACTGAAACTGACCACATATATCCCAACGTAATGTCATGGGCATAGAAAGAGGACATCATAATGAAAATGTTACTATTCGCACATGTGTAAATAAATTCATTAATGGAAAACATGATTGTTGTTACACGTAACACAAATGCATTGTCTTTTAGTATCCTCAATTATAATAGCAGTATAAACACGAAAGAAATTATATGCAAATCGTTCAATGTAAACAGCGACGAAGGACTGCCCTCCGTGTTGGAAAGCGCCTCCTCTAGGAAGCATTGTAAATTGTCGCCTCTTAATAAAGTTGAGAATGCTTAAAAAATATATAGTGATCAGTTGGAGACAGACCTGCTCGCATTGGATCTAGCGCTATTAATCATAACATAGTGTTGAGATCGTCTGTCAGAGTACGTACGTACATATCTTATACCCTCTCAATCGGAAATAAATGAAGAGAAAAATGCAGTGTCATCCTATTCAAGTGGCAAATGTCACTAGTGAATATTAATGTCGTTCAAATCCACGACATCCGCCCATCTGAGCCTGATGGCAAGTGCCTAAAACATATAATACTGGTGGTTTTATGTTTTATTTCAGGAAGTGAAGACTGGGCTTAGAGATGTGAGGTCTACCAATGTGGTTTATGCAAATTTCCTCCTCTTCAACCGCCTTCATTTTCTTCTCACATCCTCCCTTCCTGCGCTTATCTATAAGTGATCACTACACTCCCTCTAACCATGTTATATTTTGTCTTAATGGTTATATTACTGCACGTACACTTTTACCACTTCTTGTTTGAGCACGACACACTGACTATTTTTTTGACCGCTTGACACAGATCTCAATCTGTAAGTATTTACGAGTACTTGGCCAGTGATCGGAATAGAGTATTATATGTTTTAGGCACTTGCCATCAGGCTCAGATGGGCGGATGTCATGGATTTGAACGACATTAATATTCACTAGTGACATTTGCCACTTGAATAGGATGACACTGCATTTTCCTCTTCATTTATTTCCGATTGAGAGGGTATAAGATATGTACGTACGTACTCTGACAGACGATCTCAACACTATGTTATGATTAATAGCGCTAGATCCAATGTGAGCAGGTCTGTCTCCAACTGATCACTATATATTTTTTAAGCATTCTCAACTTTATTAAGAGGCGACAATTTACAATGCTTCCTAGAGGAGACGCTTTCCAACACGGAGGGCAGTTCTTCGTCGCTGTTTACATTGCACGATTTGCATATAATTTCTTTCGTGTTTATACTGCTATTATAATTGAGGATACTAAAAGACAATGCATTTGTGTTACGTATAACAACAATCATGTTTTCCATTTATGAATTCATTTACACATGTGCGAATAGTAACATTTTCATTACGATGTCCTCTTTCTATGCCCATGACATTACGTTGGGATATATGTGGTCAGTTTCAGTGTTTTCACCTACACGTGATCAAGCCGGACGGCGAAACGCGTTGTGTTGTGTTTATTAAATCAGCAGTTTTCTAGCATTCTTCTCTGGGTCCAGTGATTTCTGAGAGCGTACTTATTGAAACAGATTGAATTACCATATCAAAAAAGCCGGTTTTCTCCGCCGGCGCGCAAGCCACTCTTCAAGGGTCCATTCGAGTACGGAAGGAGTTGTCCGCCCATACGTTATATATATATATATATATATATATATATTATCATCTACTGGCGGTCGCCAGTAGATAGTTATAGTTAGGACCGTGTTTCCATAGGAAATCCGCAACATTCTATTTGGAATAACTTTGGCGCCGGTTGATGAATCCTCGCGAAATTTTCAAAATAGGTGGGGCGCTCCACTCCGCTCCTACCCTGAAAGTCTCGGGGGGAATCGTCAAGCGGGGGCTGAGAAAAAAGGGGGGTCCCAAAACACGTTTTCCCCATGCAATTTTCCATAGGGACCTTTAGTCCAAGGTACAGCCCGAACGGCTGAACAGAATTACTTGAAATTTGGCAGAGAGGTAGTCCTCAGCTCAGGGAAGTGCCTTTTGCAGGTCTGGTGTCAATCTGTTCAGTAGTTCCTGAGAAAATCAAAAGTAAAATCAGATATATATGTGGGCGGAGCCTAACCACACATCTCATCCTGAGATCTGATTGGCTTCAGCACTTCATCCAAGAAGTGTTGGCAGCCATCTTGGGACCAATATACATGATAGCACCTCATTAAAAAGCATTGCAGTTAATAGAATGTTTTAAGACTTTAGTTACATTATAAATCATTTGTTGATGGTACCATACTCATTTTAGGAACTGTGGTATGTTCTAAGGTGATTTCACTATGTGAAAAAGCCTTCTGCTGGGATATCATGATTGAGAGAAAAATATTTTCTCATGCTTTTCCCACAGAGGTTTGGAAGGTGATCTATAAGCTAAACTGAGAGCTTATTTTCTGTAAATTCACATTATCTTTCTCAGTCATGTGAGAATGAAGTCTGACATTCTCAGTAAAACATGTACATCCAACAAGGACAGAGACTGTCAGTTGATTCCTTTGTGTTCTACTGCAGCTTCCCAGAGTGTTCCAGAGAACAACTAGAGCGCTAACAGTCCTACTTATGATAAACGTATGGCACACCTGAAGCCATCTTGCTTGGATTAAGGTGGTGACTCTTAAAACATTTAATTTAAAAAGGAACAAAATGAGGGGGTTCATTTTTCCATAACAAGTATGATTAGTGCTGCAGAAAGAAAAACTAGGGCACATTTTGACTTCTGAAATCCTCTTTTATTTCATTAAAAAATTCTGACATGCAGACTGAAACATGCACTTTCAATACCAGCAGCAGTTTTCCCTGGTGAGCAGTAGCTTTACTACAGTGATCCAATGAGCAAAAAGAGTGCTAACATTCTGAATTTATGGCAAATGTGTGACACATCTGAATACCTTCTTGATGTAATCAAAGTAAAAAACTGAAAGTATTTGCTACTGAGGAGACTGCAGTAAATGAGGAAATTAGGAAACTTCATAACAAATAAGTCTCCCAAGATGGCCACCAGAGACAAAAGAGCCCAAATGTAGCCCAAATATCACCCAGATGTAGCCCAAGTATAGCCCAATGACAGAATGTCCCAGAGTGTTCTTAAAAATAACTAGAGCGCTTACTGTCTTCATTATGACAAAAGTATGGCACACCTGAAGCCATCTTGATTGGAATAAACTGGTAACACTTAAAACATTTAATTTAAAAAGGAACACAATGAGGGGGTTCATTTTGCCATAGAAATTATGAATAATGCTGAAGAAAGAAAATGAGGGCACATTTTGAGTGACTTCTCAAATCCTCTTCTATTTCATTAAAAAATTCTGACATGCAGACTGAAACATGCACTTTTAATACCAGGAGCAGACTTCCATGGTGAACAGTAGTTTTACTACAGTGATCTAATGAGCAACTAGAGTGCTAACTTTCAGAATTTATGGCAAATGTGTGACATATCTGAATACCTTCATGATGGAATCAAAGTAAAAAACTGAAAGCATTTCCTACTGAGGAGACTGCAGTACATGAGGAAATTAGGAAACTTCATAACAAATAAATCTCCCAAGATGGCCACCGGAGACAAAAGAGCCCAAATGTAGCCCAAAATCACCCAGATGTAGCCCAAATATAGCTCAATGACAGAAGTGTGCAAAACACTTATTATTTTGTGTTTTTGCAGTCTTATATAGTGCAGACTTGTCAGGTATTGGAGTGCTTTACATGAGCATTGGTTACATCACACAAGAACAAATTCATTTTGGTTGTAGACATTGGGAGACTAAGTGATTTGACCAGAATCACAGAATGTCAAGCTGAAGCAGAAACTCCAACCTGGTTCCCCAGTTGCAAAGTCTGCAGTTCTGGAAGTAACACCACATCCTCTCCCGTAAGTGCAACATTTAATCAAGTGGTCAACTGGATAAAAAAAACCATAAAGATAACAAATAATTTAAAAGTGCTTTGTCGCTATTTGAAAACTCAGAAAATATGTCCTTATTTTAGTCTTTTAGAGCACTAACCATAATTTTGATGCCAATAAGACCCTCTCATATATGTAATTTCTAAAGGAAATGCTCTAGGTATTACAGTTTTGATTACATCAAGATGACGTCAGGCGTTCCACACTTTTGTAATAAATATAGAATGTTAGCAATCTAGTTGTTCATTAGGATACTGTTGAGAGGCAGAGGCCAGGGGCACGGACTCTGAAAATTGAAGGCAGGTAGGAGGGTACAAAGGCAACAATTTAACCACACTGAGCAGGCAGGAAGGGCCGTGGCAGCACAACAGACTATGGAGGGCAGTGGAAAGGGGGGCAGGGGCAACAAACCAACAATACAGGACTTGCAAGAGAGGCTGTGGCAATGTAATAGACCATTGTGGGCAGAAGGAAGAGGCAATGGTAGTACAACCATACATGCCAACAGACCCGATTCAGCCAGGAAACGTCCAATGTTTTTAAGCTCAAATGGGCTTTATTTGATCTGTCTCCTGTCTACAATTTCCTCTTTTTCAATGTAACTCAAAGGGGAAAACCAATACCCCAGTTTTTTTTCAAAATCTCCCTTTTACCAAGTTCAAAATGTTCGCAAGTATGGTACATTGGATCATGGAAGGAAATGGGGTAGGGACATGGACTTGGATAACAGAGGACAGGAGGGACATGGAGAGGTGCACCAAACTGACCCTGCAGGGCAGGCATCAGGGTTTGCAGCAGCACAATACACCACACAGGGCATGCGGAACGGGAGTGCAGCACAACAATCCATAGAAATCAAGAGGGAGGGGACAGGACCATGCACATGGACAACAGAGAACAGAGGGGCAAGAGGCAATGGTAGCTAGCTGACCATAATGGACAGACAGGAGAGAAAGCTGCAGCATAACAGACCATAAAGGGCAGGAGGGATGGATCAGGGGCATTACAATGGAACAGACAAGCCAGAAGGGAGGGAGTAGGGGTCTGCACATGTAAACAGAGGGCTGGGGGCAAGGGGGCAGGGCAGGAGCAGCAAGATAGCCATGGAGGTCAGGCAGGATGGGCACTAGAAGCAAGACACACCATGAAGAGCAACAGTGAGACTGTGATGGCATACACACAGACCATGGAGGGAAGGTGGGAGGGGGTCAGGGGCAGCTAACTGACCACACAGGGAAGGTGGGAGGGGCCATGGCAGCACAGAAGACCATAAATGGCAAGTGGGAGGGTTAGTGGCAGCACAATAGCTATGATGGGCAAGAAGGAGGGTGCAGGGGCATGCACAAATGACGATGGAGGATAGAAGGGAGGGTCAGGATCTGTGCACAGACAAGAAAGTTCAGGGGAAGGGGCCTCACAACAGACCGCACGGGGCAGGCAGGAGGAGCAGTTGCAGCACAACAGACCAGGGAGGGCAGAAGGGTGTGGCAGTACAATGGACCATGTAGGACAGGAGGAAGAGGATAGGGTCATGGCATGTGGACAGGCAGGGTGGAGGTGGCAGGGACAGGTTACAGTCATCTGACAATGCTAGGCAGGTGGGAGGGGAGTGGCAGCTCAACAGAACACTCAGAGTAGATAGGAGTGGCAGGTCCATGGAACATGGTGGGCAAAAAGGATGGAGCAGGGGCATGCACAAAGACATCGGAGGGCAGGGGGAAGGAGAATAGGGGCAGCAAGCTAAGCACAGAGTTTAAGCAGGAGGTCAATGATGGGGCATAGAATTGGGCAATGGAGGGCAGGAGGAGGGGACTGGTACATCATACTAAATTGAGGGCAGTGGCAGCACATCAGACCATGCATGGCAGGAGGGAGGAGGCTAGTCCATGGATTCACACAACAGAGGATAGGGAGGAGGGGGATGGGGCAGCAAGCTAACTGTTCAGAGAAGGCGGGTATTAGGAACTTTATTGTTTTTAAAACGTGTGTCTGTGCGAACTACTTAAAATATGAACAAATATGCAGCATAATCTCACTTTTATTCAGGAAGAAGAGGACGTTTGTGACTGTGACTCCGGGCTCACTTGGCAGAAACACCCCCTGACCCTCCACCCCCTATCGCAACATGTAATGCCCGTGAAAAGGGTAGGTGAACACAGTGGTATATAGAACATAGTCCTGAGAGCACGATTGAAAATGAAAACTAGATATAGTGTATGGTATAAACTATGTACCAAAAAGTGTGATATAAGATGAACCGGGCGTGAAATATAATATGCAATACATTGTGCGCAATGACAGATTCATTGGAGAGCGCGAGATAGCACAGGCACTAGCGCGTGCTATGCGATGTGCGCCTTGGAGTGTAATATGCACAGGGCAGTGTTGTGTAACCTAACTAGTCTCTAAAGTTGTAATATAAAATATGTGCTGGGGAGTGTAACGTTGCATATGCACTGTGACAAAGATATGGATCCCAGATTGTAATATGTATGGCATAGCACTGTGCGTTATAACATAGGCATCGAGGAAGGCACGTTAGATGGGGCAATATAACCCGTGCGAAGACAAGTGTGGCATGACATATTCATGGGGTGGTGTTACAGTGCACATGGGCTAGAGAGTGTCATAGCATATGCACTAGCTGGTGGAATACAACACAGAGGTGTGTGGCACTCGGCAGGCAATGGTGGGTGTAACACAGCATTGGGCTCTGCCAGGAGCTCGCTGTGACTCTCAAGTGATGTTCGTCCCCTTTCCAGAGAGTAAAATAAAAAGTATTACACATCCGGCAGTGGATGTGTGTTTTATTAACCGTGAGGGGGGTTTCTTACACAGTTTTGGTCGAATTTTTGTCGAATCCCCTTTGAATGTCTTGGTGTGCATGTGTATTAAATGTGCCCGTCAACAGCTACCCATGTTCGTATAAATAAACGACAAGGGTGTCTACCGGGATTAGGCATGGTAGGGCATCAGACATGTCAGAGCTTCACTAGTGGTGTCAATACATTCCACGTGGATTCATTGTATGCATAGTCGCCTTTTAATGAATATCACTCAAATCGTCATGGTGATAGGTACGTACGGTTTGTCCAGCATGTCCTAGGTGTGTCTATAAATATATATTTTTTTAAAATAATAAAAACCAGTGGCCGGCCCTGGGGATTGGGGTCAAAAAAATATAATTAGGAGACAGGCCCTGGGGGATGGGGTCATCAGGGCCAATAAATTAGAATAAGAAGGGGAACCACACAGCCCCCCTTCTTAAAAAATTAAAATAAATAAAAGACTGGCATCGTGCCGGAGGCCACGCCCCCTCCTTGCAGCACTCTGCAAACGCGCCCCCTGGCGAGTTGTAAGTTGGGGAATTAATTCCTCTTCAATACTGAGGGTCCCTGAGGGCCAACTAGCCCAACAGGCATCTCCAGTATGCGCCAGGGAGCTGCGCTGCAGACAGGTGTTCTGTGGCCAAGCCCCTTTTTACACCTCTCTGCAACACAGCTCTGTGGCGCTTACTGGAGGTACCTAGTGGTCTAGTTTGACCCTAGGGACCCTTAGGATTCAAGGGGACTTAATCTCTCAACTTAGAACAGCCACAGGGCGCGTTTACACAGTGGTGAAGGGAGGGGAGACGGGGCCTGAGGTGACGTGTGCAAACACGCACTATGGCACGTTTTAAATTGGGGATATAATTTCCCTTCAATACTGAGGGACCCTGGGGGCTAACTAGCCCACCGAGTGCTTCCTGTAAGCGCCACTGAGCTGCATTGCAGAGAGGTGGTCCAGGCTGTGCCACTTTTTACACCTCTCTGCAACTCAGCTCTGTGGCACTTACTGGAGGTACCTAGTGGGCTAGTTGGACCCTAGGGACCCTCAGGATTCAAATGAACTTAATCTCCCAACGAAAAACGGACACAGGGCGTGTTTACACAGTGGTGAAGGGAGGAGACGGGCCTGAGTTAACGTGTGCAAAAACGCCCTGTGGCCTCTTTTAAGAGGTAGTTTTAATCCCCCTGCCCTATTATATACTAGGGGCTTACAGAGGAGGTCATGCTAATCACAGGGGGACCCCAACGCATAATGTTCCCTAGTGTATGTAGGTGTTTTCACTGTATTCTAAGTGTCTTTTAACATAGCACTGGCTCTAGGACTGGTTAGTCAGACTCAGTTACCACCAGTATCCGTCTGAAAAAGTTGAGGGTACAGGATGATTTTGCAACAAGGATTCTTTCTGCTCTTCTTTTTGTTCTTTCTGCATGTTATCCTTCTTCCTGCACTTTTCTTCGTCTTTGAGGACTTCTGTTGCTTGTTTCTGCACTTCTTTTTTTTCTTTCTGTGCATTTTTTCTTCTTTCTTCACATGTCCTATCTCTGTAGGCATAGTTAGAAATTAGCATTTAAAAAACCTTTGAAATTCACAGAAAAAACCATAGGTTTCAGGCACGTTATAGTTAGGAATTAGCATTTAAAAAACCTCAGAAATTCACTGAAAAAACCATAGGTTTCAGGGGTGTTATAGTTAGCTGGACTTTTCACTTGTACAAAACCATTGAAATTCCCCCGTTATAGTTAGTTCAGCTAACTATAACTTGCGCGCCCGCAATGCACTGCTGATGACGTCACATATTACATCACTCATGACATGGTCAGTGACATCACTCATGACATCACTCATGACATCTTCAAATTACATCACTGATGACATCATCCTTGTGATAGAGTGGCAGACCTCCTCGCACCCTAATATAACCTTTGATACACACATTCAAAAATAGAGACTAAAATTTTCAAAACAATGGACATACCAATACCAGTTACAACAACCTCTTCAGTAATTCTAAGATCCACATACACATCCACTCATTCACCAACAGTCCTATACAGTCACTCATACATGTACTCACTCATCATATGTACTCATACACCGATACATCCTGTTACACAATGCCACTCATCCATAGAGTTACTCACACACATAGTCACTCATGCTAATAAAGAATCAAACATACATTTACTTGCATATACAGTTATACACACACTACCACACTTACTTCTACGGAAACTTACACATACTTAGTCTTTTAAACAATCACTTATAGAAACACATACTTATTCATACAGGAACTCTTTCAATCTCTCACTCTCACATATACTCACTTATATACACCAATAGTCACATATACTAGTTTAAAACATATGTACTTACTCATAAAGACACTATTGAGACAGTCATTCACTCACTAACACACCCATACACACACTCATCCACCCATACAGTCCTGCACACATGCTGTCTTCAACACATACAAACAGTGAGTCACTCATTCATGCACCTATGCACTACATAATACCCCCACCGAACCATGCAGACACTCAGACTGATACTCAAAAAAGAACTAATAACCTATATAGACACCCATGTAGCTACTCACCAACCCATACAGCCACTTATACACAAAGTGAGAGATTGAGATATACATATATAAAACATATTTAATTTTCAGAAAAACAGACATTCACTGAATGATGTCATCAGTGATGTCATCAGTGATGTCATTTGAGATGTCATCAGTGATGTCATGAGTGATGTCACTGACCATGTCATGAGTGATGTAATATGTGACGTCATCAGCAGTGCATTGCGGGCGCGCGAGTTATAGTTAGCTGAACTAACTATAACGGGGGAATTTCAATGGTTTTGTACAAGTGAAAAGTCCAGCTAACTATAACACCCCTGAAACCTATGGTTTTTTCAGTGAATTTCTGAGGTTTTTTAAATGCTAATTCCTAACTATAACGTGCCTGAAACCTATGGTTTTTTCTGTGAATATATATATATATATATTTTTTTTTTCACTGAAAAAACCATAGGTTTCAGGGATGTTATAGTTAGAAATTAGCATTTAAAAAAACCTTTGAAATTTACTTTAAAAAACATAGGTTTCAGGCATGTTATAATTAGAAATTAGCATTTAAAAAACCTTAGAAATGCACTGAAAAAACAGAGGTTTCAGGGACGTTATAGTTAGTTGGGCATTTCACTCGTACAAAACCAGAGAAATGTGTCTGTTATAGTTAGTTCAGCTAACTATAACTCGCACCAAAGGAATGCTGGCTCCTGCAGGAGGAGGGAAGATGGCAGGGACCATGGGGCCTTGAGGCTCCCCCTGCTCTTCCCAATGGGTAGGCCAGGCCAAGGGGGATGGGGTTCCTGGGGCTTAAATCGGCCCAGGAGTGGGGCCATGCAGCCCCCTCCCCTTTCTATAAAAATATAAATAAAGGCTGGATCATAAGCAGTGCACTGTGGGCGCACAAGTTATAGTTAGCTCAGCTAACTATAACTTCTGAATTTCTCCGGTTTTGTATGAGTGAAATTTTACCCTAACTACAAAATCTCTGTAACATTTGTTTTTCAGTGTATTTCTAAGGATATTTAAATTCTCTTTCCTAACAATAACGTCCCTGTAACCTTTGTTTTTTTGCCGGTGAATTTCTACGGATTTCTTAAATCTATTATCTAACTATAACATCCTGGTAACCTTTGTTTTTTTTCAGTGAATTTCTAACGATTTTTAAATGCTAATTCCTCACTTTAATGTCCTTGTAACGTTTATCCTTAGTTAGTGAATTTTTAAGGTTTTTTCAATTCTATTACTAACTATAACATCCCTATAACGTTTTGTTTTTTGAGTTAATTAATCTACATTTGAGACAATCTATATCTTAGTTACCTATTGATAGCTATATAAAACACTTATATATTTCTTTTTGCTTACAAAGAAATGTCAGTAACATACCAGAATATTGAGTTTGTTGGTGAAATAGTTTTTTTTCTCTTATTAGATAGATGCAATATACTCAGGGTTTGTAAAAACTTACCACATGAATGGCAGAACACTTGCATATAAAGCAACCATAAATGGCAATCATCTGAACTTTCCGTTGCCTGATACCTCAAAAGTGATCGAATAAAATCATTCCTTTCATATTTCATTGTTGTAACTGCATTTATGAGTTGTTGTTTTCTGTTAACCCTTTCACTTCTTTTTAGAGGTAGCCCAAATGGCATGCCTTTGTGTCAATACTTGCAACATAATTGCGATCATCGTGATAAATTTGCACACAAAAAAACTGGATTCAGAAAACCTACTTTCCTTTATAGTTTTAGATTTTTAAAACGTTGCCACCCTTTTATGTCAAATCCTTACTAGGTAATCACACTTACCTTATAAAACAATGAACCTAAAGCTCTCCAATTTGAAATAATGACTACCTGTCTCTTTAACATCCTTCCCCAATACACCCTCTGCAGATTTTCCTTCAAAACCCATTAGAACCAGTAGGTCACATGTTCACAGCACATTCCAGAATGGCCATACTAAAACTACAGCAGGTGTGGTTTACTGTGCATCCTTTAAAGCATATCTAACTCTCCATTACATTTGTTTCTATTTACCAGACCGAATAAAACATCTATGTGTTAATCATTTCCAAATGCTATCTACTTTTTTTCACTTGCATATGCACTTCACCCAATTGAATTTTTCGTTTTTTCAAACCACTAGCACACATGCATTTTCTGGAACTTTCATAGCATCAACTGTGAAATTAATATGCATACCTGTCCTGTGTGCTACTCCTGCATCCTACAAAATGCTTAGAGTGTGGATTCTGGGCCACAGCTATGTCTGTTGGGCTAAAGAGGCTGAAAAAAAGAGAGGTATTGACAGGGACTTGGGTTTGCCAAAAGTGGAGATTAGTTGTTTTGGCCAGAGAGAGTTAAAGTTTCATCACTTGCTGTCTTTGGTTAAACAAATTGTGGATTACTGAGCTCCTCACCTCATGATTGTGCACTGTGGTGCCAATGTCTTAGGCACATTGACTTGTGTAGGGCTGCACATCCTAATGAAGGATACCTTTGCAGATCTTATGTCGCTTTTCCCTCAAACTATATATGCTAAAGAAATAAATGGAAGTGGTCAAATCAATTCTATCCTCAAATTAACAAAGCCAGGAAACATCTTAAAAAAAATTGTTTCTGATTTCCTCAGAGTCCATATTATGGGCTCTATCTACAACAGTCTACATTTTGACATCCAAGGAATGTATAAAAGTAATTGAGTACACCTTACAGACGAAGGGAACAGGGTGTTTCTAAACAACCTGAACTCAGCATATAGTCTTATCTGTAGCTGTCTTACACACACTCTCAACACAAAGGCTCTTTTCAGAGCCACCCAGGAGGCCAAAATTCAATTCATAATCCTGTAAAATAATATTTTTGGGGTGTATTTTTTTCAATTTGCTATGACGTCGCTATGATTGCGAATCACATCGTGAAATCTCAAAAGACGAAAGTTTTTGAGATTTAACAACCACCACCACATTCAAAAATTCATTCTAAGTATTACAATGCACACATTACTGACTACATCACTACTTTAAAAAACATATTTGTACACATATTTTTCAAGTACCTTTTTTTAAGAAACTGCGTTTCAATCCTGTTTTCCGTTTTTGCGATTACTCCGATAGTCGCGATGCCTTCGGTAACTGCAATAATCGCACATTTTTATAAAGTGCGAAATACATATATGCACACATTTTGCAATATTGAAGACACTATTGGTTTATTAGTGCACTGTTTAAACTCATATTTTCCTAGATAGTGTGCATAAAATTCATCTTTAAGTCATCACGATAACGCCGGTACGCACGATCAACTTGAATACGTAGCGAAATGACAAAACAAATACTGAACTTCAATAGCCACCACCACATTCAAAAGTATTAACTGCAAAATGGATTATAACCAACAAACTAAACACTTTACTATCGAAATGACTCTATAATAGCATGTATAACGCCCTTAATATCTCAGTACCACAGTGTATACATTTTTCAATGGAATCTTCGTTTGCATGCATCACTGTATCATTAAGTCTCTCATTCACTGTATAAGTATTTGAGTGGATCTGTGAGACGGTGCATCAGTTTATCAATGGTTTTGTAACAAACTGTGTGACTGTCTCAGTGCATCTATGAGTGGGTGCTTCAGTGTCACAATGGGTCTGTGATTGATTGCATAAATCTCTCAGTCGATCTGTGAGTAGGTGCATGAGTGCCTTTGTGCATTTGTAGGTAAGTATCTGACTGTCTAAGTGGATCTGTGAGTGTATACATGAGTGTCTAAATGGGTGTATGAGTGGGTGAATGAGTGGGTGTGTGAGTGTCTGAGTAGGGTTGTGAGTGAGTGGAGGAGTCTCTCAGTGGGTCTCTAACAGGCAGCATGATTGTCTGAGTGTTTCTGTTAGTGGGTGCGTGGGTCTCTGAGTGTGACTGTCCGTAGGTGCATGAGGCTCTGAGTGTAAGTCTTTGAGAGGGTCTGTGACTGAGTGTGTGAGTGACTATGTGAGTGGGTGTATAAATGTCTGAGTGGATATGTGAGTGGATGTATGAGTGTCTCAGTGGGTGTCAGTGGGGGTGTGAGTGCCTCAGTGGGTCTGTGAATACTATGTGAGTGGATCTATAAGTGGGTGCACAAGTCTCTGAGTGGGTCTGTACATGGGTGCATGACTCTCCGAGTGAGTCTGTAAGTGTGTGCATGAATATATGAGTGGATCAGTGAGTGTGTGCATAACTGCCCAGAAGGGTCAATGAGTGGGTGTAAGAGTCTCTAAGTGAGTATGAGACTGTGCACATGAGCTGAAGAGTGGGTTTCTAAGTAGGTGCGTGAGTCTCTGAGTGGGTCTGTATATGGGTGCATCACTCTGAGTGATTCCGTAAGTGGGTGCTTGAGTACCTGAATGGGTATGTGAATGGGTGCATGAATATCTGAGGTGGTATGTGACTATATTTATCAATGAGTGATTGGGCATGAGAATGGGTTTAGAAGCATACATGAGTCTGTGACAGTGACCAGCGAGCGTGTGTATATAGATACATTTTGTTATATATTTGTACCAATATGCACAGTGACGACACAATATTCGAGATGTCCCCATGATGGTACATGGGGGGGGGCGCACTGGCAATGTCTTCATCGTCATGAATATCGTTCATGATCAAACAAATCAATTTTGGACACATAACTTGTGTCACTCACAAACACACCCATTTCTCAAACACATAGCTGCCAATGTTTCAGATTGCATATGTGTCACATTTTCAGAATGTTAGTGTAAAATGAGTGACATTCAACATCGATGAATGACACTTTCTCGTGAGCAAAATCAAACCATGAAGATGAGGGAAGCACATATAAATATCAGAAATTACACCCATTTGAGCAATGAGAAACTCCAAGAAAATCTTAAAACTGCCGCAAAACTAACCAAGTGCACTTATATAAGCGTGTTGCCTGGAAGTAGTGTGTCACTGCAGCCAAGCCTCAGATTTAGGGCTTTCGAGGTAATAAGAGGGGTGTGAGAAAGCATCATACACTCAAAGTAGCACCAAGCTTGGTTGAGCAGCAGACAGTGTTACCTATGCTCTAACCTCATCCTCCAAGAATTACAGCCAAAGCATTAGCACACAATATCAGAAAGAGATACCCATCTAGTGATCAAATTGTCCAGTGTGAAACTGGAAAAGCTAGGAAAAATCTCATCTTCTCTGCATCACCAAATTGTGTAACCCTAGCCAAAGTGTTTATTTCACAGTGCCTTCTTTATGTCCATTATCAGATATCTGAGAGTGCCTTCAAATATGTGTCATACAAAAACATGTTTGTATGATGGTTCCAACTAAGTGTGTAATATCTTTGAGTTTAACTGTACTATGCACATGTATAACATGTCATAGATATTGTACGAATGAATCAGAGAAAGGACAAGCATTTTGGAGTTATTCAATTTTTCTAAATAACACAGTGGCTAAAATGTTGCGGGTAAATGACCTCTGCACAAAATCATGCCATCATTTTGTGAGGTGCAAACTGGAATCCTGTTTGTTGCTTAAAACTACTAGAAAACACGTCTTGCAGATAAAAAATTGTGCTCTCATTAGGTGAATGCTTCTTTCCACTGGGGTTCCTTCTTTTAATGACAACCCCCTTTTGTGACTTCTGCTCTTGCCTTTTCTGCCATACAATCGATGTGTGCTCCCACTGTCTCCATTTGGGCACCACCCCACACTGCCGTCCCTACTGCTATTGAGAGTCGAAAACCATGTGATTGCTCTCCCTGTGGTGCACCGTAAAATCATATGGCTGTTGCCTGCCTGACCACCTCCATGCAGTACACTGTGAGGGGTCACTCCACCTCGTCTCGGGCACTGGGTGTTTAGCAGGTATGAGCAACTGAGTTTATTAAGAATACGTGGCACGATATTTGTTGTTTTATCTGGACATCACCAGTGAAACCAGAGCACTAGACCAAAACAAACAGGCCTACAAACAGCCTAGTCAAAATATATCTCTAGGCACACTAGTCTGCACAGCTAACCCTCAGGACTTGAGTGTACCGGACAGGCAGCAGGCCAGCAATGAAAAAGGAAGCTGCCGCCTGCCATAGCATATTCTCTAATGATGTTGTGCAAGATATGGGAGATGTTGATTCTGCATTCAAGCTTGCTGCTGCAAGCTTTGTTTTGTGCTTTCCTGTAATATCAGGGAAATCACCATCCAGTGCACAAGAGCCAAGAAGGCCTGTTGGCAGCCAAAAGAAAATAAATCAGCCCAAAACTGACCTGCACAATAACCGGCTCCTTGGAACTATACGGCACAAGTGGCGGCGCGGAAATGAAAAAGGAAGCTGCTGTACACAGCCTCAATGTGAGGGGCCATTCAACACACTTCATCGTTGTTTGTTTACACGGTGCTGACATGCTATCTGGTATGCATGAGGGGGAGGCCGGGCAGGGCTTTAATAAATTCTAGGGTCAGGCGCTCAGTGCCAATAACTATACAATCAGTGCAGGCAGGACACTTTATGAATAAAAGTGACACATTTATCAGAAACCACGGCAGACAGCACAGAGGGAGCATTCTCAATAGCATCTGACTAGGCGCTTTAATAAGGCACATGGTTGAGCATGCCTGGCACGCATCGGGTAGTCAGTGAGTTATAAATGCCTGACTTTGTGTTTTCAGTGTGGTGATGCAGACCACCAAACTCACATGAGTAAGTGTAATGGCTGATGTGTGGTACTTGGCAGGACTGCAAACATGGGGTCAGAGTACCTCCACCCTGACACCTTATGTTAGCTTTCACACAAATTTGCAGCCCGGTAACTGTTCCGATCAATAAAATGGCTGCCACAACTTTCTGTTTAGGTTGCGTCAAGCTAATTAGCGCATTCCCGCTGGTGCACGCATTCACATTTCATTGCGGAACCATTGGGAAATTTAGAGGGTCAGAGATATCGCTATCATTTTTTCATTACATTTCTCAAAAAAAACCTAAAAAGATTTGCAACAAATCACAAAAAGCTCACCACATCTACATTTCTGCCAAATTTTGTGCAATTCCGTCCAGAGGTTCGGTTTGTAGGTTTAACAACGTGTCCCTACGGGAATTAATATTACAAACGCACCCTTCATTTGCAATTCCTATTTCTCGGTCCTCACTGCACAGATCACCCCCAAACTGTCCATTACACACATAACTTACTTCTACAGTTTTTGGGAAAATTTCATGAAGATTGGTCAAATGACGCGAAAGTTATAGGCAAGTCAAAAAATGAATTTCCTATAGAAACTAGGTCCTAACTATAACTACCTACTGGCGACTGCCAGTTGGTAATACATATATATATATATATATATATATATATATATATATATATATATATATATATATATATTATCACTGACGACATATGTGTCTTTCTGAAAAAAAAATATTTGTAATATATGTATAGCTAAAAATTAATGGAAGAAGACATGGGTAAATAAGTGTCTAAATACAGTGATGTAATATCTGACGTCATCAGCAGAGGATTGCGGTCGCGTGAGTTATAGTTGCCTGCACTAACTATAACGGGGGAATTTCAATGGTTTTTCACGAGTGAAATGTCCAGCCAAATATAACAAGTGTGAAACCTATGGTTTTTTAAGTGAAGTTGCAAGGTTTTTTTAAATGCTAATTCCTAACTATAACGTGTGTGAAACCTATGGTTTTTTCAGTGAATATATATATATGTATATATTACCTACTGGCAGTCGCCAGTAGGTAGTTATAGTTAGGACCTTGGTATTATGCAAAAATGGCAACATTCTATTCACAATAGGCTACAAAAATTAAGTGAGGTATTGGCTAGTGTGTGATGTTTCTAAGGTGAGCTTGTGCGTGGCTCGAGGATTAAAGCGTGAGCCCACACTGTGTGTCTTATGCTGTGAAGTCATGTGCCGTGGCCGCTGCAGTACAGCTGTGGAAGTAGTGTCAGCATGTGTTCATAACTACTAGGATGAACTACTGACCCGTACTGGTCTGAAAGTTCTGGGGTACGGAAAATATGTGAGGTAGTGTGTAGAGTCTCATGCTGCTAAGCTGAGCTGCTGCCGGACTCGGGGATGAAAGCGTTACCCCAAACTGCGTGTCATATGCTGTGAAGTCATGTGCTCTGGCCGCTGTGCCACATTTGTGCAAGTAGTGTCAGCACGTAGTTATTGCTACTTGGAGGAACTTTTGTTTCGAACATTGTAACCTGTGTAGGGTGCTTATCGGGTGTTATATAGGGAGTGCGAAGGTAAATTTGTATGTATGAAATCAATTTGGTATTTGGAAAGTGGAAAGCACTGACTCCTATGGGTCTGATGGAGCTGGGGGCGTAAGGTGAGGTGCTGCTGGAGTTGGGAATAAAGCTGATGAACTACTGACCCCTATTGTGAACTTTTAACGTGCACGTGCCATTGAATGTTCAATAAAATGTTTCAAACGTATATCATTAGGTTAAAAAGTAAACCTGCAGGTGTCGTAGAAGGTTCCAGAAAGTGTGGTGATAAAATAGGTTGAATTTGTCACCTGTATGTGGCGCAGAATAATAAGTAGCTTTTCAGAAGGAAAATTCAAAATTAACCAATGGAGGTAAGTTTTGGAATGTCGTTGAAGGAATGAAGTATTCTGATTTGTTCTTTACATGTATTGATGTGTGGAGCGACAGAGAAATTGTGCCATTCCTGGTTTCATTCTTGATGAAGTCGGAGCTTTACATGTACTATGTGAGAAAGGGAGAATTGTATGCATGTGTCATTTGAAATCTGGATAACAACTACAAAGGTGAGTTAGAAATGAACAAGGTGTGTTATGTGTTTTATAGTATTGATTAAGTATTTGAGGGGATGTTTTTAATTTTGAAAGTATTTTTATTTCAAAGTAATATAGTGTTAGTAAAGTGTGATGTTTGATATTGGTTATGAAATATGCATAACATTTGAGCTGTTGTTATATAAGTATTTTATATGTGTTTAGGTATTTTTCACAGAGAAGAAGTGTAGTTTGTCATATTTATTGGACTGTATTGTTTTGAAAATGAGGTACAGCATTAATTTGAATTTGTAATGTATTTGGGGAGATAAAGAAAATGTTGCACATTTGCAACTGATACTTTTTGTGGAAATAGTGGGGTGGGGTGGTGGTAGGAGACGTATGTATTATTAAGTTAAAAGCACTAAAACGAAATGCAGAAATGTTATGTGGGCAGGTTGTGGTCTTATTTTTGACACTGAGAGGTAGGTTTGAATGTAAGTCAGGGTAGGTTGTTGTACAGTGGGGTTGTGTACAGTGTTTGGAGATTACATGGAGAGGAGATGAGATTGGAAAAGTGATATGTTCCTTTTATATGTACGCATAGTTTGAATCATGTGATCCTAAGTTGAGATCAATATGAATATGTGAATAGTTTTTGTAGTTTCTGACTAGTGAATAATAAAAAGGTAGATATACTAAAATATATGGTAGTAAAAGTATTCATTATTGTCTGTTCTGATGGAAAAGAAGTTGTTGGGGAGTGTTTCTTTAGGAGAGATGTTTTATAAATGTGTGAGAGATAAAAAAATGTAAATGTGTGGTATATTTTCTGTATAACTTTGTTGGCATTAGAGAACTACATGTGATTATAAGTGATGCTATTTGTCAGGCTGTGTCGCTGTGGCGATTATATGTAGGTGTTAAAGTGGTTTGTGTTTTACTGATGGTGAACTTCACTATCCCTTTTGAGACACTCGTCAATTTATTCATTCCATTTAATATCTTTAATATAGATACAGTAAAGGGACTGCATATCAAAAGTTTGGGAATTAGAACTTTGTTTACTCTCACCATGCACTGCTATACACTCTACAGAGTGTTTAAATGACTTTCGTAAAATATAGATGTCTAGCTAGTAAAGGTGGTGTAGTTCGACTGGGCCCATTTATAAACCGTGCTATGGGACGGTTTATGTTTTACCCGCCAATTTGCATGTTTGAATACTTTTTGCTGATAAGTGTTCCGGCAGACACCTGTTAAAATTAACGTTGTATATGGGTATAGTGGCGCTACTGGGAATGGTGGGAGTTTCTGTTTGATTTCATATGGTTAAGCAAGGGCAGGGGTGGGTGTGGGGGAGGTGGTTATGTTGCTGATTGAAACACAGAATATATTAACATGCAGATGTCGAGCTACTAAAGGTGATCTAGTACCACTGGGAGCACTTATAAAGCACCCCATGGCATGGGATATGTTTTAGTCACAAATTTGCATGTTTTAATACGTTTTGCTGATGAGCGTTTCAGGAGACATCTGTTGAAATTAAGCCTCTGTTTGGCTATAGTGGCGCTTCTACGTTTGCTGGGGCTCTTTCTTTTATTGCGTAAAGTTAAGCAAGGGCGGGTGTTGAGGCGGTGTAGTGGTACTGTGACTATTTATAAACCGTCTTATGGTATTGTGTATGTTTGAGTTGCAAAATTGCAGGTTTAATAGGTTTTGCTGATGAGCGTTCCGGCAGACACCTGTTGACATTAAGTCTATGTATGGCTATAGTGGAGGTAACGGGAGTGCTGGGGCTCATTGTTTGATTTCGTAAGATTAAGCAAGGGATGGGTGGGGGTGGGGGAGGTGCGTATGTTGCTGATTATAAGACGGATATTTGTAACATGGGCATGTGTAGTTACTAAAGGTAATGTAGTTTCACTGGGCCCATTTATAAACAGTTCTATGGATGGTTTATGTTTTACCCGCCAATTTGCATGTTTGAATAGTTTTTGCTGATAAGTGTTCCTGTAGACACATGTTAAAATTAAGCCTGTGTATGGGTATAGTGGCGCTACTAGGAATGGGGAGTTTCTGTTTGATTTTGTACTGTTAACCAAGGGCGGGGGTGGGTGTGGGGGAGGTAGTTATGTTGCTGTTTGAAATACAGAATATAGTAACGTGGAGATGTGGAGCTACTAACGGTGATGTAGTACCACTGGGAGCACTTATAAAGTGCCCTATGGCATGATATATGTTTTACCCGCAAATTTGCATGTTTTAATATGGTTTGCTGATGAGCTTTTCAGGAGGGATGTACGATGTTACAACGCGAGTTTTTACAACGCGTACCGTTACATCGCGGTCATTACAACGACTGGGATGTTACCACGCCATGCCTTTACAACGCAAGTCTTTACTTCGACTTGCACTAGATGGCATGCTAACATTAGAAAAGCGTAATTTACTATTCCAACTCCAGTCCACTTAACAGTAGGGAAGGTGTTTGGATAGTAAACTACACTATTTGTAATGTTAGCACTCCATCTAGCGCAAGTCGATGTAAAGACTTGCGTTGTAATGGCATGGCGTGGTAACATGCAGTCGTTGTAACGATTGCGATGTAACTGCATTGCGGTGTACTAACCGCGATGTAAAAGTTGTTCCCCTTTCAGGAGACATCTGTTGAAGTTAAGGCTGTGCATGGCTATAGTGGCGCTTCTACATTTGCTTGGGCTCTTTCTTTTATTGCGTAAAGTAAGGCAAGGGTGGGTGTTGAGGTGGTGTTGTGGTACTGTGACTATTTATAAACCGTCTTATGGTATGGTGTATGTTTGAGTTGCAAAATTGTAAGTTTTAATATCTTTTGCTGATGAGCGTTCCGGCAGACACCTGTTGACATTAAGTCCATCTATGGCTATAGAGGCGGCAATGGGAGTGCAGGGGCCCGTTGTTTGATTTTGTAAGGTTAAGCATGGGTATGGGTGGGGGTGGGGGATGTGCGTATGTTGCTGATTATAAGACGGACATTTGTAACGTGGCCATGTGTAGTTAGTAAAGGTAATGTAGTTTGAGTGGGCCTATTTATTAACCATGCTATGGTATTGTTTATGTTTTTCCCGCGAATGTGCATGTTTGAATACTTTTTGTTGATAGTGTTCCTGCACACACCTGTTAAAATTAAGCCTGTGTATGTGTATAGTGGCGCTACTAGTTATGGTGTGGGTTTCTGTTTGATTTCGTACGGTTAAGGAAGGGCGGGGTGGGTGTGGGGGAGGTGGGTATGTTTTTGATTAAAACACAGAATTTGGTAACATGCAGATGTCGAGCTACTGAAGGTGATGTTGTACCACTGGGAGCACTTATAAAGTGCCCTATGGCATGGTATATGTTTTACCCGCAAATTTGTATGTTTTAATACGAATTGCTCATGAGGTTGTTTAAATTAAGTTCTTGTATTGGTATAGTGTGTTTACTGGGTTTGGTGTGGCTCTTTCTTTAATTTTGTAAAGTTAAGGACGGATGGGGAAGAGGGTGGTGCAGTGGCAGTGTGCCCATTTAAGAATCGCTTTATGGAATGGTATATGTTTTTCTGGCAAATTCCCATGTTTTAATACTTTTTGGTGATGAGTGTTCCAGCAGACAAATACAGAAATTACACAACATTTCTGTGGATAAGACATCTTCGTGCTGATAGACACTCTTGTACTAGGCTGATAGCGTTGATGGAAAATTATGAAACTTGGTGCCATTGTAGATTTTAATGGAAGGTTACACTGTTTGTTTATTACTATGGTGTAGTTAGGGTTCTAAGTGGGAGAAAAAAAGTGGGGGTGCTCCAAAAGTGGGAGGGCAAAGCTCTTAAAGGGGTGTGGGCTATGCAAGTTGGGGCGTGGTCTAAATCAAGATAAGTATCATTGTGTGCTTTAGAAAATTCTCTCCAATTATCGTAGGTTTAGAAAAAAACATTGTTTAAAGGATTTCACATTCTTCTACAATGTGGGTAACCTAGCGTGATGTCTGCAGTTCTCAGTAGTGAGCAAAATAAGCATGCGTGCATCGATGTGCATGCTGTCACTGCAGTGTAATAAAAAAAAATGTGACTATCTTTGAGAGGGCCGAAAATAGAGCCTGGGAGAGAGTCATTTGGAGGCTGCCTGAAAATAAGTGCCGGTCCCCAGATCCGGCCTAATTAAAGCGCAGTATCCATGCAACCTAACCACTACGCCATTCAACCATTTTTTAATTGATGGATATGTTCCTACTTATATATATACATAAATCTGTTTGTCCGCTTATCTGAAGCATCTATGAGCGTACTCACCTATAGTAAGCACTGTGCCATTCATGCAGCAATACGCCTATATATGCATATATCTGTCCCAGAATCAACCCTAAGCACTTATCAGCCCACCTGTCTATCGTAAGTACTGGTCTTTGCATTCCTTCATCCTTCCATCCATCCTTACATTGATACATTGATCTGTGTATCTATCCATTGATGCATCTGGCCATGCATCCACTCGCCCTTTATTCAACTATACGTTCTTATTTCCCTGCATCGTCCGCCCCGGATCTTAAATACGACGTATTATACTCATCCAGCAACCCTCTTAAGGTGTTGAAAAGGCTTGCGAAAAGCATTGACAGGCAGATTTTTTAATAAAGAATAACAAAGCTTTGAGTTACTCTTTGTGGAACACCTTTCTCTGGTGGTGTTTTAAACAAAGGTACATCTAGCGAAAGAAATGTAAAGGAGCTTTTAAGTGTAATACGTTAATTTAGAAACATAACGTTTTGTCGAGTTTTTTATAGGTACACTGTTTTAAAGTGTCCATGACTGAGAGATACTGAATACCTGTACTTCTTTTATTTGAAAAAGTATACCGGAGAGCTAATTTGGGGTGGTGAGAACTTTGAGTTCTATACTTCCATGTGAAGTACAGTATAGGAATATAAAAGTAATTGGAAAGCTTTTATGTTCATATGAAAGAGGGGGTGTGAGAACTTAGTAAGGCAGGCAAAATGTGTGTTTTCATAGCACTAAAACAAGACCGTGTGTAAGGTGAGAGCAGGTTCGTGCTGGAGTTGCCTTGTTGTGATCGTTTGCAGAGGCGCAACCAGAGGGAAATTTCGGGGAGCCTAATTCTTTCAGCAATAGGCAGAGTGGGCATGTAGGGGTTGTAAAAAGGGGTGAAAAAGAGCAGAGTCTCCTTTACAAAAAAATGATGTTTTGAAGACCTGTGAAGTACTCGGGTGCGGCTCTGTGTGTGCGCCCGGGAAGCTGTGTCAGAGAGTCTGGGGAAATGGGCGTTGCGCGCCTGGTGGTCTGTCTGCTAATCACCCTACGATGATGTTGCTGGTGCGTTGCAAAAAGAGAAGGGAAATACTGCGTGAAAATGGCTCTCTTTAAAGGATTTCCCTTCTCCTACAATGCGAGTCACATGGCATGATGTCTGCACTTCTAAGTAGTGAGCAATGTGCATGCTCTCACAGTGTCACTGCAGTGCAATAAAGAAAAAAAAAACGGATTACGTTTGTGAGGTTGGAAAATAGAGATCCGTTTCGAGGCTCCCAAAAATAAAGTGCTGGCGGTCACATCCCCACAGACACCCCCTCCAGTTAAAGCCCTGGGTACAGTGTTATGTTTGCAAAGTTGTTGATAAAATTGTTAGGTAATAATGGACATTTTTATGTGTGCTGTTTGGTTGATAATATCATTCTAAGTACATAGATTAAAAGTTTTTTAAAATACTATTTATCAAGTTATGTACGGTGGGTTGCAGAGAAAGTGGTGTGGGGTGGTGGGGTGTGGCGGTGTGGTGAAAAGTATTAGGTAGTGCAGTTATATATAAATTGTAAAGGAGTATGTAAATAATTAAATAAATACTTGCTGTATGTTCTATGGCATTACTTGTCATCCTAGTGGTCATCTGTCGTGCTCCATCACGTTGCAGCACTGGGTCTGGAAGTTGTTAGTGGAAGTTTTGCAATTGTATGTTATTATTTTCACATAGTGAAAAAATGTGAAATATAATTGAATCTATTTTTTGTTTTTCAGAAAAATATTTCGTTTGGATTGAAATTTCGAAATGCCTAGAAAAAGTGAAAAAAAAAGAAAAGAGAAGAAAAGTATATATTTGACGAAAAGGAATGATCTTGAAGTAGAAATAAATGAGAGTAGAAGAGAAATAGTTTGTTCGAGTAAAAGCAAAAGACAATTTTTGAAAAAAATATTACGAACATTTAATGAGAAAAACATCACACAAAGCAAAAAGAAGAATTTTCAAGTAAGTTGAAACAGAGTTCAATTTCAAATACGAGGAAAAGGAAAGATGATAAAGAAATAGTATTTGGTGCTCGGAGACAAAAACAATTTCAAGAAATTCGTCAGAGACTTTTTCGATCTAGAGTGATTCAGAATTTATTGAAATTTATTGAAAACATGCTGCAAATATAAAAGAAGAATGTTCCAATTCAAAGAGAAGCAGTATATTGAAAGTATAGTGGATACTGCTTTCAATTTGAAACAGAAGATGTTCATTTTGATTTTAAAGAGAATGAAAGTCTTGGATAAAATAGTCAAAGTATTGAAAGACAAAAGTAGAAAAAAAAGACTTGTTCAGAACCAACTTTTGTAAAATCTTTAGTGGACATTGGAGACATACTTCTAGTACTGAGCCTTTTTTTAATGAGGAAAGTTACTTCTAGGAAAATAGTTTATCATTTGCAGTTGATACTGGAGGTCATTGCTACGAAGTTCAGGATGGTGTTCCTCTTCCAAAGGAGGAAATGGTTGGTAAAAGTGCGAAAGAGTTAATAGCTGAAGAAGTGCAAGCGAAATGTCCACGAGCTCCTGTGTATAAATGGAGTTGTAGTAGCATTTGTAGTATTCAACAGGAATCTATTGATATAATGCGAAATTTGCTACGAGAATATACTCAGAAAAGTATAAAACAGAAGATTAAGTTGTTACAAGGACTAGATCCATGTAATGTAAGAAAATATACTGAGAAGTATGGGCATTCTCTGGCTTGTCTTTCAAGAAGAGTTTGTAAAAGTATTTTTCATCATTTGAGGATGTTAGCAATACACCATTCAGAAATGCGGAACTTTGTAAAGAAACTGTACTATGTAAAAAGTCCTCCATTAAGTTTAAGTGAACTGAATGGAAGTCTTTTATATGGTTCTTTATCAGTTGTTCAAAAAAAGTGTGATGATATTGAAATGTGATATTTTGGTTCAGAAGAGCAGTTCCTAGAAAGTGAAAGTTTGACAACTACAGATGTTGGAGGAGATGAGAAAGTGATTAGCACTGATCAGTTTGAAGAAGAAATTGGAAAGTTTAATGTAGTGTGCTCTGAAATACCAAACTATGGGGCATATTGTCAAGCACAGCGCTAAAATTATCGCCGCTTTAGCGGCAGAAAACTGCCGCTAAGGCGGCGATAATGGGCTTGATAATATGCTGCAGAGAATTCCCATAGAAGCCCATGTTGACACCAGAACATGGGCTTGTATGGGAATTCTC
Organism: Triturus cristatus; assembly: GCF_964204655.1. Classification (NCBI taxonomy): domain Eukaryota; kingdom Metazoa; phylum Chordata; class Amphibia; order Caudata; family Salamandridae; genus Triturus; species Triturus cristatus. The sequence continues at coordinate 1,067,261,501 of NC_140585.1, forward strand.
AAGGGCATATTATCAAGCCCATTATCGCCGCTTTAGCGGCAGTTTTCTGCCGCTAAAGCGGCGATAATTTTAATGCAGTTTCTTGATAATATGCCCCTTCGTTTGTGTTTGTTGTCGACGTACTCATTATAAAAGTCAAAGTAGGAATTTTGATTTGTATTTGAAAAGTGAAAAGGAGAACAATGGTAAGTGGGAAGAATTTGCACCTTACTTGTTAGTTGAAGGTTGATTTGAGTTAGGTAGTGATCAACGTATATGTAAATATTGTTACAACAAATTAGAAGAGAACAAAATGCCTGCTAGAGCAGTGCATAGTAAGTTGGAGTTAGTAGCTATTCTGCAGGAGCTGGCCAAATTGAATACATATGAGTCGGTTCTAATTCAATCTGTTCATCCTTTTCAAACTATAATTTGGATGGAGCCTAAAACAGGTAAACTGCCACCAACAGACTTGCAAAGAGGGCTGAAAGGAAGAGTGGTGTACTTACCTTTGGATTTTAAGAAAAACATTGAAACTATTGCTGGAGAGAAAGAGGAAGGTGGGGCAGTAGTTATTTTAGTAAATGGTGTACCCACAAAGAGTCAGAAAATATGGCAAGAATTTGTGGATGTTAATAAAGTTGAAAAGGCTACCTTATAACTTATAGAGAACAATATTTATTACAAAAATGTAAATGTGGAAGAACAGGTAATACGTTTAGAAGATGAATTTGAAAATTCAAGTGGTCAAATAGAAAAAGTGGACAAGTCAAGGACTGAAGAGATTTCTGAACATTATACAATATGTCCTTTGCATTCAAAAGAAGTAATGGGAAGTGGCATTGAGTTATTTCAAATGAAAAAAGCACAGGAAACTCCAATAAGTGTATGGGAGAAAAGCTTGGAAGCTCGTTGTTTTCCACAGTTGTTTCCTACAGGAGAAGGTGGACGATATGATGACCGACCTGTACGGATTACAGCTTCAGAATATTGGTCAACAAGATTATATTCTGAAGATCCTAGATTTTGACAGTCCATTCCATACATATTTCACCTTTTGTTTGAAAGTGATCTGTCTTCTCTCTCATATGCAGTGAATCATATACTTAAAACTGGAGTTCATGAATCACTTCTTTCTGCGAAAGAATTTGTGGAGAAAGTTCAAGAAACAGATGAAAATTTAGAAGCACAGTTAATCAATTTGATGGCATGTCAACATGAATCAAATGAGTATTGGTATTGTCGTCATGGAGCACTCAAGTGTATGTTACGGAACATAGGTACACCAACATGGTTTGTCACACTTAGCTGTGCAGAGTATGCATGGGAAGATTTGCTTGAGTTTTTAAGAGAAGCAAATTCTAATATAAAAAATGTTGAAATAAAGACTTCTGGTGAACTGTGTTCATTGGATCCTGTAAATGTGTGCAGATATTTTAATCATAAGTTTCAAGCTATGATGTCTTTTATCTTTAACAAAAAGAATCCACCTCTTGGAGAAGTTACCACTTTCTTTTGGAGAAAGGAGTATCAAGCAAGAGGTGCACCTCATATACATATGCTAGTATGGATCAAGGATGCACCTAAATTTGGAAATGATTCTGATTAAACAGTATTGTCTTTCATCGAACAGTATGTGACATGTGAGATTCCAAGAAAAGGAGGAGATAGATGCTTGAGACAACAAGTTTTACATTTCCAAAGTCACTGTTGTGGAAAGGATTGCAGAAGAAAATATAAGTCTGAAGTAAAATTTTACACCAAATGTCGGTTTGGTTTTCCCCGTCCAGTCATTTTTATGGAAGAGTAAATTCTTTTTTTTCTTCTGTGAGGCACACAATAACTTGGAAATCTCCAAAGAATACCTACAACTTAAAAAGAACAGAAGTGTCAAAGTATATCAATGACTACAATCCAGTCATTTTAAAAATGTGGAATGCGAACATGGTCATCCAGTATGTTGCGGATAAATCAATTGCTGTTGCACGTTATGTTACATCGTACATAACAAAATCTGAAAAAACAGAGATGAAACAAATGTGGGAAGAAATTGCACAAGGGAATAGTCTTAGCAAAAAATTGTACAGCTTTAGTTTGAAAATGCTTTCCCACCGAGAAATTGGATCGTATTATTGTTCAGACCGCTTGTGTTCTTCAAGTTTATATTCAAAGTCACGAGGAATCAAATGGGTAAGTTTAGGTCTTGCCTGCAAACGAAATAGAGTGTTGAAATCATTGGAAGAAATTTAACAATTAGCAGCAAATGAGCCAGATAGCACAGACATTCTTAAAACTAATCTGTTGGACACATACTATCCGAAAAAGAGTCATCATCTGGAACAGCTATGTCTGTATGAAGTACTTCAACATTACAGCTTCAAAAGAAATGTTAAAGAGAATTTAAAAGAAGGAAAGTTTGCAGTAGTTGGATGTCATGGTTGTTTAGTAAAACATGCAAAGGGTAATCTTATAAACCACAAGAAACTTAATTGTGAAACTCCAGATAAGCGAGAATTTTACTATTTAGCACTTCTGCAGCTGTTTAAACTATGGCATAGCGAAAGTGAATTACTTGGAGAGTTTGACTGCTATGAAGATTCTTTTAATGCTTGTAAAGATAGCATTCAATGTCCAATTTTCCCTACATTTTTAAAAATGTTGAATGATGAAGTTGAACAGGAAAAGACTATTATAGCTGAAATAGCTCATGAAAGTTCTCAAGATAGTCAAAGTAGTGGTCCATGTAGTCAAGATCCTCTTGGAAAACCAAAGCTGGAACATGAAGCAGCGATTGCTATGCATGAAGTCGAAATTGCAATGCAACAAGCACACAAAGAGAATATAACATTGGGAAATGTTAGAAGTAAATGTTGAACAGAAAGAAATATATGTGCAAGTGAGAGAACGGATAGAACATGGTTTGTTGCATGAAAAAAAAGAATGTATGTGTTCATCTTTTAAACCTCTTCTGATGTACATCAGTGGTCAAGCTGGGACAGGTAAAAGTTTTTTATTTAAAGTTTTGACAAGTTATCTTAAAAAAACTACTGGTTCACATTTATGTTATGTGGTAACAGCTCCAACTGGATTAGCTGCACACAATGTTAAAGGAGTTACTTTGCATAGATCATTGATGTTACCAGTGGAGCATGATAATAAATTAGAATATCAGAAGTTGTCCGGAGAAGCTTTTTATGAAGTGTCAAGAGTGCTGAAGAAAATTAAACTTTTAATTATTGATGAGGTGAGCCTGGTCTCAAACTTAATGCTTGCTTTTGTACATTTAAGAATGCAACAGGTATTAAAAACAGATTACGACGTTCTCTTTGGGGGGAAATATTTAATTGTATTTGAAGATCTGCTACAACTAACCCCTGTAAAAGGAGAACCAGTGTTTAAAACTCTTCTACATGAAGACACTACGAAATCTTTGGGAAGTATTGGAAATGTGAATCTGTGGTTACATTTTGAATATAAAGAACCCACTGAGATGAAGATTATGCAAATATTCTAACAGATGTAAGAATTGGTGTTCTAAGCAAACATGGTAAACAAGCTTTTCAAAGTCGTCTACTAAAGAACTTGTTTACAAATGAAAACACAGCAGCAGAAGTAATGTACAAGAAAATGAAAGAAAAAAAGTCTATAATTTTCTTAATGCCTACAGTGGAAGAGTGTTATACATTTAATAGAGAGCTTATGAAATTGGAAAATCAAGAAATAGTTCACATTGAAGCTATTGATAAAATAGAGCATCAAGTAATAACAATTGTTCTTTCAAAAAAACTACAGACTAAATTGAATTCTTTGAAAAAGTCTGTATCAAAAACTGCTGGCTGAGAAACAAATTTAGATGTATGTTTAAACTGTTGGGTAATTTTGAAGCGTAATCTGAATGTAGAAGAAGGTTTAGTGAATGGAGCAATGGGGAAAGTTGTCGATTTTGTGAAATATCAAAATAGAAATGGAATTGAATTTTTGAAAGTTAAATTTGATCAGATTGCAGAGGTAAGACAGATTGCACGTTCTGCTGCACGTTTTTTGCTTGTAAAAGACTTATATGTTCGTAGATAACAGTTTCCCTTCTGTTTAGCATATGCAATAACTATTCACAAATCACAAGGTTTAAGTGTAGATAATGCTTTGGTAAATGTTGGAAAAATTGTGTTTAAAGAGAGAATGGCATATGTTGCATTATCTCGAGTTAGAAAGTTGTCTGGTTTGTATTTAATTGATTTTGATGAGAACAAGGTTAGTGCTGATGTTAATTGTGTAAGAGAATATAATCGTTTGAGAAGGTTTTATGCTCCCCATTTAGGTGAATATCCTATTTATGAGAAATGTGTTGTGTGTTCAAAACGCAAATATGTTGAAGAGTTAACTATGGTTGAAAAGCAGAAAGAAAATTAACAGAAAAGAAAAGTTGCACAGAAGCAGAAAATACAAACAAGTGATGATGTTGTTGGATATCCATTAGAAAATGCTTCTGGTGTCAACTGCTAAGGTAATGTCATTCTAAATGTTATATTTTATCTTGAAGATATTTGTGGTGAAATTATGGAAGTCAGGAAAAAACTTTATGTTCTGCACTCTACACTTTATTTCAAGAATTGAGAACTGATAGAAGAAAGATTCATTCTGTGTCTGGTATTCACCAACTGTTGGATACATGTACTGGATCTTTAACGTTCAGTGCTAATATACAGCAAGATGCACAAGAATTTCTGATGGTTATGCTTGGAGTACTAGAAGATGAAGGAATTCAGATTGAGAGTTTATTTGGACTCAGTTACAAAAGGGAACATAAATGTGAAGAGTGTTTATTATCTTCAAGGACTATAGTTGACAGAGAACGATTTTTATATTTAACAATACCTGACTGCAAGTCTGTACCATTTGCCAAATTAGTAAAAGAAACTGATCATGAGATGATGTGTTCTCGTTGTAAATCAAGAATGCTGTCTGCATTATGCCGACAAAGATATGGAAAATATTTGATTATAATGCTGCAACGCTGTCGACCAAATGGAAGAAAAGTGGAAACCAAAATTAAAGTTTTTGTTGCTAATCAAATATCTATTTCTGGAAGAACTTTTGCAACAGTTGCTATTGTTTTCCATGCTGGAAGTACTACTACAAGTGGACATTATACAGTTTATTTAAAGTGTAATAATGGTTGGAGTCACTGTAACGATACACACTTGGAAATGAAACCGAGATTGACTTATGAATTACCCAACTAATACTTAATTTTTCTTAAACAAAGATTTGAGATACACTATTCGGGCCTGATTCACAGAACTAACTTAAGACAAAATCCTAAACTTACTACCATTTTCGTATTCACAGAAGGCACTTACTCATTTTGGTATTCACAGAAGTTAGGAGTCCTAACTTTAGGACTCCTAAATGCCTTCTGTGAATACCGAAAGTCTTAAAATTAGGATTTTCTCAGTTTAGGAGTCCTAAAGTTAGGACTTCTAACTTTACTACTACTAAACTGAGAAAAATCCTAATTTTAAGGCTTTTGTTATTCACAGAAGGCATTTAGGAGTCCTAAAGTTAGGAGTCCTAACTTTACTACTACTAAACTGAGAAAAATCCTAATTTTAAGGCTTTCGGTATTCACAGAAGGCATTTAGGAGTCCTAAAGTTAGGAGTCCTAACTTTACTACTACTAAATTGAGAAAAATCCTAATTTTAAGGCTTTCGGTATTCACAGAAGGCATTTAGGAGTCCTAAAGTTAGGAGTCCTAACTATACTACTACTAAACTGAGAAAAATCCTATTTTTAAGACTATCGGTATTCACAGAAGGCATTTAGGAGTCCTAAAGTTAGGACTCCTAACTTCTGTGAATACCGAAATGAGTAAGTGCCTTCTGTGAATACCAAAATGAGTAAGTGCCTTCTGTGAATACGAAAATGGTAGTAAGTTTAGGATTTTGTCTTAAGTTAGTTCTGTGAATCGGGCCCCACGTCTTTAATGGGAAGGTGTATAGATCTTTAAGGAATTCATACTGGATGCTTCCAAAGCGAAATTATTGATACATTATCTGGCATATTGGGAAAATTGTGCAGAGAAACTACGTAAGATCTTTAAGGAATTCATACTGGATGCTTTCAAAGTGAAATTTTTGATACATTATCTGGCATATTGGGTAAATTTGCAGACAATCTACGAAGTAAAGGTAAGCTTTGAACATTTGAAGTACTATTGGATGTGTTAATTGTGTTGATTTTGTATTATATTGAGAGAATTCATTTTTTTTTCTTTTTTTAACAATGTAGTTCATTGTTTTTTTTCCCCTTGCTGTTTATGATGAAACTACACTGGCATCACTGTGAATAATGAAGTTAAGTAGTAGCTGATGACAGCAAAAGAAGGAAGAAAAATTGTTAACTGAATGTTAAATTGTTTTGTATTATTGAAAAACTCATTGTAATTTGTGAAATGTATTATGTTGCATAGTACTTTTGTAGTTTATTTTATGTAGTTGAAAAGTTAGAAAAAATAGTATTAATGACAAATACACAATAGTAGTTTGATATTTAAAAAACCTTTGAAATTCATTGAAAAAACCATAGGTTTCAGAGACGTTATACTTAGAAATTAGCATTTAAAATACCTTCAAAATTCACTGAAAAAAAACATAGGTTTTACAGACGTTATAGTTAGGAATTAGCATTTAAAAATCCTTAGAAAGTCACTTAAAAAACCATTGGTTTTACAGACGTTATAGGTAGGAATTAGCATTTAAAAAACCTTAGAAATTCACTGAAAAAAACATAGGTTTCAGGGACGTTATAGTTAGTTGGACATTTGACTTATATAAAACCAGAGAAATTTGCCTGTTATGGTTAGTTGAGCTAACTATAACTCGTGCGCCCGCAATGCACTGCTGATGATGTCACATGTTACATCACTCATGACATGGTCAGTGACATCACAGATGACATCACTAATAATGGAGTCGTGGGTGTTTTTGGGATGTCTGCGATCCTGGTCATCATGGATGAGATGCCCAGCACGTGGCAAATGGGCGGGTTCACTGTGTGTTACATTGCCAAACAGCTGCTCCTCTCTCCCACGAGCCCCCACACTTTTGAATTCTGCGCTGTTGTATCCCGTGCACTCCTACGGCACACCATTGTAATGCCTATTCGTGCATGTCCTGCAGCATTCCAATCACACCGTGGAACTGCCGTTTGGAGGTGGTGCATGCCACTTTACAACATCGACTGCTGCGGCCCTTGTGGCGGCCACACCAGAACACAGAGACACACTTACCGCACTTCTTGCAAACAGACATGTCCGAGACACCCCGTTCCCCTTGCCGGATATGCACACCCTTCAGCTGACCTGTGTACGCCAGACCAGCACATGCCGCTTATGCATGCAGGAGGATGCGTGCGTAGCTACATGTCCAGGCACACTGCCAATGATGAGGTGAAGACAGCGCACTGTGATGTTGCAGGGCCCAGTGCCCATCATGCTAACACAATGACCACATGGACACACTTGCTCAGATGCAGGTTCGGGAGGCGTTGGCAGTCCTGGGGTTGTCACGATGAGTGTTGTGGCCCTCATGGGTATCCGTGTATCATGCTCATTGACTCTATGGCACCCGTGGGTGTTCCGGTGTGGCTCTTGGCTGTGTTCCCTTTAATGCTGCAGCTAGTCATCCTGCTTAACACCTGCAGAAAGCAGGTGTAAAATTCCTGGTGCTAACACGTCTTATCACCGGAATTTGTTTCGCATCGCAGTTTTTGCCTTTCGTTGTGAAAATTGTGATGTGGTTTTTTCGTGTACAGAAAAATAAACAAACTGGGCAGTGTATCCCATCAAGATCCAGCACCTGACCCACTATTCCCAATCAATATAAATACAATGAGATTTCTTCATTGATTTTGTGTGTACACTGTAAATGCAACCACTACAACAGTGCAATTCAATACAGGATTTTAGTATTTAGAATAAATCGCAAAGGTGCACCTCGTGTGTTTTTGCACGGGAACGCCTACTCTGCATCTCATTATCAGCACTTTAATGCAAAAGTTGAGATAAATCTAACACACTATTCAGAAGCTGATGCAAACTGCAGACATCACCAGTATTCCCGCGATAACTGCCCCAAAATCTAACACCATGGTGGACACCACCAAATAACAGTAATAAGAATGAGAATCACACAGCACTTAAGTAACAAGCAAAAACGTTTTCAAACTTTATTTTTCCGTTTACGTACATATAGAGGATAAACTAAAGTTAACAAACTCAACACAAAACAACAAGGCGGAAGACTCCTGTCGGGTCCATCAATGTCGACGACACAGCCTGGGAAATAAAGACGTGTGTAATGCGCATATCAAAGGAGTGAGACACAGAGAAAGAGAGAAGAAAAAAAAGCCAGAGAGAAAAAGAGAAGGAAGGAAAGAAATTGAGTGAGAAAGGGAGAAGGGAGAGAGAGTGAGAGAGATAGAAGGAAAGGAAGGAAGAGAGTGAGCGAGAGAGTGAAGAGAGGGAAGTGAGAGAGAGAGAGAGAGAGAGAGACACTGCCGCCCCTGCGCATCCATGACCAAATAATTACCTACTGCCACCGGAGTGTCTATAAATGTGCCCGTGAAAGCTCCAGGGCCCAGTCCCCCCACCATGGCTTGGTGCACATTATGTGGAATCGCTCTGTGGCCCAGCAGATCCCACACATGTCGCTGAGTCCTGAGTCTTTAATGGCGGAGACCACATCAGCTTTTGGTGCCGCTAACCCTGTGCAACGCAAGTCAGCGTCACGTGGTGGTAGGCCGCTGACGGCCACATCAGCTTCGGGTGGCACTAACCCTGTGCAACTCAAGTCCGCGCCCCGTGGTAGTAGGCCCCTGACGGCCACATCATCTTTGGGTGGCATTAAACCTGTGCAACTCAAGTCCGCGTCACATGGTGGTAGGCCCCTGACGGCCACATCAGCTTCGGGTGGCACTAACCCTGTGCAACTCAAGTCAGCGCCATATGGTAGTAGGCCCCTGACGGCCACATCATCTTCGGGTGGCACTAAACCTGTGCAACTCAAGTCCGCGTCACATGGTGGTAGGCCCCTGACGGCCACATCAGATTCGGGTGGCACTAACCCGGTGCAACTCAAGTCAGCGCCATGTGGTAGTAGGCCCCTGATGGCCATACAGCTCAGTGTGCGACTAACCCTCTGCGCACCTTTTCATGGACTCTTTATGATTGAGACCCATGGAGCGTCTGCCATCCAGTCACCACTGGCAATAAAGCATGTGACGTTGTCGATCCATTATATTTGCATAGTCACATGGCCTGTGATGCATGTGCCGGATGGGTGTGGTGTGTGTGCAAACCTGCCCTCAGGGAGTGGCTGTCACATGTTGATAACTAGACCACTGACCTGCACACCAACAGCGAGTACGCCTGCGACAGGGAGCTATGTGGGGGGGTGAAAATGTGTTTTTTCAATGGATTTTTCATAGGAAAATTTAGACAAGACTACAGGTCAAACTGCTGAATGGAATTATGCCAAATTTGGTAGGGAGAAAGGTCTTGGTCCAGAAAGCGCGCTTTCTCACATCGAGTGAAAATATAAAAGAAAGGTCCCAGGGGCAATATAATTGTTAGGCCTGGGCGCTAAATTCCGTTCCACTCGCGGAATTTGCGGAATTTGCGTAATTTCGCGTTCCGCGGACAACGCAAAATTGCTCAAAAGTCTGCTTTCCGCGATTTCGCAAAATTTTTGCTTGTTCGCGTTCTCAAAATGCGTGTTCACGAGATATTTCTCCCCGAGCACGCAAATGGCAATTGTGAACAGGAAAAAAGCATCGCGAACAAGAAATTCCGCGTGTTCGCGGAATTTCTGCGTGTTCGCGGAGATTTTTTACCGTTTCGCGGAGATTTGCGTAACGCGATTACGCAATTCCGCAAATTCCACCTACCCCTAATAATTATTAGGCCTGGGCAAAAATTTCGTTCCGTTCGCGGAAATTGCGATAATTTGACATTTTTGCGTTCCGCGGAGAGCGCGAAAATGTCAAAAATTCCGGTTTCCGCAGCTTGGCGATAATTTGTTTCTTGCTCGCGCTGTAAAATGATACATTCTCGCGCGCGCGCGATCGCCTTACCTGAATCCCTGCGTTCGCCGACAAGTTTTCTTGATCCGGTCGCGTTCTCCATGAGATGTTGTATTGTTTTTAGCCATTTGCGCTGTCTCGCGACAGTTCGCGCCCGCAGTGACGTCATGCGTCGCGCGATCACGTCTTTCTTCTCGCGATCATGCACCGCGAGAACAACTCAAAACAAGATGGCCGCGCCCGCAAGCAACCACATGGGTAAGTTGGCGACCCGCAACCATGCAGAAAATCTCGCGAACATGCCGGAAAAAAACTTCCGCATCTTTGCGATATTTCTGCTTGTTTGCGATAATTTTAAACATTCTCGCGATAATTTGCGAAGGTTAATTCCGCAAATTCCGCCCACCCCTAATAATTATATATATTAGCATTTAAAAAACCTTAGAAATTCACTGAAACAACCATAGGTTTCAGACATGTTATAATTAGTTGGACATTTCACTCATACAAAACCCTAGAAATTCCCCTGTTATAGTTAGTTCAGCTAACTATAACTCGCGCCGCCGCAATGCACTGCTGATGACGTCACATATTACATCATTCATGACATGGTCAGTGACATCACTGATGACATCTCAAATGACATCACTGATGACAACACTGATGACATCATCCATGTGAAAATCTGATGCACCTCCTCACACTCTAATATAACCTTTGATACATCCACTCTAAAATATAGAGTATCATTTTCAAAACCATTGTCACACCAATACCAGCTACTACATACGCACTCACTGATTCCTAGGTCTAAGCACCCATCCACTCATTCACCTATACAGTCCCTCATACATGCAGTCACTCATGAATACAACACTATCATATGCACCCATACACCTATACAGACACTCACAGAGCGCCAATCATTCATGGAGTTACTCACACACCTAGTCAGTCATGCAAAGAATCAATCACACTTCCATTTACTGACGTATAGAGTTATACACACAAGAGATCACTTATTAAAACAGAAATAAAACACATAATTAATCTCTTATACAATCACTGATACAAGTAAAACACTCATCTATACAGCCATTCTCACAATAACTGACTCTCACATATAGTCATTTATATACTCCAACTCTCACATAAACTGCCTTTTACATATGTGGTTACTTGGACATGTACCACTGAGACATTCATTCACTCAGTAACACACTCATACACACACTGACCCACCCATACAGCTGTTTCCACATGCACTATTGAACCCATACAGCCAGTGAATCAATTACTCAAACATGTATGCACCGAGTCACACACCTCCCACGCACCCACATACACACTCAGGCACCCATAAAAATACTCTGGCAACCAATCAATAACCCATATAGACACTCATGTAGCTACTAACCAACCCATGGAGCAGCTTATACAACAGCAGACAGACTGATACAGACATTCACACAGTTAAGTCACTAACCCATGCATTCAATAAGACACAGGTAATAACTCACTTAAACAGTCAGTGACGTACCTACTAAATCCTCCATTCAGGCACTTATACACCCACTCATTCTTCAATACACCTTGGCATATATATAAAACATATTTAAACTTTATTGAAACACAGTTACTGGATGATGTCATCAGTGATGTCATCAGTGATGTCATGTGAGATGTCATCAGTGATGTCACTGACCTTGTCATGAATGATGTAATATGTGATGTCATTAGCAGTGCATTGCGGGGGCGCGAGTTATAGTTAGCTGAACTAACTATAACAGGGGAATTTCTATGGTTTTGTACGAGTGAAATGTCCAACTAACTATAACATGTCTGAAACCTATGGTTTTTTCAGTGAATTTCTAAGATTTTTTAAATGCTAATTTCTAACCAAAACATGCCTAAAACCTATGCTTTTTTCAGTGAATATATATATATATATATATATATATATATATATATATATATATATATATATATATATATATATATATATATATATATATTATCTACTGGCGGTCGCCAGTAGATAGTTATAGTTAGGACCGCAACATTCTATTTGGAATAACTTTGGCGCCGGTCGACGAATCCTCGCGAAATTTTGAAAACTAATGGGGCGCTATGCTCCGCTCCTACCCTGAAAGTCTCGGGGGGATTCGTCAAGTGGGGGCTGAGAAAAAAGGGGGGTCCCAAAACGCGTTTTCCCCATGCATTTTCCCATAGGACCTTTAGTCCGAGCTACAGCCCGAACGGCTGAACAGAATTACTTGAAATTTGGCAGAGAGGTAGTCCTCAGGTCAAGGATGTGCCTTTTGTAGGTCTGGTGTAAATCTGTTCAGTAGGTCCTGAGAAAACAGCATTTAAATCAATATATATATCTGTAAGCGCGCTCTGTGCGCTTACCGTAAGCTTACCGTACACGTACGGTGCCGTGCGCGAGCTCAATTCTGATTGGTGGTTACATGACTGTAAACATTCGAATCGGTCGAAATCAGGAAGTGTCGGCCGCCATTTTCTGTCTCTCGCACTGAGAAACAAAGGTGGGGAACGTGAAAAGGGGGCAACGAAGAGAGTTGCAGACCCCCTAGTGTTTGTCAGGGGGTCCAAGAAGGACCCAAAAGTACGGAAAATACATTTAATAATTTTAAAAAAAATCACGGCGTGCGCGTACAGTAAGCTTACCGTACGCGCACGGCAATAAAAAATAAAAAATAAAAAATAAAGAAGTAACAATCACATTTATTAAATAAATTAAAGGACCCACAAGGGAGAAAAAAACAAATGTTACTTTGTAAAAAAAGGCGAGGCGCGCACGGCATGGACCGAGCGCCCACTGCGCGCTTGATGCGCGAAGCGCACCGTGCGCGCAGGGTGTGCGCACAGTGAAAAACCAGAAAAAAAAAAAATACAGAACTTAGCATTTAAAAAACCGTACAAATTCACTGAAAAAACCATAGGTTTCACACACGTTATAGTTAGGAATTAGCATTTAAAAAACCTTGCAAATTCACTTAAAAAACCATAGGTTTCACACATGTTATAGTTAGCTGGGCATTTCACTCGTGAAAAACCATTGAAATTCCCCCGTTATAGTTAGTGCAGGCAACTATAACTCACGCGACTGCAATCCTCTGCTGATGACGTCAGATATTACATCACTGATGACATATGTGTCTTAATGAAAAAAAAATATTTGTAATATATGTATAGCTAAAAATTAATGGAAGAAGACATGGGTAAATAAGTGTCTAAATACAGTATTAGCATCAGCAGAGGATTGCGGTCGCGTGAGTTATAGTTGCCTGCACTAACTATAACGGGGGAATTTCAATGGTTTTTCACGAGTGAAATGCCCAGCTAACTATAACATGTGTGAAACCTATGTTTTTTTAAGTGAATATATATATATGAACAGCAAGAGACCTCTGAGCCCAGAGGTCAGGAGGACACGCACTCAGACGGAATCCACTTATTTATGTTAAAGGTGGTTTTAATTCGAATTCATCAGCAAAACGAGCAAAACAACACTGGCCCAACGTGTTTCGGTTCGTGACTCGAACCTTGATCACGGGTAACCTACGGGCATGACCAGGCATCATTTATTTCTATTGTTGCCATTACTTCCTGTTACAATGATGGCAAAGCATTCTGGTCATTGTAGTACATTTGGATTACGCATTATTCTTTGAAAATAATTTTTGAAAATTCAAAATGAAAATAACATTCAGAGAAGAGAAAAAGGGATGAGTTTGTCATTAATGAGATTCTGTGCGACCCTCTATCCCAAATAATAATGCTCAAATTTGAGAAGATGTAGACGCTCAACTTTTCAACACTTAATTACCATTAAATCTGCAGTTCCTTATCTTTAGTACCCTCCAGTGGGTATATCAACTGTTCAAAGAAAGTAAAATTAAAACAGTATTTTGTGGCTATGTCCCCCCTCTAATGAGGAATAAAAAACAAGGTACCATAAATAAACATTAGATCACATCCCTCTAGTGGGTGTTAAAGAGTTATGCTTTTAGGTATGCCAAGATTGGCTGATTTGGACCCATAGGTGAAATAGTAAATTAATTCTGTTAAGCCTAGTGCTGCTAAACCTTACATTATTAACAAACTGCAAGGAAACTTGTGTGCTGTGATAGTTCAAGAGCATGGTCAGTATCCACAAAGTTGAAGTTCACAAGTGTACAAAAAGTTCCTCATCTTGATTTAGACCATAAGGTGTCAAGGTTCTGAATGAGACAATGTGCTTGGATTCCTTTTGACGGAGAAGTTTCTCCCGGTTGCCTCCTCGTTCTAAATATGGCACTTGTTCTATAGCGTAGTATCGAAGTAGTTCCCATTTGCTTTCATGCATGCTTTCCATGTGCTTGGCGATTGCATTAGAGCGATCTAGATTGACAGTGGCCCTAATGTGTTCCAGAATTCTTTTTTTGATTTCACAAATTGTACTGCCTATGTACTTCAACTTACATGGACATTACACTACGTACACCACATATTTGCTTTTACAGGAGATGTGGTGTTTGATTTGCCATTTCTCGCCTTTTCTGCCTGCAACCTCTTTCTTTGGGATTCCAATCTTGCAAGCTTTACAATTTTTACATGGCCAGAAGCCTTCGATGTTAGTCCATGATTTATGTGGTTTGGACTTGAAATGACTGCGAGTTAGTTTGTCACCTAGGTTAGGTGCTCTCCTGTATGTGACATTGGGATGGTCTCCTATGAGGTCTGCAATAGTGGTGTCTAGTTTCAAGATACCCCAATGTTTTTTCAATATGTGGACCAGATCACTGGTTTCAGCGGAATAGGTTGTTATGAGGCGAATTTTCGTGAAGTCATCCTGGTTTGCCTTTTGTTTGTTTTTTAGTATCTCTGTTCGATTTCTTTGTTTTGCCTTCATTAGACTTGTTTGAATTATTCTGCCGGGGTATTTTCTTTTTTCAAATCTGACTTTCATTGCTTTGCTGTGGTTTTCAAATTCATTGTCTGCGGAACAGTTCCTGCGTAATCTTAAGAATTCACCATAAGGTATGTTCCATTTTTGGTTGGTGGGATGGAAACTGTTTGCATGGAGAACTGAGTTGGTGGCTGTTTGTTTTCTGAAAAGGGTGGTTTGTAGTGTGTTGTTTTGCACATATATTTCAATATCTAAAAATGAGATTTTGTTGGAACTTATCTCATAAGTAAATTGTAAGTTGGTCTCATTGTCGTTCAAGATTTGGAAATATGTTGCAAATTCTTCATTGGTGCCATCCCATATTATAAACAAATCGTCAATAAAGCGCCACCATGCAATAATCTTTTGCACATGTTTGTCGTTTTCACAGTTCCATGCTATTTTCTGTTCAAACCATCCCATTACAAGATTTGCAAAATTTGGAGAAAAAGAAAAACCCATGGCTGTGCCTTTCATTTGTTGGTAATGTTTTTTGTTGAAGGTAAAGATGTTATTTTGCAGACACAGAGTAATCATTTGTAGCAACATGGTGTTGTGCTGTTTGTATTGAATGTTCCTTTTTCCTAAAAAGAAGCTGCATGCTTTTAGGCCTATTTCGTGTTCTATACTGGTGTATAGAGAGACTACGTCCATTGACACAAGCTTGTAACGATGGTTCCAAGGTATTCCTTCAAGTTTCTGAAGGAGATCAGTTGTGTCTCTCAGATAACTGGTGAGATCCTTTACAATGGGAGCTAAAAAGTGGTCGATGTAGTTAGAAATAGGTTCCATGATTGAACCATTAGCAGAGATGATGGGTCTGCCCGGTGGTCTAATCAGACGTTTATGCACTTTAGGTAAGAAGTAGATTGTGGCTTCGATAGGATTTGGCACTGTTAGATATTTTTTCTCTTCTTCATCTATCAGACCCTCATTAAGTCAATCATTAAGATATTTATTGATGGTATTTTCAATTTCTTTGGTTGGATTGGAACTGAGTTCTTTGTAACATGATTCGTCTTGCAACTGATAGTTAGCTTCCCATATGTAGTCTGCTTTATTCTGGATTACAACGTTACCGCCTTTGTCCGCGGGTTTAATTTCAATTGTTGAATCCTGTTGTAGATCTTTCAACGCTTGTCTTTCAGAAGACGAGAGATTGTCCTTTACTTTGCGTTGATTAAGGTGATATAAATCATGTATGATTGTTTCATGGAACAAATCAATCTTGTTGCCAGGTGGTAGAGTAGGATAATAATAGGATTTAGGTTTCTTGCCACTTATTCCAGCTCCTAACGGTGGAAGTATTTCTCCCAGATTTTCACTCGGGTCTACTGGTTCATTTTCTCCCATAGTTATGAGGGTGACCAAGGCTTGTTCATCTTCAACTAGTAGCTCGCTGTTGTAAGGCATGATGTTTCTCTCCTTAGTCGGTCTTGTTTTTTCCGCAAATATTTTGACCAATTTGATTTTGCGGATATATTTGTAGAGATCGATGCGTGTTTGGGCGATATCAAGATGTATTTTGGGGCAGAAATTGAGACCTTTCTTTAAAAGTTGTTCTTCTGGAATCGTAAGATGGCGGGTTGAAAGGTTGATGACATTCAATTCCTGGGAATCACTGCTGTGATTTATTAATTCTTGGTTTCTTGATGTTACTAGGTTCGTTTTGTCCTGCCCCGGGTCTCCATTGATGCATTGTTGCCTTCCTTGCCCTCTTTTGCCTCTCCTTGTTTTCCTCTTCCTCCTCTGCCCTGTCCTCTTCCCCTTCCTCTTCCTCTCCCGCAGCCTGGTGGTCTTGTCTTCTCCCAATTCTGTTGTTGCAGGGCCAGGCGCATTTCGGTTAAAAAAGGAATTTTGGTACTTGTCGTTGGAGTTTGTTGGGGGGCATTGACGCCTTCGTTTTCACTTAAATCTGTACTTGTCAAAGATTCAAAGCTGGATGATTGTACACTGGCTGCTTCTAGTTGTTCCTTGCTTCTTTGTTGTTCATATTTCCTGGAAAAAGTGATAATGCGTCCTTCCTCAAAATCAAGTTTATCCCTCTGGAATTTGAATTGCTTGCGTTGTTTTACGCGATCTTCATGTTTTTCCAGATTTTTAGTGATTTCTTCTTTTAATTTTAGATGTTCTTCGGATAGGGTAAGTTTATCCAAGGAATCCTCGATTTCACTCAGTTCTTTTTGTATATCATTGAGTGCTTTTTCTGTATGTTTGATGAGGATCGTTATGAGGCCCATTGAGGAGCCCAGAAGGTGTTCGCCCCATTCTTGCAATAGTTCACCACTAGTATCTTGATGGCTGGGCATTAATGTTAGGCGTAGTCCTCGAGGTATTCTTTTTACTTCCACGTATTTTTTTAGGGTGATTAGTTCCCACCATTTATTAATTTCTTTTCTCGATAGTCTTTCCCAGTATCTGAGGACCTCTTTATTGTCATTTATAGCATTCACACTTGGTTTGCCTTTTGATTGATATGATGTTGGGATACTTTCAAACACTTGCTCAACCTCAGCGTTGCGTTTGGCTTCTCTTCTCTCCATAGTTGTTGTTTTGCTAGCCTGTTTTTGCACTATTTAGAAATAATATTGCTTGGGATTCCGAGTTCTCGCTCATATAGATGCAATTAGCAATGTAGGATCCATGACATTAAATGACTTATAATGAGTAGAGAGTTTATTTGTTTATACCATGTAAGTCAAATGGTCTGATAATGCTATTATTG
The DNA here is from genome assembly GCF_964204655.1 of Triturus cristatus. Lineage (NCBI taxonomy): Eukaryota > Metazoa > Chordata > Amphibia > Caudata > Salamandridae > Triturus > Triturus cristatus. The sequence continues at coordinate 1,067,279,240 of NC_140585.1, forward strand.
GCAATCTAATATGAGACGTGTGATGTTCGTGGCAGTTAGATTGTTGCGCAACTTAGTTTACCATTGCCATAGTTTTTACAAAGTAACTTCATGCCCGATATAACTTGATGAGAGCTCCTTAACCCGCTAGGAGTGCTGTGTACAGAGAGTATACAACGAACAATGCACTGTTGCCGCGTGTCCTTACCTCAAACAGACAGGCTTCACCGTATCCTGCGTCCCTCCGGCTGCAAGGTAAAGTATCCACCGTCCGTTTTTAGAGGTGCGCGTACAAGATTTCCATGTTCATATATCTCTCAGCACTCGAAACGCGGTGGCTGCCGACTCAACTGGTTTACGTGAGTCCTGTGATGCCCTTTGTCAAGAGTCGGCGCTCCTTTTTTGGGGCGGTGCGTGGTTCACCCGGCAGGGCGGCCGGTGAAAATGAACAGCAAGAGACCTCTGAGCCCAGAGGTCAGGAGAACACGCACTCAGACGGAATCAAGATACTAGTGGTGAACTATTGCAAGAATGGGGCGAACACCTTCTGGGCTCCTCAATGGGCCTCATAACGATCCTCATCAAACATACAGAAAAAGCACTCAATGATATACAAAAAGAACTGAGTGAAATCGAGGATTCCTTGGATAAACTTACCCTATCCGAAGAACATCTAAAATTAAAAGAAGAAATCACTAAAAATCTGGAAAAACATGAAGATCGCGTAAAACAACGCAAGCAATTCAAATTCCAGAGGGATAAACTTGATTTTGAGGAAGGACGCATTTTCACTTTTTCCAGGAAATATGAACAACAAAAAAGCAAGGAACAACTAGAAGCAGCCAGTGTACAATCATCCAGCTTTGAATCTTTGACAAGTACAGATTTAAGTGAAAACGAAGGCGTCGATGCCCCCCAACAAACTCCAACGACAAGTACCAAAATTCCTTTTTTAACCGAAATGCACCTGGCCCTGCAACAACAGAATTGGGAGAAGACAAGACCACCAGGCCGCGGGAGAGGAAGAGGAAGGGGAAGAGGACAGGGCAGAGGAGGAAGAGGTAAACAAGGAGAGGCAAAAGAGGGCAAGGAAGGCAACAATGCATCAATGGAGACCCGGGGCAGGACAAAACGAACCTAGTAACATCAAGAAACCAAGAAGTAATAAATCACAGCAGTGATTCCCAGGAATTGAATGTCATCAACCTTTCAACCCGCCATCTTACGATTCCAGAAGAACAACTTTTAAAGAAAGGTCTAAATTTCTGCCCCAAAATACATCTTGATATCGCCCAAACAAGCATCGATCTCTACAAATATATCCGCAAAATCAAATTGGTCAAAAAAATTGCGGAAAAAACAAGACCGACTAAGGAGAGAAACATCATGCCTTACAACAGCGAGCTACTAGTTGAAGATGAACAAGCCTTGGTCACCCTCATAACTATGGGAGAAGATGAACCAGTAGACCCGAGTGAAAATCTGGGAGAAATACTTCCACCGTTAGGAGCTGGAATAAGTGGCAAGAAACCTAAATCCTATTATTATCCTACTCTACCACCTGGCAACAAGATTGATTTGTTCCATGAAACAATCATACATGATTTATATCACCTTAATCAACGCAAAGTAAAGGACAATCTCTTGTCTTCCGAAAGACAAGCATTGAAAGATCTACAACAGGATTCAACAATTGAAATTAAACCCGCGGACAAAGGCGGTAACGTTGTAATCCAGAATAAAGCAGACTACATATGGGAAGCTAACTATCAGTTGCAAGACGAATCATGTTACAAAGAACTCAGTTCCAATCCAACCAAAGAAATTGAAAATACCATCAATAAATATCTTAATGATTGACTTAATGAGGGTCTGATAGATGAAGAAGAGAAAAAATATCTAACAGTGCCAAATCCTATCGAAGCCACAATCTACTTCTTACCTAAAGTGCATAAACGTCTGATTAGACCACCGGGCAGACCCATCATCTCTGCTAATGGTTCAATCATGGAACCTATTTCTAACTACATCGACCACTTTTTAGCTCCCATTGTAAAGGATCTCACCAGTTATCTGAGAGACACAACTGATCTCCTTCAGAAACTTGAAGGAATACCTTGGAACCATCGTTACAAGCTTGTGTCAATGGACGTAGTCTCTCTATACACCAGTATAGAACACGAAATAGGCCTAAAAGCATGCAGCTTCTTTTTAGGAAAAAGGAACATTCAATACAAACAGCACAACACCATGTTGCTACAAATGATTACTCTGTGTCTGCAAAATAACATCTTTACCTTCAACAAAAAACATTACCAACAAATGAAAGGCACAGCCATGGGTTTTTCTTTTTCTCCAAATTTTGCAAATCTTGTAATGGGATGGTTTGAACAGAAAATAGCATGGAACTGTGAAAACGACAAACATGTGCAAAAGATTATTGCATGGTGGCGCTTTATTGACGATTTGTTTATAATATGGGATGGCACCAATGAAGAATTTGCAACATATTTCCAAATCTTGAACGACAATGAGACCAACTTACAATTTACTTATGAGATAAGTTCCAACAAAATCTCATTTTTAGATATTGAAATATATGTGCAAAACAACACACTACAAACCACCCTTTTCAGAAAACAAACAGCCACCAACTCAGTTCTCCATGCAAACAGTTTCCATCCCACCAACCAAAAATGGAACATACCTTATGGTGAATTCTTAAGATTACGCAGGAACTGTTCCGCAGACAATGAATTTGAAAACCACAGCAAAGCAATGAAAGTCAGATTTGAAAAAAGAAAATACCCCGGCAGAATAATTCAAACAAGTCTAATGAAGGCAAAACAAAGAAATCGAACAGAGATACTAAAAAACAAACAAAAGGCAAACCAGGATGACTTCACGAAAATTCGCCTCATAACAACCTATTCCGCTGAAACCAGTGATCTGGTCCACATATTGAAAAAACATGGGGTATCTTGAAACTAGACACCACTATTGCAGACCTCATAGGAGACATCCCAATGTCACATACAGGAGAGCACCTAACCTAGGTGACAAACTAACTCGCAGTCATTTCAAGTCCAAACCACATAAATCATGGACTAACATCGAAGGCTTCTGGCCATGTAAAAATTGTAAAGCTTGCAAGATTGGAATCCCAAAGAAAGAGGTTGCAGGCAGAAAAGGCGAGAAATGGCAAATCAAACAGCACATCTCCTGTAAAAGCAAATATGTGGTGTACGTGGTGGAATGTCCATGTAAATTGAAGTACATAGGCAGTACAATTTGTGAAATCAAAAAAAGAATTCTGGAACACATTAGGGCCACTGTCAATCTAGATCGCTCTAATGCAATCCCCAAGCACATGGAAAGCATGCATGAAAGCAAATGGGAACTACTTCGATACTACACTATAGAACAAGTGCCATATTTAGAACGAGGAGGCAACCGGGAGAAACTTCTCCGTCAAAAGGAATCCAAGCACATTGTCTCATTCAGAACCTTGACACCTGGGGCTTTATTTTCTTGGTTCTCTCTACCTTACTTTATTATTATCATTTAAGTAAGGATGCCTCCATGATTAGGAACAATCTAAATTATTATTGTTTTTCATTGAATCTTTAATGTTACAAGATGGCCACCATTGAAATGTACAAGAAAGAGCTTTAAAAGAGTGTGTCCTTTTACTTTGTTTATTACACGTCATGAAAATAAAAAAAGATGCTGTTTCTGCGTTAGCCACAGCGTGAGCAAGGCGAAAGCTGAAACGCGTTGCTGGTGCAGTCGGTATTATTCACTGCATTCCAAGGTGTCCTTGCGTTCTTTTGAAAACTTGAAGAACTGTGGAGTTTTATATTTCAGGGTACCGATACCCTGTGCGAGGACCGCCCTTTTTGACAGCCCCTATTTACGTATCGGGATTGGTATCTATATATATATATATATATATATATATATTGCCACAGCCCACTTGCACTCAGAACGCTGGCCACCAATGTATTCACAGGCAGCTCTCTAATTTGGTTAGGAAGAAAATTCCATTGTGCAGGCCTAATCTCACATAATTTCAGTAATATTGTGTCATGCTCAATACACAAAATTCCTGAAATTCTGTTCATAAGCCTCATCATGTAACTGTATGCAGCAAACGTTAGCATGATCTCATGGGAACAATTCAAATAATCGAAACGCCAAGTGTCTGATCTTTGCTTTGTTTTTTGTGTGCATTTTTCTTTTGTTGCACGAAATGTGTTCTTGCGTCTCAAAAAAAGCAAGGATGCATTTCGCAATTCAAATATAATTTCAAATGCCGGTTTTGCATTTAATGTAATTACCTGTATTTCCATATGTTATTCCAAAACTGCGTCTATTTACGCAGAAACATTTTTTTGTACATTTCGCACATCATTAATAGTAATACATTTACGGGTGGTATAAAAATAATGCGGACATGTACACGCTAACGAATATGAGTGGGTTATTGTAAGAGAGATAAGATGGTATGATTGATGTATCCGCAGGCATCGGCAGGTACTCAAGGAAGAAATTAAATGTAGACACATGTATACACAATGTAAAATAATATCTAGAATAAATGTAATAAAGTCCTTTTTCTGTGAAGCAGCACGCGATAATAAAGTCGCTTTTTTGAAAATAGGTGGTCTGGCTAAATACAACACCCTGAACACAATTCCTTGTGGAGAGTCTTAAGGTTGTGTGAATTCATTTTGAAATGGCAATAACTGGACATGACATCTAGCCGAGACTTATTCGAAAGGTATGAACTGCTTAAATGACATTTTCACCTTCAGTGAATATATCTTTGCCCGGTAGGCATGGTGATGCTATCATACTTCAGCCAATCTACGATACAGTCATGTGTCACAAATAGGTGTCAGCTCTCATTACCTTCTCAAGTATAAATCCTACTTATCAGTCTCCCCAAACTTGCACATGTTCCACCAATCTCATTTTAAAAAGATTGGACTGAGTTTCACCTTTAAATACTTCGTGGCCCTGCATATCTATTTCCACCACTGTAGAATCGTTGTTTTTCTCTCTGTCCTTAGATGATTACCAATGTCGAATGTCTTTGGCTAATAATTTTATTAGTCCAACACTCTCTTCTATTCCATTTTCTTTTGAAGGATAGTTATGCAGACATACAATGACATGGAAGAAATTAAAAAAGCTAACACCACGGTGACAAAGGCAAAAAAGGTATTATTGGTAATATAATAAAGCAAGTTTGTACAAGGTCACTGATAACATACTCTTGCACTTATAAAGATCAACGGGGCATATTATCAAGCACGGCGATAAAATTATCAATGGGCTTGATAACATGCCTGTGAGAATTCCAATAGAAGCCCATGTTGACACCAGAACATGGGCTTCTATTGGAATCCCCAAGGGCATATTATCAAGCCCGTTATCGCCACTTTAGCGATAATTTGAACGCCGTTTGTTGATAATATGCCCCAACGTTTTTAAATTCTTACCAAAATGTGCGCATCTTAATATTAGAAAGAAAAGCAAAATCATCGTTTTCCTTTGTATAGCTAAAAGGCGCTCCAAAGTTGGGGGCATATTATCAAGGACGGCGTTAAAATTATCGCCGGTTTAGTGGCAGAAAACTGCCGCTAAAGCGGCGATAATGGGCTTGATAATATGCCCTGGAGAATTCCAATAGAAGCCCAGGTTCACACCAGAACTTGGGCTTCTATTGGAATTCTCCAGGGCATATTATCAAGGCCATTATCGCCGCTTTAGCGGCAGTTTTCTGCTGCTAAACTGGTGATAAGTTTTAACGCCGTCCTTGATAATATGCCCCAAGGTTTTATCGGCTACCTTAAGTATTTCTTATAGGTTTCCAGCTTACTGAATTTGGGACGTTTTAAAAAAAAGTATGGTTCCAGAATCAGGTAAAAGTGGGAGATCGTATGTGCATCGAAATGTCGGCACATCAGGCAGCATTAGAAGTCGTGCAGATATAAAATCACATATTTTGCAACCTGGCCCTGATGGGGGCCAGAAGGGACATCCCACGGAGTATGGTGCTTGCTCTCCATGGAGCTGTGCAGGGTTGGACTGGCCATAAGACAATCTGGTAGGTCCGGTAGTGTTAGTCTGCAAGGACAGTGAGTGGCCCAATTTTTGGGTAGTTTGTGGGACAATTGTATGTTCTGGTTGACTGTTTTTTTTTAAATTGTTGTTGTCACTGATGTTATCACAAAATTGCTTCCAACAAGTACAAATGCATGCAGGCTCCCAAAAATTTCAAAACACCTATAAACAGCAGAGCACATTTGCAATTTTTTCATGCAGTGCAGGAAGCGGACTTGCTGCGCTGCACTGCATGAAAGGAAGAGTGCAAAAGTACTCTGGGGCAGATTTATGTGGGACTTGCGCCCCTTTTACGACGCCGTTGCGTCACTTTTGTGATGCAGCGGCGGCATAAACCCTGCGCCACGTTGCGCCCCATTTACATCGTGAAACATCTCTGGAGATGCGTCACGGTGTAGAGCCCTGCGCCACGTGAAACCTGCGTCAGGTTTCACGTGGGCGTTTCGACACAGGGGGGGGGCATTCCGTCGCAGGAACGCCCCTGAAAAGTGACTCAGTGAAATCTATAAGATTTCACTGAGTCACTTTCCCAATGCTGATGGGTCAAAACCCTGTGCCTGCTTGAAGCAGGCGTAAGGATTGACGCACCATGTTAGGGATAGGGTAGGTTGGAACAGTGCTGGAGTTGCGTCCCGCTTGCGACGCAACTTCAGCACTGCGCCAACCTTACGCCGGCAGATGCGTCACGTATCTGCTTGTCCTTGCGCCACGATGCACCGCATTGTAAATGCGGCGCATCTGCGATGGCGCAAGGGCAAACTTGCATGACGCATCTTCCCTGGCGCATCCATGCTGATTTGCAGGGATGCGCCAGGGAACATAAATCTGCCCCTCTATATTTACAAAGATATTGAGCATTTCTCTTTCCTTGCAATAGTGCACTGTGCTTGCATCAAAATACATAGATGCATGGGAACTCACATGCTTCACCCATATAAAACCTACCCAATGCAAATTAACATAAGGGAGCACTAGGTGCTGTATCACAGTTTGTATTTACTAAACCACATGAAGCTATGTAAAGTGACTTTGCATGGCTTTGAATGGATGGCTTAGTAAATGCCAGTAATGAATTTGCCTATGTCCTACACCACAAATGGGGTGCAGAACAGACACAACATCACAGTAAGTCTGTGTCCATGTCTCTTAAAACGTTCAAATCGGCTCCATTTTGCAATTTTGGGCACTTTTTTAGTTCTCTGATTTGCTAATGGAGGTCACTTTTATTTGGAGCATGGACCTATTTTCAGTACCAGTCCAATCATAGAGGACTGTGGCTTAAACAAGGGCCAATGTTTGATAGTTTAGAAGCGGGTTAATGCAGCCCAAGATTGCTCGAAGAAATTTGCTGTCAGATGGAAGGAGTCTGATCTGATGGTATGGTAGAGGAAATGAGGAGAAAGCTTCACACAGTTAAAAAGCTTCTGGAGGGTTGATTTTAAGTTACGATGCATCAACTGACTAGAGCATGCCCTGATAGAACCAAATTATACTGTACCAATTTTTCTAACGAGAGGAATGTTTTTCCTGATGCTTGATTGTTGAAATGCAAATGAACCAAATTAAAATCAGTAAATGTTTTAATAAAAAGAATCAGGCAGATTATGTTTGGCTGAGAGAATATCTGCACATGTATTTCATACTAGAAAATACTCCCTCAAAACATTTAATTAAGGAAATTTAGCCCCCTGGCAATCCTTATTTTAATTTCATTACCGAAATATTGACAATGTTGGCTACATCTTAAACATATACATCACCATACCAAGTAAGAAAGAAAAGTCTGGAGGATTTTTTTTAAAATACTGATGGCAATTCAAGTGAATTAGTGTATCTACAAAGACTGGACCTATATTACACCGATGCCTGTGTTTCTGCTTTGTGAACTCTTGATGTAGATTTAATCGGAACACACCATTGTACCCTTAGCCAAAGCAAAACAATACTCAAATTGAAAAGAGCATCTTGGTTTATCAAATGATTTCCTCATGTTGCTGTATGATTAAATGTATCACTCAGAGTAATACCAAGGTGACATATTTTCCATGCAAAATAAACTATTATATATGAGTGTCTGTATGAAGTATTTGTCTAGAGCATATCTAGCCAAAAGACAGAGGAGACCTGTACATGGTTAAAGGCCCTTGAAATGAAGTCAGGTGGAAGTGGTACCTGAATTCAGGGAGCAGAAGTGAACTGCTAGTTTATAGTTTATTGTAATGCAAAGTTTCTTAAAGATGTGAGTGTTGAGCTCTTTGCTAAATTGGAGCAGGGCTGGGTGGTCTTGGTGAAAACGGAGATTTGTTCCAAATCCTGGGTACATGGATGAAGAAAGCCTGTTGACTTGTTTTATTATGCTTCTTTGCCTCCAGTGTTATAGTGTCCTGGCTGTAGGTGCCAACACCTACCAGAGATGATGATCTTGTCAACCAGATAAGAGCTGGTGGTGATGGTCTTTTAAATGATTCAGCTGGTTTGAGGATAGTTCCAATCAGTTAGGGAAGTCAGTGAAGTTGCATCACGATGGGGTTCATGAAGTCAGATTTTTCCAAGCCATGGATGAGATGTGTGACTGAAGGAAGGTGCCCTTAAGTGGTGCCATTGTGGAGACCAGGAGCCCATGAAGCAGGATGTTGCAACCATCTGGGTGAACAATAACAAGGGCTTGAACAGCAATTCTAATGTCGCTTTCTGGGAGAAACAGTTTCACTTTCATTAGTAGAGAGAATTGGTAATAGGCCTTCCTTGTTTTCTTGGCAATGTGTTCTTTCAGGGTGACTTTTGTGTCCAGGATGAATCCAAGTGACATGACATTGGGAAAAATGTAGGATTCAAATCCATCAAGGTTCATGCCATTGTGGCAGGTTTGGAACAACTGATGCTTATTGTTCTAAGTAAATAACAGGAATTCTGTCTTTGTGGTGTTGAACTTGAGGTAAGTGACGGACATTCAGGTCTGAATGAGGTGCAGGCATTTGCCTGAGATGTTAGATGTCTGGAGTGGAGTAGATGTTCTATTAACATTGTCTATCATTAATATATGGAGAATTTGTATGCTATAATCAAAGAGTAGAGCACCAAATGACGTTATGTAGATGACTGGGGAGAAGATGGAACCCCAGGGGACTCTGCAGTTGAGAGGGATCTTCTAGGACACACAGATTCTAATGTAAATGAACTGCTGTTGATTAAATAGGTAGAAAGATAACCAGTAAAGTATGTTGTAAGTCCCATTCAACACTTCTGGGTCTGGATATCACTCTCATTAAACTTTATTCGGATAAACATCGTATCCATAAAAGTACATGATAAAATATAAATAACAGGAGAAGAGTAACAATAAGAACAACACAAATTGACAATCTGTAGGACACAATGTTGCACATTCAGAAAGAAAAACGATAAATTAATTAACAACAATTGTAAAATGTATCCATTCGTGCTTCAAAGGCTCAGGGGTTAAACATTGACTTGCGTGCCCGAGTAGCAACCCTCAGAAATGTACTAATATGAAAAATAAGCTCTTCATCAGTCAGGGCGAGCACACTCGAAAAGGCAGAGTCCAGGTAATGGGCCTGCTCCTGCTGAAGAAAGGGTAAAGGAGCCCCTTGCTATAGTTTGTGTAATATTTGCAGAAAAACAGAAAGTGGATGATAGATTGGCCACTCACCCCATCACATGGGCAGGGTATCAAATCAAGTTTCGGGTGGAGGGCAAGGGGGAAACACAATGCAAATTTAACAGTCCCTGCTCTAAGGCGGAATAAGAGGTTCCTTTCCCAGTGACTCATACATAGCATTAAATAATTTGATAGGGGGAGGCAGCACCGCTCACGGGACATATAGCTGGAAACAGATGATTTCTTCGATTCCAGCCCCAGTCTTTCTTTATTATATGACAAATAAAGGGCACTTCTGAGTTCTTTTTTGTGCAGGGTTTCAGTTTCACTAGGGTTTAAAAAGATACAACCTTTATTATTGCTACTTAGGCTCTGATAGACTCCAGAGAGTCAGGGGATATCCATCCCCGTCTCACACTTCATGCAGTCAGTAATAATATCTCTGGTTAAAGTCGCTGTCTCGTTCTTCCAGACCGATAACCAGAACAGAGCTGGGCGAGCATGTATAAAATAAATTATGTAATTTAAATTCAGTTCCTTGTGGCAAATGTATTGCGAAGTGGAGATTGGGATACCCAACCGTTTCCTGCAGAATCTATTTTCTTCCTGCTGGATGCAGGAACTATTTGCGGTACCCCAAATCTCAGCTCCATATGTAGCCACTGGGACACATTGGGATTTAACATTTTTTAGGATAGCTAAAATGGCACCTGAATTCTTTGGACGGGGCATTTATAAGAAGGCAGGGCTCTAGATGGTTCGATAATGAATGTTCCTTGGCTAATAGGAACCTGCGCAAGGCATTGTCCGTCGAACCCAAGTGCGCATCAGACGTGAAACTAGCCAGGCAGAAGTACAACAGGGAAGTTACTGAGCGGAAGGGAGTACTCCTTAGGAACCGCTGGGAAACTGAAGTGACCACTGTAACAACCAAAAGATAGTGGAAAGCGAGTTTATTGCTGCTCATCTCAACAACAGCCTCCAGGGAATCAGTCTGTGTTACAAACACAAACATTCCATTACCAAGGAGCCTGTAGAACATTCTCAGTGCTATGACAACACCAGTAAGACTATTACAATATCTCCCTTATTTGCATAAATAGAAACAACAAACGAAAAGACACAAATAGCAACATAATACATAAAAATATGAAATGAATGAACAAGAAATAAAATCACTGATAATACAGAGTAAACTTAATACAATCTAACAAGAAGTAACAAATTACAAATCCATGCGTTTGGGAACAACTCTATGGCGTGTACTCCTCCTAACTGAAACAGAAGTTCCCTCTGGAGGCGAGTCCCTAGATGACTCATTGCAGGACTGACCATCCCTGTTAGGTTCAACAAGACCACCCTCTGGGAAAGAAAGACCAAAGCCTGGTACAGTATTGTTGTTCCTCAAACCCATTTGAACCACAACCTTATCAGGGATTCTATAAACCCTAGACACATTCCACCAATTTTTCCCCTTGACCCTCACAGCATGCCGCGAGACTAAATCAACACACTGGGGTTGACTGAACTTGGAAAAACCTTTGGGAACATTATGCGGAATTTTAATCTTAATCCAATCCCCCACTTTGATGTTGTGAGACCACCCCACTATAGAAGAACTCTTAGCAAAAGAATCAGAGGTATTCTCATCAACACGACCTTTATGATACACTTGTGAAGATGAGAAACCTGAACCAGACATACATCCCCACTGTCTCATCCAAGCCGGACACATGTTGAATGTGGCAATCCTCCCTCTCAGTAATTCAAATGGACTTTTCCCAAACTCCACACCTGGCGTAGTTCGATGTGCCCATAGCATGCTCTGGACAGCTCCCCCGATGTCTATATTACCAGAAACAGCCCATTGCACGCAATCCACTAAAATACGATTCATGCGCTCAATGAAACCGTTTCCTTGTGGGTGATAGAGAGCTACACGCTTATGGAGAATACCGGATTGACTTAAAAAACAAGACATTTCCTTGGAGACAAATTGCACTCCATTGTCTGACACTAATTCTTTAGGAAAACCTTCCCTGGCAAACAAGCTCTCCAAACACTTGATAACTTTTGTAGTATTAGGTTCAGTCATAAAACACACTTCCCACCATTTACTATAATAGTCCGCAACCACCAAAGCGAATCTATATTTGTTGGATAAAACATTGAAAGGACCAATAAAATCCAAAGCCAACTTCATCCAAGGCCCTGAAGGTAATTCAACACTCACTTTAGGAGGAGTCACTGTTTTGATTACTTTGTCACTAGAACAACACGTGTAACAATTTTCAACCATGCTCTCAATATGCCGGTCCATTGAGGGCCACCAATACATGGAACGAACTCTGCGCTTAGTACACGTCTGTCCCAAATGACCTTCGTGCCCTGCTTTAAATATGAGATCTCTCAAACTGGTTGGAGGTACAAATTTGTCACCACGCAAGATCATTTCACCTTCCTCCAAGGTCAATTCATCAGCCACTTTAGCGAAAGGTTGTAAATCAGGATCTAGATGTTTCTCTTTTGGCCACCCTTGAATGATGCACCTTTTAACCTCCTTGAGAACTGAATCTGCTTTTAACGCATCAAACCATTCAACCTCCTTGAAACACCCCTCTTTACAAACATCAATGCTTGCAATCAAACATTCCCCATCATCCTCTGCATCACATACACCCTGTACTTCCGGCAACGGCAACCTAGAAAAACAATCTGGTCTAATGTTCTTTCCTCCAGGAATGTGTTCAACCGTAAAATTGTACTGAAGGAGCTTGGAGCTCAGCCTAGCAATCCTGGGCGTGTGATCTTTTACCAACACCCCATTAAGTATCGGAACAAGAGGTTTATGTTCCGTCATAAGTCTGAAGGATCTGCCCCAGAGGAAACCTTTGAACCTCTCCACTGCCCAACAACAAGCCAGAAGCTCCCTCTCGATCACAGAATAATTCCTCTCACTGGGACGCAATGATCTTGATATAAATCCAACTGTGTGTTCTGACCCACCTTTCATTTGAGTCAACATGCCTCCCAGGCCATCCAAACTAGCATCAACAGACACAATAGACTCTAAAGAAGAATCATATGGAGTCAGAATATTACAGTAATTCAGCTCATTCTTGATTTTCTCAAAATCATCTTGGCATTCCTGATCCCACAGAAACACAGTACCCCTCTTCAAAAGTTCACGAAGATGTGCAGTCTTAGTTGAAAAATTAGAAATGAATTTGGCATAAAATTCACACATTCCAAGAAAAGATGAAACCTGCTCTTTGGATCTAGGGGACGGAACTTTAACAATAGCTTCAATCAACCCAGCCCTAGGAAGAATTCCCTCCCCAGAAATACAATGCCCGAGATACTCTATAGACTGTACTCCGAAAACACATTTGCTTAAGTTCCCTACAATGCCCTTGTTTTGTAGTCTATTCAACACCTCAGCTAAGCTCTTATCATGTGAAGATCTGCAAATGCCCGCTACCAAAATGTCATCCTGAAAAACCACTGTGTTCTGCACACCCAACAAGACTTTTTCCATGACACGCTGGAAAACAGAAGCAGCAGAGGCTAAGCCGAAAGGCATTCGTTTAAACTGAAAAGTTCCAGATGGAGAAACAAAAGCGGTAAGGTGTTTTGATGATCCATCTAACTCCACCTGATGGTATGCAGAAGACAGATCTATCTTAGAGAACCATTTGAAGCCTTGAAACTTAGACACTATATCATCAATACGTGGAAGAGGGTGTGAGTCCACCCAGATGTTTTTGTTGAGGCTGCGCAAGTCAATGCAGACTCTGAGGTTGCCATTTTTTTTCCGTGCAACGACCAACGGACTTAACCAAAGAGACGACTCAATTGGTTCAATCACCCCTGTTTCACACATTTTTTCCAACTCTTTTGCCAAATCATCTCGAACACTCAAAGGTACATTTCGTAGTTTATGTTTGCAAGGGATGGCACCGTCCTTCACCTTGATGAGGTGTTTAAAACCTTTGATTAGGCCTAGAGATTCAGAAAAAACTTTGGGAAAACTGCTTCCCCAACTGGAACATTCTGTTCCACCTATAGACTCATTCACAATAGAAACTGGTTCTTTGGTGCCTGGCCTTAGAGTCATTTTGAACAAAGCCTGATGATACCACCCTAAAATATCTAGTCCTTTGATGGCTACATAAATCTTCCCCGTGATGGGATTATGTCCAGGACAACACGAAAAGAAAAAAAAAATTGTTCGAGGGTTGGACTTTGACTTCACCTGCAAGAATATACCCTTTGTACAACTGCCAAACACTTGATTTGTCCACTTGAAAGTCTATTCGTGAAGACCTTCGTGAGATTATGTCGACAGGAACGGAACCTCTTGATATGTGGTGATGCTGACGTCAGTGCGCACTGAGACGCAAGCCGTGTGGCTTAAGGCACGCACCTGCTGCACTGCGTCAGGGAAGAAACGTAGAAGCATAGAGAAGAACGAGCGCTTTGGAATGCTTTGGAATGCTGACCGTGAAGACAGCACGCGACTCAGTAACGGCCCTGAGTACGCGAGCCAAATTAAAAATAAATAGATGTAATTCAAAGTTTCCCAAAAATGCCGCTGACACCTCTTGCTTTAAAAAATTGTGTCCTCACCATTAACGAGTATCCGTTCTCTGACAAACCACAACAACACTCCTCACAGGGGAATCAGATCGCCGTACTTGTGCCACATCCTGATGATCAACGGACTTTCATACACTGTCGAGCCCCCTTAATGTTGCTCACATGCGATTACTGTAGATACACGACATGCGCAAACATATTCAGGAGACGCTCGTTGTATAAATACCTCAGCAGTCTCGTAGGTGGATGATCAGAAACTCATCTATTAAATACCAGAGTGGGGTCTTGGTCTTGAAGGTAGATGATCAGGATAAAAAAAATACAGAGACGATCAGAACAGCGCCACATAACGCTCCATCACATTGTCAGTAGTTTGACTTGAGCAAGTGAGTTCAAAAGAGTCCAAAAACCGAGACAGATTGTCCCATCGGTTATAGCGTGAACAATGATAGGTAACAGCACAGCTCCACACGCGCACACGTGGGTACGAACTAGAGATGAGCAAAGTATCCCATAAATCGTCGCCAATTGAAGTGACCACTGTAACAACCAAAAGATAGTGGAAAGCGAGTTTATTGCTGCTCATCTCAACAACAGCCTCCAGGGAATCAGTCTGTGTTACAAACACAAACATTCCATTACCAAGGAGCCTGTAGAACATTCTCAGTGCTATGACAACACCAGTAAGACTATTACAGAAACCCTATCGCAAGCCGCAACTGACAAAAATGGTAAATTATTCTGGTCCGCTGTAAGGGATTTTCGATCTATGGGCCAGTTACTAACCCCCATTAGCTGTACTATATCCAGCCAATCCTGGGAAACTCACTTTTCAAATATTTATGCTTCCCCCTCTGAATTTAAATTACATAATTGATTTTAAACGTGCTCGCCCAGCTCTGTTCTGGGTCTGGATATAAGATCAACAGTGCCAAAGACAGACAAAAGGTTCATCGATATAAGGAAGCAGGGGTCATCTTCATCTTTGGCAAGAGGAAATCATCAATGATGTGTAAGGTGGCTCTCTATATGCTGTAGCATAATCTGAAGACCGATTGGTAGTTGCGCAGGGAAGATTCACATTGGTGTGGTCTTGGAGTTTTGGAATGGTAGGATATGGACTATATGCAAGCTTCTGGGATGATGCCTTTAGTAATGGAGGCATTGACAAAGTTGTGTAGTGGAGAGCGAGCTTCTTCATATAGTGCTTTGCTGAAGTACAATGGAAAGGCATAATCTTCAGAGGAGAATTGAGTGTTCGAGAAATCTAAAACAAATAGACATTTAAAGAATTACCTCTGTGGGATGCTATGAGAAAGGTTGGGTCTAAGAGGAAAAGCAGGCTTGCTATTGTTGATGTGCTGTTGCATTTGCTATATTTTTCACTGAAGATGTTGTATGAGGCTTACTTTCTCAGTAAGACTGTGCATTTAGGCAACTTAAGCTTCAAAACTATGTCGGATTTCTATCAATCATACCATCAGAGTATGCTGACTTCATTCCTGGCTCGCCCACAGTATGCCATCTGGGCCCTTTACTGAAAGGGCACCAGATGGTGTCTGCAACGACAGAACATGCCAACGCTAATTCTCACAAGGAAATCATGGGACCAACATCTTGCCCTTTTATTTGTAACCCAGGCATGCCCAAAGAGGTCCTAAAGAAATATACAAGTGATGTTTCAGATATTTATTGAGGCCACTGGAATCATGTGTAAAATATATGAGCAGCAATGATTAATAGTATGAAGCAAACTGATATCACCAGCATGACAAGAATGGTGAACTGGATGAATAATTGAACAATTATACAATTGCATTGGGTTATACGAAGACATATAATTGTATTGCTACCAAGCTTTGCCTATCCTAATTATCATTGGTGTGCTCATCTGCCAGATCCCCAAAAGTGATCTTTCCCACATTTACCTGTGTGTGTGTATATCATTCAATAGCCTGGTCTGGTGTAGAGCAGGCTGCAATCCTTCTCAGGATAGGGATAGGATCCAACTGTGCCAGAATTCAGAGACAGAGTGACCACGGCAATCATGTAAAAATGCTCCTCTGTCTAGGTGCCTGAGCTCTGGATCAGCCACATCGTGTTTATTCTACTCACCACAGGCTGTCTCCTAATGGACAACGATCTGTAACATAGTTTGTGCAAAGTACCGGTGACCTTGTACAGAGTGTTCTAAGAGAGCATAATAAACATGTAGGCAAATATTTTCTGAGTACCCTGATGTGTAAGCAAAATGTCTTACAAAGGTCATAATTTAAAAAGATATCAACTTTAAAGGTGAATATGTAAAATTAGAGTGTTTGTACCCAGGGCCTATGCAAACACATGACACCCACTCCTTGTATGTAAGGTAACTAACTATTTAGGCACAATATAAAAATATATCCTTAAACTGCACAGTATGTGTTATTAAACCAAAGGCCTAAACAATAGATGTATCACATTAATAATAAAAAGCCTAACAATAGCCAATATGCTAAAAGCCAATAAATATGCAATACTATTCTGCAGAAAACAAAACAAACATATTTTTCATTTAAAAGATGCTGAATTAAAAAATGCTCAAACTTCATGATGTTAAAAAATTCTGAGAGCCCGCAGGAACAGTGTTGTTCCTAATATCAACAGATACTGTTTCCATTGACACCCCAGAGACAAGTTCTAAAGATCAAACATGGTCATGTCCAACCCACATAGTAGCTGCTGAACGTGTGGCAGCCAGTGGTGTTTCCAATGATGAAAAGCCAGGTTCACCATCTGTGGATGGCTCACAATATGCATTCTGTAAGAAAGGCAATCTCCCAGGACATCCAGGCATGGATTCCTAATGGACCAAACAGCAACTCTACATTTGTAGATTGGACCATTTGTTTGACAAGGCATACATTTATTGTATATTTAAAGGTGTACAATATGCAGTGGAACATGGGCTTTACCCAATGTAACAATATAGGTTGAAATGACAGACAGCAATTCTCACTCAGTTCCTGGAGCGCCAAAATACTGTATCATTCTATCACAACACAGCAGCATATGTTGAAGTATCATTCTCATTTGGCCGTGAGGTAGAACATCCATTGAGGAGCAGCATAAATAGAACCAAAATGACAACAAACAGAAATAGGATGAGAATCAAACTTGCAAACACATTGGACACAACGGAGTGTATAAAAGTCAGAATTACTCTGAAGATAGTCTGGAACATACTGAGGAACCCAGTCCCAGTTGCTGTAAAGAGGTGTACTACTCCTATAGTATTAGATTCATTAAATATGTGGTACACAAGATCTCCAAAACGTTGTGGGAATTTGGTGCATAGTAGCGATTTCATTTCAGCAGAAAACCTTGCAACTTCAAGATCAAACGACTCTCTTGCAGATTTTAATGAAACTTATTTCAGAAGGCTCAAACTATCAAAGTTCACAGCAGAAATGGCAATTAGAGGCCAAATTGCCACCCCCCTATCTATGCAGGCTGAATCACACTAAACATTGCCACAACAGGTCACAATTCGGAAAACAGTAACCACATAGGGCACTCCTGGTTTCATCCCAAAGCAACTTTGGTCATTCAACATTAAGGGGCATATTCTCAAGGAGTTATCCCTAACAGCCGACATCACAAGTTTTCCGGCGATAGCGTCCTCAAAAAAAATCGCTACGGATGACCCCGGCAACTATCGCTAATGAGATGTAGAGTAGGCGTTCCCGAGCAAAAAGCCGCGACGACAACACACCTCAACATTCTCGAAGACCAGCCAGATCTGCGATAAGAACACAGAACGTGCAATAAGGCGCGTTAGCAGCAGGAAATTAACACCTGCTCGGACCTGGTGCAAAGTCGGACGACAACCGGCGCCAGACAAGGGAGCACAGCCCAGAGCCACACTTGAAAACCCACAGATGCCATGGAGCTACTCATCATGCAGCTCGGAGCCCCAACAGGGCTACAACACTCACCGCCACCACCCCAGGACTGCCACCCCTGGAGCACCCACTCGGGGCCCAGCCCCGGGCACCCCCCACCTCCCCGGACCAAGAGATTGCACATCAACGTTACGAAATCATGAACAAAATCATTTGCCTGAAGCCGCAGAATCACATCAACTAACAGTCAAGTGAGTACAGAAAAAGCAGAATCAATCATTCACCATTTGAGAGTCCAAACCAAATATCACAATCAAATTTCTCTCTAAACAACTATTTGGAAGAGTCATGGCGGCTCATCCCTGGACCATCTGTAAGTGACAGCAAGTAAGACAATATCCCATATAAGAAGGTGAGTCAGGCACATCAAAGGACAGAGAGAGAGAGAGAGGGAGAGAGAGAGAGCGAGAGAGAGAGACTGAACAAGGAGCATAAGGACATGCCAACTGTTGCATGTGTTTCGCAATTGGTGCACCCTAAATCTAAGCGCTGGCAACGATTTCAGCGCAAAGCCCACATCACATTTCAGAAATGCACGTAGTAGTCAGACTAAAAGTAGGCATGACAGCTCCTTTGTCTCAATACACAAGGTGGAAGGACATCCGAACCTCCAACCTTGGTCTTCAGTGCACCTGGCACCCCCTGAGTGAGACACCATACCAGACTCTGGCGACTCCCACACCACGAACTGCGCAAATGAGAGACCAACGTATCCACACTCTACACACACTTGTCCGTGCTCGAGCTACACCTGCATGGCATGCCCCCAACACATTGGCAAAAAACAACCCATAAGTCCAAACGTTGAACACACATACGACTCATTGCTCCAAGCTGTGGCATAATGTCCACAGAACTGCCACCAGTCTGAGGTGTGCCGGTGGTACGAGACCAACAAACGCAATGGCAGGCAATCCCGGGGCACATATACAAGCCAAGTCATGTGGAACTGTACCGTGCACACATGCTGCATCTGTTGGGAGCTCTGCCAATGGCAGTTTTGCGCATCAGTTACCGTCTGAGTTACCGGATTGCGTATGTCACATGCATCCAGCCCTGGTTCCACTGTCGATCCTCCACATTCGAGTGGCCCATTGAGGTCTGCCTATCCAACACAATGGTAGCTGAACTGGATTATGACTTGTGTGTGCGACCCCTGTTGGCCCACGAATAGGAGTGCAACCTGGATACCCGGGCATGGGATGTGGTGTTTGTGCCAGCAGCAGTGGATGGGAGATTGCACAAGTCATTGTGTGCAGTGACCACATCGAGGCGCTCCCCTCTTGGGCAGTGTTGTGGATTGGTGAAATTGAGTGGCCGGAACACATCTGTCCGAACCAGTTAATGGATTGGCTCTCCCTCGTGTTCCTTGAATTTGAGAATGACATACTTCTGGAAATGATTGCCTATGAAGCAGCGCTCGCATTCATGGATGAGTAACTACCTTCCTGCAGCCACAACTGATTGACACCCAGAGCACAGGTTCCAACACCATGTTGCATCGTTGAGGAATGGTCCCATAAACCAGAACAACAGTTGACATGTCTGCATTCGCTCGGACTCAGAATGCATGTGCGTGCACCTACGCGTGCTGTCAAACAACTGTGCAAGGTGCTGCAGCCCAATGGGCGGACCTGTACACCGTCATTTGGCAAAGTTCCTAAACTGACATTTCACCTGTTCACTGTCAGCATAGCACACAGTCGGCGCAGTCCGGTGGTACAGCTCCATGGAGATCCCATGGGCTGTGAGTTGTGTCCCCTGACACGGGGCAATGAGCAGACGCCAAACATCACAAGACTCGATCAGCAAGGCAAGGTCGGCTGAGCCCGTTGCCAACAGTAAGGATATGTGGTCATTTTTGCCTCCCCATTTCATGCACCTCGACACATTCCCATTCTACATGTAAGTGTCTTAAGCATTTGTCTACCTCTGGTGGCCCATTACTTGCCCGTACAGACACGCACCTGCTAATAAAGTGTACGCAACTTCACCAATGTATAACTGTGATGAGTGATTAGTATAACAAATATTGTGTCTCAATGAGCATTGTCCATACACAGGGAGGGACAGACTGCCTCTGGTACATAGGTGGTAAACCCCTATTGGCAGCTCCACCTCTGTGAGCCAGACATTGTGTTTGGGATAGTTCCTGGTAGGCCTGTGCTCTTATTTGTCTTCGGCAATGTGAGTATGGTGTCCAACTTCTTGCCATGTGGATCAATATGATCCATTAAAACAGACTGTATCCACACTGATGTGTGTGAGTACATCATGTAAAGAGATGTTCTGTAGCCACATGCAATGGGGGGCTACAGATTCTGACATTTACACACACCGCCCTATATAATACATGGGCGTGGTGCTACGTTGGGGGATGCAAGATTGTTGTTTATGTGCAATGAGGCCACAGCTAGTTCACACCTTCACATTCATCTGATTGGCCATGTAGGTCAGGGTCAAACATGCGCATTGATGACATTTACCAGGGTGTACCTTTTTGTGCAATCAATGTCCCTACATTCATCCATACTTGTACACGTGAGTGAACATAGACATGACACATATGTGTGATTTGGAATGTTTTATTCACATTCTGGGGAGTGTCAGAGCTGGAGGGGTATGTGGCCAGTTCAAGACCACATTATGTGGTTGCCCAGTGGTGGGACAACTGGAGTCCTTGTAGAAATACAAGGCCAATATGAAGAGGAAGACTTCAGGCCGCAGCCGGATTGCTGTGTAATTGGTACAAGAGCAGATATGGCAGTCCATGTCAGGGTCCAGGTGAATGTCGCAGAGTGTTCCAGGGGACAGTGGGAGGTGTTGTTCCAGGGCATGATGCATAGGGCTGAACCAAGCAGGGACAGGCCATGTGGCGGGCACGGATGCTACTGCCTCCTTCCTCACACAGTCATTACCCTCCACATCTTACTTCTCTGAGATGTCTTCTGTGTCTGGTGTGTCAGGTGTGTGTGGTGGTGTTATGGCTGCATCACTGTGGGGCACTGACACATCAAGGTCCGAAGGTGATAGGGCTGCATCACTGTGTGCCAATGTCACATCAGGGGGTGGAGATGTGTGTGTCATAGTTCCAGCAGCAGTTATCTGGGACAGGTTCTGTGGCAGCAATGGCTAGATGAGGATCTGCAAGGCCTGGAAGATCCAGCTACATCTGGCTGGTGTTCAGCCATGGCTGCCCAACTTCCAGCCTGCATCCGCTCCATGGTCTCCATTGTCCTCCGCATCTGTGCCAACTGCGTGCTGTCATCGCTGGAGCCTGTCTGACTAGACATTTCTTGTATCCGAGTAATGGCCCCAGCGAGGTCAGCAAAGGATTGTAGGTGAGCATGGCGCAGACAGTGGGTGTCTGTTAGGGACTGTAAGTTGTCCCTGATGGGACTCAGACATCCACGTATGGCATCGAGTTTGGCTGCCACGCAGTCGAAACCCACACGCAACTGATCAGCCATCTCCTCCTGGCACGTTAACACACGGTGTTGGAATTCCATGTGTTGGTCGTTGGGGTCCTGTGTGCCAGCCGTGGTGGTGTGTGCTTCCTGCTGTTTAGTCTGTGCAGGGTGTGAGGTCACCACAATGCAGCTGGGCTTCCCTGCTCCTGGGGATGCAGTGCAGAGGCTGTCCAGGAGGCAGTGGAGGGTGTCTGGGCAAATGTGCAGGGTGTCCGCTTCATCATCACTGTAGAGATGTGTGGTCTGCTCTGCAGGAGGTGTTGATTGCCCCCCAACAATTTAAGGGGGAGATGCAGGTTAACATTGTGTTCCATGTATGTTCACGCATTGTACATGCTTAAATACAGACTGCATGACAATGTACATTGTGACTGTTTCGGAGGAGCTGGCTATTTGATGGGAGACAGTGGACATTTTGACTAAATGACGGATGTGAGGTTGTACTCGTACATTATCATCTCACAGTGTCATGCAATTCCTGATGTGATTGGCCAGTTTCTACGCATGAGCAGCACCAGTTGTGTCCTATGTCCTGTGGTGTAAGTGTTGCACTTTGTACCACATTGTGGTCAATGTTGATGTGCTGTGATTGCTATATGTGTGTGCTGCATTGTTGGCGAGTCGGCCCTGCAGCTCTGATTTGGCGGCCTCTTTTCCCTTTGAGTCAGTGTGCCTTTGACCTGTGTGCTTTTCGGGTGCTGTGATGTTTGCGACTTGGGTCATTGATGCTCTTGGTCATATATTTTACTCTTGTGCATTGTTTGTCTGCAGATGTGTTTTTGACGTCATGGGTTGTGGGTTCACATCGATGTGTCAGAGTGTGACCTGCTCCTTTATGGATGTGGTCCACGCTCAGCCACCTCAAATTCATCACGTGCACCATGTCATGTATTGTGAGTGAAGCCATGCTATCTGTCATGCAGTGTGGCAAGGGTATCAGGATCATATTCCACACTCATTGTGGGTGTGCAGTGTGCTGCACATGATTGTGCATGTGTGCCATTATGCCCATCTCCCTCCGTCGCCCAGTCCCTGGTCGTTACTCACTCTGTTGCTGTTGTGTCAGGTCATATCAAGCTGTGTCCAGACCACCAACACCTTGCACTGTCTCCCCACTGATGACTGTGGCCACCATTTCCTCCAGCTCATCCAGCTCCTCCTGTGGCACAGGAGTCCCACCTCCTTCCTGTTGGCAGCGAGTTTCTCCTTGGTTTGGCTGTGCACTTCATGCCAGCGCCTCTTGACCTCCATTGACCTCCTCGACACTCCGACTGCATTCACGTTGTTGACAATGGACTGCCATATTTCCGTTTGTGTTGCCAATGACACAGTGGAGGTGTAGAACAGTTGTTGTTAGTGTTCTATCACCTCCGTGACGATGATCCGATCTTCCTGCAGACTGAATTCCATCTTCCTCTTCTCCTTGCCTTTCCCTGGGCATGGGTTCCTGGCTGGTCCTCCGTGGGGCTTGTGGGATTCGTGTTGGCCTCTGCACTTGGTCCGGGTGCATCCATGGTGCTACGCAGTTTGACCTGGTTTTGGTGTGGTTTATTTTGCTTTTATAGTGCATTTTCCTGCATGTCGCGTGGGAATTGCAGGCCTGTGGCTGGTTTTCGCTGATTTTTGTATCGTTCTTGGCCTCATCGCATCTTTTTTTGCGTTCGTGTTTCGCATTTTTGCGGCGTCACATTGACTTTGTCGTGGACATTTGATGCGTTATCGTGAGCCTATCGCATGGTACCGCCGGCTTGGCAACACCGCGTTACCACGTGTTATTTTCCAGCAATAGACTGCGATGTGAAGACTTAAGCTAAATTTGCAATGGTTATCATACTTTCTTGAGAATATCCCCCTTAATAACTTCTGTATAAAAACCAATATAAATGACAAATTATGGCAGCTGGTAAACCTTTGAGATAGCTGGCTAAGTTCACATGAAACCCATTACAAGCCTCATGAAGTGTCAACTCCCTGCAACTAATGAACTGCCAAAGGTGTTTTTGCAGTCTGTACTGCTGTGAAATACCTCGGATTCCCCATTTCTACACCTTCACTCCAAAGGTAGGGCCCATTTCTCCTGCACTGATCTCTCCCCTAACGCCTCATATCTGCCAGCCTGAAAGTGTTTCAAACAGCTTGTGAAGTGGAATGTTGGTATCGGCAGAGATATACAGTCATGTATTATCCAATCTGCTGATGGTGTTTCTGTCACAGTGAATGGGAACTTCTCTATGTGCTCCATGTGCAACATGGTATATATCACATCTGTTTTAGCCATCATTTTCAGCTTCTTGGTCATATTATACTGCAAAAATAAATTGGTAATGTTTAAATGTCAAAATGGCTCATGACCACTGTGTAGAGTTTCCAGTATGCTGCTCAATTACATAATAGATGAAGATAGCTCTGTCCATGTTGCAATAGGGACATATCACTTTATATTATGTCAATAACTGATGACACAATGTTACTCAAAGAATACATTCTATTGGATTATGTAGTCATACCAATGTCTACAACTGCTAACACGTTGTCCAAATTACCTCAGTAAACTTCATGTATCAGTTCAGCAGCTTCCTGCTGGGAAACTTTCCAAGCTCGTTGTATACTGCATACAAGAAATGTTTATGACATGACTTTGTTGGACCTAACAAAAATCCTGCAAATCTATGTCTTCGCAAAGGAGAAACAAGTTTGTTTTCATTTCATCTAATGTGGAGTGTCATATCCAGTCAAGACATAACTCCCCCACAATATGAGTTGTTACTACGCCCTTCTTGTTGTTCCAAAAATGTGAATGACATCCATTGGTGTTTAATGGCCACACTAGCCATCCCTCAGGACTGGAATGTGAAGAATTGTATGTACCATTCTTAAGTATGCTGTTGAGCTCTACTTCCGTGTGGCTTGTAAATTGTTGTCAATTGTCTAAATATGAAAATGTGGGAATGTTTGCTGCGTTTAAGTCTTTTATCTTGGAGATTGCAGCAACATTTTGCTGCACCGTTTTTTTCAGGAATATTATCTGTCTTGGTATTAGACATGCTGTAAACAAAGCCTCATTACCTTGAGCTTGGCAGTCTTTTTTTTCCCAAACTGATTTTAAGTCAATATTTTATTTGCAAAAGCTAAACCCTTGAATTGACAACTGGGAAATAAAATAAACTGAATAAATCAATTTGATATCCATAAGCATGTTTTTCTTTTCTGGGGGAACGATTTTATAGTATTAAGACACTGGGCCAACCCACGGTTGTTGCTAGAAAAATATTCAAACTTCTTGGTGTATGTCTATGAACTGCCCACAGGTTGTATAGGGCAATGTTCTCATCATGTATAATTAAATACTGCATGTGGCTGTAGTAGAAAGGTGTAGGAAGTAGTGTGTATAGAGGTGAAAACAAAAAATGTCATAATAATGAGACATCCCACTATATATATCTTCATTCTCAAATATAGTCTAATGTTCTAGCTCAGCGAGCATAGAATTAATGGTCTGTAAGTCCCAATCATCAGAGATGGTGCTAGGAATAATAACATCTTGAATTGTCAATTTAAAAACACAAGGTATTTGTAACATTTCTGTTGGTCCAAATATTTCAAAAGGTACCTTATTCCAAACAATACATTCAAGTACAGGAACCTCTGAAATGTTCACAAGGGACAGGTCTGTTCGCACTTTGTGAAATGATGAATAAGGCTTCAATACCTCAACTACAGGTTCAACCACAGAGCGTTCTCATAGACAGTGTCCATTTAAGAGTAAAAAGAACTCAGTCACAAAGCCAATCCTGATTGAATAAATAAAGCAATGCCATTGATATCCAAATATAAATCCACGGTAGAACAAAATATATTGTTTTGAGCCAAATTATAAATGCACAAATTCCATCTGGTGGTGGGTCTGATGAATCTGAGAAAAAGTCAGCAATATCCATGAAATAGCCAGAAGTTGTTTCTGCAAAAACAAGGACATCATGCTGTATTAATTAACTTGTAGTTGACTCCAATGGTGGAACAAAGTAAACAACTTTGTTGCTCACATTTGTTGATACATTTTGTGGAGTTGTGTATGAAGCTTGAATGTTGTTAGTTGATGTGACTTGAAGCAGCATACCTTCAGTATCAGATGTACCCATCTGGGGTGAAGCACCTTCAATTGTGGTTAAAGTGTGTAACTTGATTTCCTATGTGGTAGTGAGATGAAGTGGGAAATTCTCAGGATACCTTGTGGCCAACTGTTTAGGACTGGCCACATGGTGTGGTTTAATCAGGTAAATTGACACAAGCCTTTTGTTTTTACAACCAGCAAGAGGTGGCAAAAGTACAGTTCTAGTACCTTAAACCACCAGTACAGACACAGATGCTCTGTTTGATGGGCCAAATTCTTTTATGCCCACAATGTTCTCTCGTTCGAGATTCCCGAACTTTGGAATCCAGCCAGTAGTTGTTGGTTGCGGCCTTAATTACCCAATGGTAGAACATTTCTTCAGTTCATTGCTGGTATCCTCACAGAATGGTAAATTTGCCTTGGGACTTTCCACTTCTCTCCAAAGCATTTTATGATTGAAAGTATAACCTTTTAAGTCTCTGAATACATTTTAACACCAATAAAGTAAGTACTCATTGTAAGGCTAGCAAAGTCAGAGCCTACTCCATGTTCAGAAGCCGAGACCTCAGTATTCGTGGCATGTCTAATCAAAATACTTGCCACCTTCTTCTTTTTGAATTGAAACGGTTGTTGTTGATATTTTTCTTCCTTTTTTACAATGAAGTCTGAAGAGAATTGTGACTCCTTCTTTGGTTTAATGTACTCCTCTGACCTGAACTCTTACTGTCCTCCTATCTTAACAGTTTTTTAGATGACTCCTGGAAGGAACAAAAAGGACATGTATCAGTATACTGATACCTATCAGGCTGTTTAAGTGTTTTACGGTTGCATAAATAGTACCGCTTTTCAGAGGACTCCTGTGGAGAAGATCCACCCCGTGGTTTACATTTTTCATTATTATTTTTCTTATTATCCCAGCATTTTTTAGAAGACTCAGATGGCTGTTTGGGGTTTTCCTTTTCAGAATTACCTTTAATTTGTTGTGGTTTATTAGGTTTGGTTCGACCTATAGATGTAGCGGTTTCTGCAGGAATTTTTGGTAGTTCTTGGTCCTGAGCCATTATTGGAGCTTGTGTAAAACATTGGCATACTGACAGTGCTGCCTCTGCCCCTTTAATATTATTTAAAATCATTGTGAAAACCATGGCAAAGTTGTCCAACAGTTTCATCCACAAGTCCAGGCTGCCCCATATTTTTTCTGAATCTGTTTTAGCACATCAGGCATAAACAGCAATGGATGGTGGACCATGTGTTACAGTATACACCGCAGCTAACACTGTGCCCCATGTACCTTGTACATAGTATTCTAAGAAATGATAATGTGCCTACAACAAAATGGACATATAGGCAATTATTTTCTGAGTACGCTGATTTGCAAGCAAAATTTGTTACAAAGTCACTAGTTAAAAAGATGTCAACATTAAACGTGAATATATAAAATGGAAGTATTTGTGCCCAAGGCCTATGCAACCGAGAGGTTGATGGCATTATAGTTGTCTATGAAGTGTGGGATAAGACAAGGAGTGATTTTGTGCTTGATTGTCTGGAAGGTCATTTTGCTTCTGTTGGGAGTTTTTCTGATGGTTTTGGCATAGGCTGTGTCTTTGGGTATTGTAATTGATTGCCTGTAAGTAGACTGGAGGGATGTCAGTAGTGTGAGATCAATGAAGGTAATGTTTTTTTCTATTTTGGTGCTTCTCTGCAGTTGGAGCATTTGTATCTGGATTCAAAAGGTTTTGGCTTGCACTTGAATCCTATAATAGGATTCTAGCTGTTCAAATGGGCTTTCAGAAAATTGTTGAAGTTGTTCAGAATCAAAAAGATTTTGATATCAGGCTGGCATTATCATAGGCAAGATGAGAGATAAGTTCGAGCTTTAGGCTATCAATGGAGAAGTCTTTGAAAGATCTGAAACATGACTGTTCTCTTTTTGATTGACCTTAGTGTGTTGGTTGAATGCTGATTAGGGAGCTAGAGATGGTAAGGGTCATGGGTGACTTGCCTTGTATGGTTGATTATGTTACAATGACTTTTCCTGTGGAGTGTGTTGGTAGGGTTTCATGCTGCACCATGTTCAGAATGAGATTGAGAAGGGTGTTTCTTCTATCTTTTTTTGAGTGTGCATTCTTTGGGAGGTTGTATCGGTGAGGTGGTAAAACGTTTCGAAGATTGGTCAATGAGTTATTTGTCAAATCCAAGAGGCCTGTAGATGAGGTAGAAGTGGTAGACTGAGGTGTAGAGGTTGAGAAGTGAAATGCGAGCAGCTCCACTGAGTAAGTGCTTCTTGATTGCTTAGAGTGCAGTTTTAAGAACATGCTTAGGCCCAGCCCCCCTGGACTTACCTATGACCAGTCCTTCAACCAGTCAAGGCTCTTTTGGTTTGACTCCCATCCCTCAATGTACCTGCCTCATGCTCTTGCTCGAACTCCTGCTTTCTCCCACCACTCCCTCATGCTCTCTCCATATATCTCGTTCTGCCTCTTTCTCACACCACCGATGCCATCTGTCTGTCACCTCTTGCACCATTAGGGCATCTCACTGCCTCCTGTTTTCCTTTTTGTGCTGTTTCTTAAGCTTTATTTGTGCCATCTGTACCTTTACTGCCTCTTTTTTTCACCTCTATTGCCATCTATCTGTCACACCTCGAACCAATAGTACCTCTTACTGGCTCTTGTTACCTCTTGTGCCATGTTGGTTAGGTTTTGTGATATCTCTTTGTGCTACTTTTCTCCTTGTGCCCACCCACACTCCTTTCCTACCTCCTGAACCCCTCTCCTCCCTACTCCTTATCTGCTCCTTAGCTGATCCTTTCTTCACTTCCTACTCTTTCGAGCACTCCTTCTATGCCTAGCCCACTGTCCCCTGCACTCCTCCCAGAACCTACCTAATAGCAGTTGCAGTGTGGATGTGCAAAAGGTGCATTACTGTTGCACAAAAGGAGTGGCAAAGCCAAGCCCATCTACACTTGTCCATGTCTGGATCATGCCTACCGCCAGGAACCCTAATCCAACCCCTCCCCAGCAATATGCAGCAGCATTGTCCCAGACTCCCAACCCTAGACACCAATCTCCCCACTACTGCTACACCACAAAACACAAAAGGATCTTTCTCCTGTACCCACTGCTGTGTCACATGCAGTGACTCAGCTACCACAAAAACCACCAACACACACTCTACCTACATCTAGTGAGCTACACACTCCCAATGGTATATACACACCCCAAGACACACTATGATGCATGATCCTCAACAAACGCTCGATCAGCAAGCATGCAATGGAAATCTGGGACCTAATGGACAACGATAAACTGGACATCCTCTTCCTCATGGAGACATAGCAGGGTACAAGATCACATGATAAGACAGCCATCGCAAACTCTGAGGTGCATCGCATCAATCTTCAAGGCAACCAACAGCTGCACCATAGCCACAGAGAACACCACCCCTTTCATGGAGTACCTACACTTCAAGCTAACAATTTCAGCAAATTTCTCCCTGGGAGGGACCTTAGTCCAGCAACCACCCAGACCTTGAGTAAACTTCACCAACAACAAACTAAATTTCATCGCTCCTCTCACTATCAACTCAAAAGCATACATTTTCCTAGGTCACCTAAATTTCCACCTGGAAGACTATACTGACCCTAACTCAGCCACACTGCTCGTAACCCTAGGAACCCACTGAGTGGCACAAGATGTCACTGGACCCATCAACACCATCGGCCCCCACCCTCGACCCCGTCTTCACCTCCTTTACTGGCATCATGGCCACTGCAGGAACGCTCGTCATGTTGCCCGACCACACCATAATCCACTTCCAGATCAACATCCTTTGACATCAAAAATCTGCCACCACAACTCAGGCTGGTCACAGCTGGAACAGCATCACAGACCCGGATTTGTCCCACACTGTATGCGAGAACCAGCCCAACACAGTTGGAAAGTTAACTAGCGGCATCAACCAATTCAACAAGTGGATCGCAGACTGATTCTACTCCCTGGCTTGCTGCAAACATTACCACCACATGAGAACATGGAGGCAGACCAACTGGTACAGAGAAGAACTCTGATCAGCCAAGCGCTACTGCAAACAACTGGATCAAAATGGAGAACAAATCAAACTCCTACTGACAAAACCTCCTTCAAAGCAGCCCTACAATGTTACCACCATCACACCAGAGAGAATTAGAAAAAGGCCCTAGCTGAGAGCATAGAAAGCAGCTCCAACAGCAGCAAAGAGATTTACACAATTATCAAGAACTTCACCGCATCAGCATCCACCACCAGCAACAGCATCCACTCCTAAGACCTTCTTGACAACCTATTGGAATTCTTCAGCAATAAAATGACAGCAATCTACATCTTCGAACAACAACTTTACCCCAGCAGTTTAGACTCCAGCCTATCCACAGGATGCACAGGAAATTCCGTTGTTAGAAATGGGTTTTCTGGTTGGCTAGGGTTGGCACCTAAGCAAGGCAGAATCCACCACTTTAGTCAGGATAAGTGGATTACACTTATAAAATAATCCCTCCTCATCCCCTTGGTTGCTTACCCCAGAGGCAGTGTCTAAAGCATTTGCATATAACAAACATTAATACAGTGAAAACACTAAAAAAGGACACCACACCAAATATTCACTATTAATCAGTGTAAAACAAGACCCAAAATGATTAAAATCCAACATACAGTGATCCAAATACTAATAAAGCAAAAATAGACTTTCTATACAGTTCCTTAAAGTTGATAGCTCCGTCCAGGGCTATCACAGCATAGTGAGCAAACAAGTCCAACAATTTTTGCTGACCTGGGGCCAGCTACAGTGTCGGGGAGACCCGTAAAACATGACCTTTGGAGACGCAGGGCATCGGACCATGCAGTGAGCTCCGGAGGAGCAGCATCAGCAGGCATCAGTTCCGGGAGTCTCTGCAGGAGTCATAGGGTCCTTGAAATCACATGTGCTGCAAGTCGAACTCCTTTAGTTTGAAGTCAGGAGCACTGGCATCAGCAGGCATCGTGACAGCAGTATGAAGTGGAGCGGTGCCCTCAGTTTACAGGGCAGGCAGTGACTTGGTGACTGTTGTCCAGCGGTGTCGGTGAGACCAGGGGTGTAGTGTGAAGTGGGGCAGTGCTCATTACGGTCCTGACAGGTCATGGGTCCAGGCAGTGTCGTCATCATTCCTGAAGTCCTGTTGTCAGTAGACCCAAGGCTGCGGTTCGAGATGGGGCAATGCGGTGCGTGTGGCTCACAGGTCGTTGTACAGGTAGCATGGTGCTTGCATCGGTGGGTCAAGGTTCCGGTGTGGGATGGGGTGGTGTGTCATGTAACTTACGAGCGGTGCCACTAAACCACAGTGCAGGCAGCAGCATTGATGTCAGCTTGGAGGGGCAGTATCGGTGAGAACCAGGAATGAGGTGCGAAGCGGAATGGTGTTCCGTATTCTCCACAAGTGATGCCAATAGGTTGCGGTGCAGGCAGTGGTGTCGGTGATGGTATTGTGGTGTCATCGGGCATACCCGGGCACTGGTGTGAGTCAAGGCAGTGTGGAGTGAGGTGCCCACTGGTCAAAGAGCCAGCAGCGTCATTGATGACAGCGTCTGGTTACCTTTTTCCTCTGTGGCAGATGAAACATCCAGTTCCAGAAGCCGGCAACCAGAAGATGTTGAAATCTTTGATTTCCCTGAGGCTTCTAACAGAAGGCAGGCTCTACAACAAGCCCTTGGAGATACTTAGAAGGCAGAAAGAACAGTCCATACCTTTCTAAGGGTGGGTGGAGCTAGCGTAGTGCCTCTACGCGGAGCTCCACAGAGTTTGTAAAAAACTCTGTGAAGCTCCGCTTCGCTCCTTCCTCCCTCCCAAATGATTGCACAAGCAAGACATTCATTGAAGAAGGACGCAAGGAAAATGGAGGAGAGCAGCCAGGCAGGGGAGGCGGCAGAAAAAGCAGGTAAGTGCCTTCTTTTTTAAATCATTTGGGAGGTGGGAGGGAGCGGCTAACTCTGCTCCGCCACGGAGGCGGAGTTTTGCCCACCTCTGCGTTCGCAAATCTCCGCAAACTCCGCTGCCGGAGCGGAGTTACCAACCCAGGGTTAGTCCTTTCCCTGTTCATGACAGATGCAGCAACTGCAGGCCAACCCAGCAAAGCACATGGACAAGTGGTAGTCTCTCCTCACAGCTCTTCCAACTCTGCTTCCTGGCAGAGTCCTTAGTCCAACAGTAACCTAACGTTCTGGGGTTAGGGATCAAATATTTATACCACATTTGCCTTTGATGTTGGTACGAATGAAGTTCCTCTGGCACACATAAACCAGTTCATGCTGGCTCATGGCAGGTTCACCACAGGAGGTGGGGACTGCTTTGTGAGAGGCAGCCACAGTCCATTCAGGTGCAAGTGACAACTCCTCCACTACTCTAAATTTAGCCAGTTCTATTCAGCCTGGCTATAAGTCATGCAGGAAAGGCTGAACACACTTCAACCCACCCTGTCTGTCTAGTGCAAAGGCACATCCCCTGTTCCTGTCACTCTGAACCCAGATGGGGAATACACAAACAGGCTGAGGCACACCGGATGGCTAGACAAGAAAATACCCACTTTCAAAAAGTGGTATTTTCAAAGACATAATACAAAAATCATCTTTACTAAAAGATGTATCTTTAAATCCTGAGTTCAGGCATACTAAACTCTATTTCTCTATCTTGTCCAAATGGAACGTTAGGCTTGTAAGATGTTACAAGGCAACCTCCATGTTATACTATGGGACAGATGGTATTTTTTTCAATAGTGAAAAACTAACTGCACAGTATTTCACTATCAGGATATGTAACACACACCAGTACATGTCTTACCTTTCGCATACACTGCACCCTGCCGACAGGAGTACCTTGGACCTACCTGAGGGGTGTCGTACATGTAAGAAAAGGGAAGGTGAAGTTCTGGCAAGTGGGTGCACTTGCCAGTTTGAGATGGCAATTTGAGTTGGCAGTTGAAACCTGAGCACAGACACTGCAGTGGCAGGTCTGGGACCCCTTTGAAAAGCTACTTGTGTGGGTGTCAGTTCTGCAGGCCAACTAGTAGCATTTGACCTACAGGCCATGTCCACAACTGTGCACTGTATTAGGGATTTAGTAGTAAATGAAATAATCTAATTATGGAAACACCAGTCCATAAACAAAATTTACATGGAGAGCATATGCACTTTATCACTGAACAAACAAAAACAAGGTCAAAATCAGTAGCCCAAAAAGGTTGGGGGTCTACCAGCTGAAAAATATAAGTCTAACACAAACCCCTCCCATCCTAAACCAGGGTAGACTAATCAATCCCTTAATTGACTTCCCTGCTTGGGGTGATAGAACATAGACCTGGCCCAAAACAGCAGGGGCATGTTCTGGTTCTACGCCTTCTTGCACCCAGTTGGATAACTCTGTCCACACTCTCAGGGCCCACTAAGCAAACCCTTGGGGAACCCTCCTTCTCATCAGTGGACCCCATCTGTGCAGAACAAAACCTTAGCTTGCTCACAGGGGTGTCCCAGCAAGTGGGCAGTAGCCCTATGGCCAGCACAGTGATATGGCCAAGTCCGCCCCGGGGTGCGACTCCAGTTCCCCCGGGGGCAACTCTATCCACCAGGACAGCCAGCCACAGCAGCCGCTGACAGCTGTCAGTGACGACAGCCAGGCCTCAGGCCTCCCATGGTCCTCTAACCCCTGTGACATCAGACAGTGCAGGGCAGTAACCCTAAGTGACTCCCACCTTTTGTCTACTCTCCTTCCTGCCAGTTCAGGGATGGCATCCTGACACTGGCCCAACAGCCCATGGTCTGTACCCTGTGGCTGGCCAGGAGACACGGGGTGGGCTCGTCCTCCCTGCCGGGGTCCTGTACTCTCCACTGTGGAGTTATACCCCCAGGCTCTGGAATGTCAGGATGACTGGGCCAGCTGTCCTGCAGAATTCTCCCACCAGTTCGGAGGTGTTGTCCTGCAACTGGTTTGCCAGCCTAGGACCTGTACCCTTAGGCTGGACAGTGGTCAGGGGAGAGGCTTCCTTTCTTCTGCTCCCCCCTGCAGCTCTGTACCCTCCCACCCAAAAAACCAGGTTGTTCCCTTGGGGAGAGACAATGCTGAATCCCAATACCTCCAAGACCCTGTCTCCGTAAAAGTGATTAAAACACTGTGCCAAGGAAGAAACCCAGGGGAAATGGGAATGGGCCAAAATAAAAAAAATAAGAGAAAAGACACTGCGACCTATGGTTCGTAGTACTTCTGGCGCACTGACAAGCTTCTACCTTCAGCTTTGTTTTGGCACTATTTCATGATACTGTGCTTTTGTCTTTAAACAATAAACAATTACATGTTGTATTCAGATTACTCATATATCAGCTAGTGAATAATATCAAGATATGTTCAATGCCTTCTATTATTTATACCTCTCTAATAAAGATTGTAACTCTTATAAACCATTGCAGTTCATCTAAGCATTAGTGAAGACATTCTTTGGGAGTGTTTCTTGATTACACCTTATGCTAGGAAAGGAAAAAGCATGTCAACCTTTACAGAAGCTTAATTCTTGGCATCACCAAGTCCAAAGAGTAATTGTCAATAACTTACTTTTTATAACAGAGTTCATATTCAAATAAGTCTCCTCCTTTAAAATGCAAAAGAAACAACAATTGTTGTATTCCAATAAGTCTGAACTTAATTCTTGCTTGTCCTCGAATTAAATGTTCTCCGATTGTAGTTTGCGAGTAAAAGTATAAATAAAGAGTACCTGTTAAATCTTGTGACCGAATTCGCAAGACATGAACACTCGGAAATACCTTGTTCTGAACTTTGTCCTCTTTCTTTTGTTTTTCTCGTTAACTAGCTGTTGAGGGAATCTGGAAGCGATGCTGGACTCCGGAGGGTTACCAAGGCAACCAGAGCCGAAGAGTGGATGATGCACAGGAAGTCCGGATGGAGAAGATGAGCCCAGGAACCGGAGCCAGATCAACGCGCTGGTTTGCAGGTAAGCGGGAGAAATAACGAGGCCAAGTGTTTCTGCCTGAGAGATGTTCCTTTTTTATAGCTCTGGGACGGGTGGGTTCACTCGTGCAGGATGTATGACTCATCATCAACTGGCAGAGAACTTCACATGGAAAACGGTGTGGCAGCACATGTGGAGAAAACCTGAAGGCCTTAGTCATGCTTACAAATAATTATTTGACACATGTTACTCATGCAGGGTGTATGACTCATCATCAACTAGCAGAGTACTGCACATTGCAAGTGGGTGTGGCAGCCCACGTGGAGAAAATCTGAAGGTCTTAACCATGCTTACAAATAATTATTTAACATGTGAACAATCTGTTTTCCTATACACAAGACTTTATTTATGCTCAAAATTCGTTTCCAATACACCATTGTTATTTAAGCATATAAAATAAAATAAAACAAACAAAACAACATGTCCACTTTCTAATGTTTTGCAGAACTTCAAGGCATATGTGTCGTACCGTAACCTCAACTCAAAGGTCTTGCTTCCTGTCACTCTGTGGTTCCAGAATTGATTGAGCTTTGTATGTAATTCCTAACACCTGAGGCTGGTCCTGTGCCTGGCATACCAGGATGTCTGGGGGAGCACAACTACCCCCTTCAAAGGAACCACTTCCTGTAAGTGTTGGGTAAGAGTATGCCTGGTGGAGGTCTCCAGCTCTCTGTCCATCTGACAGTGCCAAAAGACACCCCAGGCCAAAAGTGGCCTCACTAGGATCAGTCCTGGGCTGCTCTGTCCTCAGAGCTGGCAACCCCTGATGCACTAGTCCTCCCACTGGGGACTGCCTCCCCCCTCACCTCTGTCTCTAAACTTATGCAATCTCAGCTTTGGAGTGGGGCTGCCAGATATCAGAACTGGAAGGATGCTGTTGACAGCTACACCCCCAGATCTCCTGACACTAGGGTATCCCCATCAGTGGATAGACCCCCGGTACAGTCTGGGCCCCCCTCCTGGTCCTTCCCTTGGGGACCATTCAGGTTCTGGCACTGGATTTTGGGCAACCTGGGCCTCTGCCTACCCCTACCTCTCCTCTTCTGAGAGGGGACTTGGGACCCTGTACCCTCCCCTGGGGCCTATCTGGGCTATTGCAAACCTCTCCCACATCCCTGGGTTGGGGAAGACCTGAGCCCCTCCCTTCAGGATCACCCCCAGAGACTTCTTCAGGCCCTCTGGACTCCACCAAAAGGTCAGCCTCCAATGCAAGCTCCTTGGGGTCAGAGAACTTGCACTCCACTGGGTGTTGGCATAGCTCGGCAAAACGGGGACTTAACATATGCTCTCCATCATCCAAATTACACAGCCCCTCACATGTGTTAACCAAACTACCCTTCACCCAACCATCGAGTGCCTCAGACAAGTACTTCACATCGCCCTCGCAAGACTGCTGAGAAAGGGTCTGACTGTTTCTGTCACTCAACCCACACTCTTCTGGGCGGTCTCCATAATCACTTACCAGGGCTTCTACCATGGTGGAACCCCTTTCCCGGGACACCTCTTTTAGAGTCAGTAGAGTGTCCCTGCCACTACTAAGAATATGATCACCTGTGCCAGTTCCCCAATCCACCTCATGGTTACTGCGCACCACTGGAGCTACCTCATAATCCTGAATCCCCTGGTGTATGTCAATCCACTCCTTCAAGTCAGGCACCACGTCTCTGGGTGTGTGCACTTCAGCACTAGACATCACCTTTTTGCTGCCACCATCTGAACTGGACTCTGCCCTCATGGCTTTCACATCCAGCTCTGCAAAGCTCAGTTCTTGAGAAACACACATTTCTCTCTTAGCATCGGCTCTCATGAGTTCCTGGTCAAATTCTCTCAGTCTCCAATCACAAGCTCAGATCCTACTCTTTTCTGTACAAGACCATCTTTCCCCCCATATTTCCTTCTCATGGCCTCTGCCCTCCTGGCACTATGGCTGGGATACTCCCCATCTGGTAGTGCTTCTACCAAACGTGTTTCCTCTTTTTTTTAATGCTGTTTATTGTTTTTCATAAATTTGAACATTTACCATTGCATTATTTAGCGTGAATATTTTTGTCCAAACAGTTACAAAAATTGTATGGATACAGAAATGTTTACAGGCATCATTATGTCAACAAGTGTACCATTATCACAATGTTGATGGCATTAGAGAGTCTTTCACTTGTATGCATAATAAAGTAACTTTTTCAATAAGCATTTATTAAAAACTGTTCTATAAAGTAATGTATGAACACGGCATCTGCTGATGTTAGGCGCGATTCTATATGCATCCTAATGTGTTTATTTGTCTAGCATCGCGGAAATGTGGCAGATTTGACGTGAGTGCTGTGTGGCGCATATCTGTGCAGGTTGTTCCTAGTGTCACTGGTTTGACATCTGGGATCGTGGGGGGCCAGCTGCATTATCAAGGCTCTGTTGCAGGGTGCTGTTTGTCGCGTTTAATTTTGTTTCCACACAGGCAAAATATTTATGCCTATCCATGGAGGTTGCGCAGGAGGGCGTGTGTGACACGGTGAATTGGAGGGTCTCGTGTTCTGCCACCAGTGCCCTGCGGAGGTCGGTGAACTATGCTTGGCCAGTCCGAGTGCCTGGTCCCAAAAAAATGTAAGATTCTTGCGATGAGCATTTTGTTTTGTTATGCCTAATATAACGTGTGTTCCCTAGGCTGTGAGCTCCATATCCATTGCTTTTGATAGTATTGTGGATATGTCTGCCCAATATATTGCTATTTGGGGGCATGACCAGACCATGTGGGGGAATGTGGCCTCTGGACTCTGGCACCAGGGGCATATGTCAATAAATGTAGCATACATTTGTGCCAGCCTGTGTGGAGTTAGATATGTGTGATTGAGATAATTGAATTGTGAATATTTTATTCTCTCATTTGTGGATATCACTTTGGGGACCCCTATACATTGCGGCCATTGTTCGTCTGTGGTTGAAACTGCTAGTGATGAGTCCCAGTACTCACGCAGTATCGCCCGCATGAGCAATGCATCCGACCTTAGGGAGTTATATAGCGTGGTAATAGCCTTCCTGCCCGTGCCGTGTGTGAGGAGTACCTGTTGCATGTTGGATGTTGTAGGTTCAGTTCATGAATTCCCCCATGCCCGTGTCAACTGATGCGTGAGTGTCGCGTACACCCCATAATTATCTGACAGTGTTTCTAAGTCGCCCAGATTTGACTGTGTGTATAAGTCGCCCAATGTGCTGAGGCTGGCAGCTGCCCACTCCGCCATTTCCAGCCTCTTGAGGCAAGTGTACGCTCCAGGGAGATCTGGGGCGTATGATGGGGGTGTATGTCTGCCTAGTACATAATTCCTCCAACTTCTATGGGCTGTTGACATCAAGGTATTCCTCTTCATCTTCAGTGCTGATGTTTTGGAACCGAACAGCCACTCCAACATTTTGGTTTGTCAAAGATTCAAAAGCCCATGGGCCCAATTCGGCAAGGTTGCGGCCAGCCAACTAGCGCATGGGCCATTGGAGCTGTGATGCCTCATATTAGTGTTCATAGTTGGGTGCCCCCAGAAGTCCCTCCGAGATAGGAAGGCAGAGCTTCGAGAGGGCAACTCTGGCTCTTGATTTTCCCCAGACTGAGGAGGGACCTCAGATCTCTGAATAATTTGCAAAGGGAGACGAAAGGGAAGGTCTACGAAGAAAAACAGAAGTTTAGGGAATTAGATAATTTTAGATATTGCGATGCGGCCCATGGGGGATAAGGGTAACTCAGCCCACACCCAGGTACTTGAAAGAGTCGCAGGACCAGGTGAGCGGGTGAGCATATCCTTTGTTCTGTGAACAGAGGTGTAATTGGAAATAGTATTGATTTATTCAAGTTCACCTTCAAGCCTGAAATGCGCACATGATTATCAAGCAGGCTCATCAAGTCTTGTAGAATTGCTTGTGGGCCACGTAGGTAGACCAGTGCATCGTCTGCGCATAACGAGACAATGTGCCATTGACTGTAAGCCCTAATGCCCCAGTCACCAACATGGTTACGGAGCACGCACGCCAAGGCCTTTCTGGCCAGGGAAAAATAATTGGTGATAGGGGGCAGCCTTGTATGGTGCCCTGCTCTATCTAAAAGGGTTTAGAAATGATCTGGCCTGTCTTCTTCCGCACACACTGAGTGGTGTACAACAGCTTCATCCAATGCAGAAATTTAGTGTCTATGCCATATTCTGCCAAAACCGCATGCAGGTAGTCCCAGCTCAGGTTGTTAAAAGCTTTCTCGATATCCACAGAGGCTATCCACATCGGGTCCACCTCTGTTCACTCCCAATCCAGCAGTTTGAAGAGACGACAGAGATTTAAGCCTGTGTTCCTGCCTGGGATGAAACCATTCTGGTCAGAGTGCATTAGAATATGCACCACTTCAAGGAGACTGTTGGCCAGCACTCTGCCCAGTATTTTATAGTCCAAATTGAGGAGGGATAGTGGGTGGTATGAGGTCATTTGCAGTCTGTCTTTTACGAGTTTAAGCAGTACTACCAGTACTGCCTCTCGAAGGGATGGTGCTAGTATACTGCGATCGAGCACCACTTGGTAGAAGCGATGTAGGCATGTTAAGTTATGTTATGTTAAACAGGTTTTTGTATAGCGTGCGGCTACTCGAAAGAGTGTCCCGACGCTTTAAATTGCACGCTAATCGCAAAACACAACAGAAAAAATGAACAGAAACAGAAAGAGAAGAGACCTGATAGGACCTGAAACTAAGAAGTGAAAAGCCAAGTTTTAAGCCCCTTCCTAAAGGCCAACAGGTTGGTAGTGCTGCGCAGGGACACAGGCAATTTATTCCACAGCTGAGGCGCTAAAAATTTAAAGGAGCGGCCACCAATGCGAGCTCTCTTCACGCGGGGCACTACCGCAAAAAACAAGGCTTCAGACCTA
Organism: Triturus cristatus; assembly: GCF_964204655.1. Lineage (NCBI taxonomy): Eukaryota > Metazoa > Chordata > Amphibia > Caudata > Salamandridae > Triturus > Triturus cristatus. The sequence continues at coordinate 1,067,319,003 of NC_140585.1, forward strand.
AGCGATCTGGCAGGACGATAAAAAGACAGCCTTTTCTGAAGATATTTTGCTCCAGATGTGTGCAAGGCTTTGTGTGCCAGGGTGAGAGATTTAAAAACTATCCGCTTCCGGACAGGAAGCCAGTGCAGAGCCTCCAAAAGGCCCGAGGCTCTGGCACGGCGAGATAGTCCAAAAATAGCACGTGCTGCCGAATTCTGAACAACCTGTAATCGTTGAAGCAGGTATTCTGGCAGGCCGAGATAGAGAACGTTGGAATAGTCTATTCTCGAGCCTATCATCGCCTGCACCGTGATCTTCCTGTGTTCCTCCGATAACAAGGGAAGGAACTTGCGGAGCATCCGGAGTAAGCCAAAGCAGGTCCCTGTGAGACCGATTACCTGCGAGCGTAGTGCGAGGCCATTGTCGATCTTAATCCCAAGGTTTTTCGCTACCTGGGACGAACTTGCTGGAGGAAACATGTTCTCAGGCCACCACACTTTCCAATCCGGGTCCGAGCTGCACCCAAAGAAGAGGACCTCGGATTTATCCGAGTTGCACTTGAGGCTGTTATGATGGAACCACTGAAACACAGCCTCAAGACAACCCTGGATCCTACCTCCATCGAAGTCTGCACCCCTCTCACAGGTAAAAAGGAGCTGGGTGTCATCAGCGTAAGAGATGGTCTGGGCCCCGAAAGACTCCGCCAGGGCCGCCAGAGGGGTCATGAAGATATTAAATAGAGTTGGGCTCAGGACAGAGCCCTGAGGAACTCCGACACCCAATGGCGACATCTCGGCGGAGCAAGCAGAAGCCCAGACCGATTGTCGACGGCCTGCTAGGAAAGATCGAAACCACTGGAGCACCGTCCCTCGAAGACCAATCTCTGAGAGTCTAGCAAGCAGACCCTCATGAGGGACGGTGTCAAAGGCCGCCGACAGGTCTAACATCACCAGCATCGCTCTCCCACCCGAATCCAACACCTCCTTTATCGCCTCCGAGACTTCCAGGAGGGCTGTTTCGGTGCTAAGATTGGCGCGAAAACCCGACTGGGTAGGGTGCAGTAGGTCGTGGGCCTCCAAGTAATCGGCAAGCACCTTATGCACGTGCTTTTCAATGACCTTCGCCAAAGCCGGCAGAAGCGAAATAGGTCTATAATTCGCTAACACCTCCACATCCAGACCAGGCTTTTTAAGCAGGGGAATAATCATTGCCTGCTTCCAGGACTGGGGAACCACACCCTGTGCAAGAGAACAGTTCAACAGGGGGTTCACAAGTGGATTAATGACAGCTGCCATTTTAGCCAGGAATTTTGCGGGGCAGGCATCCCGAGGGGAACCTGACTTCAGTCCCACCATCAGGTCAAATGAAGCTGTCAGCGAGAGAGGAGGGAAAGCTGCCAAGGCCACACCGGCATTCAGTCGGGTAGCAGCGGCATTCTCCGCCCGACCTGATACCTCAGGATCCAACACAAGGAAGGAGTCCTGGATCCGCTGGATCTTGGAGGTGAAAAAGTCCGCAATCGCCCTGACCCAGGACGCAGGAGGGGGGGTCTGGGCAGGCGCTGCGCGAGAGGCTGTAAACTCCCGCACAATGGCGAAAAGCTCCCTACAGGAATTGGAAGCGGCTTCAATTTTTCTAGCAAAATAAGCCTTCTTCTCCGCGAGAATGTTCCGATGGTACGCTTTCGCCAGAGACCTGTAGGCGAGTTTCGCCGTCGCGTCGTATTTCACGCGCCAAGCTCTTTCCGCTACCTTGCATTGCCGACGAGAGGCCGCCAATACTTCCGTAAACCAAGGGGCAGAGGCACCTTTTTCGGGTTTGCGGAGGGGCCTCAGAGGAGCAAGCTCATTGAGCCTCTCTGAGAGCCAGACCTGCAGACGCTCCACATCCTCCTCTAAGTTCCCGGTTAAGGCACAGGGATGATCAGCGCAGGACTGTGCCAACAATTCCGGAGTAATCCGGTGAAGTGGCCTGAATCCCCCTGAAGTCTGCCGGGGGACACCGGCAGGCTTCCCAGCATCTGAGAGATAAAATCTCACCAGCCTGTGGTCAGACCAAAGCACCTGGGTGGGGGCCAACATCTCTATCGGGATCGTAGAGAAGGTCAAATCCAGGGTATGTCCCTTCTCATGGGTCGGCCCAACATGATAAGGAACCAGGCCCATAGGGGCTGTGACCTCCAACATTTTCATCGCATCGGGATCCGTTTCCACGTCCATATGGACGTTGAAATCCCCGGCGACAATGCAATGTTCTGATGTAAGTAACAAAGAAGAGGTCACCGACTGGAACTCTTCAAAAAAAGAGCCCAAGGGCCCTGGCGGCCGATAGACTAGAAGACCCTTCACCGATTGGTGTGGTGAAAGGACAATGGCAAAGGCAAGGGATTCGCAATCCTTGATCGCGTCCGAGGGAATGATGGTGCAAGTGACCCTTTTGTTAACTATTAATGCCACACCACCTCCACGCCCCTTCGGCCTATCCTGCCTGAAGATGTTATACTCGGGCGGGATAGCAGTGGCAATGTCTGGGTTGGACGCCTCGCCGAGCCACGTCTCAGTGAGCATTAGGAACAGGGGTTTTTCTGACTCTAGCAAATCAAAAACATCCAGAGCGTGCCGGCCCAGAGATCGAGTGTTGAGCAGTAGGCCCAGATGTTTAGCGCAAACCGCCGGCTTCTGTGGCACATCGCCAAGATGTTTCTGCGGGCGCCAGCCACACTCCGGGCAGCAATGCTTGCCCTTGTGGCGAGCAGGAAAAACCGTCCGGCAGAAACCATTAGTGTACTGCCAAGACCGAAGTTCCGGACCCGAGTAGTGTAGCATGGTGCTCGAAAAGCAAGCTAACTCGAGCCGAAAGGTCGCGTCCTGCCCGTCGCCTCAAACGCCTCCGGAACGCTGACGGGCGCAGACGGGCAGGACTCCGGCACGACTCAGGCTAAGCGAGGGCTACCACCTGCGCGTACCGCTGCGCGGAGAAGGCGACTTTAAATAGGCTCTCCCGTCACCCTATGCGCGCGAGACCGCTCCAAGATGGCGTCCGCCGCTGAGAATGATGCCCCAAGCCAAAATGGCACCCAAGATCGATCCCCGGATCCCGGACCCACCAAAGTGGTGGTGCTTAGAGGCGCTAGGAGCGCTTTTTAAATGCAGTAAGGGGCCAGAGGGCACGCGCTACAAACAGGCAGCAGCTCGAGGTAATGCAATTAAAAGCAGGGGTAAGTGCAGCAACAAAAAACAAACCCAAGATACAAAACGGGACAGTAGTTAAAAACACAGCGCTAGTGCAGCGCGAGCTATGCAGAGTGGTAGATGGTCAGGGACACCGCCCCACAAGGAGCCGCCTTAAGTAGGCTCTCCCGTCACCCTATGCGTGCGAGACCGCTCCAAGATGGCGTCCGCCGCTGAGAATGATGCCCCAAGCCAAAATGGCACCCAAGATCGATCCCCGGATCCCGGACCCACCAAAGTGGTGGTGCTTAGAGGCGCTAGGAGCGCTTTTTAAATGCAGTAAGGGGCCAGAGGGCACACGCTACAAACAGGCAGCAGCTCGAGGTAATGCAATTAAAAGCAGGGGTAAGTGCAGCAACAAAAAACAAACCCAAGATACAAAACGGGACAGTAGTTAAAAACACAGCGCTAGTGCAGCGCGAGCTATGCAGAGTGGTAGATGGTCAGGGACACCGCCCCACAAGGAGCCGCCTTAAGTAGGCTCTCCCATCACCCTATGCGCGCGAGACCGCTCCAAGATGGCGTCCGCCGCTGAGAATGATGCCCCAAGCCAAAATGGCACCCAAGATCGATCCCCGGATCCCGGACCCACCAAAGTGGTGGTGCTTAGAGGCGCTAGGAGCGCTTTTTAAATGCAGTAAGGGGCCAGAGGGCACGCGCTACAAACAGGCAGCAGCTCGAGGTAATGCAATTAAAAGCAGGGGTAAGTGCAGCAACAAAAAACAAACCCAAGATACAAAACGGGACAGTAGTTAAAAACACAGCGCTAGTGCAGCGCGAGCTATGCAGAGTGGTAGATGGTCAGGGCATGGTGTCAATTGCGCACTAAACGTTATGCAAAGTTCCAAGGGCCATCACTGTGCCCCCGGGGTTTTACCTCTAGCCGGCTTCTGGATTGCCTCAGTAAATTTGTCTGTCAATATGGGTGTCTTAAGGGAATCACAGTACGTCTGTGGGATTTTAGGGAGTGCAATACGTCCTCAGAATTGTTGTAGCTCCTGCCTGATCGAGGTGGGCAGGAGCCTTATATAACATGGCGTAATATTTATGGAAGGAACCATTGATCCCTTCTTGCATGTTTATCAGTTGCCCATCGAGGCCATAAATGGCTGTAATAAAAGTTTGAGAGGTTTTGTTTTTCAGCAGCCACTCTAGCATCTTACCCGCATTATCCCCCTTAGTGTGTTGTCTAGCAAGGTATCATTTATAGTCCAGGGCACATAGTCAGTCCAATGCTGTTTTGTGGGATATCTTAGCTTTGGTTAACAAAGGTATAATGTGTGGATCTGTGGGGAGAGACACTCGATAAATTGAATTTCAGCTTCTAAATCTTGCAGCTCTTTAGTAAGGGACATGTGAGAGCCATACACAGATGTTATTACATGCCCACGCAAAATGACCTTGAATGCATCCCATTCCATTATGGCATAGGATGCCTTGCCTTGGTTGGTTTGAAAATATGTTGCGATGGATTTTGAAAGCGAAGGGCGCAGAGCAGCATCTTTAAGGGCCTGTATAGGGAGAAGCCACATCAGGATACTTGTTCTGGGCGCACCCCATGTTAACTGCAGCTGCAGGGGGCTATGATCTGAAAGTGTGTGGGTGAGGTATTCCACTTAGGTAACCATGGGTAGGGCCACGGTAGAGCATTAGATTGCATCTATTTATGTGTATAGGTAGTGCACCCCAAATTATGAGAGTACACCCACCCTGTGGGATATTTGCCTCACCAAGCATCCAGTAGATGCTTGTTGGTAGCCCAGGCCTGCATTTGCTGTGATAGGAGGATAGATTGTGCCCCATGGAGTGGTGGACGCGAACGGTCCAGGTCAAGTGCAGGAGTGCAGTTGTAGTCTCTGCCCCAGTATGAGGGGGCGACGGATAGCGGAGTAATGACAGGGATAGTGGTTGTAAGTAGGCCTGGGCGTAGTTCGCGGAGTTTTGCTACGCGGAACTCTGCAAAGTTACAAAAAAACTCAGCGAAGTTCCACGAGTGGCAGAGTGCAGTGCAAACTGCAGTTTGTGCTTGTATTCCTGCAGCTCGGGTAGAAATTCTACCCGAGCGGCAACTCGCGCTCATGAACTTACCATTTGTGATCGCGAACTTACCATTCGTGATCCCGAGCGGGAAAAAAACTTCGCTGCACATCTCGAAGCGGAGTTTTCTGCACTCCGTGAGCTTTGCGGAGTGCGGAGTGCAGAACTCTGCAAACTCTGCAAACAGAACGAAGTCACCACCCAGGCCTAGTTGTAAGTATGCGGACTGACCCCTATTTGGTGTATATAATGATATTAGCGCCACTGTAGAGCCATCCAGTAGTCACTCCAGTATCGCATAGCCACCCATATCAGAGTACTCCTTGCGTATCCGGAGTATGTGGTCCCAACAACTGTGCCCCTCCAAAATTTGCACAAGGATGTGAGAGCTTGTACAGAGAGTTGCATCTCTTGGAGGAGCACTATGGGGATCCTATGCCTGCAAAGGTATTGGAATGCCCTATGTCGTTTGGCATGCCCCGTCAGCCCGCAGACATTCCACGCAATTAAAAGCAGTTTCTCTGCTTCCCTTGTATTTATAGTGTTTAACCTGGTTAGTGTTAATGTTGTGCTGATCTGTGGGGACCAGCCATACATGTATAGCCTGCCGGTAGAGCCATGAGTCCCTTGTGACGTTGCGCTTAGAGTGCATTTCATGTACAGCATGTGTGACTTATTAATTTGATTAGAACGTGTATGATAGTTTTGGTACCCAACTCCTGAACCCAGGCCAGTTTGCCAATGGGCAAATGGCCATCCGCACTTAATTTTGAAAGAATTTAATAGTAAATAATTAAGAGATAACTGTAGCAGGAAAAAGTATAGAAGAAAAGACGGATAGAGGATAGACATGGAAAACATCATCTAGATAGTCTCCATGCCCCACTCACTTATCGTGAGTGGGGCATGGAGACATGACAAATCCAATAAGCCCGCTATGATAATGAGTGCTTGCTTATGCCAAAGTTGGTCTAGTGTTGCGTTTCTTGGACTGCAGTATCAGATCTGTTCGCGATTGCAGCATTGGCCATGGCCGATTGTGCATTTGAGATGTGTAGCATTAGATCAAGTGAAGTCATCTGCTTTCTGCGGGGTCACATCTGGGCCACCTCCCAGCACCACTATTTGCTGCAAATCCATTAATTGGTAGACGTGCTCCACCGTGATGTCTGTTTCTGATTCCAATAGCGGAGGTGATCCGGCATTTGTGTTTCTCCGTACTTCTAACCGCCTGTGCTCTCTTCTTCGCTGCCTGAGAGTTGGGGAGACGTCGCAGTTGGCCACCACCGTGTGTCCCACATTGCCCGCAGGGTTTCCATTTCCGAAGAGGACCGCTTCCCGCCCGTGGGTTGTGCAACATTCTGTTTTGTTCCAACCAGCTCATGGCCTCTTACAGGTAAGAGCAGAATGTGAATTTCTCGTTGTACTGAACCACAAAGTGTCTGGGAACTGCAGAGCTTACTTTATTTCATGAGCCCTCAGGCATTTTTTGACTACCAGGAAGAAGGATCTGTGGAGCTGCACCTCAATTGTGTAGTATGGGTATATGTGCACTGTTGCATTCTCGAGCAGCCAGGGCCTGCGGGCCCTTGTCACCTTCAAGATGTGGTCTCTATCACAGTAGTTGAGCAGGTGGGCTACTACCAGTCTGGGAGGGTTGTCAGGGTGAGGGGTCCCCCAGGCACCCTTTGGGCCCTTTCCACTGAGAAGAACTTGGAGTGTTTGCCCTTCAGTATTACTTTGGAGAACCAGGTCTCGAGGTATAGCTCCATACTCTGACCTTCAATGCAGTCTGGCAGGCCATCAATGCTCACATTGTTCCTCTGGGACCTGCCTTCCTGATCTTCTTCCTGGTTTCTTAAGTGCTCCACTTCTCTTTGCAGTAAATTTATTTGCTCTGATGTTGTGGCGAATGTAGGTTTCATAGTCGCCAATGTCGACTCAGTTTCCCAAACTCTATCACTCACTTTTTTATGATCTTCACAGAGGAATCCTATCGCCACACAGAAATCTATTTTGGGGCCCAGCATTGTTTTTATGCCCATCACAGCTGACAAAAGCTCATCAAAATGGTCTGAATGGTCTGTTTGGTCCATTAATGCCATCTTTGTGGTTTGGGCAGCATCGGCAGGGGGGAACCCCGTCTCCGATGCACACCCAGCCTCCGCCTAGAGCCTGTCCATCCTAGATTTACCCATCTTAGGGGGAGGAAGGTGTGCAATATTCCAGACAGACAGGAGACAAAAGTGTTGGGGCTCCGGTACTACATAGCAGTTAGCAGCGCACTGCCCCTGTGCCCTCTCAAGATCCGCTGTCAGTTTTGTGTAGTGTCCAGCGCAGAGTTTTTATCCTGAACGGCAGTGATGAAGGGGGAAGGGGTCCCAGTTAACTGGCTGAAGTACAGGGGCGTTGTGTGAGCCTTGGGCACCCCGCCCATCTAGGCACCCCACAAGCTTCATGTGACTCAGCCCCATAGGGGGCTAAGCCTAATGAGTCCTGCAGGTTTCAGTTGTGGAAGGATCACATGCACCTGGGAGGGATGCAGTTCAGGTTGCACTTCGCCTGTCTGTATCAACGTGCATGGTCCAGATCTCACTACCACATACAGCTGGTCAATACACGGCCCTCTGGGAGCTGCAGCCGCACACCACCCTCCACGCCAGCCCCTCAGAAGCCGAGCAGTCGCATTAGGGCAACCGGCCCGTTTGGGTCACAAGCAAGGCCACGATTGGCTCTGCCTCGTCAGGCGGGGGCACACCAAACAGGTATGGGCATCCAACATCAGCTGTGGTCCCGGCAGTGCTCCATGCATCTCATGGGGCCCCACCGGAGCTGCAAGCCTGGCCACAGAGCTCGGGAGATCAGGGCTTGTTAGACGAGCAGGCCCGTCTCCGCAACGCTGGATCACGCTCTTTGGCACCGGAACACCACAAAATGTGTTTCCTCATAACAAAACAGGGCTGCCTCAAAATCCTGCCTTGTGGATCACCGCTTCACAGGCAAACACCTTTCCTTGCAAAATACTTGTAGCTCATTCATCATATAGATGTACAGGGGCCAAAAGTTGATTTCCATTTTATCAAGGCCTCACAAGTACAACAACTAACCAGAGTTCCAGTTCTCAACAAAACATCCAGAAGGCAAACAGGGAAAAATAGTATGTGGTAGGTAATGGTCTGCAATATAGAGTAATGTACACCAATCACTGTAGGTCAAGTTCAAACGAAAGTCCTTTCCTCACCCCTGACAACCAATGTTAGAAATGGGTTTTCTGGTTGGCTAGGGTTTGCCCTAAGCCAGGCAGAATCCACCTCTCTAGTCAGGATAAGGGGACCACACATCTAAAATAACCCCTTCTCACCCCATTGGTAGCTTTGCACGAAAGGGCAGGCTTTTCCAAGAGGCAATGTGTAAAGCATTTCCATATAGAAAACAGTAATACAGTGAAAACACTACAAAAGGACACCACAACAATTTTAGAAAAATATCCACTATTTTTCTTTGTAAAACAAGACCCAAAACAATAATAATCCAACACCGAGCTGTCCAAGTACTAAAAAAGCAAAAATAGACTTTGTATACATTTCCTTGAAGTTGACATCTCTGTCTGAGGCTATCACGATGTCGTGAGCAAACAAATCCAACAGTTCTGTCCAACCGCGGCATCGCGGGCCAGCTACTGTGTCAGGTAAACCGTAAAACAATACCTTTGCAGATGCAGGGTTTTGGACCTTGCGATGAGCTCTGGAGGAGCAGCATCAGCAGGCATTGGTTCTGCGGTCAGTACAGGAGTCATTGGGCCTTTGAAGTCACACATGTTGCAGGTGGAACTCCTTGAGTTTCAAGTCAGGAGTGCCGGTGTTAGGGCTGTGGAATAAAGCAAAGTGGTGCCCTCAGGTCGTGGTATTGGCAGCAGCTCCATGACAGTCGTCCAGTGGCATTGGTGAGACCAGGGCAGCGGTGTGAAGCATGGCGGTGCTCGTGCTGACAGCAAAGTCATCATTGCTGAAGCGCTGTCACCGGTAGACCCAAGAATGCTGTTCAAGATGGGGCAATGCGGTGTGCGGGACCCACAGGTCAAAGTGCAGGCAGCGGCATCACTTGACAAACTAGAGTCAATTGTTCTGGTGTCGGTGGGTCTAGGCTGCAGTGTGGGACGGGGCGTGTAACTTAAGAGTGGTGCCCCCAAACCACAGTGCAAGTAGCGGCATCGATGTCAGCTTGAAGTGACGTTGTCGGTGAAATCGGGGCTGTGGTGAGAAGCAGAATGGTGCTCTGTGCTCTCCACAAGCGGTGTCCACAGGTCATGGTGCAGGTAGCAGTGTTGGTGATGCCTTTGTGGCATCGTCGGGGATACCAGGTCAATGGTGTCAAGCGAGGTGGTGTGGAATGAGGTGCCCACAGGTCACAGTGCAAGCAAGGACTCGTGGCGGTGTCAGACAGCGCAGTCTGTGAGACCAGGGCTGCGATGTGAAGTGCAGTTGGTGCCCTCTGCTGTGCATTCAGGCCACGTGGATGGCACCTTTTTCCTCTGTGGTAGATGAAACATCCAGTTTCAGAAGCTAGTACCTGTAGGAGAGTAGGAACTGCTTCACATGGGTACCCCCACTTTTTGCTGGTGTTTCACGGTTTTTCTACCATAGTCTGGCTGTGGCCCTGCTAATCAGGACCCCAGCCTAGCTGCTTCCTCTCTAAAATGATTTCCCTGTACATTAGGTACATATCTAATTGGATTCTGGAGTGCCTTATAAGCCCCTAGTATATGGTATACTATGTACCTAGGGCATAGGTACCTCAGAGGCCTACCAGGGGCAAAAGCATGTATTATGGCAACCCTGGAAAGCACTCCAAAATGGCACCTCAGGTCTGCTACTGCAGCCTGGGTAAGGGTGTGCTTACACCCCTTACCGTGGTATAGGCTACCTATATCACTACCGTTGCACACACATATGAAACCTATAAGTCACTCCTATGGCAGGCCTTAACAATCCTGAAGGCAGAGTGTTTGGTTTTTATGTGAGAGGGTGCCCCTGCATGAGCAGAGCCCCTCTGCAGCATTCAAGGTATCTCCTCTGATGCTGTTTGTGGTGCAGCCTGACCATATACTCTTAAGTGCATTATAACCTCGCGGTAAATGCTAACTTTGGGATGGCTGCACGGAAACATGTTGTGTTTGGTGTCAAACGCTTTGGAATACTACCCCCCTGCCAGTCCTGGCAGTGGGGGTAGCATTCCACCCTTCTAGAGGGAGAGATATGTTCACACTGGTCCAACCCGGTAGGACTTTCTACAGCCCTGGAATCACAAAGTGGATGCCTCTGCCACAGGGACGGGTCTGGCCTCCTGCTGCTGACCAAAACTATGCGGTACAAAAGGGGGTGGCGATGGACGGAGCATCAGAACCAATCAAACACTCACACCCAGTCAACAGATCTGGGTTTGATCCATCACCGTTCTTTAGCCCACTCTGCCACCCCAGTTCAGACATGGCCATATGCAAATCAGTCTGACCCTGTGCCTCATGGGAACAGTCCAGCCTGAACTGCCAAGCCATGCCTTCCCTGGACCGGAAACAAGCTTCCTAGGACCGGGTTCTGGCATTTCAGCCGTCTTCAGCCAGGCTTGCTTGAATCCAGTGGCAAAGTGAGCAAGGGACTCACGTCTGAGCATACCCTGCCAACTTATGGCAAACAAGGTGGTACAAAAGGGGGTGACGATGGACAGAGCATCAGAACCAATCAAACACTCACACCCAGTCAACAGATCTGGGTTTGATCCATCACCGTTCTTTAGCCCACTCTGCCACCCCAGTTCAGACATGGCCATATGCAAATCAGTCTGACCCTGTGCCTCTATGGCAGGGGAGGCCTGGACAATAGGTTTCCTGTCCCAGGGAGGTGTAACCACCTCCCCAGACAGGCAGATGTGTATTGCGGCTGGGCGGGAGCACTCTCTGGCACTTTGAAGTCCTGCACTGGGGGCACACCTGGTGTCCCTGTGCTCAGCCCAGTTCAAACCGGTTGCATGGGATACCTGCCCCTGCTCTGGCGTGAAACTGGACAAAGGAAATGGGTGTAACCACCCCTCTTTCCTAACCCTCCCATAGGTGGGTCCCTAGAGTATGTCCAGCCCCCAAACGTAGTATAAGTATGGGAACCTAGTACTTGCGACTTTAGATTACCCTGGACGAAACTCTGCAATATATATCCTGGACCTTCGACATTCTATCCTGACTAGAAGACTGAAAAAATCTCCCTTGGAGTCAAGGAGTGACTCCCCTGCTTGGCATGCACCAAAGAAAAAACTGTCTGGTCTGCGATTCCAAAGCTTCTGCTGGATGCTGAAGTCTCTGCATCACCAGAGGTGGATTTCCTGACTTCCCCGAGGCTACCCTGAGCCCACAGCAAAGCTGAGGCCCGAGGCTATCGTGGGTGACGAGGAACCGTGACCCCTTGGCACCACGTACTATTGTTGGTACATCAACTTCCTGTTTATCCTTAAAGTTCTGCTTTGGGCCCCAGCCTTGAGCATTAACTGCACCAAAGATCTCTTGCCTTCACTCTACGAGTGACCCGTGGGCCAGGTTCCAGTGCAACCACTCGAGGCTCCTTCTCGATCGCTAGCCCGTTGGCTCGTGGATCCCCACGAAGGCAACTCCTCTGCTGCTTGGGCTTCCCTGGTTGCTCCAGACATGCCCTGACTTACCTTTGCTGGCCGAGTCTCTCAGACCTTGCTGGTCTGCACCGACGTCCTTCTTCTCTTTCCACAAGACTTGCCGTTGCCAAGGCTTGTTGGGTCCAATCTGGTTGCCGACACTGCAGCACTCGTCAAACTTAGTGGGACAGCTCAAATCCGGCTCATGGACTTCGTCGACACCTCCTGGACCTCGTGGCTGAAGAGTCAAGACACCCGTCAACTCACCTGAAGCACCCGACATCTGTGGGCATTGGTCCATCCTGCCCTCGGTCAGTGGCTAGTGACCCAGACTCTGTCCCCTCTGCTTTCAGGTTCCTTCCATCCTAGATCCAGGCTTGGATCTCTTTGGACACTTCTCCTCTTCAAGACAGCAGCAGTTCTTCGCCAGCTTCCATTGTAATCGACGACGCGACCCAACACCAAAAGACACCTAGGCACCCGGCTTCCCTGGGTGAGGTAACTCGAGTACTCCGGTGCTCCCGTGGGTGCTAGCCCTAGAACTTCGTAAGCCCAAAAGGGTTTGGTCCTGACTCGATTCTAAGTGTCCCTAATCTTTAAATTTCCAACCGTGACATTGCCCATAGAAGCAAACGGGAACCCGCGGTTGTGTTTATACACTGCACATGGCCCCCGTGGGTCCCCTGTGTCACTACCTTTGGGGATTCCTTGGGGTCCCAGCGATTCTACAGGCTCTAGGCCTTGAGTCTAGTTCAGTCGTGGTTCTTATACCACTTTATTGGAATATGGTTTGGTATGCCCCTAGGGCCCAAACGTGTATTTGTGCTATTACTGTTGATTGCTAACTTGTAAATGAAGTACTTCGAACTCCAGCTTCATAAAGAGACTAGAGGGGTGTGTTTTATCTTAAATACATATATTATAAATATATAACTGGTGTGGTTGTCCTTTCATTTGATCATTCAAGAGATTATAGACTGGTAATACAAGCTGCTTTACATTCCTTCAACACTTAGCCTGAAGGCTGCTCTCCATAGCTACCACTAGGATAGCTTTCAATAAAGGTTGTCTTTGAGCTATTCACCATAAGGGGTTGTTTGGACTGATACAGGGTGCCCACTATAAGTAGTGGACAGCATATATCAGGCCAACATCTCAGAGTACCCAGAAGATGTTGAAGTCTATGATTTCCCTGAAGCTTCCTCATGAAGCAAGGTCTACATCAAGCCCCTGGAGAATCTTAGAATGCATAGAGAACTGCCCAGTACTTTCCCTGCCCAAGACAAAAGCAACAACTGCAGGCTAACCCAGCAAAGCACACATCAAAGTGGTAGTCTCTCCTCACAGCTCTTCCAACTCTGCTTCCTGACAGAGTCCTTGGTCCAACAGTAATCTGAAGTTCGGGGGTCAGTGACCCAATATTTATGCCACAATTGCCTTTCAAGTTGGTACAAAGTTCCTCTGACACACATAAACCAGTTCATCCTAGCTCAGGGCAGGTTCATCACAGGAGGTGGATACTGCTTTGTGAGAGGCTACCACAGTTCGTCCAGTTGCAAGTGACAACTCCTCCACTACTCTAAATGCAGCCAAGTCTATTCAGCCTGTCTATGAGACACCCAGGAATGTCGGAACACACCTCAACCCCTCCTTGTGTCTGCCTAGTGTGAAGGCACATCCCCTGCTCCTGTCACTATCAACCCAGACAGGGAAAACACATACAGACAGAGGCACACAGGATAGTTAGACAAGAAAATACCCACTTTATAAAAGAGGTATTTTCAAACACATAATATAAAAATCATCTTAACTAAAGATGTATTATTTAAATCCTGAGTACAGGCATACTAAGCTCTATTTCTTTATCTTGTCCCAATGGAAAGTTAGGCTTGTAAGATGTTACAAGGCAAACCTCATGTTAGCCTATGGAACAGATAGCCTTTCAATAGTGAAAAATGAACTACACAGTATTTCACTATCAGGACATGTAACACACACCAGTACATGCCCACTGGAGTATCTTGGGTCTGCCTGATCGGTGTCTTACTTGTAAGAAAAGGTCGGTGAGGGTCTGGAAAGTGGATACACTTGTCAGGTCAAACACAAGGAGATGATGGACAGAGTGCTGAAACTTTTCAGACACTCATAGATCTGGGCTGAATCCATAATCATTCTCTAGATCATTTCGCCACCCCAGTTCCGACCCAGCCATATGCAAATCAGTCTTGACCCAGTTCCTCATGGGAACAGTCCAGCCCAAACTGCCAAGCAAGGTCTTCCCTGGACCGGTTTCGGAGTAAAAGCCCTCATCAGTCAGGCTAGCTTGAATCCAGTGGCAAAGTGTGCAAGGGACCCATGTCTGGGCATACCCTACCAACTTAGGGCAAACAAAGCAAACACAAGGAGATGATGAACGGAGAACTGAAACCTTTCAGACACTATGCCCAGTCACAGATCTGGGTTAAATCCATCATCGTTCTTTAGCTCACTTTGCCACCCCACTTCAGACCCAGCTATATGCAAATCAGTCTTGACCTTGTGCCTCATGGGAACAGTCCAGCCCGAACTGCCAAGACAGGTCTTCCCTGGACTGGAAACAAGCATCCTGGGACCGGTTTTGGTAGAACACCCCTCATCAGCCAGGCTAGCTTGAATCCAGTGGCAAAGTGAGCAAGGAACCCACGTCTGGGCATACCCTGCCAACTTAGGGCAAACAAAGCAAACACAAGGAGATGATAGACGGAACACTGAAACTTTTCAGACACTCACCCTTAGTCACAGATCTGGGTTGAATCCATCATCATTCTTTAGCTCACCTTGCCACCCAGTTCAGACCCAGCTATATGCCAATCAGTCTTGACCCAGTGCCTCATGTGAACAGTCCAGCCCGGACTACCAAGCCAGGTCTTTCCTGGACCAGACACAAGCATCCTGGGACCGGTTTCGGGGTAACACCCCTCATCAGACAGGCAAGCTTGAATCCAATGGCAAAGTGAGCAAGGGACCCATGTCTGGGCATACCCTGCCAACTTAGAGAAAACAAAGAAAACACAAGGAGATGATGGACAGAGCACTGAAACTTTTCAGACACTCACACCCAGTCACAGATCTGGATTGAATCCATCATCGTTCCTTAGCTCACTTCGCCACCCCAGTTCAGACCCAGCTATATCAAAATCAGTCTTGACCCTGTGCCTCATGGGAACAGTCCAGCCTGAACTGCCAAGCCAGGTCTTTCCTGGACCAGACACAAGCATCCTGGGACCGGTTTCAGAGTAATACCCCTCATCAGCCAGACTAGCTTGAATCCAATGGCAAAGTGAGCAAGGGACCCACGGCTGGGCACACCCTGCCACCTTAGGGCAAACAAAGCAAACCCAAGGAGATGATGGATGGAGCACTGAAACTTTTCAGACACTCACACCCAGTGACAGATCTGGGTTGAATCAATAACTGCCATAACTGCCAGGTCGACATAGTTGCAGTGGCAGATCTGAAACACCTTTGCAAAACTTCTTGTGTGGGTGGCACAATCAATGCTGCAGGTCCACGAGCAGTATTTGCTTTTAAGGCCCTGGGATACTTTTGCACTGTACTAGTGACTTAGTAGTAAATCAATTAAGCTAATTATCGAAACACCAATCCATAAACACAATTTACATGAAGAGCATATGCAGTTTAAAACTGAATATCAGTGGTAAAGTTCCCAGAGTTTTAAAACCAACAAAAACAAAGTCAAAACTAGGAGGCCAAAAAGCAAAATGTCTGTGGGTCAACCTGCTGGTAAAGGCAAGTCTAACAGACATCAATACTTGGAAGTCAGTCACCATGGAAGAAACAGCTAACATCATGAGATCCATCCACTCTGGGGTTTTGCCCTCACCACATCCACAACTTGGGAGTTTTTTCAATCAGAAAAGCACTCACGTACATCCTGAACACCTCCATTGCTACCGTCACCTTCTGAGAAACCTGGGAACATGCAGCAGTCAATGCATTACTAAAGAAACCTTTGGCAGATCGAACACAGCTAGCAAACTGCCACCCGATCTCCCTACTAACAGACCCAACCAAGGTCATGGAAAAAGCAATTGAGAAGTGACTCACAGACTACCTCGACCTACACCAGTTCCTGGACACCCACAATCAGGTTTTAGAGCCAACCTCAGAACTGAGCCAGCAGCAACCCATGACATCAGGATGAACTTAACTGAGGAGAAACTGCAGCCCTCATCCTTCTCGACCTCTCAGCAGCCTTCAACACAATCTCCCACTCCACTATAATTAGAAGACTTCACAAGACAGGCATCCAAGTACCCGCCCTCAACTGGATCTGTTACTTCCTCTCAGGAAGAATGCAGAAAGTCATCATGTCACCCAACACTTCAAAAGACAGGAACCTCATTTGTGGAGTCCCCCAAGGATCATCTCTAAGCCCAACACTATTCAACATTCAACATGTATATGACTCTACATGACTCTACTAGACAACTTGTCAGGTTGCATATCACCAACATTCTCTCATTCACAGACAAAGTACAACTGATTCTATCCCTTACAGACAAGATACCTATGACAAGAGCCAACTTCGCCATTTGCATGACCGAAGCAGCCACTTATATGAGATTCAACTTCCTCAAGCGCAACTCAGACAAGACCAAAATAGCAATTTTCTGAAAGAAGACCCCTCCATGGGACTCCTCCTGGTGACCAGCAGGCTTCTGACCCACACCCATCCCTACCCCCATCACCAATGCCAGAAACCTAGGAATCATCTTTGACAACAAACTCAACTTGACGGCCCAGGTCAAATCAATTAGCTCCTCCTGCTTCCAAATTATGAGAATGATGCAAACAATCTTCAAGGGTTGTAAGATATTGGGTTGTTTGTTGACTGGGGTGTGAGCCATGGTCAAGCACCAACCAATGCCAAAATAACCTGTGCTCAACCCTCGCTAGGCACAGAGCAGTCAGAGTTAACGTAGAAGCAATGTGTAAAGTATTTGTGCAACATTTGAACGAGTAAAATAGTAAACACACCACACAAAAAGATCCCAAACCATGTTTGAAAAATAGAGCTGAATTTCATAAATAAAACAAAACCAAAATGACAAAAAAACTGTCAAATAGTAAACACACCACAAAAAAAGATCCCATACCAGGTTTGAAAAATAGAGCTAAAGTTAATAAATAAAACAAAACAAAAATGACAAAAAAACAATCAGTAGAACTGGAGCTATTCATTTAAAAATAATAAACTGTAAACTAGACCCTAAAACTATAAAGTGCCAACTGCAGCTATTTGGTCATACTGGACCCGATCAAAGTCAAAAGTTCAGGCTGACCGCGATGGAGAGCAGGTCAGATACAGTGCCAGAATCGTCCAGCTGAAATTTTAATTTCTCAAGTTTTGTGCCAAGAGTCTCATTCACATTGAAGAGTGTTGCCGGAAGAGCTGTGCGGACAGGTGTTGGCATGGCACGAAGAGCAGTCCGGGCATCGTGGACAGGCAAGCTGGTGCTTCACTTTGGCAGGCCCCCAGGGGCTTTCATTTCTGCTGTGCAAAGAGATGGCCTGGCATTGTCCCCAGTTCAGAGGGCAGCAGGCATCAGGTCAGCACAGCAGGGAAGCAGGTCCTTTAGAGGAGCAGTACAGCAGAGTGATAGTCCTTGTAGCAGCACAACAGTCATTCATCCTGGCAGAGTATCCACAGGTCCAAATGTGTATTGAGGAGTTGGTGTTTGAGGTCCTTCTTTTATAAACAGTTGTGCCTTTGAAGTGAGAGAAGCTTCTAGAGGCATGCCTTTAAATTGCACAGATGCCCTGCCTTCCTTGCCCTGGATCCTGACTATCTACAGAGGGAAAACAACAGCCTATTTTGTGGAGGCAGGACTCAGCCTATTCAAGTTTAAGTGGGGCTGTGCCCAGCATGTTAGTGATGGCCCATCCAGTCACATGGAATCTTCCACTGTGTGTGGCTGTCTAGGAGGAATACACACAGACCAACTATCACCCATGCCCAGTCATGTGATGCAAAGATAGGCTGCAGGCACCAAATGGCCAAGGCAAGTAAATGCCATCTTCTAGAAGTGGCATTTTAATAATTGTAATTTAATATCTGACTTTAAAATAAGCTACAATTTTAAATTAGGATTTCAGTGATCCCAAACATGAAACTGATGTCTCTTTCCATTTGGAAATTACACTTATAAAATATATTAGTTAACACCAATGTTTGGAGAGGTAAGCCTTCCAGGAATGTAAAACACATTTCAGAGTTTTTCACTACCAGGACATATGAAACTTACCAGTACATGTCCTACACTTTGAATACATTGAATACTGCCCTCTGAGTTGTCCGTGGTGACTTATATTTATTAAAAAGTAAGGTTTGGTCCTGGCAAAAGGTTTACTTTTGTCGAAATGGCAGTTTAAAACTGCACACACGCTGGCTGCAGTAGCAGGCCTGAGCCATGTTTAAAGGGTACTTAAGTGAGTGACACAATTAGTGCTGCAGGCCCACTAGTAGTATTTTCAAGGCCTGGGTACATGTCATACCACTTTACTAGGGCCTTTTAAGTAAATTAAATATGCAGATTGGGGATCCGCCAATATGATCATGTTTAGGGGAGAGAGTACAAGCACTTTAGCACTGGTTAGAAGTGGTAAAGTGCACAGAGTCCTAACGCAAGCCAAAACAAGATCAGCACAAAATGGAGGAGGAAGGCAAAGTGTTGGGGGGAAGACCACCCTAAGGCTGACAAGTCTAACAAGTGGCTATAAGAGAACACCAAGAAAACAGTCACACTCTACACTGCAAGCACCAAACAGCTCTTGACCAGACTCCAAACCATCCAGATTGCAGCAGAGAGACTCGTTCTCAACCTACCCCGCTGCCCCCTGATCTCACCACACCTCAGAGAACTTCACTGGCTCCCCATACACAAACAAGCCCAATACAAACTTCTTACAAACAAGTACAAAGCACTACACAACACTGGCCTCTGCATAGCTCAACAGCTGCATACATTTCCACCAACTGTTCAGACACTTACTCTCGTCCAAACTCTCACTTTCAATTTTACCCCAGTGCACATTAGCAGAGCACAGCATGAATTGACACCTTTTCTTACATTTCCCACAAATCATGAAAGAACGTCCCACAGCACATACACTAATATCAAACCTATGAAGGGCACCCAAACTTCCTTTGTGAATAAAATAGCTTCCTTTGAGGGTGGCCCTACTGCACTTTTGACCCTCAATTCCAATTGATTTGTTAATTATCTCATGAACAAACTGGATGGCTGACTGGTTGCAGATTTTAAGTTAATTCATTAAAGATTTGTGACTATTGAAAAGGCTTTGGCATATATGAGCAAGTCCTGGGATCTTACAGATTTGGTTGCTCAGACTCCTATTAATGATGTTTTCTGAAGTACATTTATTTGGATCCAGCCCACTTGGAAAGTAGGCCCAGAGAACAAGCCCCATGTGTATTTACGAAACAAAGCCTGTTAGAAAAGTGGAACGCTGGATCAGAATATAATTTGCAACTTTCTGCACATGCTACCCCTTTTGTCATGGTATTGATAAATGTTCCTCGTTTGAAGGTGAATCAACATGAAGACCTAATGACTCAAAAAATATTTTACAGGGTTTAAAGAAAATATTCTGAGCTGTCCTCAAAGTGAGGAGATACAAATGGATTGACAACTCAGAAAAACTGTGGAGGGGCACTATATTGTTATTCATTTTGAAGATCCATTGTGTTTAAAAGATTTGTTGACTTCTGTTAATATCACAAAATCTGCCTCCTGAAACAGTTTTCAAGTTCTTCTTGGTGTTATATACTAAGCCACCCCAAACATCTTCTCACCCATGTCCTAGCTAGATAGCCTGGTAGTATAGTATTCACCAATACTTGGCCACAACATCTTAATTTTCTGTAGAAGATCACAAATACTAATAGGTTTGTATTTCGAGCCGTACTAACTGATTTTTTGTTTTTATCCAATTTTATCATTTTCATTATAATAGTACAACATAATATGGGTCAATAAGCTGAACTCTTAGCAGGTTATTTACAGAAATGACAAGGCAGTATTATGCCAGGAGTAGTTGCATTATAACATAAATGCATCAATGGTTACAAACTTCAGTTCACAACAGTGGGAATCCATGCTGCCATATTTATTACCTCCTCTATACTGGTGCCTCCCCGACTCATATAGATATGCTGCAACAGGCATATTATCTGGCAACACCATCCCTCCGCCCTAATGTTTTGAGGGCTTGACCACATGGGAAAGAGAGAAAGAGAGACACATGCAGAGGGAAGGGATAAGTGGGCAGGCCAGTGCATGGTGGTGAGCCGCTGCAGTACTATGAGGACCACAAACTAGCCTGAACGTCTTGCAATAAAATATCCCACAAAACTGCTATGGGACTACTGTACAGACCTCGGACCTCTTCCCGCTGAAGCACCACTGCCTCAGGTTTACCCCATTTAGGAGTTGCAGCGCACCAGTGTTACAGTCCCGGTATTTTCTTCTTTCAAGTGCATCGCTATGGCATGGCGGGCGATGAGCAATGCCAGGTCTTTGAATCAATTAGTTAATCTTTGCACCTTTCTCCACTTGAACAGGCCTAGTAGTACCCCCTCCGTGGTGAGTAGGTCCTCTTGACCCGTCACTTCCAACAACACTTCTGCAACCTCCCTCTATAGGGTTTCAATGGCTGGTCAGTTCCAGAACGTGCCCCATGCTGGTGTTCGGTGCACAACATCAGGGACAAAGAGAGACAGAACCAAACATTTTATGTAAGTTTGCAGGTGTGAGGGAAGCCCTGTGAAGAAAGTTGTGTTGTATGTGTTGAAATTTAGCATTCCATGATAGCTTACCCAGATGACATAATGCCCTTTCCTATTCTTTGGACATCAGTTTTCTGCCTACATCTCATTCCCAGCACCTGCCAGTCAGTCATAAGGTGTTCTGAGTGGTGTATGATGACTCCCTGGTGTAATGAGTCTACGATGCCACCCATAATATGAAGTATATGCACTAGTGTTGTTCCAGTTCCGTGTTGATGATATGCCATAACCAGCCCAGCTCTACCACCAATTTACTGTGAGCCAGAAATGACTCACCAGTAGGTCACATGTGGACTAACTGATGACTGGCTCCTGATTTTTCACTACAGTGAATATTCCATATGATGTAGCTCAGCAGGCTAATGGTCACTCCATGTTAGTGTATCGAGCCCTGTTGGTGATCATCAAACTGTTGGTGGACAGTAAGTTGAATATTTATTTATTTTACTTAATTTTTAAATCATGCTGCTGACCAGAGTGGTTTCAAAATGATTTACATGTAATAAAACAGTTGAGACAGATCTCACCAACACTGAACAAGGTGCTGTAATAAAGGCTTAGACAATGAGTAAACACTAGAACAGATATTCTTAATGAATTATTATTGAAGACAAGAGAAGCATAAACTTGAAGAGACAAAGAGCTTTAGGAGTAGATGACTTCAACCATGAGGTGAGAATAGGTGGGAGAAGGAAGACATACAATCTGGAAAATCCCAAAGGTCTATGAATCAGAGTCTTTTAGGGGGATGAGAGTGAAAGAGAAGAGAAAGGAATCGGAGGCACTGAGAACAGAGAGGTGAGAACGAAATGGGATAATATATGACAGAATGATGGACAAAGTGAGAGATAAGAGATGAGTCTTAGTTAGGGAAAGTGGCATTTAGGCCCTTATTTAAAAACTCAATTCCCATAGACACAAAATAGGCGAAATCTTTTGATACATCAAACCATCCTTCAGAAGCATTTTAGCTTTGTAGTTGAATTACAAATGAGTGAAAGACTTGGAATCAATAGTAATGGGTAAAAATGATATGAGGTACATAAGCTTGAGGATAATGAGTGACCAGGAAAACAAAGCGATTGATGAGTTGGGAATTTGTTGTAAATGAATGAGACTTAGAAGTTGATGAATTGAAATGTTTTATTTTATGTCCATCCCCTAATAAGGTATTATGTGCTGGTGAGCATCTGACAACTTAATTTGTGTGCTATCTTAGAATTTGGCGGTCTTTGTCAAGATAGTTAAAGATGGATGGGTTAATTTCATAAAACAATATAACATTACATAACTGTGGGAGATCTGGGCAAAAGATAATGTCCTTTTGGATTCTTTGGAGAAGACGTGTTGGGGACAAGGGTCCAAAGGAGCCCGTAGTGGATGAACACATGTTGCTGGCGGTGGTCGTTGTTGTTAACTTGGTGATCTGAAAAGTCATGCTGCGAGGTCTCTAAGATCTTAGAATCCAGATGAGGGTCAAAGTTGCCATATATGGAGCTTATCTTGCTGCAGAAGAACTTCTAAAGCTAGTTCCAGAGGTTCTAAGGAGATGGCTACTGGTAAGGAGAAGTCTTTCATGATGTGCAAGATCTCTATGCTACTGTTGGTACCAGTGCTAATGCAGTCTGTTTGGTGCATGTGGTGATCTGGATCTGCTGATAGTAGCATCTGATGGTGGATTTGAATGTGTTCCTCTCTGCGTTGTCTGGGGTCATTTTCTACATGCACTCCATTTGTTTTCAGTGCTGTTTTTTTATCCTGCCTTCCTCTCCGTACCAGCTGGCTTGTGGTCTAGTGAGCCAGCCTGTCAGAGCAGGTGGTGATCCATCATCAAATACTTTATTTCGATCACACAGATCACCAAAGCACAGAAAATCTAAAGATGAGGTATAAAATACATAAATATGAACCAGCTGTTAGAGAGAGGGTAAATAGAAATATTAAAACAAACCAATTTATTAAATAAAACTTCTGTGAGCTAATACAACAATCTACAAGTTAATGTCTTGCAAAAGAAGACTTCACATGGCATATAGAAAACAGAAAGTCCAATTTAGATTGAGAATTGCAGGTATATAACCACTGTCCCCTACCATATATTCCATGCTAGGAGGAGAGTCGCATCGACCCCACATCATTTGTTGGCACTTAGTATGCCTTTTCCAGAAAGCCATAGGAAATTTTGGCATGCCAAATACATGGAGACTATTTGTGCTTGCCAAAATTCTAAAGGCAACCTGGTGACTCCTGGTTCCTAAGGGGCATATTATCAAGAAACGGCATTAAAATTATCGCCGCTTTAGCGGCAGAAAACTACCGCTAAAGCGGCGATAATGGGCTTAATAATATGCCCGTGAGAATTCCCATAGAAGCGCATGTTCTGGTGTCAACATGGGCTTCTATGGGAATTCTCTGCGGCATATTATCAAGCCCATTATCGCCACTTTAGCGGCAGTTTTCTGCCGCTAAAGCGGCGATAATTTTAACGCAGTGCTTGATAATATGCCCCCCTATCCTTTCAGAAGAGGACAATCCATTTGGCCTGCAGCCCACTGTACTAAGGGCAGAAAAACAATATGTATTCCAGTGTTTCTTTTCCCCCTCCAAATGCCGGGCACTGGTTGTCCCCCTCACTCTCCACAAGGCGTTTGGAACTACTTGTTTTAACCAGGAGGATGCATCATCTGAACTGCAAATATAGTTTGCATTGCAGAGATGGTACAATTTCATCAATGGTTGCACCATAGCGCATACATGGTTTAAAATCGATGAAGATGTTCCAGTTGTTGATGTTGCTGATGGCTTCAGGTAAGCTGCTGATGTGTGCAGTCAAGTGTTCTGTGATTTGGGCTGTCCTGTCTTCCTCTGTGATGTTTTTTTCCATTTGCAATGGGCTGGTCTAGTGTCTGTAAATCTCTGGGGGTGTGGGACGAGAAGAGTAAACTTGACAAGGGTGTGTTCTGTCCATCTAATTGTCATGGGTATGTCTACTGAAATGTTGTCAAAAGAGATAAAGATCGGGTTGAAGAGCTGCTTGGCAGAGTGAGTCAATCCTTCCAATGTATTGGATGAATCCAAAGTTTCTGAAATCTTCATCTAGTGTGGTCATGTTCGGGTCATGGTGTCTTCCAGGTGGAAGTTCAGGTCTCTGAGTAGGAAGAAGGCACTGGCATTGAGGATGAGGGCTGTGACGAAATTTGCGATGGTGTAGTAAACTTTGTGCATGTTGTTTATGTATATGTTAGGTGATTTTACTTTTAGGTTATCATGACTATATTTACTTTAATGTTTTTTTTAAATGGTTCAAACAGAGTTAAAAAAAATGTAAGTATATTTATATATATATATATTATATAATGTTATTATTTGTTAAAAGTATTTAATTTGAGTTGTAATATTATTATTTTCTAATATGAATTAATTTCTTACAATGCAATACAGATAAACAAAGTCGATATTCTTACCTTTTAGGTGATATTCTTTTCCATGATATTCTTGTCATGATAATATGATATTTTGGTACTTTATGTACAAAGTATGTAAACGTAATATTTTTTCGAATATATTTTTGATACAATATCGTTGTTCACATCTGGACTGTATTTCACTTCACAGCTACACAGTGAATATTAACAGTCATGTCTAATAACTTTGCTTCAGATCCATACTTTGGCCTGAATGCTTGGTATATAATAGCCTACAGGAATCAATAGATGTCAGCAAATGGCTGCCAAGGACCCCCCCGAGAGTCTGCAAATAAGATGGAAACCTTCCTGTCAGGCTACAGCTTCCTATATTTCATGAGTCGAGGTTGAGCTTCTTTAGCAATCGGGCAATAATTACCTTTTTTAAAGAGACTTTGACAACATTATCACATAAAAGTGAGTCATCGAGTGCATAAAATGCAGCCAAGGATTGCATCATAGACATTGGCGCTCTTCCTGTACACAAAGAGATGCTATACCAAAACCATAATTGCAAACTAACAACACCCCAGTTGCAAGACTAATTCACTGTCACTCCCTTACTACATTAGAGCCCAGTGTTCAAATACAGAAATGTCTACTTGGATCAGAAAAAAAACACAATAGAAGAGTGATTGTATTACATGTACAGCCATACACCAAAGGTACTACTTCAAATACAACGTAACTAATATTGTCTATAAAATGTAATTTCTCTTTATTTAAGGCTCTTTTTAGATTATTTTGGGGTAGACCTAACTCCCCGGGGTAGTGATATGCTTTAAAAAGGACACCAAGCAAAAAGCAGTATTACGTTTTGTTTTGTTTATGGAAAAGCTTGCAAGTATCTTTTGACGTGCTTTTCTACTGTACATGTACATCGGAAGCTATCACTAATTTAAAAATCACTGCTGCATCTGTGGAAGATCAGAGAAAGCTTATTTATCTGTGCTCCTTTGTAATGCATTAATTACAACTTAAATATCATTTTGTGGCAAAAGTGATCAACGTTATACTGCGCAGTAACGAAAAAGTGGTAATGTAATAAAAGCTCATTACTGATGTACGCAGCTACAGTTGATAAATATGGAAATGTTTAAAAAAAGGGGGCCTTTCAAATAATGTAACAGTGAGAATGTATCGACCTTTGAAGTCATTTTCAAGAATTGGAGAGTGTCATTATCAAGAAGTAAACCATGTAAAAGTGACAAGTTGATACCATTTAAAACAACTGTAAAAAGAGGTGTCATCTTCTGAATGTAACAAGTTAAAAAAGTCAGTGAAGTTAGGAAGCTTGAGGATATGTCCAGTATATTCACTAATAGGAAAATTATCTAATGTACAGTTCACTCGAGGTAAGGGTCGCATTACAGACATAACATCACAGTAGGTGTAAAAAATGTGGGTATAAATTGAGGTGGGTGAATACTCACTCTATGTAATAACTACAACACTTTTCAGGGTGAACCACTAAAGCCACTAAATAAATCTGAGCTCACCTCACCTGGTAGCTAGGGCACAGAGCAGACAGGCTTAAGTTTGAGACAAGAATTTGCCCTTTCCGATACAGTGCCCGAGACAGTCCCAGTGGTATCACGCTCAACACACAAAAGCACTTGCAAGCATACTCATTCTCATTAGGGAACAGTCTTGTTGACTCTAATTAAGAAAATAACTCACCCCATAGTGGAGAGGACAAACAGAACACCCCCTTTAGTCAAACATTCATCAAGGTGTTATTGCTGTCACTGTCCTAAAAACTTGCTGCCGCTGCCTCCGCCCTTCAAGACACCAACTCACTGGTTGTGGCTCTGATCCTTTCTCACCACAATATTTTTCCATCATATTTTATGACTTGGCAGGAAAAAGCATGAGTTGCATGTAAAAATATCTCAATAAAGCATTCTCGCTCGTTGTGATCATGAGCCCAAAGGATTACATTACATTTGCTGTGTTCGTCTTCAAGCCCTCAGCCAATACAACATTTGGGGCCTCATTAACAAGAAACTGACGCATCGGTATTGACATGTCATATTTCCTGCGCCTGTGTCAAATGCCCTTGCGACACCATAGATGTCCTGAATTTAAAATACAGGGCTCCATGGTGCAACGATTAACGGATGTATCAGAAATTCGAATGTATCTGTTGGAGCAAAAGTGACGAATTGCTGGAGCTCCATCGTAAGACTGACGCTACTCCTGCAAAGAGTCAGAACACATAGGCGAGTCCCATTGCAAAAGCCCTACATCAATCCTTACGCTTGCTCTGAGCAGGCATAGAGATTTTTTAATGCAGTCAAGTCGTAGAGTGACACAGTGACATGTTTCACTGTGTCAGTTCTACATGTGTTTTTGCGTAAATTATACCTGGCGCAGGTATAACGTGATGCTGGCCTCTACAAACTTATGAATTGGGTCCAATGCATCAGTTTGTAGCTATGGAGCAGCTAAGTAACTTGACGCAAGCTCCTCGTAAATGCGGCCTTGAATGTGTGGTCATTCAACAGCTGATGAAAACTTACCACTAGTCATTTCCACCAGCACAACTACGGGAATACATATATTGTTGCCAGTTAAGACAGGAAATAAAAAGCCATACTTACATAAAAATAATTAAAGCAGGAGCAATGGGGCCATCACATAAATAGATGAAACAATACAGGTAGTAGCAAGGCACAGTAGAAGAACCATTAAACTCACTCTGTGGAAAAGAGACAGTGTGTAGCACCAGTTTTGCCCTCCTTCATTACCAAGCAACCCACCATCTCTGCCTCTGGCTGAGTATACTGCTCATCAGTGCCCCAAAAACAGAGGAGCATGGAGTGATATCATAATATCAGATAACAAGAAAGAAAAATTAAATACATTAACAATACCCACAATCACACTGAGCCCTAGACCTCTTAAACACTCACATAGATAGACTCAAATTCATAAAAATCCTACTAGCACCACATACACCTAAGCTATCAAACAAACATTTCAAATTATGCTCATTAATGCATGTTCTGCAGCACTCCACACTGCAGACATCACACACCTCCGCATCTATCAAAAGTTTGTTGACATCTTCAACACAGTAACATGGCTCACCTTCACCTTCACTTCTTCACACTTCCTAGATGTTCTTATTCCCCTAAGCTACATCATCCAGAGTATACTCACAACACACAGGGGAAGGAAAGATGATTCTCTAACATCCATAAGTCCTCCTGAACCTGTTATGTTGTGCAAATTTGTATAGTGCACTATTCACCCATGAGAAGAGCCAGGCTCTTAGCAGGTGAAACATCCATTACAATGCAGTCATTACAATGACCTACCTTAACAACGCAACTGTTACAACACAACTGCCTTTACATCGCATGCCATTACAACGCATGCCATTACAACACATATCATTGCAGCGCATGCCATTACAACGCATTATACGGTAAGTAATGGAGATTTTTTTAGTATTAGGGTGGGTATGGGTTTTGGGGTACATGGCAATAGTATATATATTTTTTTGAATTGAAAAATGCGAAAGAAAAATACAAAGATGAAAAACCTTTTCGATCACGTGCCGCCCCCCCTACCCTCCCTACGCCCCCCAACACTAAAAACATCAGAGTAGGCATTGGTGATCAGTAGTCTATTACAGGTATTCAGTATCTAATGTTTTGAGGATCGAGAAAACAGTGGATCAGGAGAGAAAAAAAAAAAAAGAGAGAGAAAGAACAGAAGAAGAAAAGAAAGGAAAGAATGGCTGATAAAAGTAGACATGATTGTGCAATATAGCCTATACCATTCAAACTTATTTGTGACATCAGCAGTATGAATACGAGAATGTCTCGACTAAAGTCAGACGAGATCAGACATTATTATGGGCAAAGCAAATATCCCTCAGAGTATCCACCAGAAAAATGTATCGCGAAGCCCCTGTTAAGTCTATCTATCTAAGCGAAGCGGATAGCGGTTGCCAGATAGCAAGACCCTTTTTGTTCCCCTCTTTTGCCCATTTTGGAGAATATAACCTTTTCCATATTATAAGTAGAGATCAGTCAAGCTAGCCAGTGGGAGAATAGTGGAGGGTTAGGGTCCTTCCATGATGACGTAATACAGAGACGCAAAATGGTCATAGCTACAAAGATAAGTGCGCCTCCGTTCTTTCTGCAGACCTTGTCTTGCGTGCCTAATAGAACAGTCGGGGGTGTTACTTGAATTTCCTGTGATGGGATTTTGTAAAAAATGTCCTGTATCTGATCCAATAGAGACGTAAGTTGGGGACAAGTAGCGAACATATGAGTAGAGTCCGAGCTGAACTCTGCACACCTGCGACAGAGTGATCCTGCCCCCCTTGCCCATTTTGCAACTCTGCCCGGTGTGATATATATAAAGAAAGCAGTTTTAAAAAATTGTGCCTGCAGTTTAGCTGATAGCAAATCACTCCTGGCTGATTGTACAGCTTGGTTAAATGTGTTAAAAGATATATTTAGATTCTTTTGCCATTTATTGGCAGTGGCGAGCATGTCGTCAGGCATCAGACTAACAAATTTAGTATATATGAATCCGATCCTGGGCTGGGTGGAATTTTGCAGTTTGTCAATGAGGTCTACTCTAGAGAAGCCAGCAGTCCCTCCAGTCTTACGATATAGAAAGTCTCTTATAGCCATGTATTTAAAAGACTGATCTTCCCCCAGTTGAAGTGGAGTTTTCAGAGCACAAATGGATTTAAAACCATCGATGGTTATCAGGTCTCCCATTTTCAGTATGCCTGTGAGATGCCATTCAGGTATATAGGAAGAGTTGAATATCGATGGTAAATTGGGGTTGTTGTTAAGAGGGTTGTAATAGTTTAAACTACCCAACCCAAAAGTTTTCCGTATATTGGAGAAGATTTTGTAGGCATTCATTAAGGTCTTAAATCTTACCCGTTTGTGGTAGCCATAGGAGAGCTGTCTCCAGAGACATCCACGGGTCACTTCCCCCAGAAGCAGTTGATAGGGTGATGGTAAACCTGTATCTGGAGTATGTAGGTGTTCTTGCAGCAGCTCTGCTCTGTATTGCATAGCCGCAACCCAATAATAAAATCTCAAATTGGATAGCGCCCAGCCGCCCCTCTCTTGGGGAAGAGAAAGCAGTTTAAAAGCTCGCCTTGGCCGGGAATATGCCCAGGCAAATAAAGAGAAAATATGATCGAATTTCTGTAGCATTATTTTACTCATCTCCAAGGGAATGGCTCTAAATAAATAGAGCAGTTTAGGAAAGTAAGTCATCTTAATGACATTGCATCTCCCTACAATGGTAAGATGCATGTTGTTTAGTCGTTTAAGTGCCCGTTTGGTTTCAGTGGCTAGCGGGGTCAGATTGTTCTCTACTATTAGGTCGGTATCAGCCGTTAGAGTGACACCCAGATATTTCGCAGATTGTACCACCAGGGTATCTACCCAGTCAATTTGGTTATTATTGATGATCTGGGTTTTACCTTGGTTAAGGGTGTATCCTGATACTTTCCCAAAGTTTTGAGCCTCTTGTTCTAGAGCGCTAATGGCGTTCACAGGATCAGGGTTGACCACTGCCAGGTCATCGGCATAAGCCATGATTTTATTGACTGTTTTCTATAGCCTTTATAAAAGGATCTATATAGAGAGCGAAGAGCAGAGGCGAGCACGGACAACCTTTGCGGGTCACCCGTGAGATTTTAATCTGCTCCATCAGGGTCCCATTAACTAATACATTAGCTGTGGGATTACTATAGAGAGCTTGTATTGCTTGTATTGCTTTTGGTCCAAAGCATATTTTCTTCATGACAGCCCAAAGGAATGACCAGGAGACCCGATCAAACGGTTTCTCAGCGACGAGTAGAATTAATGAGATCGGGTCTCCCGTTACTTGAGCTGCATCCAATAGTGTAATAGCTCTGCGAATATGTTCAGCAGTGCTTTTTTTAGGTATAATAAACCCATGTTGCCACTGCGAGACCAGAGACTCTATTCTCAATAATAATCTTGAAGCAAATACTTTAGCATAATCTTAGAGTCACAGTTAATTAGGGTGATTGGTCGGTACGATCCCATTTCTAGAGGAGATTTGTCTTTTTGGGGAAATATCACTATTTTGGCATTAGACTAAGATTCTGGGGGAGGTGCACCATTAAAGATAGACTCTACCAGTGTAATAAGAATGTTTTTAATCTGAGGGGCAAATATTTTATAAAACTCTACTGGTATGTGGTCTGCACCTGTCGCTTTCCCGTTCGGAAGACTTCTTAAGGCTTTGGCTATCTCTTCCCATCCGGGAGGTTCGTCAAGTTGGTCATGATCATCGGGACTAAGTGCCACCAGGGTAATCTAGTCTAGATATGCCAGACTCTTCATGCTCTCTCAGTTTTGATGTCCCTATGTTATGTTCTGAATAGAGGTTCTGGTAAAAATCACAAAATGCATTGCAGATCTTGCTTGCATCTTTTGTGATCTCATCAGAGCTAAGCTGAATAGAATGAATTTCGCTAACAGGCACCTGTTGTCTAATTCTGAGAGCAAGTTGATGGCCGATGTTATCACCACATTTGTATATTTTTTCCCTAGCAGCAGCCCATTTCTTAGCACTTTTCTCGGCAAATATGGACCCTATTTCTGCCTTACTAGCTATTACTTCCAACTGAGCATTTTCAATTTCAGCCCCTAGATTGACTGCTAGGATTACTTTTTCCTCTGCTTTTTTCATCTTGTCATGTGCCACTGCTAGCTGTGCTTTGTCTTTTTTATTCTGCCTTATGGAATACCGCAAGGTCTCGCCTCGAATGCCCGCCTTCATTGCGTCCCATACGGTTCTCACTGCTGCTGATCCTATATTGATTTCCGAAAACTCTTTGATCCACCCCTGCATATGTGAGCAATAACCCTCATCGTACAATAAGGCTTTTTCAAAACTCCAATTCGAGGTTTCTTTCCTAAGCCCTAGTCCACTGATGTTTAAAATAAGGGGACTGTGGTCCGACATAAATGGTGGGGCCATCTCAATAGAACAGTTTTGAAGTATTGATGTAGACACAAGAAAATAATCTAATCTAGCATGTGAGAGGTGTGGGGCTGAAAATTATGTGTACCCCGGTTGAGTAGGTTTTAGATTGGCCCAGATGTCACTAAGCCCATGTGTTTGTATTAGATTAAGTAGGGCCTGATACACTTTGGGCTTACTGCCTGTATAAGGCCAATGATCAGTTGCCTTCCAGTTGATGGGTAAATTGATATTTAGATCCCCAGAGATTACCAGTGGTAAAGGCCAGTGGGCAAGTTCACCTGTGATCCAATTAATGACCCCAGGGTTATCAGTGTTGCTCCCATAAATGGACCATAGTGTAAAAGCCGAGTTAGGGTAGATGACATTCTGCGATAACCCACCTACCCAGAGGATCATATGTTACCCTGTTGGAAGTCAATGGATGTCTATTTTGACCCAGCATTCCAACTCCTCTTGTCTTTGCCCCCTGGGATGTTCCCCCAATGACCCTATACCCCAGTGAATTTAATAAGTGGTTCTGGGATCCCTCCACATGTGTTTCTTGTAGGGTGATAAGTTCAGCTCCTAAAAAACGTAGGCCCTGAACTACTCTCTGCCGTTTCAAGGCATCATTTAGGCCACAGATGTTAACGGACACAATTTTTAAGGAACATTGATTATTCATATTATTTAAAAAAAAAAATCCTGGGTGTATATCCAGTGCCAGCAAACATTTGGTGTATCCCACATTATGCTAATATTTTACTGGTTTGCACATTTTTTTCCCTTTTTCTATATTCTTTTCTTTTGTTTTGTGATTTACCCCTCTTTTTTTGCATTTTATTTTCATTATCCAATATCAAATTTACCAGAGTTGTGAGCCCCATCACCATTGCTTTGTGACCCCCCTCTACCCCCCTCCCCTCCCCTTCCACAATTACAGCAATCAGGGAGACCCAGAGTGATTGTTGTCAGTTGGGATGCATCGCCGCTAGGCTACACCCTAAGTTAAACAAAAGGCATTATCGGCCTTATATCTCAAATTTCTAAGCCTCAAGGGATGATTCACCCAAATTCACAAAAATAATCAAATTACACCACCATATTTTTAAAGTTGATTTCCTGAATTATCACTTCACGCTTTTCCTGACAATTTTCCCCCTCTAGACTTTTATTTATTATCCTTATTTTTTTACGTAATCTCCCCCAGGTACTCCCCTGCCTTGACCTCAGACATGAAGGTTCGTGTGGACCCATTCAGAATCACTTTCAGTCTGGCAGGATTCATTTAAAACACTTGGGCACCCAGCTGTTGAAATGGGGTGATTAATTGGCGCAGATGCCACCTGCGCTCTACCGTTGTATGGCAAAAGTCAGGTTTGGCGAAAAACATCACCCCATTAGCCCATTTAGGAGAGTTCGGACGGGCCCGGTCATATACAAATTGTCTAAGGAGGAAGTTCCCGACGAAAACTAAGAAAGCTCTAGGCTTTCCATCAGAAGGGTTAGTGCCACTTCGTTTCGGTTTACTGTTGAAAGGGAATCTGTGCGCTCGCTGGATTTCATAGTCCCAATTCCAGTTCATTTGAGTTGGGAAAGCTTTGCGTAGTAGTTGTACAATGTAGCACCTAACATCTGCCAGACATGCCTCATAAGTCGACCCCTGATTCTTCAAAGTGGTTACCTCTGTTTCTAGGCTCTCTGTGCGACCCTCAACCATACTAACCCAGTTGCTTATGTCAATACATAGTTTGTTTAGTTTTTGCAGGCCCCCCTGTAGATTTTTGGCTGCCCCTTAGTGGCTCGATTGTCGGATCGAACCTCTTCTTGAAAGTTCTTGATAGAAGCCAAGATTGAGAATAAGGAGGGTTCTGTCATAGGTTCTGTTGTGGTTGCAGATTTAGCATTTTCCCAGAAAGATATCTGTTCACCTTTTTCACATGGGGGGTAAAAAATTGGCAAATCTGAGTAATCCCACTTAAGCTGGCTCCGTCTTTTAGGGGGGTTTCTACTTTTTGCCTGACGTTGTACCGTCCCTGTGATTTTTGAGAGGTCAATACTAATGTCTTTGCTAGAACTGGAACTGATTTGTTCTCCTTCAGAGGTGGACAGAGAGCCATCTGAGAGTAGAAGTGTTCGCCGCTAGCTTCTGGAGTCCAAGGGGCTCTGAGGCCAGGATTGGGTTCTACTCCGAGGATGTAGTCTGTGATGCCTTTTGATAGATGGTTTATCCCAGTTCCGCTTGCGGCCATCGTCTTAGAAGAATCTGGCTCTGGGGGGCTGGCAGCATCTTAAGAAGGTGGTACAAAAGTAAGTAAATCGGCGGATAACTTTTCCATAGCCACTGGACCCTCTGTGTTATTTTTGTCTATAGTCTGCTCGCCGAAGGGTGTCTCCCTCGGTAAAAGAGTGCCACTTTCTTGAGGCTCCGCTGGGTTAGCTCCTGGGTTCAGGTGCTCCCATACATCTACAAGCAGGTGATCTGGTTCGGGCCCTGCAGGGGGGTGTGGGGGTTGGGGCTTCACTCACAGTAACATCAGGATTAGTAGATAATGTCTTAGGTCCCACAAGCATTTCTACGATTTTTGGTTGAGAGCCATCCTTTGCCCTCCTGATACCCCCACTGCCCCCGGTTTTTCCTTTAGCCTGTTTTAAACAGTTAATTTCCCTTTTACATCTTGGTGAATTGTCAAGAGCAGCAGCCTCCCCTGAAGTGATGCTGTTTGGCGTGGGCTGGGGCACCTTTGGCTTGTTGGTTTTTCCAACTCTGGGGGCCCTGGACGACATCTGCCGCTTCTGATCTGGCTTTCTAGTATTAAGAATGGATCCTGAAGTAAGCACCGAGGGAGCGAAAGACAGCTGACGGAATTAAGCGCTCTTCCTAGCGCAGTGTGCCTTCCACTTCTCGCATTTCCTCGGTTTTGAAAGCAGATCTGAAGTGCTTGTGTCCTGCTCTCTCTCTGAATCAGAGACAGGAATCCCAGAAGGAGAGTGGGTATCGGTGAGACAATGTAGCAGAGGATCAGGAGACAGCTGAGAGAATGTATTGTTTCTCCCAGCGCAGCCTTATAGACGAATTCCAGATTTCTTTGGGCTGAAGAGTAGAGCAGCTGCATTCACGTCCTGCTTTCTTTCAGCCTCGGCATCTTGGAACAGTCCGCATGGCCGATTGTTGAGCTGCATGGCGTGTGTGGCTGAGCGACAAAGAATCAAACTAACACCATCTTGCTCCCTCCAAGGCACCTCGACAATAGTAATTTTTACCCCTACACTATCCAACACTTTCCCTACAGGAGTGGGAATAGTAATTTTTACCACTACACTATCCAGCATTTAGTAATTCTTACCCCTACACTATCCACACGTACCCTGCAGTTGCACTCACTGGAGTGGAAATAGTAATTTTTACCCCTACACTATCCAACACTTACCCTACTGTTGCCCTAAAAGTATTATGCGTTGTAATGGTATGCGTTGTAATGGAATGCATTGTAATGGTAGTTTTTAAAAATGCGTTGTAATGGCATGCATTGTAAAATCATGCAATGTAATGGTAGTTGTGATATAAAGACTGCGTTGTAAAAGCATGCGTTGTAATTGCACGTGTTGTAGCGTCATATATTCCTTAGCAGAGGGCAGTGTGAGGACTACCTGGATGTTATTTGAAAAAGCAGATCTTCAGCTTCTTGAATAACTCAAGAAGTGAGGAGGAGGCTCTGATGTGGTGAGGGAGGTTGTTCCATGTCTTGAGTGCGATGTAGGAGAATGAGCAACCTCCAGTTTTGCTTTTTGCAATGCTGAAATGCGTGCAAGTGAGAGTGAGGCAGAGTGCAAGTGCTTGGTGGGTTTGCGAAAGTGTATGCAGTAGTTCAGGTATTCTTGTTCTGTGCTGTATAGGACCTTGTATGTGTGTGTGAGAAGTTAGAATTGGCTGCACTTATGAATTGGGAGGCAGTGAAGCTTCCTCAGGTGTGTTGTGATGTGGGTGCGATGTGGGAGTAGATTGTGAGTCTTGCAGCAGTGTTCTGAATGGTCTGGAGTCTGTGTGGGAGTTGTTTGGTGATTACGGCATAGAGAGTGTTACTGTAGTCCTGCCTGCTGGTGATAAATGCCTGTGTGGCAGTCTGTCTGGTGTTCTGAAGTAACCGTT
The DNA here is from genome assembly GCF_964204655.1 of Triturus cristatus. Lineage (NCBI taxonomy): Eukaryota > Metazoa > Chordata > Amphibia > Caudata > Salamandridae > Triturus > Triturus cristatus. Next base: position 1,067,354,373 of record NC_140585.1, read on the forward strand.
TGAAGATTTTTCACAACATATTCGAGATGTGAAAGCAAGAGGCGCACATAGCGTTGACTTGAGCTGTCATGTTGAGCTTGTCATCTAGGAAGTTGGTCCTAGCACCGATCGCCATCAGGTGGAGTCCCATGGGTAGGTCTGGTTGCCAAAGATCAGTAATTCCATCTTGTCCGTGTTGATCTGGAGGCAGTTGATTTGCATCCAGTCGGCTACCATAGTCATGCAGTGAATTTGGTTCTGGCAGTGGTTGTTTTGTCCATTAGGAAGAGGATGAGTTGGGGGTCATTGGCATAGGAGACAATGGTGATGTCTTTTGCTCAAATGATGTTGATGAGCAGCATCATATGTATGTTGAAAAGGTTGGGGCTGAGGAACAATCCCTGTGGGACTCTACATATCAATTTCTTGGTCTCTGATATGAATGGTGGCAGCTGACCCTTTGGGTTCTTCCTGTGAGGAAGGAACAGATCAATTTGGAATCTTCTGATGAGGGTGTTCTGGGAGTCAGAATCAAAGGCCCCAGAGAGGTCTAGCAGGAAGAGGGCTACTGTTTCTCCTATGTCCAGGATGATGCAAATGTCATTGGTAAGCAAGGAGTTGGGTAAGACGATGCTCAGTTGATTCGGGTGGGCTGTGGGCTTTTCGAGGAGAGTGTTGATTTCTGCACGTTTCCATTCATTTGGTAAATGGAGGTGTTAATGATGTGGGCCAGAGTGGTGATAATTGGTGATGATCTCAGATTGTAGATGTAGTGGGGGCATTGCCCGTTAGCGGCCCTGAGTGGATGATCTGCATGATTGCCGCTGTGTTATTTCTGATGAGCATTGACCATTCAATCAAGGGGCCATCTTGGTTTTTGGTGGGTAGATTAGCAACGAGTTCTGTGGGGTTGGGTTGGTTTGTAAAGGCACTGTAGATGTTTGTGATTTTGCTGTGGAGCAAGTTGGATAGGTTGTCACAGAGTTTTTGTGCGACAGTGATGTTGGTGACTGCGACTGAGAGTGAGGTGAAATCCTTAACGGTCAACAAGATCTCTTAGCAGCAGATGGACCTTCCTTTGATGAGGTCCACTAGTGCTTTTTTCTTGCTGTCTCTTATTTTCTGGTGACAGCTTCTGAGTGCATCCTTGTCAGTGGTGTTTTGGCCTTGTTCTCCATCTTTTTCCTAGCTGTTTGCAGTGTCGCTTGGTGTCCCAGAAGTCTTCTGTGTACCAGCTTCTATGATCTACTGTGCGTTTTTGGATTTGATGGGTTTTAGGGAATCCATGCAGTTTTTGAGCCAGTTTGTTGGGGTTGTCTGTGGGATTAGGATGATCCATGCTTAGGTTGCAGATTTACTCTGCTTCTGTGATGTTGCCCCAGTTGCAGCTTTGAAAACTGAACTTGGTAAATGGGCTGACTTGAGGTGTGTTGATTTAGAATTGGATGATGGAGTAGTCAGTCCACGTGAGTTTTGTGGTCAGGTTTTATTTGATGCGGACACTTGTGGTGAAAATGGGCATCAGTGCGTGTCTCCCAGTGTGCGCTGAGTGAGTCCAATTTTTGAGGAGTGCTGCTGTGACTCAGGGGTCGTTTCGGTCTTCCAGGTGAAAGTTGAGGTCACCAAGGAAAATGTAGGTTCTGGAGCCAATGGTGAGCGCAGCGTTGAAGTTGGTGATGAGGTTGGTAAAGGTAGCTCGTGGTCTGGGAGGGTCGGTAGGCGAGGGTTCCATTCAGGGCGAAGTTTTCTGAGATCAGCAGTTTGTAGGGAAGGTGTCCATGGATGGGATGGTGTTCTCTGTGAATGTTGTGCATTTGATAGATGATAGCGAGTCATCCTCCTGGCTTGCGAAGGCATCCTGTTGAGCGATATTGTAACCCGCTGGGATTGCCATGGCAATCTTGTGAGCAAACAATGGGTTCAGCCAAGTATCTGTGATGAAGAAGATGTTGGGTGTATCACTACTCAGCAGGCCCGATAATTTGGTTGTGTGTTTGCTGAATAATCATGAGTTGAAAAGCAGGCTTACGAGTGGGTGTTGATGTGCAGCTTTGCTCTGGCATGTAGTGCATGGTGTTGGTGCTTGAGTGGAGTGTCTGTCGGGAGGTGGTGTTGAGGGCATTGTTAGTATTTGTGTGGTGGGTATAGGTGTGTGGCTGATGGAGAACCAGCAGAGGGTGCAGGTGAAAGCTCCTACTGTGGTGTGAGGTGTGGCACGGCAGCAGTTGGGGAAACAGTGTCCGGGGTCTAGCAACCTGTATTGGTGATATCGGTGATCGGAACAAAGTTTCTGGTGCTGGGTATGGTCCTGGTGCAGGTGCAGACAGGCTTGACTTTGGCGCACCAGTGGCAACCCAGTGGCACGCTCACTGCCAGCATCCGCTGTGTATTTGTGTTGCAGCTGCCATTAAGTAGGTCTTTGGAGGGGAAGGAGTGCAGGGTTCCATGATGTCATTTCCGGTGATGATGGGTGGTGGAAAATGAATTCCTCTTGCTTCGCTACTTCTTTTAAAGATGGTTTTGGTAGGAAAACCAGTAAAGTCACTTCTCGCACACATGAATGTTGCGAAATTAAGTGAGGTCACTTCCTGTGTAGATTGATGATGGGAGATCCAGTGATGTCACTTCCTGTGCTGATGGAATTTGCCACTTGTTTTTCTGTAGAATGACAGGAAATGAAGCCCCCTTGCTTGACTTTTTCTTTTAAAGACAGTTTTGGCAGGAAAACTAGTAATGCTACTTTCTCTCCAGGTGGATGATTGGAAATTCAGTGATGTCCCTTCCTTTGTAGATGGATGATGGGAGATCCAGTGGTGTCACTTCCTGTGCTGAAGGAATTTGCCGTGTGTGCAGCACAAGTCATAAATGGCCACAAACATGTCACTGTCAAAGATTTTGAACAAAATAAACATATTCAAACAACAGGAGAGAGAGGATGGAACTCACACTCTTAATCTCCCTAGGGCTTTCATAGGTAAACAACAAAAGAGCGCGACTAACTAATAGAGAGCCAGCAGCAAAAAATCACACAAAATTGTAAAAAGAACCCTCACTCACCAACCTAGTTGGTGACATGCTTCATCCCTGGGTTACCACCAGAGAGGCTGAGTGCCTCCCTGGTGTGCTACAACGCCTGTTTACAGAGGAGCGGGTTATTTTGTGATGAAGGGTGCAAAAAAAGAGTGTAATTTAAAATGTAATTTAAAAATGCCGTAACTTTATCCCAAAAACTTTAATAGTGGAAAATCCGGCAAGAATAAAAAAGGTATATAACTCTGAGTAAATTATATCAGTTATATTCTTTAATGAAAGTGAAATAATGATGGTCAACATGTTTCTACCTTTCTAGAATATTCACCAGGCATTCATCAGGACCAAGCCATCCTGACGGTTTGCACACACTAAGGCGCACCCTACCTACTGGTGGAAGCGAAAAAGACCGCAATAACTCACGTTTTATGGACAAGTCTTCAGGATTTCTGAAAACTGTGTGTTTCTGGAAAAAATAAACAAAAAACACACGACAATACAACACACAAACATATGCAATACATAAACTGAGATTGGGCTGTGATATGCCCCATAGTGATTTTAATCATGCTGCTTTTAATCTTGCTCTCCGATAAAAAAAACGACTTTTCTGCGTAATCGCCATTTATCAAATGGTCCATGCACAATTCATAACATGCGGCCTTAGAAAGTGCTTATCTATTGCGTTAAATCAGCACTATTTTATGAATATTTTCAAAGTGGTATTTCATTGAGGTATGCCGCTTTTCTACCTGTGAAGTCAAAAACAGTGAATAAAGGTGACTTGGTGTGCGGGATCCAAGGCAATTGTGACATATGTGACTCCCACATACCTAACGGTGTTGGAGAATAATGTCAACTTACATGAAGCTAGATTTGACCTCTCTACATAGGTCCGGGGGGGGGCGCTCACTTGTAGTCACACACTATAAGTGAGAGAATAGTTAGTACATTGTTATAAAGCATTTGCCAACCGTCTATTGTCAAAGGGCGTTTGAACATTTACTTCGTCAAAGTGGCATGCCCGCGGTAAACCTACTGCTCCCACTCACGTGACCGCTCCTCTTCCATGTTTGTCTTACGTGACTGGAATTGTGTCAGTGGAGTTTGAATAAAAAGCTTGTGCACTAACCTTTTGGTGATGGCTGACGTCAAATTCACTTTATTCATAGCTGATTTTTACACATTAACCATATCGAATGGGTTCACCAGTAATATTAGTAGTCACCTCACATGATAAAAAGCATAATCCAGAAATTTCTTTCCTGGGAAAACAAAGTTATTGGTGGTTAACAACGGTACAGAACCACTGTATGAGCTTTGGAGTTTTAAGAAACGGTCGCAATTTTATAATAGAAATAAAATTGAGAAATGCGCCATATTTAGCAAAATAACTAAAATTGAGGTCTCAGGAACAGTATATATCGCTCAATGGATGAAAAATGTCATCAAGCTCTTTGGTGGTAAGATACTGTAAGTTCCCTACTAACCAAAAAAGGCCTTTAAGGCAGGAAATATACCCAAGGATCATATTGACTCCTAACGGTGCATCACAGAACCCCACGGTATATTATCGGTGAGCCCATTAACATGAGTGGCAAGGCGATAGACCCATCGCTGCTCCTTTTCAAACAGTATCTGTGATGTCTTGTTGCCTGGTTTCAAATGCTCTATTATGGTCCAATGTAGGTCATTAGTTGTATGATTGGAACTAAGGAAATGTTCTGTTAAATTTGTTGTGTTTTTCCTACACCGAATATTGCTTCGGTGTTCACACACTCTAATTTTTCTTGTAGTCATACCTATATACCGCAGTCCACATGGACATCTGATGAGGTAGACCACATTGGTGGTATTGTAGTTTGTGTGTCTCCATTGCGTCCAAGTCTGGCCTATTCCAGATTCAGTGTTTTAGTCGCTGTTGTTAAATGGCAAACGCTGCAAGAGCCACAGGGAAAATGTCCTGTGACACTAGGCAGACCCCAAGCATTCAGGACTGTCATTATTGGGTTTCTTAGGACAAGTATGCACTAGAGCATCCCTTATGCTTCTGGCTTTTCTGAAAGAGAATAATGGTTTCTCCAATTTTCTGTTGCTGCTTTGGATGCGGTGCTGTAAGTGGTCACGCATGTAAGAGGGACCTCCTCAGAACGTTTTTTGGTGTATTCCAGCAATGCTTCCCTGGGTTGATTGCTGGCCCTTTTAAAGCTCTGTTTCAGAATTTTGTCATGGTAGCCTCGTTTCGGGAGTTTGTTCGTAAATTCTTCAGATTGAGAACGAAAGTCACCCACTTTACTGCAGTTTTGCCTAATGCGTAAATACTGTCCATACGGTAAGTGTTCCTGTAAAGTCCTCGGATGGAAACTAGAGAAGGACAGTAGGTTGTTTTTAGCTGTAGGCTTGTAGTGTGTCCTAGTTGTTAGTTTGCCATCTCTTTAAGAAAGTACCACATCCCAAAAAATCATTTCATTTTCGTGGTAGGAGTTGGTGAACTTTAAATTGGCATCATGAGTGTTAATCCAATTAAAGAAATCTTTAGTAGACTTTCTAATCCCTGCCATATGATAAACACGTCATCAATATATCTTTTCCAGAAAGACAGATTGGACTCATAAGGATTGTCTGTGCTCAGAATGTTTTTGCACTCAAAATCGAAAACATAGAGACCTGCTACACTGGGGGAAAAAACACTGCCTATAGATGTACCAGTTGTTTGTAGGAACAGGTCCCCTTGATATTCAAAATAATTATGTTTGAGTGCCATGGTTGCACATTCAATCACGAGTTGTCTCGGGCTATTGTAATTCCACGTAGCTGCTTCTAATACCTCACTTAGAACCCTTATCGTCTCATCTTGAGGAATACTAGTGGAAAGACTCTCAAAATCTAATGTTACTAAGAGCGTGGTGTCGTTATCCACTGTTATGTTTTGTATGAGAGCCAGAAGATTCTTAGTATCCCTCAAGTAAGTTGTAGTCTTTTGCACAAGTGGTTTTAAAAATTGGTCACAATAATGTGACAGAGGCTCCAAAAGTGAGCCAATGCCCAAAACTATAGGGCGCCCAGGTGGAGGGGTCCTATTTTTGTGGGTTTTCGGCAAGGTGTAAAAGTATGGAATTGTGCCCTCACTATTTATAGGAAATCAGCCTCTTGTTTAGTGATGTGCTTGTTTGATTCAGCATTATTGCCCAGTTCACAAATCTTAGACCTTAGTTCGAGAGATGGGTCTTTAGTCAAAGAAGTATAACAGTTGCGATCACCTAGGAGGCGTCTGCACTCTTTATCATAATCACCAGTGTCTTGAATCACAATTCCCCCACCCTTGTCTGCTGGTTTTATAACTACAGCGGTGTTAGACTGTAGAGTTTGTAAGGCTTGGAACTCTGCAGCACTCATGTTCTTAAAGACTCCTGCCTCTTCAAAAGTTTCTACGTCATTGAACACTGCGTGCTCAAAGGCTACGATCTCAGCAGAAACGGTGTATGGATGGGGATTGAATGTAGATTTTAAATGTAGTCCTGTGTCGCTGACAGGGTCTGCTAACTCACTGGGATCAGCCTTCTCAAAACAAGCCTTGAGCTTTAATTTTCTAAAAAACTCAGCTAATTCACAATGCACTTGGAACCTGTCCAAGCGTGCCGTTGGCACAAACCCTAGTCCTTTCTCCAAAACTGACAATTCAGTTGGAGTCAGGACGCACAGGAGAGATTGGTAACTAAACTCCCTGGTTGCTGGGTCCCGCTTGTTTGTTCTGTGATTTGCTGTGGGTATTGTTCCCTATAGGTTCCTCTGGTCCCAAATGAACTTGGCCTGTCCCTCTTCTCTTTCCTCGCCCCTCCGGCCCCTCTCTAAATAAGGTGGTCGGTACGGGTTCTGAGGAAATGGTTGTGGTAAGAAGGCTGAATTCCAGCTCATTATTGGGAATTGTGGTTGCTGATACTGGTTGTGATAATTAGCAACACCTGGTGTTGGTAATGGTGGCCATGTCTCTTGGGGATGATACTGCCTATTCCATCCTTTTCCTCTTCCCCGCTGCCTGTTCGTATTTCTTGGCGGAGGAGTATAGTCAGGGTCAACATAAGGATTGGCTTTTGTGAAAGCAAATCATTTTAAGTCTTTTTGAAATTTCTGAGCTTTAGACTGAGTTAGATTTTCCTTATATTCATAAACCTTTTTATTTAGTTCTTTTGATATCCCGTGAGTGTAGCTTTAAAATGAGTCTCAGTCAGCTGGATCTCTACCATTATGGCCTCCAAGATTCTTATGGCTGTTTTTATAATTAGGACCAGCCAGTCACGGGTACAGTGCCACGCGATCTGGGCCCATTCTTTTCTAAATAGTGCATCATCCAGAAATATCCGTGGAGCATTGGTGACTAGAAGGCCTCTGGGGGCCATATTATTCCATAGATACTCTGCAAGTATTGTTCCATATAGGATTGTACGTATTAGATTTTTTTTCTGTTCTGATAATTTATCCCATTCCGTAGTTTGGGATATGGTTTGTGCAATTGAGGCATCTGCATAAATAGAGGGGTCTGCCAGAAGGGCATCCACCTCTTCATTAGAATATGAAAGGCCTAAATTCTCCATATTTTGTCATAAATTCAAAGGGAAGAGAGAAAGAATCTCTCCGGGACAAGGCGCCACACTAGTATATGCAAGAAGCTTCATGTGGTAATGTCAGGGTTTTTGGCCACAATAATAGGGGCCAGAAGTTCCAACATAAGACTGAAATTAACATTTTCAGTTTTCAAGGAACTTTAAACTTTATGGGTAATGCAAGATTTATGCTCTATTGGACAACAATCTGAGTCAAGGGGAAAAGTCAACAATCTAGGCATAATCCTTGATGAACACCTATCTATGAAGACCAAGTAACATACATATTTACAAACTATTGTTCTGTCTGAATTATGTGCATAGGATTTGCCATCTAGTGCCACCAGCAATACTTCCAGTTTGGTCTACTGACTATTCATGCCTTGATTATTTAAATATTCTTTATCTGGAGAAAGCTCTAGTTCAGAAAGTCCTGATTGTACAAAATGCAGGGATACAATTAATAACTGGATTTCACAGTAGAGACCAACCTATTATTGGGAGCCAGAAGTAATTTATAATCTTAAGGTAGAATACAATTTCATTTTCAAGTGTAAGTATTTGGTATAAAAATTACCCTCAGTCTAGCTCCACCGTACAAGATGGACAAACTATTGGTTCTTTGAACAATGAGGAAGCTCAGATCCTCCAATAAAGAGCTGCTGCAAATGTTCCCCTCAAAGTCTTTTATCTATAAGGGAAACAAAAGATTATTTTAATATTACAATAAGAGCCTGTAATTCGTAACCAGACTCTCATTAAAGATTCCTTGCTAGCACGTTTCCAAAACATTCTCAAACCCCTATTATTTTTATGAATTAATTTCTGCCTATTTCTTTCTTTTTCCTGAACTCCAGTTACTAATCCTCCTTGGTCTTCTTCTTCCTTTTGTTTGAATTATTACATCTCTAAGCCTGGAGACTGTTGCACTCTAATGCGCTATGTAAGAGCTATCATTACTCATTCAACAATAATTGTGTTAGCATAATTGGGTGTCATCTGATAAATCCTTGAAATCCACAACCCATCTACCTCTCCTAAAACCTATTCACCTTATGCTTGTCTTTGACCCTATACAGTGCTATGCAGCCTTTTGGATAGGTTTGAGCTATAATAACCATATGTACGGACATACACACATGCATATCTCCAAATTGACTTGCCATTGTTAGGCAATTCATTTTCCTTCTCATTTGCCGAAACTGGAGGTTTGAGATATTGCATTAGATGGCCAACTCTGTAGGTATCAATGAAAGTTTTTAAACAATGCATTTCACTATAGAAACAAGTCAAAACAGCAGAAATAACACATAAAGTGAAAGCATTTCAACATTCCAATCTAACCCTATGTGAAAAATTTAAAGTCTTTAACTTGCTCTTACTTGTTTCCAACAAAGGAGGAAATAGCATATGCAAGCCTTACAGTCAGAGGGAAAACAAAGGTAGGAAGACAGACATATTAAGAGAAAGACTAAATAAGTACATATAGGGCCAGATGTATGACGCTAATTTGCATGCGCAAGTGGGTTTACGACGCGTTCTTGCATGCAAAATACAATAGGGCCATGTACAAATCCTATTTAGCGAATCGCAATTTTTTTATGATTTGCTAAATCGGATTTTCGACTTGCTATCAGGAAGGGACGTTCCAAGGGCGTCCTTTCCTAATAGCGACCCGCTACGCTATGTAAGAATGATTTGCGACCGCAATTGCGGTTGCAAAACACTCGCAATTTACCGCCCTCTTCAAGAGGGTGGTAACCAATTCGCAAATGGGAAGTGGTCCCCAGGAGACCCTTTCACCTTTGTGAATGCAGGGGAAAATATTTTTTAGGAGAACGCATTGGTCCCAGGGACCACTACCTGCCCTTAAAAATTAAACAAAAACGCTAAATATTTCTTTTTTAAATGCGTCTCAGTTTCCTTTAAGGAAAACAGGCTGCATTTTAAAAAAAACTGTTTTATTTAAAAGCAGTCCCAGACATGGAGGTCTGTCAAGACCAGCAGGCCACCATAACTGGGAGGGCCAGCCATTCCCAACAGGGTCGCAAATTGCGAGTGCCTCATGAATATTGATGATGCATGCAATTTGTGACCCCATTGGGAATCGCAAACAGTGTCTCTGACACTGTTGTACATAGCATTTTGCGACTTGTAAATTGCGACTCGCAATGGAGCGTAATTTGCGAGTCGCAAAATGCTATGGTCTTACATCTGGCCCATAGTCTTTTCTAAAAGGAATTCATAAATGTCTTCCTGTTTAAATTCTAATCACTTCAAAGTAGATTGTATCTTATTTTATATAATTATTTGCCATTACTGTCTGGGTACACATGGCTTGCATCTGCGTTTCAGTATTTGGCAGATACATATAATTCTTCTTTTGTTCAGCATTTTGCACCTCAATATGAATTTTCCATGAGAACTATACCTATTAGAAGTAGCAGCAGTGAAGCAATACAACCAACACTGAAACACCCCACAAATTGGGCTCAGTAAATGGACTTCTCATGTGCTACAACAGAGAGCACTTCTGCTGCAAAGAAGTGCAATCATGGACAGTGTCAAAGGATAATGCTACATATAACATTCAGTGCAAGTCTGGAGCACACAACAATTAAATTGCAAAATCGTAACTTTTTGTTGTCAAAATTTGCATTGGAAACTCTATTTTATTAGATATAAAAGATTATTGCATGAATATACAAATATCACAAAAAATTAGAGGTACAAATAGTCTTGACAATGTCCAATGCATTCTCCATGAAGAAAATAGAGGTGTTGACAATATGTAGTTCAATCCAAACACAGCGAACACTTGTTTTGTCATTATCTAAGACTTCCTCTGTGCTACTGAAGTATATTTGGAAACCTATGTCTATATACCCGTGGTACTGGTCAGATAATTATGTAGCCATCTATAATATGTAAACATATACTCAAGAATAACTTCATCACTGCGATAATGATAGGTAACGACCATCCATAGCGTGCAGAATAAATTGTGTCAGTGTACATATAATTTATGAAGGGCCCCCTAGATATGGGATAATCCCCAGTGTCAGAATCAGTGTCCGGGAAGAGTACACATTGGAAAAATGCTGTGAGATGAATTAAGTGTTGGATGTGTTTGAATTTAACAACATATTGTTAATGATGTGCTTGGATTTAACTAAATATTTATATATTCAATATTCATGCAATGAACATTTATGTTTAATAAAATAGTGTTTCCACTTGAAATTTTGACTACAGAAAGTCACAATTTTACAATTTAATTGTTTTGTGCTTCAGACTTGTATTGGATTTCCATGAGAACTATGCTGGGAAACCATATAGTAATCATAGTTACATATGTTAATTGTTATGATGGACTGATTTGGAAACCTAATAACAAAGTAATTCATACCAATACTGCTGTCTAAAAATGAGACACCTTCAGACGTTGAAAAATGTACATGTATAGAACATTTGCAGAGTAGCATCTGCACAAAGTGTAATCTTCTTTGGAACTTCGATTTTTGGTCGACTGGTGTGCAATTGTTCATACACATTTGTAATTCATCTAAATTTACTGGACATAATGGATCCAGAGGTTTATTGAACAAATTCCTCCAAAATGTTTCCATGAAGGTCTCACCTATATACTCTGACCGGGTGCCTAATAATCCAGAATAGGTCAATGACTTAGGGTTTGATATTATTGGATGAAAATGTTTGATGCAGCCACTGTTGATATGTTTAAGAATGAAAGAGATGGGGAGTGGCTTGGAGCCCGGCAGGCATGGCGGCGATCCGTTGAGGCTCCCGGACCGGAGAGGACGAAACGCGCAAAACATGACTCTCGCGCAAAGCTTTTTGTAACGGAATCAACGTCGGAATGCTGTCTCCCTTCATGGCGCCCTCCCAGACGCTTATGTGGTCACTTAATCTGTTGTTTCCTCAACTTAATCGCGTCTGGAGGGTAGCCATTTTGTTTTATTTTAGCGCGACGCGAGTGCTTTTCCTCCCCTCAAAAGCAGCAACTTTTTTCTGTATCACTTCTCTTCTTCGCTTCCCTCCTGCTCAAAAACACAGCCATTTCCATTAGCAGTAATCTGTTAGATGCTGTAACCCAGTTTCCTCTTATTTTCTTTTTGTCATTGAGGTACTGAGGTTTCTGCCGCCATTTTGTCTTCAGCCTACGAAGGATTGTTTTTTTTTATCTTCTTCTTCACAACATCACCAAGAGGCATGCCAATTTTATTTCTACAGCACTAGGAAGTCCTGCAAATATTTATGTTTGGCGCATACTGTTTTTGCATTTTTAAATAAAGGTTCAGATAACACGCTCTTTTTTGTGAAGAGGCATACATTGGCTTCATTTACTCCAAAATTCCCAATAACTTTTGAATTGTTTCTTTTCTTAGTTTTTCTTCTTCTCAACATTTTTTTTGGAGCAGCTTCTTTATTCAGTTATACAGTCTATTTCTTTGGTCCTCCTGGCTGGTTGTTTTACGCATCAATATCATTTATGCCCTCAGGACTTTAGCTGTTGCAGGTTGATGGGCAGAACGGAAGGTAATTTTTCTGTGCACCCGAAACCAAAGCGTATTCAAAGGTTTTTTCTGAGTTATCTCATTTGGAAAGTTTGGGTGATCTCCACACATATTATTGTACCACTGCTATGGAGCCTGCACAGTTACCTACAGGAAAGTCCAATGTTAAACGCCTGAAAAAAGACCCCCTTCACCGCCTAAATCGGCTCCCCCAGTCTTGATGGAGCTTTTACTCCAGGAAATAAGAGCCCTAAGACCCTTTGTAGAAGAAACAAATGCTAAATTACAGATCCTCTCAGATAATTGGATCCAGCTGGATACCAGACTTACGACAGTGGAGCAAAATGTTTCCTCTTTTCAGGATACTGCTAAATGCGTTACCTCCTTACATTCTCAAGTTTCAACATTACAAAAACAAGTTGAGGACCTTGAAAATCGGAATAGGAGGAATAACCTACGCATCTTTAATCTAGCAGAGGGAATTGAAGGTACGGATCCCATCGCTTTCTTCAAATCCTTTCTCCCCAAGATTCTTCATCTACCAGAAGGCTCTTCATTGAATATACAGCGTACTCACAGGCTGGGTCGTATCTCCACTAATTCCACATCTTCACAGAGACCGAGAGGCGTCATCTTGTATTTCTTGGAGTATACCGATTTGCTAAAACAGCTGCTCGGGCTATTCAAACCATTTCTTGGTCTGGTGCCACTCTATGTTTTGCACAAGATTACTCAAAAGCTACTGCTTCAAGACGCCAAGCCTTTCTCGACATGAGACCAGCCCTTCGTTCTATGGGTGCCAGATATGGACTTTTTTATCCATGCCTTTTTAAAGTCACCTATAACAATAAAACTATTTCCTATGAGGATCCAGTGCGCTTGAAAAGCTTCATCAATGCGAACAAGATGGATCTTATGGATACTTCGAGACCATCCTCTTCACATGTTGCCTGATTGACCTATGGCTCTAATTCAAGTTGTTTTTTTCTCACTGATTGCAGGATTTTTGCTGTTATGTATTCTTACTGGTTATGCATTCTAGTTTTGCCTTGATGATGTTACTTGATGCTACACAACTTTATCTTTTTCATGTTTTGTCTTATCATATAACTTATTCCTCACATCTTCTCTCTCATTTGCTTCCACAGTTGCGTTTATTTTTGGCGTGTTTCCTCTTCGGTCTGGTCCAGTCCTCACTGGTCGTCTCGTCTGCTTAATGTGGTTACACCTACCCCTACCTTCTTCTTCCCTTAGAGTAGGTTTGTTGTTCGTTTTGTCTTTAGTTTTTTGTTTTATCTTGCAGCTCCTCTTTTTATTTAAAGCTTTCTTTGTCTGTATTTTCTTCAATCTCGCTGTTCCTCTTTTCTTAACAATTCTTTTTGTTTACATATTTCTGATCTTCTTCTCATCAACACTTTCTTACTATATAATTGTCAACTTTGTTTATTTTTTCAATGTTTTACCTCGACCCTGTCTCTGGTCTCAATTACGTACACCTTTTTACTATTTTGTGGCTTGAGTCCTATCTCTCTCATTACTGTTCTGTTTTTTATTCATGCATTATTATACTTGTTTGTTTTGCATTGGACTTTCGCTATGATTCCATGTGCCATTACATAGCTGCATTTTTATGTCATTAAAATTATTTTCTTGGAACGTTAAGAGGTTATACTCTCCAATTAAGAGGCAAAGGGTTATATCTCATCTTGCCAAACTAAATACTGATATTGCTTTCCTTCAAGAAACCCATCTTAAGGAAGATGAATCCTTGAAATTAAAAAAAGGTTGGGTTGGGGAAGTTTTCTTTTCTCAAGGAGATGGTAAACGAAATGGAGTTGTGATTTTATGTCGTAAGTCCATTCCAGTTACCTTTATATCACAACATTCAGATACGGAAGGCAGATGGTTAATTGTCAAATTGTTATTGAAGGGTGTTCCAGTTTCTTTTCTCAATGTCTATGCCCCTACTGGAGGAGAAACATCCTTTTGGCCTGCTTTAGCTAAGCAGATTTCTCATTGCATTGAGGATAATGTTATTTTAGCAGGGGACTGCAATCAAGTGCTCGACCCTTTTTTAGACAGAAATTCCAAAGTGTCTTATGTTCCCAATAGACCCCATAAATCGTTTGTTCATACTATTACGCAACATAAACTTATTGATGCCTGGCGCCTTTGCAATCCAGTCACTAAAGAATATACTTTTTATTCCTCAGCCCATCAGACTCAGTCAAGGATTGACTATATATTTGTCACCCATAATATTTCACAATCCCTTTCGTATGCTGATATAGGTCCCATCTTTATCTCTGATCATGCCCCTGTCTCAATTGGTTTGGAGATATTGCCCAAAGCTAATACCCCAGAAGATGGCGATTTAATAACAGTCTCCTTTTAGAACCAAAATTTACAGCCTTCTTTACCGCATTTTGTAACGAATATTTTGCGGTGAATCAAGATGTGTCCTTGTCTTTTTCTACTATTTGGGATGCTTTTAAAGCTTCTGCTAGGGACTTTATCAGTGGTTATGTTGCAAAGAAGCGGAGAATTGGGCGTCAATTCACTAATGCTCTTCTCAGTGACATTAAGAAACTGGAGCACTCTTACTATGTTTCACAAACACAAGAAAATCTAACGGCTCTCACAAAGGCTAAGTTCCAATTTAACAAAAGATCAATTGACGATCCCTCTTTATATCTTCTAAAGTCTAGTGCAAAATTTTATGGTGGCAAAAACAAGGCTGGGAAAATATTAGCAAATTATTTAAAAGTTCGACAAAACAAGTTAAATATTGATTCTGTTTTTGACAATCAATCTGTTTTGAAAATTTAAGGACACTGACATTTTAGATGAATTCTCTCTTTTTTATAAATCCTTATATACCTCCGAAATGCAGCCATCTGATCACTCACTGTTACAGTTTTTCTCAACTATTCATTATCCTCAACGCGATTCACTACATTTGTCTTCCCTAGAGGTTGAGTTAACACAGAAAGAAGTCTTAAATGCCCTCCAAACCCTGAAGATAGAGAAAGCACCTGGCCCAGGTGGCTTTACTGTTGAGTTTTATCTCTATTTCTCTACCCTTCTTTTACCCAAACTATATACCCTTCTCCAATTTTTTCATTCCAAAAATAATTCTATAGGTTCTTTTTCGGAGGCTCACATTTGCCTTATTCCTAAGGATGGTAAAGACCCCAAATATTGCAAAAATTATAGGCCCATTTCCCTGGTGAACATTGACTATAAAATATTTTCTAAAGCATTAGCCATACGCTTGGATACCCTTTTACCCTCCTTGCTGGGGAAAAAACAGTACGGTTTTGTTAAAGGACGGGTTATAACAGATAACACTCGCTTGTTTTTCAATGTCTTATCTAAGTCTCCTTTTCTAAAACACTCGCTAGCAGCCATAGCTTTAGATGCAGAAAAAGCTTTTGACAGAGTTGAATGGAAATACCTATTTTATACTCTTAGATGGTTTGATTTTGGCCCGAATTTTATAAATTTAGTATCTCTCCTGTACTCTAACCCGTGTGCGGCAGTTTGTGCTAATGGCTTGATTTCCCCCTTTTTTAAACTAGGTAGAGGTGTGCGCCAAGGATGCCCCCTCTCTCCTTTTTTATTCAATTTGGCCTTAGAACCTTTTTTATCCAAATTACATCAGAATCCTAACATACATGCTTTTCAAACTTCAAAAGCTCATATTAAGCTTGCTGCTTATGCTGATGATATTCTCCTTTTCATATCACAACCAGAGATATCAATCCCTGCTTTTTTAGCAGAAACACAGTCATATTCCCTCATATCTGGTTATAAGTTGAACAACGATAAATGTGAAATTTTACCCCTGACCAAATATACTTTTAAAGCGGAGTTTAGTGCTTCTAGGTTTACATGGAGTTCTCATCATATTAAGTATTTAGGTTTGCACTTTACTTCTTCAGTAACAAATACAATATCACTATGCATGCAAAAATGTATTAATAAACTCTCAGAGTTAACTGCTAAATGGCATCCCTTATACCTTTCCTGGTGGGGTCGTTTAGACACTATAAAGATGATGTTAACACCCATAGTTCTATACACGATCTCCAATATTCCAGTGCCTGTTACTGCTAAACTTTTCAAGAGAGTTAACTCTATCCTCTCCTCTTTTTTATGGAGTGATAAGAAACCTTGAATGTCCATTTTTAAGTTATCACGTCCCAAGATAGAAGGTGGAGTCAACTATCCTGATTTTCAAGCTTACCAGAAGGCTTTCCTTCTGCGTCAAGCTTCCATGTGGTTACTAGACTCTACGGACAATTGTCCTTTATGGACCTCTCTTGAACACCTCTTTTTATCCCCCGTTTCCTTTCGTGAATACCTTTCCTCCTCACATAAGCCTCAATCTCTTTCTACCCCTATAATAAAACATACCTCCAAACTTCTTGACTTCACAACCTCCCCTACTCCCCTTACTAAATATTTTTTCCTTGCATCCCCAATTTGGCACAACAGGCATTTAACTATCCGAGGTAAGCCTTTCTATTGGAAGTCATGGAGACAAAGAGGATTAATATGGATTCACCAGCTATTTTCAGATTTGATTTTCATATCCTTCCGCATACTCAGCCATTCCTTTGGTTTACCCTCTTCCTACATTCACAAATATAACTTGCTTAAGTTAACGATTACGGATGTATTCTCTAAACTCCCCACTGCGCATGATACTCCTGCTCTTCTAGACTCCCCTTCACGCCTACACACTTTGTTACAAACATCACCTAAAGTCTCTATCATATATAGATATCTACAATATTCAGTTATAGATAGACAAAAATCCAAAGTAGAGGAGAGCTGGGAACGTGACTTTTTGACTGAATGGCCATTATCCCTATGGAAAAAAATATGGATTAAAATACGCAAGTCATCAAGGGCAGCCTCCACAACGCAAACACTATTGTTTGTTTATAATCGGCTTCTACTATCACCGGCTGTTTTAAATAAAAGATTTCCCAGTACTCCGAATACGTGTTGGACGTGTTTGGAGCCCAAAGCTGATCTCTTTCACATGTTGTTTTCCTGTCCACACCTCCGTACTTTCTGGCATCGTGTATGGTCTCAAATTAATTTAATTTTTGACACTAAGTTCTCTTTTTCCTTTACTCACGTTTTCTTAGGCAGCTTTTCTTCTGTTTGGGAGAACATTTCATTCAATCCCAGGGTTATTGATTTGCTGTTGGCAATTGCTTTTCAGCAAATCACAAGTAATTGGAAAGACACTGCAAAAATCTCCTATAAAGCTTGGTGGTATGCGGTCTGCCATAATCACAGATTGGATACCACTTTTGTTTATCCTCTATGTATGGCAATGAAACGTTTGGATTTGTGGTCACCAGTTAAACTGTACATTGATGCTTGTGCCAAAAATGCTTTCACACTTAAGCCATTCCAACAGGAAGTTTTGAAACCACCTTGATCTCCCTGATATGTTCCTAATTGTATTTATTTTATCAGCATTCATATTTTATTTAGTTTGTTTGATTTTTTCTCTCTTATTGAAAGTCCGTTTTACATACTTTTATTGTATTAGATTTGCGGTGTATTGTTATTGTTTCAATATTTTGTATCATATACAGACATCCTTTATCTCTTGAATAAAATTTTCTTGAACTTAAAAAAAAGAATGAAAGAGATGTAGATGTATTCAGAGAAATGAATCCTATGAGTTATGACTAGTGATTATGATTCCATGTACAATTTCATATTTCTTCTGTAAGTCTAATTTTAAGAAAAATAATATCTAAGAAAGTTGGTTAAGATATATTTAGTTTGCCTCTGAGAAGATCAGTCACAAACCTTCACTTAGTTCTATTAGGGCTATTTTCCCAGATTATAGAATCTTCATATATACCATTAGCTTTAATTGAGTCATCATACATCTCCATATTTTTAGAATCTGCATGCCTTCAATAGTATAGATCTAAATTGTCCTGGCATCATGAATCAATATCTTATTGTTATTTCAAGTTTTTTTTAGCTTCAACTTCTATTTCCTTCCGTCTACAAAAGCAACTCCATCAGCTAGGGATCAGACTGACCATTGTTGTGACATAAAAGATATTTATCCTCGTTATGCCTCTCCCAGGGATGCGTATATTTTTGGTGCATTCCCAGGTTTACAAGTCTTTGTAAATCTGGGAATGCATCAAAAACTATGAAAGGTGCATGGGAAAACCCACCGCAATGCCCACGGAACGCTCCCCTTGAAAAGGGCAAGGCAACATAGCGGTTTGTGCTGTGTTGGATTACTCAAAATTTTTGAAGCAATTCAAAGCCCATGGCTTCCTCAATCTGATTTAGATGTCTGTGTCACACACGTACCAAGTTGTGTTGTGCAAGCATGATGCAAAGCTCTAATTAATATGCCTCTTAGTTCGTAGTGTGCCTGTTATATTGAGCATGAAGCATGATATTGCTCCTTTTGTATCTTAAAAAACTGAAGATCGGACCTGCTAACACAGTTGACATCCTCGATTGCTATTACATATTCCATTTCAATTTTTGATTCAAGAGGAATTATTCTGTGCTGTATGTAACAGTGCCCCTTGTCACGCACAGCCTTCTAGATGGCACAGACTTCAACACCACTGACATAAGATGAGCCCTGCACAAAAGGGTAGCTCAGTGCTCCTTTCTGCTGAGATGAGAATATTGAGTAGCATTACATTGGGTAATAAGGCTGCTACACTTCACTCAGAATTTCTCTGAACTAGTGCATGCGCTGCTGAAAGCAGAGTTCGGAAACAGCAATAAGCATTGATTGCATATATCTGTTTGCAAACTCTGCTGTCTACAGCTCATATATTAACTCAGAAAAAATCTAAGGTAAACGTATGCACTTTAGAAAGGGCGGAAAACCATGCAGAAAAGTAAATGCTTAATAAGTGCAAGGAGTTTGCTAAAAATTATTCGATCAAATTTTCATTGTAGTCTAATAGACATATTCCAATTGCAAGGGATGAGCACAAATGGAATGCGGGCCTGGAGGTGTATTGAAAGCACTATATACAGAGGAAGTGGATGTTGGAGTTATAATTGGTCCCAAGAGTAGCGAACAAGAGCTATTTCCCCCTTCCTCGGCGGAGCTAGGTTTCAGACCCAATTGGCTAAAACTGGCTGCTTAACAGCCCTGATTAAGTACGTCTCTGGACGAAACGTGTTGGCTGGACTGGATTGGGATGTTTGAAGAAGAAAAATAATATTCTTTTGGATACAGTGTTAAGACTCCCGCCTCCTTACGGATTGAAAAGAAGACAATCAGTTGTCTCCTGGGCTACAGTGAAAATTTGATCTAATGAACTTTTAGAAAACTTCCAATTATTGAGCGCTCCCTTTTTAGAAAGGTTTTCTGTTTATAATTGATGGTTTCCGAGCAGTGGAATCATAGGCGATAGAGAGCTAACTTACCACATTGAATTATTGACTCATGTGGGGCCATTCAGGGCCAACACTGCTCTCTCTCTTTAGCAAAAATTACTTTAGAAAGGGTATCATGTAAAAACTGGTGCACAGCCTGAAACACACCTTCATGATATGACCCCTGTCATTTACAAAACATAGGAACTGCCTAAGGGCAATATGAAGTACTATATAACATTAAGTTATTATTTATAGCATGATGATCTCAACATGAGAATCTATTAGTTGGAAGAGGCGACAAGAAGAAAGAGAGCAAAGGTGCTACAGTGTTCATTACATTGATACATCGGAGGCATTGCGTTACCGTGTGTCAAACGAAACCAATTATTGTATTTGTAGACATACCAAGGCAATGGCAAATTCAGTGTATACATGTTTAAGATTACATTAGGGTAATTGAATGGCCCGTCTAAGCAGCCGGGCCATTTGACTCACATTTTTACTGAAAGAGAAAGCTGATCTTGTCCTCGAGTCCTCGTTTACAGCCCCCTCTTGTTTGCGGGTTAGTTACACTACTTATCAAGTTTTCACAGTGGGGTCTGGAGCTGTACACAAAGGAATTTGTTTCACTTTTGAGCGCGCTCGTCACAGAATTCACACAAATCAATCTGTTTCAGTTTTGAGCGTCTTATGCACAGAAAATGCTTCGACGACGCTTGGCTTGCAATGCCACACATGGACAAATCTAAATTCTGTTTTGCAGAGCACAAATATTTTAATGTAATACTCAAGAAATAATTTTTCATTAATAAGTGTCATACAAAAAAAACAGGCAGGAGTTTTGAAGTGTGATTTAGTGAACGAAAATCTCTGGATGCCTCTGCTGTAAGATTCCTACCCTGGGATTTAGTGTACATTAATTGGAAAGCTTTGTTCTAAAATAAATTACCTCCATCAATAATAATTCAATTAATTTGAGTCATTTATTACTCTTTCTGTGACATTTTCTTTTTGACTGTGTTACAATTGTTTGCTAAAAAAAGCTTTGATTGGTAAAGTTAAAGTATTACATTCTTTTATTCTTTATGTCAAGGCATCCATCACTGTAAAATGGGTTACCTGTTTGCATTCAGTGATTTATGCTTCACTCCAAGGTTGACTTCCTATGGGAGTAAAATGTGCTTTCCTCTTATAATAAATTATCAGTAATACTGGAGTTCCGAGCAAATACAATTTCCGAAGATGTGCTTGTAGGTGTGTGCCCTCGCTGTATGGCATTTCTATATTTTTTCTGACTCTCCAAGGGATTCAGTTTTAACATACAATGATAGGACTAAAAAAGGCTACTGCTCTCATGGACCTATCCATTTATCTTTCCTCGCCATATATCTCAGTAGTCGCCCAATTCATGTCATCTTGCTCTATACAATGTTCCCAGTGACCCGCATAAAGTCTTCATAAATCACCATGCATAGGCTGATAAAAAAATGTGCAACATACAAAACATATGTCACTGCTGTAAAAAGTATCCGTACCTGATATATAAATTTATTTTTATAAAATCTGAAATACAAGAAATTCATTGAATTATGCTAAAAATGCAATGATTTCTGTATGGCCATAAAGATTCTAAATAGAGGCCAAGATTTACTAAAAAGTCATGCAACGCAGCAAGGGAACATGCTGCGCTGTGTGACAGGTAGGGACCAGAAATGCACCATATGTACAAAGATAGGACACATTTCTGCTTTCTTCCTGCACTGGCACACTGCGTGCTGCCTAGCACCAATGCTGGCACCCTTGCCCCATGGTGGAAGGGTGCCTGCATTGCAAGCATGATTATTTGTGTGATTGTTGTGTTTCACTAAAACAATCTGTAAAGACACATTGCAGCAGAATGCGGACACATGGAAATGGGAAGTACTGAGGAGGAACAATTATATATTTTGTCGTTACGCCTGGGTCTGGGAGGCCAACCATTTTGATGAAATCCATGGATGCACGCATTGGAGCACCAATACTCCACTCATGGAATCTCGCCTGAATGCACAAAAAATAATCCTGCCTGTAATGCAGGAACCCTTGCAGCATGGTGCAAGGGGGCCGCATAGGTGCTCTCTCCCTGTCACGTAGCACAGCAAGTTGTCTCTCTGTTTTCTGTTGCATTGCATTACCTCTTTGTAAATCTGCCCCTAGGTTCATGCAGAAAAATGGTAAAATGGTGCACAGAACTATAAAACTGGGCGTGTGCTGCAACCACATGCACAGCGCTGCCGGAGTTCACATCGTGACATTAGAAATTGTAGATGTGCACTAGGTTGGAAACTTGTACTGGGTGGCATATCTTTCATACAATTTTCATGCAAACTACCTTTCATGCGTAATTCTAGTAAACCATAATTCTTTTGCGAATGAAGCCTAAAACACATCCAAAAACATGATACAAATTCACCTACCGCTATTCTTAACGTGTCCATGCACATCTACTGTTTTTGTTTTGGAGTTAAGGAATGAAAATACCTTCAAAAGTTACCCCAAAAAGTGTTTTCAAACTTGTGTGGTAAAATGGTGTATGCGCCAGCGTATGGCGTACCATTTGACTCTTGATCTCATCACTCTTGACAATAGGCTTGCATATTTGGGACGCTTACATTCTCCCATATTCACATCTAGCTAAAGATTTGCAAGTTAGTATTTCTTTTAATGAAATACAGCCCTGGTTTCAATTAAACTACCACCTTATTTCCATTATATTGGTTCCACCATTCACTTGTGTGCCTTTCTTAATGCCGTCCCTCTCTACACTCCTTCAGATCAGGGCCACCCAAAGTGCAGTTTAACTGATAGCATCATAAAGCCATAACAAGTAAAACTGAGCCAGCCCAGATTCACCTGGGGGGGGGGGGGAGGGGAGGGGAGCAGTGAAGCCAGCTTGGAAGCAATAAACATGCTACACCATCATAATAAATACAATAAGATTGATCAGATGTGGCAGCCCCATTTTTTTGAGAAGGCGTTCTTCTTGGCATAGGTTGCAGAATCCTGTCTTCAGTTACGTGGGGCACCTTTTTTGAGTTGCATTAAGTAATCACACCTGAATGGAGTCCATTTTGAAAAGTGTCTCTATAAAAGCCAACAACATTTTTTTTTAAACTGATTCTAACTCCTTGTTATTTCCTTCTAATACCACACTGGTATATCCTGCAGTAGTGCTTACCATTGTGCACCCAGATCTTTCTTGCTTCTACACCTGACCACTCATCTGCAGTGCTTTGGATCTTCTTCTCCCGTGTCCTATCCTTTTGATTATTCTGCTCTTGATTATCGTGGATTTATGTCCATGATTTTTCCACCCTGTGTTTTTCACCTCTGCACCTTTCCATAGAGAAGCATCCTTAGAAGATGGCCCGACACATGCTCAGGTACTCAATACCACCTGACCACTCTTTAGCATTAGAGAGTACCTCTTTGTTCTGTTGCAAAACTGTGTTTGAATTCTGATTCCTTCCCAGTCCTGTTGCAAAAATGTCAGCCTTCCTCTGTCCCTTCTTTCCTGTTGTGAGACTGTGTCCTAAATACCATTCCCCTCCTATCCTCTTATGGAACTTGTGTCAGTGTTTCTTGCCTTCGATCCTATCCATCCAATTGTGATTCTTTCATAGCTGTACCTAATCCTGATCTGTTAATCTGGGCTGTATGTTCCTGGGCCTCACTTACTATGTAGGTCTTTATTGTCCTATATGAATCCTTCTGCTAGGGCTAGTCGTCTAGTAGATTGTGTAATATGTATACCAATGATTAGGAAAAGTTTAGGGAGGAATATGAATAAGTGAGCTCTTTTGCCATTGGTCTTAGTCTTATTATTCTAGGCACAGCCTTTTTCGGATATCAGACCTTCAAAACTCCCAATCCATGCTATGTGTCACATTCCAGACTATGCACCCTATGCAAGCCAGGAGCTTTTTATTCCCTCTATTTACCATTACTGACAAAGTAGTGGGCCTCTGAGTGGTTTTTAGGATTGGGTGTGTTGGGTAATCTCAGATGTATTCTTCTAATGCATAATTCAGATATATAACAAATGGACAATTTTACGTATGCTTCCATGACACAAACATATTTTGAGCATTTTGCACAGAGCCTCATTGACTCATTCTAAACTCTCATTGTACATATTGCTTCCTTCGCAGAAGAATTCGCAGAAGAGTTACATGTGTTTTTTTCTCTATGAACATAAATGTCTATTCCTCTATTAAAAAGGCTTCAAGGGTGTATTATTTAATCTGTAGGAAGGTATGAAAGGTGAAATTTGGAATGCATTGTTTGACATGTGATATCGGGGATCATGAGTGAAAATTGAACAAGAGGTCATGAAGGTGTTCAAAAGTCACTTAAGATACGTAGGAGAAAATGGTTTTAAGACACATTTTCTGTTCAAATCTGACTCATGTGAGGCATTGGCTGATCAAACCAGACTTCGATAGAAAACATTTCATGTTTCAGTCATTTCCGTCATTTGTGAAATTTTTGTTACGTGACACTACAAATTACACAAACGTAATGCAAAACAAGCCTACTTAAAAAAAGAAAAATTGATTTGTGAAAGGTTGACCATTTTAAATGTTATGTTATGATTGAAAATCTACTTATTAAAATACATGTCTTGCATGCATTTCTTTATCGGTTTGACTGTTTTCCATACAAATTCACAAGCAAAG
The DNA here is from genome assembly GCF_964204655.1 of Triturus cristatus. NCBI lineage: Eukaryota > Metazoa > Chordata > Amphibia > Caudata > Salamandridae > Triturus > Triturus cristatus. The sequence continues at coordinate 1,067,378,643 of NC_140585.1, forward strand.
ATACTTGTAAGATACAAATATATAATATTTTAGGAGACTTCAAGAAATGGGCAAGAAAGAGATAAGATCATGGGACATTATGAAATGGACAATCATCAGTGTTGAAATTCTGCAGGGTGCATTTTGCAGCACACATAGAAAGAGGAAATTGCCTCTAGGGATTGTTTTTTTGCAGGAAGATACCTCTTCCTGCAAACAAGCATTGGCATAGCCAATAGGTCTCGCTTTTAGGACCTTATAAGTATTTAGTTATGCAGCACAATATCCTTGGTGCAACAACAACTGTTGCATGGCAAAACACTTATAAGGGACCAAAGGCGAGACCTATTGGCTATGCCAATGCTTGTTGCTGATTTTGTGGTATTGCAATATATAGGGATGTTATTTGTCACAGTTTACAGTTTGGATTAGATCACTGATGACACTATTGTTCATAGGATCACGATGTCTCCAGTGACAACTTCTTGATGCCCAGGTTGTGCCCAGGGGTTCCTTTTCCAGTGGTTCTGCTGTCCTGATCGAGCCAAAGGTCCTGCTGCAGTTGTCTCCTCCCTTTGTGTGTGTGGTTCTGGTTGTGTGTGTGGTTCTGGTTGTGTGTGTGGTTGTGTGTGTGTGTGGTTGTGTGTGTGTGTGGTTGTGTGGGGTTGTGGTTGTGGGTGTGGTTGTGTGTGGTTGTGTGTGTGGTTGTGTGTGGTTGTGTGTGTGGTTGTGGTTGTGTGTGTGTGGTTGTGTGTGTGGTTGTGTGGTTGGTTGTGGTTGGTTGTGTGTGTGTGTGGTTGTGTGTGTGGTTGTGGTTGTGTGTGTGGTTGTGTGTGTGTGTGTGGTTGTGTGTGTGGTTGTGTGTGGGGTTGTGTGTGTGGTTGTGTATGTGGTTGTGTGTGTATGTGTTGTGTGTGTGAGTGTGTGTGGTTGTGTGTGTGTGGTTGTGTGTGTGTGTGGTTGTGTGTGTGTGGTTGTGTGTGTGGTTGTGTGTGTGGTTGTGTGTGGTTGTGTGTGTGGTTGCGTGTGCGGTTGTGTGTGTGGTTGTGTGTGTGGTTTTGTGTAGTTGTGTGTGTAGTTGTGTGTGTGTGGTTGTGTGTGTGTGTGTGGTTGTGTGGTTGTGTGTGTGTGTGGTTGTGTGTGTGGTTGTGTGTGTGGTTGTGTGTGTGGTTGTGTGTGTGGTTGGGTGGTTGGTTGTGGTTGGCTGTGTGTGTGTGGTTGTGTGTGTGGTTGTGTGTGTCTGTGGTTGTGTGTGTGTGGTTGTGTGTGTGTGGTTGTGTGTGGGGTTGTGTGTGTGGTTGTGTGTGTGGTTATGTGTGTGGTTGTGTGTGGTTGTGTGTGTGTGTGTGGTTAAGTGTGTGTGTGTGGTTGTGTGTGTTTATGTGTTTGGTTGTGTGTGTGTGTGGTGGTGTGTGGTTGTGTGTGTGTGTGGTTGTATGGGTGGTTGTGTGTGTGGTTGCATGTGGTTTTGTGTGTGGTTGTATGTGTAGGTATGTGTGTAGTTGTATGTGTGTGTGTTGTTGTGTGCATGGTTGTGTGTGTATGTGTGTGGTTGTGTGGTTGTGTGTGTGTGTGGTTGTGTGTGTGTGTGGTTGTGTGTGTGTGGCTGTGTGTTTTGTGTGTGTGGTTGTGTGTGTATGTGTTGTTTTCCCATTTGTAAGCCCTGCAAATGCGCAGTGTTACTATACCAGATTAATGGGGATCAAATTGCCGACATCGAAAGGCGCAAAGGCTGTCTGTTTTGCAGGGATTTGAACATTTGACTTGCAGAGCAGTGCAGATATCAGCAGTGATCATTTAACTTACGGAGCCATCATTTCGGTTCGATTTCGATATATATGTTGTCTAGAAATGTTGATGTATTTGTGTATTGCATCCTGCACATGAAATAGTTTGTGTTTCTCATGTCACCACTCACATACAATTATCCAGAAGGAAAAAAAGTGTAATGGCGATGGAGCAACTTACACTTCTAAAGGAGAGTTTGTAAATTTTTCTGTGCTGTAACGTGATTTTATTGATGATTTCGACAAAGAGTTAGTAAAATGCAGAGATGCTGTTTACCTATTGGCTTGCAGAAGAAACCTCTCTTTATTGTATTCTGTGGAGGCCTAAGCAGTATTCAAGTCTGCTGCTCGTAAATGTCCTTATAACAAACATAACATAACTCGTATTGTTATTTTGAGTTGCTTGTTTGTTTTCTGTCCTCTGGGGGCAGTGGTGCTGTTGCAAATGCAAACATCCAGGCATGAAAGTGGCATTCGCCCAGTATGTTGTATTTGCAAGTGGATTTGAATTGTTGTTGGCTTTCTGAAATGTTAGCATAATAAAAATGGTGTATGTCAGTAGCCATTATGTTATGGTGCATCATGTTAATTTGCTTACGCTTGTAAGCGTGAAGGCGGGGGGGGCGGAGGCAGGGAGCAAGCAAGAGGAAAGACAGATGGCGCTGAAGGCTGGTGGTTCACGCTTGCACGCTCGCGTGAACGCAAGCTTGTCGCAAGCCAGCAGCACTTTGAAAACTCACCTACTAAAGTCTCTCCGGGCAGCGCATGCGCGCTGACTCAGTGAGACCTAAAAACAACCCTGCATACAACACAGGCACCCTTGCAACTTGACGCAAGTGTGCCTGTGTTGACGTCGGGCTGCCAAAAAGCACCAATACAGGGGAAAACATGGAAGCCAAGGTGCTAGGCAAAGTACAAGTAGACCGTCTTCTCTTGCATATTTCTGACCTTTTCCAAGCTGGTTTTATGCCGCAACGGTCCAATCGCCACAATATCAGACGGGTTCACCATGCACTGGCGAAGGCGCCAGGACTGGGGAGGCTGGTGGCCATATGCTATGTGATATATCATTTGATTCAATCAGCTGGGAGTATCTATTTATCCTCCTGCCGGCTCTTAACCTTGGCCTATGATTCTTGGCTTATGTCCGCCTGCTTTACATGGATTTATCAGTGTCGGCTCGCATGGCTGTTGTTGTGTCCTACCGTTTCCCGTACACATAGGCGCTAGACAGGAGTGCCCGCTATCTCCCCTGCTATTTGCGCCCGCAGTAGAGCCACTGGCTGCATGAGTGAGGCAAGATCCACTAGTGCATGGGTTTGAGTGACCTGCTGAGATATCTGATAGAGTTGCATTATTCGTGGATGATGTGTTGTTTTTTCTTAGGACCCGGCATCCTCTGGCCCAAGGATATTGCAGATCCTACAGGTGTTCGGGGAGACCTCACGGCTATATATAAAACCAGCGAAGTCGGTACTCTTCCCTTTGGCGCCAGGAAGAGGGACATTTTGGGGGTTATATTTCCCCAGACCCGACTATCTCTTGGTTGTATAATATCGATCCTCTGCTGCCACGGGTTCGGGAAAAGTTGAAGGCGTGGTGCCCCTTTCCTTTGTTATTGTTAGGCCGGTCTGCCATTTTCGAGATGGTATCTCTACCACGAGTGTTGTCTCAGCTGTAGAATTATCAATATGACATCCCACACTCGTGGTTTAAACACAGTACTTAACCACTTTTTGTGGGGAGGCAGTGCAGTCCGGGTGGCTCTCTGCACATGTGTTCAGTCTGCCTTCTGTGAGGTAAGAGCCACGGCGGATGTACATTCCTACTATGCTGCTTCTCATCTACTTAACAATAACGAGTGGTGGTACAGTGACCAGGCCGACCCGGCGTATGCTGTGGAGAGATGGGCGATGGGAATCCAATCGGTACTGGACTTTCTTTATAGTCAGGTGGGGGGTGGAGCACCTGCCCCCTGTGGCCAGGGTGGTTGACCAACTATGACAACAGGTTGCTCGGCGGTCGGACTGGTGGGAGTGGTTGACCCGGGAGACCCCGCTATAGCATGGAACTCTTCTATTCCAAGTGGCAGTGCTGCCTGGGTTCCGAGAATGTGACCTCCTAGGCTTGTACACGTTGAGGGACATTATGAAGGGGACAGTGCTTATATCCTCCTTGCAATTACAAAATGAATACCAGTTCCACCTTAGCCAATTCCACAAGTATTTACAGTTCCGACTTGCTTTATTCCCTTATGTTCGGAGCTTGGTAGAATTGCCAGAGTTCAGATCATTAGAGGATAGATTGCTGGTGGGGCATTTGGGCATTCTCAAGAGCCGAGAAATATATCAAGAACTGGTTACACATAGCCGCAACACCCTGTTAGCATTGAGGATAGCTCGGGAGGGAGACATTGAAGACTTGAATGATGATGATTCAACTGAGGGCCTAGCGGGACCCCGTGATGCCGCTATTTTGTCACACCACTGCTTGATCCAATTTAAGTATTTGCATAGGGCCTACTATACTAGGCATCGCCTAGGGCAGGTGGGTGTGATATCTTCCCCTGTGTGCCTCCTTTGCGGTGTGGAGGAGGGGCCTTTCTCCACATGTTCTGGAGTTGTACCACACTGCAGCCATTTTGGTGTGGTGTGACTTCTTTTCTGGCCCAGGTATTGTCGTGGCGGATCCCTCTCGAGCCCAAGTTTGTCCTTCTTCACAGCACAGAAAAGATAGGAGGGAATCAATATAAACAACAACTCCTGTTTCTGGGACTAACATTAGCCAAGTACGGTATCGCCCGAAACTGGAAGGCGGAATTCGGTGGGTGGCTGGAAGCGGCTGTGGACAGGTGTATGAGGATGGAAATAGCAGTCTTTCAGGTAAGAGGCTGTGACCAGAAGCATTGTAAGGTCTGGAAGCGGTGGGCAGATTACTGTGGTACTGAGTTGCCCATGTGCGGTCTACTGAAACCCTTATAGAGATGGAGGTACAATCGTATAGGTCTGAGACATTGTAGAGGCCGCTCCTTTCCAACACACATGTGCTATGGGCATCAATATTGTATGGATTTCGGGGGGGTGGTATATGGTCTGTGCTTGTTCTATGGAGTCATGTAATATTGGTATCATTAAGACCTGTTGCAATGCTGGCTACATTTACATGTGCAGGTCTTTCAGGCCTTGATATGCTAAAAACAAAACCGCAATAGAATTTGTTATTAAAAAAAACAGAATAGTGGGAAACAACAGGAATGCACTGTGTTGAATAAATACAGTGTATTCCTGTCCTTTCCAAGTGACTCAGTGTAGGCCTGCACCACAAATTCCATGAATATATCTCTAAGTAGGTACTATGCTTTTGCCTATGATTTTCAATAGCATTGAGAGTAAATGAGCTGATGTTTGCCCTTAGATAAATAGGTCACACAACGCCCTAACATTTTCCCTTTCTTCTCATTGAGATAATGATCCTCTGCTGTAATTTTAGATAATAGACATAGCCACTTACGTGTCATGAAGCTAGGCACTCCAAGTGCTTGCTTAGTAACCAACTTCATGGCCTTTATTTTTCAGGACTAAAGGGAAACAAAAAAGGGATTGACACAAAACACAACAGACATCCTGACTAGGGGTGGGCGGAATTTGCGAAATCCACTTTCGCAAATTATCGCGAAAATGTTAAAAATTATCGCAAACACGCGGAAATATCGCGAAGATGCAGAAGTTTTTTTCCCGCATGTTCGTGAGATTTTCTGCATGGTTGCGGCTCGCCAACTTACCCATGTGGTTGCTCGCGGGCGCGGCCATCTGGTTTTCAGTTGTCTCGCGGTGCATGATCGCGAGCACAAAGACGTGATCGCGCGACGCATGACGTCACTGCGGGCGCGAACTGTCGCGAGACAGTGCAAATGGCTAAAAACAATACATCTCATGGAGAACGCGACCGGATCAAGAAAACTTGTCGGCGAACGCAGGGATTCAGGTAAGGCGATCGCGCGCGCGCGAGCATGTATTATTTTACAGCGCGAGCAAGAACCAAATTATCGCTAAGCTGCGGAATGCGGAAATTTTGACATTTTCGCGCTTCCGCGGAACGCGAAAATGTCAAATTATCGCAATTTCCGCGAACGGAACGAAATTTTCGCCCAGGCCTAATCCTGACATCATAGCCATGCTGCTGTCTCACAGTTTTTCTCCTCAGAAAAGCTACCCCTATTTCCATGAAAGGCTTCATAAGAGGTCAGTAATGGGACTGTTAATTCCAACCCCTGGATGGTTCCCGAAGAAATGGCAAATATTCTGGGTTCTTTGAAGCACATAAGGTAGTGCATTGCAAGACGTCTATGTTCTACCTACTTCTCCACAGTGGGTTGCCAGAACCAAGGACAGGAGCAGCTGGAACTGGGGCTGAGGAGAAAATGGACCTCAGTTATAGGGCAGGCATGGCACACCACCACTGCGGAGAAGGGTGAAGACTCCGTTGATAAGATAGTGTGGTGCCAGGTGTTGTGATAGCAGACTCCTTCTGGCCATGAAGAAGAACATATGGCATTGTAAGATCAGGCCACTCTAACACATGGGCCTAAAGCTGCCTCTCTCACACCTCTCCTCCCGCAGACAAATGCGTCCCTGCAGAGCAGAAGTTTCACACGGGCACTCTTCCTAATCACATATATGTATATCTTGGGAATTTCAGGAGGCCATAAAACTAGTGAGCATCAGGCAGTCTTGACAGGCCTGGAGTGTATAGGGAAAAATCATAATTTTGCACAAGTAATTGAAAGATGCCCTGACTAGCCAGCACCTGGAACTCAGCAGTTAACAGTATTCCTGTAATGATGCCCTGTTCTCCTCCAGGTCAGCCCACCCTTGCCTCTCTGCACACTCTATTTGTCCAACTTTAGATCCACCTTCACTGCCAGTTCATCTCACCCAGCTTGTCCAGGTCCACAGTTGGTGTCAAGTTCAGCCTATTTGACAAATATGCTCACAGCTGAGGAGATGATAGACATCACACTCAATTTTGACCAGAGTGTGCTCAAGAACTCCTGCGCCTAAACAAGGACACCCAGGAGATTACCTTGTGTGGGTTGGGTGCATTAACATATGTGTTTTTGGGACTTTTTGAAGTTTTGGTTTTCTTGGACATTGATGTAAGACATTTGGACTTCTATTTGGACATTTCTTTTGGACCATTTACCTTAATTTATTATCCATTTCTACAGCCATATCCATTCCACTTTGGACTTTGTATGTAGACATTTTAGTGATAGCCCAACTTTTATCTTGCCCAACCCAACTTCTCTAAGTTTAGTAATCCTTTCTGGGCTTAGGAACCATTTTATTCAGATAATTCATATTTCCAGATGTGGGAGACTGCTGCCCAGGTTTGAGGGGGAATGTGAGAGATGATAGTTTGCACAGAATGAACATTCTCCTCTCTGGCAAGGAGGCTGCTGAGATGATGTCTTTCAGGAGCAGAAGGGTTCTGCTGAAACTAGAAGTCTTTCTCTTCTCATGGATGGAATGGCATCATTGTCAGCCACATTATCCCTAGGTGTTGTGTTGGAAGAGAAATGTCACTTGGGCCTTTAACATTTATGATTGTCCAGAAAATACTGATTGAAACAGCCCTACACAACTAACTGTCACTTTGATAGCAAACATATTAATTTGACATAAACAAAAGTGATGTAATGTTAGTATATATTGATGGGTGCTGCTTGGAAGAGGCATGTGGACAGCAGACAGGTATGATTTTGACTTGCCTGTCAGTGCCATCAATGGTTCCTTCCTGGAAGGACCATTTGATGTCAGCTACATACTAACACCTCCTGCCCATGATTGTGGACATGAGGCATTGATGCAGCATGATACATGAGAGATAGCTGAGTCATGTCAGTGTGACTGGAGAACAGAAACGAGTTTCATAATCTGTGTCAGTGCTGAAATATGTCAAAGTGGGATTTAAAACAATTCCTTACATATGAACAGCATCAAAGATGCATGTACAAGATGAAATGAACCTGGATATACATTGTAGTGAATGGCTTAAGTCCTCACATATACCTGACCGACACTTGGCGAAAGGATGAATTGCTGTCTACAGTATATCTGCTTGTATGGGCCATAGCGTGGTCACCAGGGGATGCTGGGTTGGTGTATTATGTAAAGGAACATATACAGACTAGTCAAATTTCCCAGAACCTCCGCATGAGGTTCTAGGGAACATGTGAGGGCATCTTAGATATTGAAAGAATGTAAACTTGCAGTTTGCTTAACAGCTACCTTAACAATGGGGGCAGTATGAGGGACAATTTAAAATTACAGAAGTCATTGGTAGATGCACTGACCATTTAAATAAAACTCTTTGACAGAAAAAAATGGGGAGGGGACATGGGTGTAATTGATAGATTTTTTTTTAGAAAAAAGAGAAACAACCAATCAATAGAATTGAAATGCACACAACTAGAACAGCAGATTCCTGTCAGACATTAATCATGAAGTGTTGCATTATTCATTGATCCGTAATGTGTTTTGAATCAAATCAGTTAAAAATGGTTTTTGAAATGTATACATATGTGTTTTATTTTGTATTCTTTTAGAATTATTGAAATGAGGTGAGAACAATTATTGCTTTCCTGAAGAAGGTGGGGAGACATAAGATTGGACCCACTGAAACGCGTTGATGCTCTATTTTTGAACACATCACGGATCAATGACTAATGCAACACTTCATGATTAATATCTGACAGGATTCTGCTGTTCTAGTTGTGTGCATTTAAATTCTATTGATTGGTTGTTTGACTATCGTGATGTCTTCCTGACTAGAATACATTTTTCTTGCAGCCTTTTGTGTCCCACTTGTTGTTGTGGTTTTTAACGTGTATTGATTTTTTGTGATTTGTTTTTATACTGAATGATATATTTGGATATTAAATTTGTCTTTGAAATGTATGATTCTTAAACCTTGTAATTTTATATTATATGTATATACATTATTTTAATAAATTTCAGGAATAAGTACAATATATATTTTTGCACTGATTTGAATTTCTTAGTTCATGTTATCTACAGCTTTGAGCATGGTCCACCCTGTTTGAGTGATAAGTACTGGCGGTGTATGTAAGAGTAGCGTTTGTGTTTATATATTTGCTCCCAAAGGGATTGCTTTCTGACTTTACTGTAATGCATAGATTACAGGAAAAAAATTACATTTACAAGTGATCTATAGAATTAATTACATTTAATGTCATCATTTTTCGGCAAAAATTACTGTGACATTATTTTTTAAATTCAAGATAGGTTATTAAAATGTTTCATAATTGAATAATACATATGTGCTATTTTTATATATTTTATTAACATTGCTTTACCTTTATTAATATGTTTAACTATTTTAAATAATGTAATGTAATCTAACATTATTTCCTGAAAGTAGAACTCCCTACTTTTTACCGGTGGTTGGTGATCTAGTGAGGGATTTAGTACTGTTTTTCTTTTTTAGTAGTAAATACACTCTGATTTTCTGAATAAGAAAGTAGTAACCTTACTCAAAAGTGTAAATCACTCAAAAGTGCAAGTTACCATTGTGAATCAGGCCAGATATGTGTGAGTTTACCTATATTTTGTAGTAAGTTTCCTACTTTTGTCCCCTACCATGGCCTTATCCATTTTAATCTGTTCATGCCCACCTTCACATAAGGAACCTTTTTAGAAAGATATTTTTTCCTGAACACTACCATTTGGTATATATAGGGGTGTTAAAGTAATACATGTTTCACTGTCAAAAGTAAAACTTGTTTTTTAATATCTAGCACTAAAATCTACTCACATCATATCCTTGCTCTTGTCTTAGCTGACCAAAAAGGCTTTTTTCACACAACGTTCTAACCCTGGGAAGAAACCAAGGAGAAGTAAAGGGGGTGCAAAGAAGGAAGGTTATAAAAAATATCAGGATAAACCAACATAATACAACAAGGGGTAAGGAATCAAACGGCATCTTCTGTTGTTCAAGGTGAAGAAGGTGAGGATGTTCCTAGCCAAGACCTGCTCTTTCAATTGTCTTTGATTACTGCATCAGAAAGACTGTTGACAGCCAGGTTCACAGGTCTCACGCTTCATTGTGCCCATGTTTTAAAAAGTTATGCATGGAGCCAGCTTAACTGCTACCTGCTGTGAGACCCAGCACTTTGCATAAAGTCTGTGCATGGAGACTAAAGCCATAAAACATTGGATCCAGACCTCCACGTCGGGACAATGTGTTTAAAAGTAAAATTTAAATCACCTCACCATTATTACAGTCCCAATTTCTTCTTTACCAAGGAAGGCAATGCTTCACTGAGTACTCGAAAAGCTGCTGCATAAGTGGGCTAGTGTACGTCTGACAGACAGCATCTGTGAGATGACGGGGCACTTTTTGATGGAGGAGCTGAGGCCCTGCCTGATGTGCCTCGAAGCCTACCTATCTGCTGGAGGAGGGAGTGAGTGTGTGAGTAGGCTTCCACATGAGGAACACTCATACAAAGCAGACATAGCACAATAGTGAGGCCACAATTGACCAGGGTTGCACAAGGGTCCCCCAGACCACTCTGTGCAATTTTTGTGTTAACTGTGTAAGAATGTACCAGAACAAATATTTCCTACCATCTTGTAATTTCATGTATTCTTACAAACTCGGTGCTACTGCTGCCCACTTTGTGAGGGACTACACCAAAGCAGGAAACCATGATCGACCCAAGAGCCACAAATATAAAAGAAAGACCCCTCCACCTAGGATTTGGTTTACAGGCCACAACTGCTACACCCATCACATATTTGCAGCTTGCCTGGGTGGTTGCAGCAATGTCAAGTACTGCTATTTAGATCTGTCTCAATGATCACCCATTCCAACTTTGCCATGAGTGAAGCTGATGCCTCAGCATCTGCAGCAGAGGAGCTCCTGCAATGGGAGTGAGAACCAAAACCATATCTGCTGCACATTCTAAACTGCTACAGTAATAGGCAGGTAAAGCGCGGGGTGTAGTCTGCACCAAGAACAAGAAACTAAACAGGTACAGGTGAGTCTGCTGAACACTCCAAGACTTTTTGTCAAAGCGATAAAAAGATACTGAGAAGAGTTGCACTTTTGATCTGCAGGAGCATTTGAGGAAGATGTACTTGTGCCTAATCACACCTAACCCCATAATATGCTATGACCTGTAGATACACAATCTCAACCCTATAGGGAGGAAGGGGAACACCTGGAAGAAGAGGGTGCAAGGCAGCACTGTTTAACACAGCTTAGTTTGCAACCAGCATGTAATTTAATGAATGCGTTGCACATAGTTCTCCTGTGTATCTAACGTTCATTGTTTTACATAAATGATAGGCACTTGGATGGACATTATAATATTGGGTCACTTGGTTGGCTAGCAAATACTGAGCTCTTGCTCCCATACTACCTCACTGAGAAAGATGTGACCGCCCGCTTCACTACTCTGACAGTTAGGTGTGGAAAGGATTGCTCTTGACCCATTTTGCAGAGTCATGATAAAATTGACACTAGGACACCAGTGGCAATCTCTCTTGTACACCATGCTTGGGGCCCAAAAGCCACTATCAGCACTGTGCCCTGCTAAACAGGGTCTGAACATTTTCATTAAATTTGTAACTTTTCCCAATATGTTAGTTTTATTGCCTGTTATTGCCTACCTCCATTGATTTCAATTCAAGAGTGTTGCAGTTCCATTGATTAGACTCGGGTACAGATTTTGTTACACTAGCCTAATTGGTATAGTTTCAGTAATTTATAGTAACTACATTTATGCATAATTGCCAAGATAACACCATTACATCATGTCAAATAATGATACTCCCGCTGGGGGAGAAATTGTAACTTGAGATGTAGGGGAACAACTCATCATGAACCCAAGCTGCGTCTTCCCAACATGAGTGGCAGGTTTTTCAACACAGGCACTCAATAAACATTTCAGGTAGATTGTTTAACAGAGCGGACTGTTTGGGTACTTTTTGAGCACCAAACTACAAATCCAAACACGAGCAGCATCAATCCCAGGGTGAGCAGCAGTTCCTTTAATGTGGGTGGTCAGCAAACATTTCAGTTGGAGTTTGTTCACACGAGCAGACCTTTAGGGTAATTTTTGAGCACCAATTTATAAATCTGACTGTGAACTGCATCAATCAAATCTCTACGAGTAGTAGCTCTTTTAATGTGCGCATTGAACAAACATTTTAGGAATTTCTATTAGCTGAGCAGACTGCTAGGGTAATTTTTTAGCAACAAACTACAAGACCAAATGTGAGCGGCACTGTTTTGAATGCAATTGACTCGGAAAATTAACTGAAAAGTACATTTTGGAGTTGATTTTGTTCCCAAACAGACCACTTGGGGCAATAATTGAGTGCAAAATAGATTTTTACAAATAGGAAGACAGTGCCATAGAGACAGAGGGTAAGTAGGAACTTCCTCTTCCGGTTTCTTCCTCTGATTTGTTCAGTTCTTGGTCATTTTGTATTAGGATTTTGTACACAAAGCATCACTGTCTTCTTGTCTGCAATCTCTGCTTCATCCACACTATTGGAATCTTCTCTTTTTGGGAAAAATCAAGTAAGTTCAATGCAGCACTTAGGAAAAACGTTTGTTGTTTGAGAGAGGTCATGCACTAGTATTTTAGGTTTATTCTTTTATTTTTTTATCACTTTTGGTGCTCTTGGCTTAGAGTTTGTAGTAAGGGCCTATGTAGGATTATCTTTCTTTGGGGGAAAATGTTGACACATTTTTGGGATGGTGAAGTTCTGGGGTAAATATACTTCATTTCCATTTCCTTGAGTGTTTTTTGTAAATTTTGTACTGATTCATTTATCATTTTACTGTAATGTTGTTTTACAGATTTTTGATGTATTTTTGACTTTCTTATTGCTGCTGTGACATATATCTTTAAAATCTTTGGGGCTTGTAGATGGCCATGTATTAAATGCAAAATGCAGGTACTTTTTCACAGCTAGAGTGTGTTGGTGGTTAGGGCCAGGGTGGCTCCAGGACTCCAGGCCCATGTAGACCACCATATTCTTTTGTTCTCAACTACATCTTTGAAAAAATATTTAATTTTCTTTTTTGGCATTGCTGATTTAATGGTAGTGGATAAGGAGTATTTTCATGGGTGGGACCAGACACCTTTTGGGTAAATAATATATATTTTCGCAATCCTTTCCCACCAATGCTACAAACTATTTTTGTTTTGGGAGGAGGTGCTCCAGGCAGGGCAGTCCAACTGTGTTCTTTGTTCTCCATGCCTCCTTTTTTGCTGGACATGCAGCAGTGAACATTTTATGTGCCCTGTGTGTGTGTTTGTGATAGACCACTATGTGTTCTTTGTTCTCCATGCCTCCTTCTTTGATGGTCATGCAGCGGTAGCCATTTTCTGTAGCCTGGGTGTGTGATAGTAATTTTATCTTTGTTCTCGATTCTTCCTTCTTTGCTGTCTATTCGAAGACCACTCTTTTGTGGAGCCACTGTGTATGTGTTTTGGGGTCCATTTTGATTTTGCTTTCTATTCCTCCTTTTTGTGTGACCAGGTGGTGGATGAATCACCTTTCAATATTTTATGCAGTCATTTTGTGTTTCAATTCTTTTAATCTACTTTGAAAAGCCATTTATGAATATTGATAGAAGAGGCAAGTTACTTTTTTGTTTATTTTTTCCTGATATATTTATTTGAGATTATCACTGACTGTAGGACAGTGCACTTGTTTTTTTGTCTTGCCTACCCTTGCCTCCTGGTGTACAATTGCGGCAGCTGCAGTAGCAATTGATTTATTAATGTGTTCAATTTGTTGCCTGACTCCCATAGAGTCCTCCTGGCCCCTTGATGGGCACCAGCAAACATTTAATATACTAACTCAACTTTTGCCTGCCTCCCCCTGCCTTCCATAATGTCCCCATGGGCCCTTGAAGGGGGATATAGCAATTATTTAATTATTTTTTTCGATTTTTGCCTGTGCTTCACTGTATACCCACAGAGTCCCCATGGGCCCTTGAAAGCCAGCAGCAATTTCTTAATTCATTTATTCAATTTTCACCTCCATCCCCCTAAATCCCATATACGGCCAACAGGCCCTGAAGGGGCACCAGTAATTATGTAGGGGCCTATTACTATGTCAGTAAGAAAGCCTTGGACTGCCAGTTGGAGCCTTTCCGACCACATCGGAGGCTTTCCGACAGACTAGGTCGGTTTGCGTTCGGACCGCCTGATTACAACATTCGTGGTCGGAATGTATACCGGCTGGTCGTTCCTACTCGGTTCCCATTGGCTCTCGGAGTATTCCTGTCAGCCGGAACCGAACTGTAACCCACTATGGATGGTGTTTCCGCCGTCAGGATTACGATGTTGGATTCCGACAGCCTATCAGTGCCAGCCATTCTGACATGGAAAGCCTGTTGAAAAGTGACTTTGGGGTCCCCTTGCCTCCACGGCCTGCAGTTGTGGAGCGAGGGAGTATCTGGGGTACCCCGTGTAAAACCCCATCACTGTGTGTCAGGTCCAAGGGGTGCCTGAGCCAGGGTGCAGGGTTTTTCACCCCCCATTTCTCCATAGGAGTCTGTGTTATGGCCGGTTTACGGCCGTAGCACAAGCTCCCATAGAGAACAATGGGAATCTGACCAAACAGTGTTCGATCGCATCGTAATCAGGAGGTCGGCACCGCCCATCAGAGGTCAGTCAGTCCTGAGTCCGAGACAGTGTTGGTCGGAGGCAATTCCGACCGACATCATAATGAGTGCCTTAATGTATTTATTCAATTTTTGTCTGCCTCCTATGGACTTTCCGAGGGTCCTGCAGGGGCATCAGCAAATATTTCACTAATTTATTCGATATTTGCCTGCCTCCCATAGAATCCCTATGGGCCCTGGTGGAGCACCAGTAATTATTCAACTAATTTATAAAAATGTTCCCTGCCCCTCCACTCTCCAAGAGTCGCCGTGGGCTTCAAGGGGCAGCAAATTACCTTATCCTGTGTAATATCTAGGAAAAATATAGTTTATAAATATGCATTTATATAGCCCTTTCTAACACTAATGTAGCATTATCACGCTCGCCAGGCAGCATGCTGCACCAGAAACAAAGTTTAATGGTCAGTCCAGTATAATATGTTGCTGGGATTAGTCCTGTGTGCTCAAGAAAACCAATCCATGCCTTCATTCCAGTTTCTTTGTAGTGGAGTAAATGAATAGGAGTTAGGAATCATCAAAGAGGGATGGTGGTATGTGAGTTCATGCAGATACTTGGTGAGCTTGAAGGGATTAGTCATTGTTAGGTTGCAGGGGTATG